>NC_139726.1:31714192-32408114 GCF_964211835.1 Anser anser
GGGGATTGCCAAGAGGGCTGCAGTTTCCAGAGAGCAGAGCGTGAGTCAGCAGAGAGCAAGGGTTTTTTATATATATTACAGAGTGATGATGCCCTGAAGACCACAATGACACCTCTTTACTCCGAGCCTGTATGTGTTTTAACAATCAGGCAGCAAGATCTCATTACTTCCTGACAGAGAAACTCCCTGCAAAAGCAGCAGTGATATTTTTTTTTAAATTTATTTTTATATATTTTAAAAGAGAGCTCGGGCAATCAGCATGCCCTAGAAGGGCTTACCATTCAGGGCAACTCTTTTCCATCTCCTTAATCTGATTCATCACCTCGGTATCTGTCAGCTTGTTTCTCGCTCCTACTGGACTTACAGCTCCATATGATTTGGGAGTTCTCAAGGGCTCCTTTTATTTGCTCTTAAATCCTGCTGAAAGCGTTCCTTTTCAGAAAACATTCCCCTCCCCTGGTGCTTGGCTGTCACTGACATCTACCACAGCAGTCAGCCCCTTGTGCTTGTGTTTGCTCCACTTTGCTGGCCCCCTTTGCACCTCTGCTCGAAGGACACATGAAAGCTGAGCCATGCAAAGTCACGTACCAGCTTTCTCTTCCTATGGAGACCAAAAGAGACCCAAACTGAGGGGAAAACCCCAGAAGCAGTCATACACATCCGCACACCTCAGAGTTTCACCACTTAAAGCCTTCCTTGGGGTCAGGCCAGAAACACCCAGGTGCTCCAAGACCCTTTCATTTTCCAACACCTTTCAGCTCCCATGCAACCTACCAAAAATCTTTTTCTTTTTTTTTTTTTTTTCCCCTCTCAGTTATGTGATAATTTCCAGCTTTCCATCACATAACCCACAATACAGCCTCATTAAACAACCTAAGTGCCGGATTTAGACATGTTGGTAACCTACCCCTGCCAGAAGGGTGGCACCAAAGAGGGTTCAACACCTTCATGCCAGCTGCTGAGCCCCCGCGCGAGGAAAAGCAGCCCTGTAAAATGATAAATACCTGTTATAAACCACAGCTCCCACACCACCCCAGCAATTTCTAACAGGGACAGACATTTCCTCGCTCTGCCCATGGGAAGGGGCAGGATACAAGGACAAGGAACAGCCCTGGCCTCAAATTGGGCCTGGCGATGGGGTGGTGGAGAAGGCCTGTGGGGGGGAGCTGGGCCTAACACGACCGTGTCAACCACACATTTATCAGCCAGGGCAGGTGTCCTCTGCCAGCCTTCTGCTCTTCACGGCTCTGGCCCAAAATGCCTCAGGGGTGCCTCGGGAGTGCTGCTTTTGAGACATTTGCCTTCCCAGGGCTGTGCCCCGCCGGCCTTCAGGGGTGGCCCAGGCACCCGGCGACCCCTTGCCATGGGGAGAGTCCCTTTTGGGTCAGTCTGACACGGAGCTTGGGTCAGGGCGACCCCAAGCTTGCTTTGTACTGCAGACAGCCTGCTGCTCCTTCCCATCGCTGCAAGGGATAATTAGAGGCTCTTCAAGAGCAACCAGGCTTTCTCCACAGGGACCCCAAGCTGAGATGATGTGGGAAAAATGAGTGCTGCCTTGTCTGGTTGGGAATTTCCTGGGACCACCGAGAGAAGCTGGCAGTGCTCCTCAAACCAGGAGCATCTCTGTAATGGTTTTTCCCAATTCTCAGGGCCGCAGGTCCCGGCCAAGGAAGAGTGCTATTGTGTTCGGGGCTTGATTACACGGGCAGGCGTTAGAAGTGGCTTGTTTCCCTGGCTCTTCTGCCCAAGTTTTTTGGGAGAGCTGGACTTTTATTCTGAAGTGAGAGCAGCAACAGCTCATGCAGCCCGACCGGCAAGCATTCCTCGCAGCGTCTGTGAAACATCAGGCGCTCTCTGTTCGAGCACATGTGGGCTCTTGCCCAGCTCATCCTCTCCTCTCCCTCACCTCTGAGTAGGGCCAGATACTTTTCTCTTCTATTTCCCCTGACTGAAATGGGTTTTGACCTCACTGCTTTCAGAGCTGGGAGCCTGAGTGCGTGATCTCACCTCTTGTTTGTAGGAAAGCAGGCTGTGATATCACAGAGTGAAGGGATTGAGCATTGATCCAAAACCTATGGAGGTCATTGGGATGTCATCGGGCTGTGCACAGGGCTACAGGTGGTGAGTTTAGGGAATGAAGCACAAAAGAAGATAGAG
Organism: Anser anser; assembly: GCF_964211835.1. Classification (NCBI taxonomy): domain Eukaryota; kingdom Metazoa; phylum Chordata; class Aves; order Anseriformes; family Anatidae; genus Anser; species Anser anser. Next base: position 31,716,350 of record NC_139726.1, read on the forward strand.
GAAGGGCTCTGCTAATGGCATGTGGCTGATGACTCCCCCCCATTTCCCCATGTTGCTTCTGTAAAACATCTTCACCAAAATATATCAAGACCTTTGGAGAGAGAGAGCCAAGAGTCGTTAAAAAAACAACAACAACAAAAAAAAAACAGCCCACTTTTCAGATATCCAAAGGCCATCTCAAATGAGCTGTGCCACCGAAATGAGTTACCGAGCAGTCCTGAGTTATGAATGTAGCAGGGAAAGTCAAGGTCAATTTGCAAACAGAGGGAACGGGAGGAAGTCCGACGCATAAATAATCTGTCATGAACTATTCACCCGTTGCTATTCCTATTACATCCTCAATAAGCTAATAAGCAGCACTGTTGCTCAACGGCAGACTGACAGCATATTTGCCTTCTGTGGGGTGATGCGATCGCTGCTAATTGATTTTGGCCACTGACTCGGAGTGCGTGGTGGATATCTGGGAAGAGCAATAACTTCACCATGCGATCATCCTGGTCAGTGACCAAGACAAGCTATTCTCCAACAATCACTGGACACCTTCCTGCATGCAGCTTCAGCGCTCAGGCTTAGCTCATAATTTGGGTGTCTTTCCTTTTCAGCCCTCAAGCACTTGCTTTCTGGAAACCAGACAGAATCCTCGTTCCTGGCCATTTAACCTTGTATTTCTGGACTTCGGTCCTTTGTGGTGAATTTTTAAATATATATTTTTCCTTTGAAAAGCTAAATTCTTCTGCTAACAGGACTAGAAAATCTCCATAAAACAGGAGGCATGGTACAGGCTATGGAGGTATCTGGGGACACAGCTGAGCTGTTTTGGACATGCAGTGTAAAATGTGTAGGTGATGCAGTGTAAAAATAGCCCAAATCATTTGGATAGCAGGAAGATAGCCCTCTCCTCTGGTACTGTGTTTCATTGATATTTCCACCCTCATTGCAGCCCCAAACCTCTCCCTCATGATCAAAAACTCTTTTCTCTGGCCAGACCTTCTCTCAAGAGCTACTGCTTGCCTTGCTGGACTTTCACAGGGAGATTGGTCACAAGAGATGGTCCATTTATTGCTCTAAAAACAGCTTCCCTCACTTGATGGCATGACTTTATCCACCACCAGATTTTTGGTCTTTTCAGGAAAAGCTTCCTACCAGAATCTTAGTTGAGAGTTGTAAATGCTGTAGTAAGAACAATGAGGGTAACCTTACCTAGCTTGAATGGATTTTTGTTTGGTAAATCCAAAGCAAGTGCTGTCTGGGCACAGATTTAAATTAACGCAAAACTTCTTCACCAGATTGGGAGCTTCCAGAAAAGACTGATTTATAAATGATACCATGTTTATGATACCATAAATGATGCCACAACCCCTCTTCACTGTACAATCTGAAGATTTAGACCTGAACTTTGTTTTTATCATCACAAGCCTGTAATTGATGAAAAGTCTTTCCCTCCTTTTATGACAATTTCATTACTTAAAAAGCTTATGGTAAGAGACCTTGTTGAAAGCCTCAGTCAGCCAGCTCAACCCCAGCTAAATGTGGTTTGACACTCCAGATAGTTCTAATAGATTTGTGAAGTGTGATTTCTCCCTGCAAGCACCGCACTAACTCCTCCCCAGTCTATCAGTTTTATCCAAGTGCCTACTAATTCTAACATTTCTGCCAGCTGCTCTGACATAGCAGTCACACTTCCTGGTATATAGGTCCCTGGAGATGCTTTCAGAACTGGTGGCATATTTACCATGCTCCAACCTTCAGGCACCGACCCTGATTTAAGCAGGAGGCTTCACACCCCAGCAAGCGATGCCATGGTTTCCCATCTCAGTGACATTAGAGGTCCTGGGAGAGTAACGCCTCGTTCAAGCAACCCATTGCCCTTCGTTCTCTCAGCGTGGTCTGATCAAGTTATCGTGGGTTAATGAGCCATCACCCACCAGGCATGCTGGCTGCTTTCAAGTCCCATTACAAAGGCGGGATTTTAAACTATAGCATTTCACTCCACAACAGAATTGAACGAAGAAAATGTATTTAGTCCCATTTTTCCAGCAGGCAGTCACAAATTAGGTAGGACAATTCCACTGCTTGCCATCGTGGATCAGTGCCCTGCTTCCCTTGGCCCAGTGATGCTCAAGGTCAGAAGAGATGGAAACTCCCCCAGAACACCCACCGGTTCTGGCCGCCTCCAAGGAGACTTTCAGGCTGAGGGGACAGCATGCAGGCATGTTCTGAGTGTGGGAGCTTTGTGCAACCCCCTGTCTTTGCTGCAGAGCCTGCATTTCAGGCTTACATCTCCAGCCACTCCAAGCAAATTGCGCCGTGATAGGATAAGCCAGGGCCGAGGCTGCAGAGGTGAGAGGTTAAACAACTCTTGAGCTACACGCTAGCTGAAAATACACGATGAGAGCTGTTGCCAGGTTAACTCCTAGAAAAATCAGCCTCAGCCCAAAGGGCAGATAATAAATTGGTGTATAAGCTAAACAAAGTGCTGACGCAGCCTTTGCTGGAACAGCACTCCCAGCGCCGCTGTAATACGGGGCCAGGCTGAAATTCCGCTGTGATTGACACTCTGCCATCACATCATTTGTTACCGATCCCATTTTTCCTCCCTTCCTCTGCTTTTCACTTCAAGGGACAGGACCTGCAGCAGCACAGCCTGCAGAGCCCTCCTCCGATCTGTTTTCCATTTGAGCATCCTCCTCTGAGGATTGACTCATGCTTCTTGACATAAAGCACCGCCTCTTTGGGCTCTTATAAGGAAACAGCAGGAGAGAATTGTCTAATTCAGACTTTTTGGCAGACTTTGCATACTATGCATTATAGCGTGCATTTCTAGCCAATGCCTTTGCCCTTTTGTGGTCATTTCAGAACAAACTGAGCTTCCTCCCCAACGTTTTGGGTACTTTTGCAAACTCACAATGTCTCAGACCAAACAGAATTAGTGTGAGGCTGGGAGTACATCAAACCTTGGAGGAATTATTTTAACATATGAACCATAAACACTCCTCTTCCATTTCTGCTTTGCTAGTAATTCACATCCCAGTGACTCCAGGATTTTGCTACAGGGAAATACATTTCAACATCATATACAACAAATGGGATGCACAAAGATTATCATGGCCATGGCCTGCATTTATGGGAGCCCTGTATCTGTCCCACGCTCAGGTCTTTAAAACTGGAGCTGTGAAAAAATGCCTATAGTGAAACACGAAACCAAATGAGACTGACCTGGCCTGGGATTTGGTTATATATGGGAAAGTCAGGCTGAGTTCACCTAGAGAGTTGTGAAGGTTCATGAACCTTGGGAGGGAGCAAAGGTCCAGTTCCGAGGAAGCCTAGCCAAACCTTTTCCAGAAATGTTAAACTAGTATATATTTGGGAACAGAGAGATCCTGTAAAATAAATAGTTTTAATAGGAAATCTATTGGAGGGAGACCTGGTGGTTTCAGCAGCGTTTAGCATTAACGTGGTGAATGAAGAGAAGGCTCAAGCTCACACAGAGCCTGAGAAGTGTTAAAAAACTCAGGCTGAACCCGGAGCCCCTTGTTCCTGAGAATCCTATTATAAATGTGTCATTTGCAGCTCTAGAGGTGAGAAGAGTTGACTTTATTGGGTATCTGCACCATATCTGAAATAGGGAAGTCTCAAGCTGGCTGAGCCCTTTACACTCTGATGAACTGAAGGCATCTCCTCATTTTCCCCTGAAAATTTTCTCAGGATTTTTTTGTACTGAAAACTACCAGTCTGCCCTCTATGCCCCTCCTTTTGGCCACGTTCAGCAAAATATTTCACAAACATGGACGAAAACTAACTGAAAGTTCAGTAAGCACTGTTATTTCCAGAGAAGGAAATTAAAATTTTCATCTGAAAATCATGACTATTTCCATGGAACAGATCTTTGGAGACAGGTCCTCTGATCATCAGTACTACGATGCCCTACAACAAAATATGGGAAAACCCCAATGTAACTGACTTTCTCAGAGGCAAAGGAGCATGCCAGCGACTTAACAGGGGCTGGAGATTTTGCTTTGGGTCATGACTCCACTTTTTTTTCAAGATTTGGCAAAGGTAAATGGAAAAAGATTTTCAGTATAGCTGGTATCTAATCTTTAAATTAGAAAGGAACTGAAACCAGGGCTTCGGACTTTCATTACCACTACCAGGCTCCTAAAGCTGGGAGGAAAAAGTATGATAATGCTTTTAAACACCAGATTACTAATCTGCAGCCTGATTAACGAGCTCCCATGTGCCAGACAAGCTGGTCTCAAAGGGACTCCCCTGCCCCTTACTCTGTGGGTCTGGGCAGCAGTGGTGATGCTCACCACAATGACTGCCCTGCCTCCGAACCCTGACAGCCCTGGGCTCCAAGAAGGGAACATACTGGTGGTCTTGGCCTCATGGCTGTCAGCAGAAGAGGACAGTGGGTGTCAGGGGATCAAGCTGGAGCAATTTTGGTGTTGAACCTACCTTTGATAGGTCTGGCTCGTGCCTCATCTGACTTGCTCACTCCGGGAGTGAACACAGACAGGCAGCGCAGAGCCCTTGGTTCATCTGTCAGCTTAAAAAAAACAACAACAACAAAAAATAAAAAATAAAAAATAAAAAAAACAGAAATAAAAAGCAGAAATTAGCCTTGCTTTCCCCTAAGAGAACATCCCAACCATACTGTGATAGGAAAAGAATTAGGAATTAAGAAAGAACGGTGGCACGAATGCCATAAACATCACTTCTGTGTGCGCTCCGCTGCCAGAGCACACATAATAAAGCTTAATTTCCTGGTGCTGTGCCCTGCCTGTAATACACTGCCCAGATCTTCCTACTGCTCCCAGCTGAGAGCCAAGTCATTCTATAGGATTATTTTGTTAAGAGCAAAGCTACTTGATCAGAAGAGATTTAACACCAGATTATGGCCACAGCTTTTTCCGGCCCGGCGGCTGTGGAGGAAGAGGGCAGGAGCTGCTGGTGATGTGAGGCTGAGCCTGGAGCTTGGGAGGCCTGTGTTCAGCCCTTGCAGCAAGTCCCCTGTAAATTCGGAGATAAGACACCCTCTACTGCCTTTTCCACACCGAAATACAGGGTTTGAGGAAGGGGGATGTGTTACAGACAGTGAGACGCTCGCCTATTATGAGGGGGATAGACAAAAGCTCTGATGCCAGCACACCAAAACCTCCTGGAAGCCAGAAGCCACATGCCTTTACGATGCTCACAAGCTCTTTCCCAAGCCCTGTTGCCCATCCCATGGCCCAGCACCTGCACCCCAAAATCAGCTCTAGCAGAGTCTGGGCTAGCAGGGAGAGCCAGCCCTGTGCCAGGCTTGGAAAGAAGCTGAGGCTTCAGAGCTGAGGGGTCGTGGTCTTAACCACACAGCACAGGAGAAAATTCTGTACAAATAATAAATTCGGACATGATACTGGTTGTGCCATTACCGAAAGGTCATCAAATAGTATGAATATAACTTTTAAACATTGGTATCGGTAACGTGTGGTAAGCCTACCATCCCATCCCATCCCATCCCGTCCCACCCCATCCCACCCCACCCCATCCACTTTCCCCAGCCTGTCATTATTTCATATACCAAGAACCCAATTGCCTGAATTTTACACACCTGAAGCAAACTGTGCCTCAAAGAACAGCAACAGAAACCCTAATCATGACTCCCATAACCCAAAGCAGCCGTCATAGGATGCTTTGAATCTCTTCCAACTTCATAAAACAATGGCAAGGCCTCCTTTCATTGCTATGGGAGCAGGTTTTAGCTCTTCCTGAAACATTTGAATACGTATTTCTCCAGGGCCATGCCTTAGGGTTAACTTTATGCAAAATACTGGCAAAGCCTTACCCTTTGAGAGCAAGAATACAGCAGGTAAGCAGTTCCCAAATGTTTTGTAGTTGCTGTGTACGCTGAAGTACTAAGCAACAACAGGACCCACCACATAGCAGGGGACACCTCTGGCATGCCAAGCCCTGTGGCAATGGGTTAAAAAGCTTCACGTCAGCTGTGGGGGCCCCTTTGGATGTGCAGCCTGGTACAACCCATGGACCAGCTCTGCGACAGACAGCCTGCAGGGTTTTGTGGACCTTCTCTTCGAAACCACAGGACTACATCATAAAAATAACATGGCAATGTTACTTAGACTGGAAAAGAAAAAAAAAGTGAATTTAAATAAAACATCATGGAACATAACTATAACTACAATATTGCCAGCTGTGTCTCCGCTTACACAGCCTTACCAGTTACTGGAAATAGTGATCAACTTGAAAACCCAGCCTACTCTTGGTATAGGATACACTAGTGAGGCTGTCTTCCCATCTCTGTGATGAATTCCTGGATGGCTAAACAAGGAATCACTGTTGGATATTGTAACAAAGTACTGATGGGCAAAACAAAATGATGATAAGTGATGGAGACAATTTTAAGGTTTGGTTACAGGCACCCTGATGGACTTGCTAATAGCTTGTGCCAATCGACTACAGAGTCTTTTACTGTTAACTGTGGATTAGCTCTTTATATTCCACTTATATATTAACTTCACTCATGTAGTGATGACCCCAGGTCTTCAGCTTCCCTTCTGCAAGAACAAAGCTGAAGGGAAACGCAGGCTGGGCAGTGAGAAACATGGCACTGATAAACAATGTCACGGAGACATTGAAAAACAAGTTCCAAAACATTACACCTGAGATGTGAGAAAGCACTGACCAGTGGTCCTCAGCCTCCACTGGCCCCTGGGAAGTGGTGGTGCAGACAAGGTGATGAGCAGGAGCCGTCACAGCAGCCCTCCCTGATCACTCAGCTGCAGAAGCCCTGACCTCTTTTGAGGCAATGCCCCAGGGACTGCGGGCATTGTGTTGCTTAAAAGCTTGATACTCAAGACTCTAGCTGAGGCAATGTATTACCTTTCACGGAGGAAATGAGTGCAGATTTGGCTAGGGACATAAATAAATATGAGATCATTTTCTTGGGGCTGATTTATGTGATGAATGATTTGCTGTTTCCACCCTATGTTGTTCCAATCTGCGAGGTAGCGTCCTCCTTCTGAAGTCAACAGGAGTTGCAGATGCTCTTCAGCTCAAAAAAACAGGTTTTGCACAGCCAAAATAAGCCAAAAGCAGGCACTTCTCATCTCTCTCTTCCAACATTTCGTATTTGCATCATTTGTTACAAACTAATGAAACTAATCATTGCTAAAGCCACGAGGCAAATCATGACTTGTCTTTTTCAACATATTTAGGCCATTTTTACACATATCTCATACTAAAATGCTCCCCTAGTCTGAGTGTTTTGCATCAGATTTTTCTTCATACATATATATATTGAAAGAAACATCAGGAGGACGTATATATTGAGAGGAAACGTCAGTGTCTCTATTTGGGATTCTGATTATAGAGGAGTTTAACACAATGCCCATACCACAAAATTCAGCCTCGTGTGCTCAGTTCTGATTGAAAGGATCTGACTTTAGTGGTGTGATTATACATGCAGTGTTAATAAAGTGTAGGACAAGGCTACACATACTGCTCTAAATCAGCATTTGCGTTGATACCCAATTAAGCACTACAAATACATAGCTTGGTTTCTACCATCAAAGCACTTTGTGAACAATAGGAGTCTACAGCAAAATAATTGCATGTGTGTATCCTCAGATGGAGGGAAGATGTGGATGGCCGGGGGGGACTGAAAGGAGGAAAGCTCTGAGTTCCTGCAGACTTGCTTTTGTCAGAAGAAGCACAAAGTTTAGCTTAAATCTGTGCTGCATCCTTCACGCAACTGAAGACAGATTACCAACTTTTTGTTGTTCATCAAGTTCATTGAGTCATACATTTCCATGTGGGCTACAAGTACGACGAAGAAGAATGGATAATCTTCAAGGGCAGTGCTAAAACCTAGAAGCATCTCCTGTTGGTGGAGAGAGCCTGAAAGAGAGGTCTGGGATCTTCCCTGCTGCTGCTTTTTTGTACCATAAAGCTGGAAACAGCAAGAGAGCCAGCCTGAGCTGCCCCGCAGTGAGAGGAGGATCTTCCATCCCTAATTCTTTTATGCTGGGAAAATAAAAATTTATGGCATTTTGGTACAGAAAATGCTTTCTGTCTGGTTCCAGTCCCAGACAGAACCAACCTGTTACAAACCACAATCCTGTGCAGTTTAGGGTAAATACCAAGGCACAGATGGGGAAAAAGAGAACATCTCTGCTCCGCGTGCCTGGGCAATTCTGGAGCCAGTTTGGAGTATTGGCCAGAATTTCAGCCACATGTGGGACAGTGATGTCAACCCTCCCTACAAGCATTTCAGGTAGAGCTGAGAGTGTGATGAAAGATGGCTTTGAACTGCTGTCACAGTCCTTTGCCACTGCATTGAGATGTGCCCCACACCAGTATGAGTAAGAGTGGACTAGTGCTGCTGCATTTACTGTCCCATAAACAGTGTCAGAAGGAATTTTTAGCAGGTCTGCTAGGGAGTACCTTTATTTTGGCTCTGTGCTGTCTGCTAGTTAAACCTAGCAGAAAATGGCAAGGTGTTTCTGTAACAAATTGGCATTGTTTCTGTTTGTGCAGAAGGAGAGCTTTTAAACAGGAAACTCTTCCAGATTTTGATGGAAATCTGGATCATGACATAGAAATATTCAAGTGTTTCCCACTGCTCACCCCAACAACCACAAGTCTTCACCAAAGATGTATGGAAGGCAGAGTGGGACTCTGTGGAGCATTTTAAAGCTGCTTCATGCTGCCAAACAGCTTGTGTGGTCCTGGTCAGGTATGTTCTCAAGGGGACATTACCTGCCTTAGGTCCTGTGCACAAGGAGGTTAAAAGGGAACACCTTCCACTCTTGGTCCAGGTCTTGGTGAAATCTGCTCCCCTGAATTTCTAGGAATAACCTCTATTTCTCTTTACACATACTCTGCCCACAGCTGAAAGAATCAGACAGTTCCTGCATTTACCTGCTGGTCTTCCACCAGCCTTGAGAAATAAATTCCCCAAGAAAACTCAGCTAAAACAGGCCAAGCACAACGCCATACCTTGCCATGGAGCTCTGCTGTGATGATCATGCTCTGCTTCATGTTTCTTTTAGCCAGACTGCAGCCAACTTGACCAGTCCACAAAGAGCTAGGAGCCATCTCCTCTAATATTTAGGGCCACCAGAGTATGGAATATCATGTGTTTCTTGCAAGCAGTTCTCCGTGAAGACAGTCTTGGGAAGAAAAGCAGAAGTAGCAAGGGTTATTCCCCATCTCCCTCATGTCCACCTAACTCTAGTCTTCGAGCTGCTGCAAGCACCTTGCTGGTAATAAATCCTTTCTCATGCATCCTTTTCATGCTAGCGCCCTCAGGCAATGCAGAGTGGAAAGAGTAAGGTTTCAGGCTCAGTACCAAGGAATTCCTCTTTTCAAAAGGCCAGACACAACAGCTGGGAAATTTTGGGTTATTGCTGCTTTGTGTCAGCTCTTACCCACTCCTGGAGGGGTCTGTAATTTCTGAAGCTTAACAGCATTTGAACCAGGCCGAGCGATCTTTGAATTATTTTTTGGCTGACATTTCACAGAGGTGTGAGTGTGTGTACTAACACATATCTGCATGTGTATTTTATATCTGTATGTATACACACATGCCTCGGGGGAAGGCAGGCGGGTAACTCAGCACGTCTAGCCTTCAAAATGCTGATTCAGGAGCCTGGAAGCTGCCCCCATGTTGCTGTTTTTCCAGACCCTGGCTAGTTTTCAGCCAAGCTGAGCCCAGGGGTGCTTGAGATATCTGTTTAGGGTGAGGGTCCAGCCTGAAAAGTAGCAGCTGCTAGCAGCACTGCTGGGCTGTAATGATTAACAGATTTGTTTTTGTGGTGTTCACATTCCCTGTGCTTCCCCTGCCTTACCCCACTCTCAGGGAGCTGCCTCCTCCTCCTCCTTCTCCTTCTCCTCTTCCTCCTGCACACGCCGAGCCCCTCAGGGGCTGTACATTTCTGTGGACAGCAGCAGTGGAGACACCACAGCGCCCACCAGGAGCAATGAAACGGTGATGTTTGGGCTGGTGCCTACAGCAGTAGCGTGGCTACACACACAAGCCCACATTCATCCCTTTCCCCAGACTCTTTTTTGAGACACAAAAGAGGGAATCTCGTCATTTTCAGGAAAGGCAAACAGAGCTGTTTGAGCATTTTCCCCCCTTTATGCCCTGAATACTTTGCTTTCACCAGCCCTCTGAGCCTGAGGAGGAACATCCCCTCCTCCTACCTACCTGGCCCAAAAAATGCAGGTGGTGGGGACTTTTCTTGGCGCTTGCCTCGGGGGGATTCGCTGGGGGAAGCACTGGTGGGGATCTTGGCAGGGCTGTGCAGCAAGGCACCGGCGCTGGCTGCCTCCCTCCCTCACGCGGGGATCAGGACTCTGCTGAGAAAAAGCAGATAGGGTTTCACACAATCCAAAGCACATGTACAAGTAACTAAAGCTGCGTAAGCACTTTTCTTTCCGATGGAGACGTTCCAACGTATGTTTCGAAAGAATGCGAAAATGTTCCCCCTCCTCGCGCCTGCCGCCAATGGATCAGGCCTGAGGGGGACGATCCCCTCAGACGCTCTTTTTGGAGAGGGATTTAAGGCTTGGGAAGGGGCACGGATGACAACGCTGGGAATTCATGCCCTGAGTAGCAGAATAAGCCCTTAGAAAAAGCCTTATCAGCTGAGGAAAACACCTCAGGTTAAACACACGTTATTGCTGTGAGAAAACGTGCTCAAGCACTCGAGTCCAGTGAGAAGGAACACGTTTGGGGTTTTTCGCTCTCTGCGTTTAAGCGCTCTCAGATGTTTGCATCCTTCCCAGGCAATTTGGCTTTTTGGGGCATCCCCTCCTCCTCCAGGAATGTCTATGCAAAAGGAAGTTTCTCTGTGGGAAGCAGTTTGTCTCAATGTCATTTTTCATGGGGGAAGGGGGGAAAGAAAAGCCCTGACCAAACATTTCTGACCAGCTGCTCTGTGCATATATAGGCTGCTGCAAAGAGCTCCCAAAAACAGAGCTCAACAGGGAGAAGGCAAAAACAACGTGTGGTAGGCAACGTGAATGGCCTTGTGGTAGCCAGGAATTGCTGTTGCAGGAGCCCCATGACAGCAGTGGGGTACAGGACCACATTTTGAGTTCAGGTCATCCTTCTCAGCACGAGGGACAACGCTTGGGGCACGGAGTCGGAGGCACTGAGGAATAGTGTCCCATGAACATGAAGCCACCATGCCCTGCTGAAGCCCTGCAGCCATTTTGACACCCCGTGATGGTCGATTCCAGATCATCCATCTCTTGTGTGTGATGGATGTGCACGACACATTTGTGTCCTGGTTCCCGTCCCGCGTATCCCCAGCGCAGAGCTGAGTCATCCGACACGGACCTAGGGGAGACGAGTTCCACTTGAAGTCCACAAGTATCCGCTGGGTTATCATTATTCTTCTTAAAAATAAAAAACCTCCTCTTCCAAACACTGTATATGCTTAGTCACGGGGAAGGAATGATAAACTTCCAGTGTTTCTGGTGGGTCACCACATTAATTGGCAGGCTGTCCCAAACCATCGTGAAGAAATGCCACCAAAGGTCTGTACGCGGGTCCGGTTACGGGCGTTTTATTTCCTATAAAGATTTAACCAATAAACCTGCAGATCCATTTCCACGTTAGACTGAAACCTATAGGTTTCACGGGAGATTAAGTTCCCAAAATGTCTACTTTTGAAAGACAGACGGTGGAGGTGAAGAGAAGAAATAAACGTTTGGGCCTTATTCCCGGTGAATGTCAGCTTAACTGCGCTGTGTTTGTGTCTATTTATACCCACGGAGGATCTAAAATTACAGCTTTAAGCAGGAAGCTAAACCAAGAGTTTTTAACGAGTCTGAGCAGTTGAATTTAATGCTGAGGAGCGGGGGGGGGGGGCACTTCTGATACGAGCTGGGGAGGAGGGCTAGGCCTGACAAACCGTAACAGGAGACAATTTTCACCTTATTAGCCACCTGATGAAAACCAAGCCTTTTTAAATACACCTCAGGACAGAAACCACAAAATGTTATTAAGGTTGGAAAAGCTTTTCGGGAGTCGGTTAGAGAGGGGTGAGAGAGAGGCACAAGCCAAGGAATCCTGAGCAACTTACTGCATAGGGGAAACTGAGGCAGGCAGCTGCAAAATGACTTCCTACAGCCCCACAGCAGGCCAGGAGCGGGAGCATAGAGGAAATCCTTGTCTGCGGGGTCCCCGGGGGAAAACAAATGCTGAGGCTGTGGTTATAGGTGGCCTGCAGGAAAGAGCATAGCATCGTTTTTACAAGTGTGCTTTTTGCTGGAACCAGTCCTCCCTCCTCCACGACAGCTCTGTCCCTGCAAGCTTTGTATGAACGTGAACTCAGCATACAACCCTGTGGTACAGAAGGAAAAAAAAATCACCTTTTTTCAGTAGCTCACATCCAGATTTCAGACTCCGTTTTGTTATTATTCCCAGCAGCTCTGCCTGGAAACCCAAGCAAACGGTCCCAGACTGCGGGGATGACCACACAAGCAAACTTCCAGGACAAAATTCCGGTCTGTCCCGTACATTTTGGGAGAGGCTGCAAAAGCACAAGAGCCCTTTTCTGTCTGTGGTATCACGGCGTGCTCCTGAAGCACCCGGGGCTAGCGCAATCCTCAGGCACGGAGTTCCTTGAAAACCTGGCCCCTTAGCTTTTATTTGCCTTTTTTAGCAGGCTAGGCAGCAATCGAGCACCCTTCACAGTGTAGTCCCACTTGAAAGCGATGCGTAAAGGGTTCATAAATGATCAGCAGAGCTTCTGGAGCATGTTACAGGCAGGAAAATCAAACTGCTGGGTGCTGCCCACGGATTCCCTCTTTACTAAAATTTGGCCCCCTTTCCCAAGGCTTGCTATGAGCTGCAACCCCTTTGAAAGCACAGAGATGGATGGAAATTAAATCCCTTCCCGGACACAGAGGTGGCCTTTATTTACTGTAAACATTATTCCAGGTTTAAATTTGGAAATGAAACAAGGGCTGGGTGAGGAGCCCGGATTCTGGCCAGGGCTTGCCTGCAGCCTGAGGTGAGCGGCGCTGCCAAGGCGTGCTCCAGTCCTCCCCGCACGGCACAGACCTCGGCTTCCTTTGGATCATTTTGTACGCCCTTCAGACGGGAAAGGTTCGTTTGCACAGACATCTGAGCAGCTTACTCATACATGTTACTCACCGGCCACTTGCTGATGGGGAAGGAGCAGCTCAAGCCCCCCAAACCAGCCGCGAATTACCCTAAAGCGAAAGGGCTGGGCTTGATTCAAGGTCGTCTGCCCCGTGGTTTGTGTTAAAAAGCAACATCAGTTGGAAGGAATTTCTCTCAGCTGAAAGTCAGGGAAAATATATTTAGGACTGTTGAATCTTCTGGGTATTTCTCGAATGCTGGAACTCAAGGGGTCAGGAGCTGGGAGGAATCTTTTTTTTTTCCTTTTTTTTTTTTTTTTTTCTCTCAGTTGTTGTCTGTATGGCCAAATTCTGCTCAGCAGACTTCCCTGACCGCACGCCCAGCCTCAGGCAGCCACATTGCCCCTTGGACCACCAAACGCAGGTGAGCAATGCCCCGGGGAGTTAGGATCCCAGCAGATAAATTCTCTGCAAGGCAGATACTGACAAGTTGCTAACTATAGTTCACCAAATACGTTGTGCTGACTGCGTTTTCTTACCTGTGTAGAGGGGAAAAGGAGGCATTCAACATTTTCTACGAGGGTATGGAAACCCTTTTTTTGGGAGCAGCCCTACCTTTCCCCCTGCCTTGTCTTACACTCCAAATAAGAAAGCAGTCAGAAGTCTGGCTTGCAGATTTAGCCGGCTTCCCCTTCCTTTTATGTGTGGCTGCAATTCCCAGTCAGGCTTTTGCACCCTAAGCTCCTATTCCAGATGAACAAAACCAGATGCTGCCAGCTTGACGTTTGAAGCCAGTCCCCATTCTGCTCAAAAAAAGTCTGTAAAAAAGGTCTGCATCTGCAAACACAAAGCTGATGACACTCACTAGACAGACCCTTGTCCTATGCTGCCCAGGACCCAGCTTGCCTATAGGGTATAACAGGTTGCTCTTGTCGCTCTCATGCATCTCCTTGAATCTAGCAGTATAAGACATTCAGTAAATTTAAAAATTTTCTAAAATCTTTTCTTTTTTTTTTAAATTAAAAAAGGGCAAAGAGTAGTTTAAGTATTCCTCCACCGCTGCGTAGACTGTTTCCTATTAAAGGCAACTGTGTGCAGCATTTTTATTAAGATTCTGCTTCCTGTTGTGTAACACGGAATGTCAAAAATCCCAGTATCGCTTAAGAAGTTATTACAAGCTCCAGAAAGTTTTCTATTCCCAAGAAATCTCTCCCAGTGGGAAGCTGAAAAAGTTCCTGTTGAACTTACAGCAAATGCCTCAGAACCTATGTAATATTTACGGTGTCCCTCTCATCTTATCCAGGCTGGCTTGCTGTTTTGCTGCTGTCAAAAAAAAGCCTGTTTTGATGGTTAAGGGCTGTGACGTTTGCCTATAAGGACATTGAAGCGGATGTGATAGCCACAGGAAATGTCCCAGTCTCACTGAGGTACCTCAGAGAGGTATTCGGTCAGATGAGAATTCACTAAGCTGATTCCCAGGAAAAAAATGCAGTAAATTGATGAAGGAAGAGAAAGAAATGTGACAGGTCTGCATTCATGGCTTGCCAGATCTGGATTCCATGAAAGCCAGAGGAAAAATTCCCATTTGCTTTCACGGGAGTAGGACTTCTACCCCAAAGAACTTCCATTCAAACAGAATTACGCTTCATTTTGAAACATTGCAAGAACTGGGTGGTGTCCATTTGTATTAAGGCTCAGGGAGAGGCAACTTCCATCAGAAGGGACTGACCATTAGGGATCGCTGTCCTCGAAGGAACATCTAGGTAAGAGCAATCCTGAACTGAGCGTGTTGGCTTTAAACATTGGCCCTAACCAAACCTGGACCTGACATGGCTGGTGCTGACCATTCTGATGGCTGTTTTCGTGCGAAAGCCACAGAAGATCTGTCCTTGGGGCTGTACTTCAAGGGCGACTCATCTGCAGATTGCCTGGGGACAATTCCAGGGTTAATTAGGAAGTTGTTCTGGCTTTTCTGCCTGTGGAAGAAATGAACACTCAGTGGAAACAGTTCTACGTGCAAACCTGTCAGAGAGATGGTGGGGATAAAGGGAGGATGTCTTTTCTGGGTTGAGCTTCGTACAATACCTAAGTGACACATGGATGATGCACACATATTGTGGCAACTCCCTTAACGAATCTTTTCACAGTCCTTCATTTTAGCCCAAACTTTTAGAAAAAGAGTTAAGGGCTTAGAGTCCATGTATATGTATGTAGAGCTGACCATGAATCACGTGTGCTGAGCACTCAGCAGCTTCCACAAGTCCTTAGGGAAGATGCTGGGTGCCCAATAGTTCTTTAAATATGGGCATTTTCTAAGGAGATGTGAAGCTATGTAGCCTGAGACAGCTTTTTCCAGAGGTGCTGCAGGCTTCAGACAAATTCGAAGCTGAGAAAACAGGATGTGGCACCTGGATGAGGGGCAAGAAGTGAGCAAAAAAGAGGCCAGGGCCAAAAATGAATCCTAGCTCCAAGCATGCTAGGTGGTAGCATTGACTCCCAAGGGGAACAGCCTGAGCTTGAGTCACTGCAAGGTGGTCTGAGCAAAACCCTGGGAAATCTTGCCCAGATCAACCTGTTCCCCGTGGATGGGCAGCACAACCCAGCAGGTCAGCCTGTGCTTCCTGACGTCTCCATAAACACAGAGGAGATTATGTGGGAAGGAGGAACCCACATTAGCTGTATCCTTCAGGGCAAATTACAGCTCAGGAGACAAACAGCACTATGAGCAAGGAGCAGCTAGGTGCTAAGCCCGTATGTCCCTGTTTAGTCCCCTTTGCGTATTCGCACGTACTCAGGAAGAAAGTCATCGCACCAAATAAACCACAGCCCTGCTTTAGACATGGACAAATTGTCCCAGATGAAGGCAATGCTGCAGTAAAAGGAATCAAACATTTAGTATGGCGTCTCATGAGACATGTAGAGTGGGGGAGATGAGAAACCCTTCCTCCAGATAGCAAGCTGATTGAAGAACCACAGGGCAAGGAGAAATAGTAGCTGCTCCATACTGAAAAGCAGAGATGCCGAGGGGAGCGGTAAAAAGATTAAAGTGGGTGTCTGGTTTTATTTAACATCCTCATTAATTCCTTGAGAATACAAAGGAGTGAGTGCCTTCCAATCTGAAATGGCTTTGAAACAGGCAGCCAACATCCGTGTCGCACCGAGCTCAGAAATGCTACAAGGGAAAAACGAAATGAGGCTAGCGAGTGCCAGGGAGGGAGAGGGATACAAAAAGCAGATACTGGGGGGAAGAAATACGAATTGAAAGCAGGGATTAGGAGGAGGGTGTCATCTGAGACACGGATTGCTAAAATATCAAGGCAAAGTGACTGTCATCAACTTGCAGTGTCTGTGTCGGAGGGGGCACATCTCTGGCACAGGGAGCATGAGTGGAAACCACTGGTGATTGCAACCCTAAGTGGAAACAGGAGACAGCTCAAGCCTGGACAGGAATGTGTAAGAGATAAATGCGGACAATTTAAAGACATATTGAAATGGTTAAATTAAATTTAGAAAATTCTTGTGAGAAGCTAAAGTTACCCTTCGAGAGCTGTGGTACTCCAAAAATATCTGCAAGTCCCCACTAGGTACCAGGTCTTTTTTCAAAAACGTATTCAAAAAAGGATGTTCAAAATCTCAGATTTGCAGAAATCCAGTTAGAGACCGAGTCTTTGGGACAGGTCAACTCATCTTTGTGGAAGCTGGCAACAACAGCAGAGCTGAGATACAGTCATCGAGGTACCGAAGATGTGTTTCAGCTCCCTGGTACACGACAGCAGTCCCTAGCCAGGATGTACACCTGTTTACCTATTAACCAGATTTTCAGAGCACATCTGTGATCTACGAACTTACTGTTTGGGGAGAAGCTGAGCCGAAGGAGAAATCGTGCATCTCTGCATAGAAGAGTCCAACTTCTTGATAGTTTTCTTTCCTGGGGTGACTTTAAGTGAGTTTATTGCTCACGGCTGCGGGCTACAGTCAGATCCTGCAACAAGGAGGAGATGAGGAAAATAACACCAGGGATACTCATGGTAGGGATCAGCACACTGCTCGCTGGTCCTGCAGCCCGGCTGGGCTAGAAGGAGCACTTGAAGAACAAAAACCCAAAAAACAAGTCTGCATGGAAAAAAGCAAAGGCAGGCCCGGCTCACATCAGTGTCAGCAGCAGACAGCATGTGGTGGGGACAGCACGGTGTAAGGGAACCTCTCTCTCACGCGTGATGCTTGGGAATTTCTTAGGGACTAACAGCTTGCTCCTTAGCCAGCCAAGTGCTGAATTCAACCCACATTCCTCTCACCACCTCATTACCTCGCAGACATTCCCCTGTCTATGTCTGCTCGTTTAAACAGAGCTCCTTAAGGCAGAGGATGCTCGTTAGGGACGTGGTGCGATAACCATGGCACTCGTGCGCCTTCCTAATTTGATGCATCTGATGAGCCAGAACTTAACGAACGCACACTACTGCCCGAGTTACTTAGATCTGGGCAGGCACTTTCTGTCTTCCTCAGCATATTCTATGGGCTGATCTCATGACGTTCTCCTTCATGCCAGGTTTTTTTTGTCTATCCGAATTTTCTTTTTCCACTAGAAGCCTCCAAGCTGGGCTCCTCTCCGGCACTTTGCACGTATTATTTCACTGCTTCACAGGAATGGTTCAAATTATCATTTTCCAGCTGAGAAGTATAGACTAATTCATTCAAGACTGCTTTTCTCTGCGTGTGACAATGTGGATTTCTCTGTGGCCCTTGCGGAGATAAAATGTGCCCAAGGTGTTGTGGGAAAACCAGTGTGCTGGGAGCGAGCCTTTAGACGGAGGAAACAAGTTGTGCTCTGTAGGTAGAGTGAAGCTGTGTGCTTTCAAGTGGATTTTCCTGATTTTGGGGGATGAACTGATTGGCAAATAACAGCCCGGTGCGGACAGAGGGATCTCACAAATTGCACGTGGGAAAGGCCAAATCCAGGTTTATTTCCACCACTCACAAAAGAAAAAAGGCACCGTTTCATGGCCATAGCTCTGATATTTGACACGGAGCTTAAATTCACTTACAAGGTAATCTTATAAAGTAAATGGTGTGTTTAAGCTAAAGCACGTGAGGTTCTATTTATTCTTTTGCTTCGGGGAACAGATCGCACTTTAAAAGAAAATGCCTAAGAAATAAGTGTTTCCAATCCCCATACGAGGAAAATTCATACCAGCAATACAACTGTGAAAACTCTGATTTCTTTGAGCTTGTTCTCCTGGAGAAGAAACAGTTCCTGTGCCTTAGGAGCCAACCTGACCACGCATCGAACTGCAGCACGACGAATACCTGGATGAATGATGCGAAAATTAACTCCCGGGCGATTTGAGAAGTTGGACAGCAAAGAGCAGATATGATGATAAAAATCACAGTTAACCCTGGACAATTTATTAAGGGCCGCAGGGAAAAAGAAAAAAAAATAGAAAAGAAGGAATCAGTTTGCAAAATATGATTGTTTTTGAGCCGTTTGCCTAGCAACAGGCCAACAAATGCTCCAACCATGGCTTTGTTTCATACTCCCACAGAAGTACCAAATCGCATTTCAACACGCCCCGGCGACCTCAGCTGCCCTGCTCTGATGCCGGGGCATCTCGCAGCTCCCACCACGCGGCCTTACCCCAGCCTTGGCCCCGTGGCGGAGCAGAGCACATCTATTTCCTCTTTCCCACGTTGCATCAAGCCATTCCCCCAGTTGCTCAGGCTGGGCACGACGGAAAAAAGCGATGTGATCTGCCAATTTCCCTGGCTGTGCGTATTGCCCTGGTGCAGCTCCGCTCAGCTCCGGCTGGCCTCGCTTTCCCAGTACTGAGGTTGCTGATGGGGAAGTCAAGGTTAGGTTGAGGTCTTACAGCCTCTCTTGGTGGGCACAGCAAGCGAATCAAAGACCAAGTAAAAGCTCTGGTTTTTTTCACACGTTTTCTTTTCCCAGCATCTCACACATGCCAGTCCCCTGGCTTTGGGAGCATGGCTTCCCTTTTCGGAGCAGACTCGATAATTTGGTTCCAGCAGCAGAAACAATTCAGGCAGCTTAAACAAAGACCACCGGAGCTGCCGGGAACAGAAAAGTGCCAGAGACTCAGAAACTCAGCCTGAAATACATTTCAGGTCCATTTGTATCCCTGCATCTCCATGGATCGAGGGGTGAGGGAAGCAGCCAGGTGGTATAGCTTTAACTGGGTTCACTTTGGAGGCAAAATGCATTAATTTTGTCATAGTTTAATCGACTTGCCACTTTGCTGTTTGGGCAGTCAGTACCTGCTAACCTCATGGTCTCCGCAGTGCTGGGCTGTGCACCTGAGGGCTTGCTTGAGCCAGAGATGTGAGAGGCTCAGGTTTGCCCACGGCAGGAGGGCTGGCAAGCACAAGCAGACCACCCAACCTTTAAAACATGACAAAGCCAAGCCCAAACGCACCCTCAAGCCTCTGCTGGATTAGGCAATTCCAAAGCAAGTGGCTCAGCAGCTGTCCTGGGGTGGCATGAGCCCAGTTGCAGAGAGCATTGTGGTCTGGTTCAGTGCGGGGAACCCCGGAGCAGGATTTACCGTGCCACCAAGCCACAGCCTCAGTGTGGGATCGTGAATTGGGTCAGGTCAGTGGCAGCAGGGTCAGTGGCCGATTAGCTGCTGAACGCACAGGGCCCTGAGCCCACTAAGAACAGCATGGCAGTGACAAGTGCTCCTTCTTGTTCCCAGAGTTCAGAGCCCCTTACTTTGCAGCGTGTCTCTGCCCCCCCATCACGCCCTTCCTACCTCCCCACTCCGAACCGCAGAGGGTGGCAGAGCCGAGTACATCTGTTTCCTGTTTCACAAACTGCAATCACACACTTCCAACAGGCACTCTCGTCTGAGATTGAGAGCCAAGCAATGTTATTTACAAGTGTTTGTGCTCCCGAGCCTATCTGGCTCCTTTGTATTGTACTGCCTGCTGAACGTGAAGCCAAATATCATAGGAACTCCTTTCCCATTATTTGGAGAAGTTTGCATCGTCCCCTTTTTCTCTTACTGCCATTGAAAGTAAATGTGTATTTCAGATATCCTGACATATTTATCAGAAATAACTTAATCAAAGCAGACAGAAAACACAGCTTCAAATATGCAATCGTGACTTGAACTTGTCGTAAGTATTCCTTAATAAGTTGTTACTAATAGTGTTTGCCACGAGAACCCGTGGGCCAAGTGAGCGTACGTGCTGCCTTCGCTGCAGTGAGTCCAGCGGGTGAAACCCTGGCCAAAAAAATTAGTGGTTGAAGGCCCCAGCGACTTGGCTACAGGCTACATCACACACTTCTGCAGAGATCTCTCACGAGAGTCATCGTTCGCCCAGCCAGAACCTAAATGAGACCCAAAAACGAGCACCCTTTACCTCCGCCGCCATACATTGTGCCACTGCAGCGCTGGGAGGAGATGGTGCCTTGCCACTCATGGCTGCTCGTGGATCCACCTTTCCATCGAGGCTTTCTGCCACCTTCTGCTAATGCTTTGGATGCATCCAGGAAGGCTGAGGCAGCCAGTGAGGCTGAGGGAGTTGCATCCATTTAACAACTCCTTTACTTTTCCTACCCTGCGCTGCTGTGTCCAGGAGGACTCCCCCAAAAGGAGCTCAGCTCCCCAGCATTTCACGTTACGCAGCTTGGGACCGATGGGCCCGGCCACGTGCTTAGGGATAAACATTAGTGCAAGGATTTGCAGAGGTAGGACCCTAATCCAGAGAACAGAGTCGATCCCTGGTACCATGCTGTTGATTAGTGTCAGTGGTGGGGCATTACCGAAAGCCCCAAGGGAAAGCCTGTGCTTCGGGATGCTTCCAGGACCAAGATCTTATCCCCCAGCCTGCACTCAGCCTTTACTTGCCACTTACACATTTAGCAAGCAGAGCCTGAAGTTGAAAATATGCAGGCGTGCAAAAGCGTTGGCACTTTGCAGGACGACAATTTGCAGATGCTTTGGCGGGGTCTAACTCCATCCACCGTGCTCTGGTTGCATAAGGAAAGAGGGGAAAGAAAACAGAAGAATGATCATGCCGGTCTGCAGTTGCTTGAGAAAGCAAAATATTCAGCATCATTTCCTCCAAGTTTGTTACTTGGCATATGGCTTTCTCTTCCCTGATGCACCAAATGTGAGCAGCTCACAGGCTTCCATCTCCTATTGATGTGCAGGGTCTCAGCACTCTGCTGCAGGCTCTCATCTCTCCAGTTCTTTCCTCTCGCTCCTCAGCTTCAACAAGATCTTCCAAAGCAGCTGCCCAAATGGGGAACAGGACTCAAACCTCTGAACCTCAGGTGCACCCCCTATATTATCCCTCAATTCCCCTCCCAGTGACTCGATGCACCAGCACTTTGGGCACCACTTCTGTGCCAAATAAAAACTACAGCACCTTAGCTTGCAAAATAGCAGCCCAGGCTTTTAGTTAGACTTTAATCCTCACCCTGGGGACCAAGGGGACAGCCTTGCCAGGCTCTGACCTTCCTCAAGAGGTAATTCAGCAGGGATTTTGCGGAGAGATTCCGGAATTGCAGGAGACCGCCTGGTTCTGGGGCAGAAAACACGACTTGGGAGTCGCAAAGCTGGCTCCTGTGTTTACAAGAAGATTAATCTTGTGATGATCACGGCTTGTGATGTTTCCCAGGCAGCTCCGCAGACGCGGTGGGGACAAGGCCAGGCCCCTCGAGACCCTCGCTGATAAACAACACTTGTATTTGCGGTGGCTCTTTTCCTGTGGGAGCTGAACCCAGCTCGTCTAAACAGCTTTCTGCAGAGAGTAAATGAATCCATGCCCTCGAACCACGGAGCTGCATTCACCAGTTGTTGTGTGTTGGTAGGCAGGAGGTACACGCTGACACTGGGATGCCCTCTTACGAGTCCCGGTGAGGTGCCAGCTCCTGAAGAAACTGTTGGACAAAATGTGCCAGATACGTAGTGTGAACACCATTTTACACCAGTCAGTGGCTCTTTTTCTTGGATCGACACTTGATGTGGTAATGGTTTTGCAAGAGGATAATATTTGTATTTACTTCTATTTTTTTCCTAAACATAACAGACCTTTTTGTTATTATTATTATTTTTTTTTTTTTGGCTTAAATTGCCTTTCAAAGGAAGCTTTGATTCCCCTGAGTAGACAGCCACACTCACCGGTGGATGATGGAGACTGGAGAACTGTAAAGACCCTGCTCTCAGAGCCTTCCCAAATCCTCAGCTGCACTTCAAGAGGCCATGCCACATTTGGGGGAAGGAAAGGGAAAATGTGTCAGATCAGCATTAATTTCCAGAGAAGAAAGGGGGCAATCCTTATGTGTGTTTTGTCTGCCATGGTCAGGAAGCGCAGCAGACACATCTCAGCACCAGCATCATCTGCTGGCCTTACTCGTTCCCTTGGGTTGAGGCCCTCTGGAGAGAAAAGATTTTGCAACCGCAGCAGAAACGCTTGTGAAATGTTTATCTGATCAGCTACAGGCTTTGAAGGCTTGCTTTGGGAAAGAGTTCTAACACTTCATAATTCAGATGCAACTGGGAGGTTTGGTGTCTCTTTTTTTTTTTTTTTTTTTTTTTTTTTTTTTTTTTGCAAGGGAGGCTTTTCTTTTAGGGCAGCAAAGTGGTGTTTTGTACCAAGAGCTAGGATGAAGTCAGGATGTCACAGTTCACTGAAAATATATGTCCATGTATTTGTGGCCAAAGCCAGAGACAGGGTTACATGCTGTTCCCTTTGCAATTTACATTTCACCTTATCAGACACACTGTCTCGTTCGATCACCGCATAAGCAAACCCTCAAGGAAAAAAAAAAAGAAAAAAAAAAGAAACATATTGATGCCGTCCACAGAAACCATCTGCAAAGGCAGATTGAAATGTATGCCCTCTCCCCCTACTTGGCACTGAAAAAAAATAGTATTATCCCTTATTGTCCCTTTCTACGCTCAATCAAGGAGACTCCACTCTCCATTTTAAGACTCCCTTAAAATCGAGATACAAGCACTGCAGCGGAGGCTTAGCCCAGCCTGAGCCCACCCTGGCGATGAAGATTGTGCACCAAACCTGCTTGAGGCCCCTGGTGGGAAGGTCTCCCAAAACAAGCAACGCTCCCTGCACCTCCTGTCAGCAGTAACTCGCTTAGATGCAATTAATTCCTGCAAATCTCCTGATGAGACCAGTTATCTCCTACAGATAATGCCGTAATCTCCTGTAATCTTTGACTGCAGGAAGAATTCCTTCTTTATAACTTGAATTTTCTCTGTGGAGAAGGTGATAATTTCTGCTTGCTTCCTTCGCAGTGCCACAGAGTTGCTCTGGGCCTTCCCCACTTCTCTTTTCCTTGACATTTTGTTGGTTTTTTGGGGGGTTTATTTTTTTCCCCTCAGGTTTCTTTTTTAGAAATGAGCTGCAATTTGACTGTCTTGCTCCTGGTATTGCTTCATCTAGGCAACTTTCATTGCTGAAGCAAACAGGGCTGGAGCTTGAGCAACATGAGCTGAGACCAACAAATGAGATAGCCGAGGCAGGAGCAAGACAATGATGCACAAAAGATGCACTGCTCTTGCGAAAGGGAAATACAAACCGCTGAGGCTGTAAACAAGTGTTTCCTGGCGGATCAAAACCACAACATTGCAGGCAGCAGCAAAGGTTTCAACATTTTCGGGGCCGTGGCATTAAGGATGAATTTAGTGTATTTCGCTTTTGCTGTGACTTAAATTTTTTCATAGTGCCACGAGGCGATGAGCGACAAGCATGGGGTGTTTTAATCTTCCCAGTTCCTCAAAGATATTGAAGTACTTGGAACGTGTTGGGCTCCATGGGATGCTTGAAAATATTCCTTCCAAAGGAAATTAAATTTGAGATACCATTCCTGTAAGCTCTACTAGCTACAAAGCAAAATTTTATTTTGATTGCTTTGATTGTACTGACCATTGTTAAGTGTTTCTAGCAAAAATTGCTATTTATTTACAAGTTTTATTAGCATTATACCAGACAGCTAGATGGTAATGAGTAAAAGTTGGTGCAAATATTAAGCATGACAAAATCACATTTAGACTCAAAAGGAAAAACAAATCAACCATAAAGAAGCAAAAAGTCCCTGCCCTGAGGAGAATAAAATATCAATGGGTAACTCAGAAAACTCTAACCTAGATGATGGTCTGAGGAACAGAGAGGACAGGATCTGCCCAAGCTCACCTACAGAAGTCACACAGACCCAGGCGATACTGCATTTCCTCAGTCCTATGGCAAGAATTTCATATCAGCATCCCCTTTTTTTCTCAGACTGATGAAATTTTGCTTACATCCAAGGAGGGAACATTAGATATTTCATGGAGAAAACTCTGCTCCTCAGAGCTGTATCACCATTTTTGTCCACTTTTTGTGGCGCAGAGGCCACTGAAGACCTGACTTATCCCCTGCCATGTGACAGACCGGCAGTTTTCAGAACTTATTATCAAAGAATTTAGAAAATCTCATGCCGTATGAATTAATTAATTGCTTCTGTGGTAGTACATCTGACACAGTGCCTGCTGATAGGCTGTTCTTTTCTGATGATGGAAAAAAAATACTTGGCTGCATTGTTTTTAGAGAAAATAATGTTCTCTGTTGTTGGGAAGGGAAAGGATAACATCTTGGTCCACCACAGCACTTGCCTGTTTCCTCTGGCCTCAAAGAAAGCTTTCCACATCGCATCCTGAGGTCAAAGTGTGAGTCTCACCTTCCTATGCACACATCTCCACGCTGAGAACATCCCACTGAGGATTCATGTAAACTGCTCACAACTTGCCTGCAAACAGAAAAGATACTCACGGCTTTCATTTCCAGCAGCTAATCACCACTGGTCTGCAGAAAAAAGCCCTTGCCTCATTTTTTCCATGCCGGGCACGGCCAGTCCCTGCCACTGAAGAACCTGAGCCTGACAGCTTAGCAGGGACGTAAAGAAATTACAGAGGACAACTATATCCAGAGTTATCTAAATCAACAAGAGCACTTGGAAGAGTTATGACATACATTTCAGGTTGAAGCTGACTTTTACCTACTGCGGGCTGAAATATTTTTCTGCAGCAGAATAGCCTGAGAACAGGTTTCTAAAGGGCTTTCTATGTTTTCCCCTGAAACACTGAGTAATGACCACCCTTGTCAACAAGAAACCAGCTACACGAACAGTTGGTCTAATCCTGGCTTGCAGCCCCTGGTTCTTAAAGGTTTCAGGTGTGTATAAATATATGCATATGTAAATATATATTTGTGTGTAGTTTAGCAGAGAAAATGAAGGGCAGATGCTTCTTAAAACTCATAGGCAACCCGAACATCCTCAACAGAGTTGTACTCAAGCTAAGCTGTTATTATTCTCAGTTTTATTTGGATTTTACTTTAATCCTGAAGAATCCCGTAAAATATACCTTCCTGGAAAATATAATGCGAAAGGATCCTTTTGAAGCACCCACTGTCCTTGCCAATGAGCCGCAAAAGAGGGAAAAGACATTTGGAAACTAGTGTTCAGAGACTGGGCAAGAGGACTGGAAACTCTGCAGAGATGCTGTTCTGTTGTCCTGTCCTGTTTGTCTTCTTTTCCTCTTCTCATTCAGCTGGCCAGTGGTTGAGACGAAGTGTTTTGACTCTTGTGAGTCACACTTACCAGAAACATTTCACTTTGGGCATTTCCTTGTGGTTGCCATGCTCCCGGTCCCCCTTCTTTCTGCCTTTCCCATTTAAATAGAAGGACACCAACTACTTTGTGGAAATATGACATGTTCTTGTATGAAGAGCGCTGCATTGGTCATGCCCAAACCTTTCCATTGCAGCAATCCAGGAACAACTGTAAATAACGTTTGTGATCAGAGCAGAAGCTGCAGGATGAGCCACTAATGCCTGAGAGGTTCCTCTGTATGGCTTAAGCAGCTCCCAATTCACGGGAAGGGGATGGTTAAAAAGTGGGAGAAAGCAAAGTTTGGCTCTGCGCCAGACTCGTATCTGTGCTGGAAGCAGGGAAGAAAAAAATACTGATTTTCCACCACCACCACATGGGAAAACAGCCATCGTTTCCTCCAATCTTGGCTGTTATCCTCCAGGGTAGTGTCGTTTGCTCGCGAGAGGAACTCTCCCCACGTACAGGCAGCTTCTCCAGGGGTTTCTGAGAGGGCAGAAAGATTACACAGCCAGCAAAGCGTCGTGGAGAGGGAAGGAAACACTTACCCTGCCCTATCTGCACCCCACAACCTCCTCGAGCAGGGTGTGCCCTGTCTCCAGCTTTGGGGGCTGATTTCATGGAAAGTCCCTCGGGACTCGGAGCTACCATGAATCACAATCCCCTTTCCTTTTTTTCCAAAGTGGCAGCAGCTTTCAGCTCATGGTCCTGGCCAAAGCACCCAGTGGAGCTCTTGTGCCCACCTCTGCCCTCTCCTGGAGGCGTGATGGAGAGCGTGGCATCCCTCCAGATTTCTGATATTCAATACCAAGAACTGCATCGTAGCCGACAGAGATCCACCAAACAGCCACGGGGAGAATGGCACCAAGTTGCTTCTGATCCACCAATGCAAACATATTGACAGATATCCTAATTATCAGGGAAGTTCTGAAATTCAGAGCTCGGAGATGGGTGAATCCTCAGCTACCACGACCTGCCCTCCCCTACATTTCTAAATTCACATTCTCCGTCTGCCAGCTCTCGCTGAGTGGCTCCCAACCATTTTGGAGGAAGGAGCCTCTCCCTGCCCTCAGCATTGCTCATTTTTCAACAGATCTGCAAGTGAAGGATGGTGTCTTGAAGGTCACCCTACAGGGTCTAGCAGACAGCCAGCAATCTTCAAAGAAGACCGGGAACTGCTGCGCAAGTGGAAAGTATTAATAAGCACATGTTGCAAAGCCGTGTGTCTCCACCCAAAAACTCAGTGGGGTTATTCTTTCTACAACAGCCTACCTCAGCCTCCGAGCTACCATAACTGCCGGAGGCCTGGATCATGACTGCTGCCTTTTGCAGCGTACGCTATAATTTATAATAATATATTACAAAAACAACCCTTCCTGTGGCTTCTGGTTGCGGTAACAACTTGCCTCACACCCTGACAGGCAGTCGTGTTTGTCCTATTGATGCTCTGACTTCTCAGATTGCCAGGTTGCTCCCTGAAGATCCTGAGATTTCCTGGCCCTAAGAGGCTTATTTTGGTCCATGGAGTCCAGCAGAGCATGTCTGCACCCAAAATTTTCCTCATTTTGCTCAATAACCTTGTGCTGAATTTTCATCCTCCTACCTCTGCAATCTGTAAAAGAGGCTTTCCTGGGTTATCCCTTTCTTGTTAGTAATTGATCCAAGCCCTGCAGATCTGTTTTCAGCCTCATTTTAATTTGTCTGGACTGGAACATGAAGTTCAGACCTTTATTCAGACTCTGCTATATTTAATTTCCCATCTGATTTAAGGCTCAGATTTTCCAGAAGGAGCCCAGCTGACATTTTCAACTGTGCACCATTCCCAGCCGAGGTCAGTGGACCAGCTCACACCCCTTTAAACACTGAGACATGCAACAACATTTCCAGGACAACTTCAGCATCCTGGACTTTGACTCCAGAATTGCCTTAAGTGACAATAATTCTCACCCAAGAGGGCTGGGTGTGTTTCCCCGTTAGGATAGGAAAAAGTGTGTTGTGACACTCAATGGCCTCAAACCTGGCTGAGGGTGTGAGTCTGGTTTGAGTCCGGTTTGAGTCCTGGAGTCGGTCCCTGGCCATCTTTGGTACAAATTTCACCCAAACCTCAGGCTGCTCTCATTTATGCTGAGAGTTGGGCTGAATGCCAGGCCAGCTCAGGATGCAGAGAGTCAACAAACAACTGAGAGTCACATTCTGTCCTTTGTTCTGGCAGTGGTGAATCCGTTCCTGCACATCTCAGCTACACAACGAATACTTGAGGTAGGCAGCAGAAAGTGAAATCATCTTGTGACGTGCCTTAATTAAGCCTGTGGTTTCGACTACATGCCTGCTGACAATTTAAGCCCGGGGGCAGAAATCTGTTAACTTGACTCCTTCGGCTAAAAGAGAAAAACAGTGCAAACCAGAAAGATTTCTGGATTCTTGGGAGTTCATCTTAAGGGCTAAAGTTTTCTTTGCATTGTTTTCCATAGTTCACGATCATTTCATTGAAAAAGCAATGCTGGCTTTCTAAAAAGTCAGAATCCCTGCCCAAAAATCTAATTGGCCAGAGCATTTTTGATCAGCTGCAGAAAGGCTCTGAAGTTATCTCAGGTATTGCTGCAGGACCCTCTGCAGCAGATGCAAACTGGTGTCCCAACTCGGCCAAGCACCAGGCATTTTGGGGAGGTGCAAGGCATAACATAAAGCAAAAAGAAGGTGGAGGCAATGAATCGCTGGCCTCTGGGCTGGTCATCAGCCCTACTCTCACTTTTCTCATGCAGCTCCGTGGGAGGTGTTTCTGTGGGACATGATAATAAAAGCTGGGATGTTTTTCCACCCAGATTTTTTCATGCTTTGCTTTTTGCTGTAGATCCCAGAGACCAGATGTCTCACATTAAAGAAAGAACAACTTACTTAACTTCTCTTTGGGGACATTTTGGGGAAGGAAGGAAAACAAGCAAAGAAAGCAGGAGAGCAGCGCTGCCCTGGGGTTCCTACCTTCTCTGGGCTTCGGGATGCTTCTGCATCCCCCAGCTCTGCCCTGCAGCTGTCCTGTACCTGGGATAGACCTGGCTACGTGGTTTTCCTGAGGACCTTTGTCCCGTACCTTCTGCATTTGGGCAGAGCCCTCTCTGGACTGGCTTTGCATGGCATCACGAGGGATGATGTAGCTCCATCGGTGCAGCTGCCTCGGCTCTGAGAGCAATGAGCCATGGCAGCGTGCTGCGGTGCCTGCTGATGGCAGATGTGTTAGTCTTCTCGAGGTTTTTTGGGCTTCTGTGGCTGGCTGGGGTCATCTGCTCGTCCTTGTAACATGCTGACACCGAAGGCATTGTCTTGCACAATGAATCCCTGTGCACAGCAGAGGTGTTTAGTCCAGCTGAAACCCACAGGACATCCATCCCACACTCACCGCAACCAGGAGGCAGACCTAACAAAATAAGGCTGTGAGCAGCGAAGACAAAACCCTCAAAACCCATCCGGTGTTACTGGAAGGGAGCGAGACCTCAGGCATTTTGGTGTCCTGGTGGAGAGCTGGCATGTCTTTAAGGAACAGACTTTAGCTCATGCTGCAGAAAAAAAAGGGAAAAAGGCAATGATCCATAGAGGTCTGATATGGCAAACTGCTTCCAGGGTCTCTGCTCTGGTGATAGGGTTAAGTGAGAGTAAGGAGCAGGTCAAAGCAACCAGGCTCCTGCTGGGACTTTGATTATGTGCAGGGACAGCAGATGAACGGCAGCACAGGGAAAGCCTGTGGTTGGTAAAGATCATCAAATCACAGGATCAGCCAGGCTGGAAAAGAGCATAAAGAAAAGAGCACACCGCAGACAGGGCCAGACAAGAAGGCTTCAGAGGTTTTCCCTGAAATAACCACGTAAAAAAATGAGTTTCTGGGGCAAATACTAAAGACGTAGACAGGGAGACTTTCTGTATTGCCATTGTAAGCAAGCAACAAGGGGTAATGATGGAAGCAGAGCATCCATCCTTCCAACACCAACACATCAGTGGGAATCCATGCAATTGCTTGGAGCCGGGTAATGGGATGGAGAGGTTACTGCAGTGCCAAAAAGGGGCCTGGCCTTTCCCTTCAGTGAGAAAGACACAATGAGAGCAAGACAAACACAACCAGCGAGCGCAGGGGTAGCAGTATACCCCCTTAGCTGCAGCCCACTTTGGGATGAGTTAATTGCTACACTTGGGGGCAGTAACAACTTCAAACCCTCACAGGTACTGCTGAGCTCTAGGTGACAAGGCTCTCAAGGAAAAAATACCTAAAATAACCATAACAACCAATTCTTAAATAATGTCAACCCCTTCTGTCCTGTGCCTGGCGTGAGTGCTTGCTGCAGCCTTTCTGGATAGAGCTGAGCGCTGCACAGCACAGGTTTGGGGATCGCAGAGAATTTCGGGGATGCGGATATGTCACACAGGTAGGTCTGAAAGCAGCACCTTCCAACAGCCACTCAGGATCACAAACATGAGATGCTGCCCCATTTTCTCCAGGACTATCACTTCTACAACCCAGTGCTCCCAAATCCTGGTAAGTGAGGGCAAGGAATACAGCCTGCCATGAACCACAAGTTCCTCAACGCTTCACAGCTTCCTTCAACCTTCTGGCATTTGTGTCCTCCAACGAGAGTCCTAGCAGAGCTCGTTTCCTCCACCTTTCCTAAAGTTATTTAGGAAAACACTCCATTAGGCATCAGCTACTCTGTTAGGATTTATTAGCTCCCACTGGGAGAGAGGAACAGAGATTCACATGAGTCATTAAGTTTAAGCCCTGCCGGCAGGATGGACATGAAAAATGATATTTTAGTAGGGTTTGCATTGGCACTGCTTACCCACTTAAACGCTTATAGTATAATTACTACGGGAAAAAGGATGTTGGATGATTTCAGAAAAAAAAAAAGAAAAAAAGAAAAAAACACACAACCCAAACACAAAAATCCTCCGCAGAACCCAAATACACTACACACATTTCTGCAAATTCTTTATGGTGGGATTGGCTGCTCTGCTAAAACAAGTTACAGGGATCAGGTTGTCTGTGTCCTCCAAAGCAAGACCCTACTCAGAAGCTTGATTTTTTTTTGATTTGGGGGTTGGACCCGATGATCTCTTGAGGTCCCTTCCAACCCCTACAGTTCTGTGATTTTACTGCAAGGGCAAGCAAAAAAAGCCAACTGCTGTCTGCTGCAGAGGCCATTATTGTGAACACAGACATGGTCAAAATTTGTTCTCAGGATATCCTTCGTGCGGCATAAATGACAAACTCCAAAGGATGCTTGGGCTGAATCTTGGTTTTTAATTTCATTCAACATTAGGAAAATTGAAAATTTTAACCAAATGGAATTTGGCTAAAAAATCAGAAAGCATTCAGACAATCCATGAATGATTTTATTTTCTTTCTGGTATTTTTGTATATTCTGTTCTATATTTTGGTATTTCTTTTGGCTATTTTTCACCTCTCTCTGTCTTGTAGACATGCAAACATACTCTGCCAGCTGGCCAGGCAACAATCCCTTTTGATTTAGTTAAATAGAAATGGTCAGAGGAGCCACAGCTGATGGGGGTCTTCGTTCCAGGCTGACGTGGGATATCCACGGGGTGTGTGGGGTGCTCACAGCCCATGGAGTACAGGAGCTAAAAGGCGGTGGCAACATCCAGCTCTAGGTCCTGAGGGGCTGGTGGCACTCCTCGAGGTCCCTCTGCAGCAGATAACAAATCCCAGGTGGCCTGAGAGCATCCCAGTCCCAGCCATGACCCGCTCGCGATGCAGAGCAAGTGCAAAGAGGCCATCGACCCCGTTACGCAAGCCCAAAAGGAGTGAGCGTGAGCACCTGAGCCCATGGCTCCTGCACAGCACGTAGCCAAAAAACCTCCCTGGCAGACAAGCAGTGCTTTGTACGGTGTTGGGAAACACAGGTCCCTGCTCCTGGGCTCAGCCAGAGCCTGATGGCCGTCGGAGCGATCCCACCAGGGTGACGGGAGAAATTCATCACATTAAGAAAACATGCTATAATTAGAAATGGGTTAAAAACAGCTGGACAGACCTCATTACTTGTTTTTTGTTTGCTTTTGCAAAACCAATACCAAGAATGGTTTGGCTTCAGGCCTCGTTTCTGAGCTCATAGTGTTCATGGGTGGATCTGGGGACCAGAGGAGTGGTTTCTGTTAAGAGCTGTCGGCAGAAAAAGAGCAAACCATCACCCGTTTCAGCGTGCTCCTGTGTTTGTAGAGCTGAGCCTGCTCTGACGATCACCGCTCGTGTCACTGCTGGTTTGGAAATGAGGTGACTGAATGAAGCTGTGGAGCTGCTTCGCTGCACTTCAGGGCTGGGTTATCCCCTCCGTATTCAGACCGGGGCTCTGCAGAAGATGCTCACTCTGTAGGGTGTCAGTAGAGTGACCCAAGATCCACCAATACCTTATTCTGCAGGCTGCTCAGGTGTGAACAAGGGGCTTGGTCAGGCAGATGAGAGCTGCCCCCCTGTTCAGGCAGCTCCCCCAGTCCCACAGCACAGCGCTTGACATTTATTGCAGCTCCTCTGGAGAGGGATGCTGCCAGAAACAAGTTCCCAGCAGCAAGACAGGACAAGGAAAAAGGATCTAGCAGTGGTGGTAACTCCCCTTCTGCCATGCTTTCTCCTTCCTCCCACTCACATCTATACAAATCCACTCATAGGTGATTATCTGACCAAAGTCTTGTCAATTTTACCCAGAGATAACACTACTGACTTCAGTGACATTGTTTGAGCCTCGCCTACGTCACCCGACAATCATATAAGCCCCCGTATTTTAGGAGCCCTATAAATTTCTAGCTAACGTGGAATATGACAGGGTTAAGTGCTCTTACTGCTGCAGGATTTATTGTGGGCCCTGCAAGCTCAACCTAATCCAGGAAAAGGCTTAATCACAAAGTTATCTTCCACGCTGCTGGCACCCATTGGACTATGTCTGCATACACACATGGCTTCATAAAGCATTAGTCAGTAGAAAGATACATTTTTTTTCAGTGTATTAGCTTTTAGGGAAAATAACTTCTCAGCTGTTTGCCATTTTACCACTCCGGTATCAAGTGATGGAGTCTTATCATTAAACATCTCCTCAGGCCTTATCACTATCGCATTCCCACATCAGCTGCCTTTTTTAATGAGCTGTGGGGAACTATCGAAGTCTCACTGCAAGAAGGATCTCATCCTTAGCCATTCGTTGTTCTTCACAAGCATTAAAGTCCTTTGGCTAAAAGATCTGCTTCTCCCTGCACGACAGGCTGATCCACAGGGAAATGTTCTTCCCTTCTTGCTTTTCTCCTGCCCTCCCATTTGATCGGCAGAGCTGTACTATTAATGGTGCTAGACCAATTATTGGCAGCTGATGTTGAGCCAGAGCTATCCTGATTTTGCTAATCAAGGATCTGATCTAGGAGCTCCGAATGCCTCCGCTTGCTCAAGCAAAGCTACAAAGCTGTAGCTGTGGCTCTGCCAGCTCTCACCGGCTCAGTTGGTCGAGCCTCAACTCAACTCTTCCTGGATGGGAGTTTTCCAAGAAAAATCCCGCCAGGAGCCAGCCCTCCAGCAGTGTTCATGGGCACCGTGCTGTCAGAGGAGCCGTATTTCAGATGTGGCCGTAGCCAGGCATGAGCTCAGGACTGACTCAAAGGGAAGGATACCACCCCCTGAATCACCAGCACTGCTTCCTGCAAACCTTGAGGTTTCCTGGCTGGACATCAGAAGAGATCGCTGTTCCTTCGGACATTTCTGTTTGCCCTGGGTAATTTTCCACTGTGCCAGACTTCCTCGGATTTTTCTCATTGCAACAAGACAGGCAGGGACCCCACTTTTGGGTTGGGTGATGCTGAAGGTCCTGGGTCCCCTCACAGCACCCCCAGGCCAAGTCTCACGTGGGAGCTCAGTCCCCATGGCTGAATTTCTCTAGAGCTTCTCCAAGAATATGGAGAGGCAAAAAGAGGGAAAAAAAGGAAAATGCAGAGGGAAAGGGACCAAAGCCTCCATTCCCATCAGCTTACTTCCTTCAGAGCCTGTGCCTGGCCTTCCTCAGCAGGTTCTTGTGCAGAAACAGCTCAGCACCCAGCTTGCCACCTGCCAGGAGCACCCTACGAGACCAAAGCACGTCTTCTTCCTCTACCCTGACCCTCGCAGGGAGCTCAGACACGGCACTCAGCTTCCTCCAGGGCTGCTCCCTGTTTTGGTGCTTCTCCCTGCTCCGCGCTTCTGGGCAGAAGGAAATTGCAGCTGTTGCTAGTAGCTCTTTCCCTTCTCCCTGTGATATAGGAAAACAACTTTCTGACAAATTGAGGAGCCTGAGGGTTGGAAACATACCTACTAAAGGCAAGCTGTGGTTCTTCATGAAGGCTTCTTTTGCAGCCTCTTTCTGCTACAGTTTATTAAAACACCTCCCCACATCAAAAAGCAACTGAGATACCCAAAACCTGATTGAATTTGGTCATTGGCAACCTGCTGCAGCTGACCCTGCCCAAGGAGGAAGGTAGGACTGGAGAGAGAACGCAAGCGGGCTTGCTGCCCCTAGGAAATGGGCAGTTTGTAGGGAATACAGCAGGACAGGGTTTAGGAGGAGGAAAACAGAAACTGGATGGGAAAGCCCCTTAGTAAAAAAGTTCCCAGCCCTGATAAGGGACTCCAGAGACAAACAGATGTAGTGGTTTCAATGTTTGCCTGTCCCAGGTGCCTGCTGCTGGGAAGCATTATTCCAGTAAGGGAAAAAGTAACAGTGCAAATAGAGGCAGGGGAATGACAAAAGGTGATTGTCTGAAGGCTAGAAAAGGAGGCGCGTTTCGTGTTTTGGAGAGCTAGGCTTCCTGAGATAACTCCTCTGCTGATTTTAGAAGCAGATCCTTTCCCTAAATACTTTGTTAAGGAAGGCGTGCCTTCAAATATGCCCTTAGTCAGCTTAAAAAAAACATGTACTAGCAAACGTATTGTGGTTCTCAGGCTGTCTAAAAATCAATTTTGGAAGGGAATCGAAACACTGGCATGGCTTTAACGAAAGAGATCACCATCCTGGTCCCCTTGCCAACATTTGGTAAGGTAGATCTAGTCTACTGGCCACCCGAACCGATGCCATGCTAAGCCTAGATCATATTTAATCAGGAAACTGATTTCCATTCCCACTATTTCTTGCTGCATTATTTACTACAAAAGATACTGCAGCCAACGCTTGCATGCCTCAGCTCTTCTTCAGTCCAGCAGAAACTTTGGAAAACCAGAGAAAAGGCGCAGATTTGCATGTTTTGCTAAGGCCAGAAGGGACTCCTTCGCTCACACACCTTCCCCTCTTCCATCCCCCAGGCCAGCGAGCTCTGCTCCAACTTCTCCGTGGGTGGGCAGCGCCTTGCCTTCCTACCCAAACCACCACTGACAAGCCCAATACCCTGAGGCTGACCTGGGACAGATTTTTCGAGCACATTCTTCAAGTGAACTCTGATGTAAATACTTGTCCTTAAATCTCGCTACCCTCTGTGCTTCCAAACATCACCGCACTGAAAAGGAAAATAGATCCTCCTGCTTCTTACTGCTTGCACAAAGCACAAATACTGTGCTTTCTGCACAGAAAAACTGGGCCGGGGAAAGGTCACCGAGTAGTTTTGCACATCCCAGAGCAGCCGCTTACGCAGAAGGGCTTCCTTCCTCCTCCTCCTCCTCTGCGGGCGTGCTGCAGGGCATGTGGCTGCTCGGGGGGGAAAGGGCACGGCTCCGGCCCTCTCCCCCCAGCTGGTGGCACCCCGGTGTCGGGGCCTTTCGCTCTGCTGGTGACACGGCTGTCCCCTGAGGTCAAGGCAAAACGAGCCTGCCTCGCTTTACTGACTGTGCTCCTTACCCCCCGCCCCTGCCCTGGGTCATCAGTGGCAAAAAGGGAAGTGAAATAGTCAAGTGCAGCTCCAGCTTCTGAATTTTGGGGGATTTTGGTTGAACGCCTACAAAATTCAGGATGTACTGAAGCCAAGAGACCTGTGCCAGTTGTCCTCAGGAGGTGCTGGGCCAGGCGGCCCCATCCTGCTCCTACACAGCCCCTGTTTGCAAGCATTGCACCCAAAGCCTCGCAGGAGGATGAGGAGGGCATCCCTCCCTACCCTGACGACCCCTGCAGGGCCTCCTGTTTCTTTTGCAAAGGTACCAAAAAGATGTAAGGCCACTGTGCTAAAAGTCAAAGCACCTTGTTTTGGCAAAGCCCTGGCTTTGGAGCTCCCTTCCTCTTCTTCTGTCTGACTCTGGCCTCTGTGGTGACCCGTGTCACTGTCTGGGGGAGCTGGGGGAACGAGGAGGAGGTTTTGGGGGAACACAGGCAGACGGGGAGATACAGCCAATAATATCTGTAAAGTCACAAGCGCTGTGCTGCTGACATATAATCAGCCTTGTCCATGGGCTATAAAGAAATAAATTCTGCATTTTTTCCCCCTAAGAGCATGCCACTGGAATCTCCCTTTCTTTTTCTTTCATCAGCTCATGCATCTCTTAAACAAACCATTTTACGAAGACGCAAAAACACAAATTCATCACTCTGGCATAACTAGCTGCTGCTTAAAGAAATACATAAGAATAAAAGAAACCCTCACAGAAAAATGAAAGTTCTCCATAAGGCCCCCTTTACTTTTGTTCGGCGCAAACTCGTTTCAGCTTGATTTATGGCCCACTGGAATTTAAAGCTTCGGAGGAGATTAATGGGCTGCTTTCGGGTTACGTCATCTGCGTGGACTGTCAGGACAAGCCTGCTCTGAAATCACAAAGGAAAGCTTGGTCCTGGTCCCCTGCTAAAATATGAGAGCGACTGCTGTTCCTAAGTAACTCGATTGGATAACACAACAGACAGGCTTCGTGAGAAATACAGTTAGGATTTGCCCTGCACGAGCGCGGCGAGCTGCAACAAGGTTTTACACTGCAGGATCAGGCCATGTATTCTGAAACACAGCAGACATGCCTCATTTTTTGCACCATGCTCGGATTGGCTGTGAGAACATTTCTTTCCCATTTTGAACTGTATTTTTTTTTTTTTGAGGATTTGAGCACTACGCTGACCCTATTTAGTAGGCTTAGGCTGTGAGTCAATAGTGACAGCGGGTAGGGTGCAGGGGAGGACTTTCGGTCGCAGAAAATCTGCCACTTACCCTGCTGCTGCTGTGACCAAAAGTCCCAATTTCGAGAGGAGCAGCACTTGCTGGTGCCAGGCACTTGGTTCTGGTGGAGTGGCACCTACGGACACCTTGGACTCGGGATCCCAAAGTTTGAGCCCTGCAGACAAAGCCAGCCAGGTGTCCTTCAAGCGAAACAGTGTGCTTGACTGCTGCGGTGAAAAACCAAAAGGTTTGTTCCCCCACCATGCTCCCAAAAGGAAGGCCGAAGTTGTCGAGCACTGCAGCCACCCTTACAAGCACGTAAAGGACTGTGGAAGCCAACGTGCAGCTTAGGAGCTGCCAAGACCCCAAGGAGCACCCGAGGGCTCCCATGCCCCCCCAGCAGGACTGGGAGGAGGAAGGACGGCGGCTGGGACTCCTCCTGCACCAGCCTGCAAAGAGGGGACAAGACAGAGCTCCTCATCTGCTAACGGGGCCGTTTGCTTAAAGGGGGAACATCACCCCATTTCCCTGATGTCCTCCCCGCAGTTGGGCTTGGCTCAGCCTCCACGCGATTCCAGTCCCCGGGGGTATCCAGTTTAGAAAGCAAATTTCTTTACAATGAAACATATTTGGCAGCCCTGCTGCACATGAAGTTCATCTTCGGGGCAAAGAAAAAAAAGAAAACAACACCTCCAAACCCCGCTAAGCAGTTGCCATGTAATTTATGTCAAATTATTGGTTGCTAGGAGGAACAGATCCAGATTTGCCCACATTTACTACAGAAAAGGGATTATAGACCTTTCCCTCGGCCCATCAGGAGCATTAGCAGCGCTGCTACTCATTCTGCCAAGGGTCTGAGAAATGACCCTTGGGGGCCTTCGTCCTTCGAGGTTTTCTTTCTTTAACACTCTTGCTTAAAGAAAAAGGGGAATATCAGCCGACTGTACGTGGAGCTCTTGGAAGACCCATAAAATCAGAGTATTTGAGGCAGTAAACATCTCAGATTTTTAAATCTCCAGAGGGGAAGGTGTGAGGAAGTGCAATAAAATCAGAAAAGTA
Source organism: Anser anser (assembly GCF_964211835.1). Taxonomy (NCBI): domain Eukaryota; kingdom Metazoa; phylum Chordata; class Aves; order Anseriformes; family Anatidae; genus Anser; species Anser anser. The sequence continues at coordinate 31,754,232 of NC_139726.1, forward strand.
AATATTTCTTAAAGATACAAAGCAAGCAGGAGGGAAAAGAAGAAAAAAAAACAAGGAAATTAGAACAGACTTTAAAATATATGGTTCCATAAAAAAAAAAACACTAAGTTTTTAAACTTTTGGGGGGGTTATGGTGATGCAGATCCACTTCTTATTCTACCATACAGAGCTCCCTTTGAAGCAGGAGTCAGGATTAATCAGGAATTAGTTGCACTGCTGCTTTCTTCACAACTCCACATCCACAGAAGCGCTCCCGCCTCGCTCCAGCTTTGATCTGAAGGAATTACAGGATCCTACTGAATAAATGGGAGCCAGCTAATCACCACAAGCCTGTCTACACAGAAGCAGCAAACATACATTTTTCCAAAAGCCCAGCTCTCCAAAATGATGAATCTTTGTGCCGCGTGAGCAGCTGTCGTGTGCTTCTCGCTGGAGGCAAGTCCCTAAGAGCAGGTGAAGACAGATGAATGTGCAGGGAAGGCTACCAGAAAAAGCTGTGGGGCTACCTGCTACAGCACACAGCCAGCTATGTGCTCAGACTCAGGAGGTCACATCAGCTCCTTCTGGAGATACAGGAATTATTTCCTGCCAAATATCACATGACACAAACAATATCCAGCATATACGTGCTGATTTACGAGGCTGTGTGCAGACGGTCAGATGAAGCTCTGGAATTTATGGCCACTCGTACTTTGGTCAAGAAAAATGCAGCTGATGCTGTAGCATCTTTAAACCAAAACCACTGCTGAGATGAATGGAGCTACACTGCTCTGACAGGATTTCTGGTCTCTGATCTTCTTAAAAAGCAAGCTTTAGTAGCTGTAGTCTCAAAGAAACCAGGTATTTTCATTGTACCTGGTATCTGCACCTAAGTGAAATGCATTTTAGAAGTCCCATGGAGAAATAATCACTTTTCTATCCTCTATATTCAGAGACCCTGCTTGCAAGGACTTCTCTTCAACAAAGTATCATTATGAATCACACTGGCTTTTTCCAGCAACCTGCAAATTTTTATCCTTGCAATTACTGCAAGTTCTCTACTGCGAATAAAAACACAATTAGGAAAACTTCTAGAAGTCTTACCGCCTGCTCCTTGATGACTATTTCAACACGTGCATGTGACTGATGGCGTGTGTACTGTTTGCAGTGCACTTCATGGTAACCAAGTGAATTTGGGGGCATGAACCACCAACACAAGTTTTCATATGCGTCAGCAAATGAAGGGAAGGGAAAACCCAACCTAAACACACAGGTAGCCCATCTCCAGCTGATCTGTTCCTATGACCACTGCCCCAAAGGCACGTGCAAGTCCTTTGGGATTGCCAGGGATGTCATCTCTTCCCAGGTTTCCTTAGAGACTGGATGAATCAGCCTGGGGGAAAGCAGCTTCATTAACGTACTGTCTTGGCTCCTCAATTAATTAATTCGCTTCCCCTGTCCCTGTGTCATACAGGATTATTAATCTCCTAGCGAAGAGCCTGGGGACCAAAGATTACAGGCATCATTTACAGCCCACTGGGCCAAAGGCGAGCTCTCTGTGAGCTGGACTGGGACCAGGAGCTGTGCAGCAGAGCCGAAACTTTATTCCCCAGCCCAGCCTTTTTGTCTTCAGCATATCTCCCCTCTGGCTGCAAATTGTGGGTTACTCATGTGATAAAAGGTGGTCCTGCTCAGCTCCTCTCCTTTCTGAGCCCATCATTTGGAAAGAGACGCTCTGCTCTGTGTAAAATGCCCTGAACAATGAATGAGAAAAGACGTGGCCACCCTTGATGAAATACTCATCCAAAAGCTGTATAATTCCTGAACATGTGGGCCTTTTTTTTTTTTTTTTTTGTAAATGCCATCTAAATTAATTCCTCAGCAGGTTCGTTTTGTTCAGAAAGCAAGGGAATAATATCATAGGCTGGTCAGCATGTGCAACAAAATATAGGTTAAAAAGACCAGAAGCACACATGCCCTTAAAAGACATGGTGGTGTAGCTGTTAGATATATTTGATGTAGCTTGAGTTAGATGTGGCCAGAGAAATATTTGATGTTGTCTCAGACTTATTTTCTGTCTAATTTTCTATGTTACCTTTATCTCTTTATCTATCTAATTATGTTAATGTAATCTACTGACTTTTTTGTTGTAGTTAATAAAAAAGGCAAAACTCTAAGCCTTGAAGCCACTACAACTTCACTCCAGACACTGTTGCTGGATATTTAGCACGTTAATGTGTAACAGGCTTCACTCACAAGCCTCAGCATGTCCTGCAGCGTAACGGGGCCGGATCCAGATCTGGTGTAATTTGGTGAGGCTCCATTCGAGCAGGACGGAGCTCAGCCTTCCTGTGTGTCTGCTTCTGGGGAAAGCCTTCAAAATCTACAGCAGAGTGGAAAAAAAAAAAAAAGAGAAGTTCCCTCCCACTCCTTCCAATTTCAACAAGTCGCATTTTTTCATTCATAAGCCCCGGAGCTATTAATAAAATCGCTGAATGAGCCCGGTTAACCCCCACAAGTGACACATACCTTACGCTTTGCAAGCCAGCATGACAACAGTCAAAACAGAAATCAGCCTCTCAATACATCAGCACACAACGCTGTCTGCAGTTCCCAAAAAAATAAAAAAAATAATTAAAAAAACTCAGACGACGTCCTATCAGTTGCAGACAGATGAGTCACTGGCTTGAGACGAGCAGACCTAAAGTCACCTCCAGCCTGCAAAACTCTCCTGTCCTTGCTTTTCCTCTCCATCCCCAGGCTTTGTGCCAGCACATGTTAGCCAAGCATCTCTTTGGAAGGCTCTGTGCCCTCATTAATGCAAACACCTTCCCCTCTTCCCCCAGCCTCTCTGTTAACAAACCTGTAGACCCAGCTATCCCTGGAGCATCTCTAATTGAGATTTTTGAAAACCCACTGGGTTTCAAAAAAATCGTCTTCTAAAACATCCCCTGACGTTTCCTGTTGCTGCCACTTTTGCTTTTGCTCATCGCCCCATCCCTGTGCTAGACCTGCCAGCATTCCCTGGCCCTAACCCTGGCAACAGCCTCCTATTAACACCACCGTTAATTATTTTTTGCTCGCCAAACTACCCCCAGGCTGAGAGTTTCTAATAAGAAAGCACAGCTTCCTAAAGCAGTTCAGCTCCATGGGACGAAGCGGCCCAGAACAATTTCCTTTCCTGTAAAACATTTCACTTTGTAGGAGCTTTTGGTGGCTTTTTGCCATCATGCAAGCGGGACTGGGGAGGCTCCCCCTGCCCAGCGAGGCTTCCCAGCCATTCTGGGGACGCTCAGCAGCAGAAATTGGGGTAAAAAATGAAGGACAGAAAAATGAAGGAGACAGGGCACAGCACCCCCTTTGCCATGGTTAACTTCCAGAAAGGAAGAAATACTCCTTTCTTTCTGGGCAAAGCAGCATCTCATAGAAAATTGCATGTACTCATAATGTTCAATTTTCCAGAAAAAAAAAAAAGCACCAGGTGAGAAGGGAAGAAGATTCCCCACCTTAATTCAGCCCCTTGCACAGCAAGGCCCTATCCAAAGCACTACCGGTGATGCACACGCTACCCAACATCTCTACTTTCTAATAACACAAATGCCTTGAGAGCTAGCATGGTCTTCTCTGTGCAGCTTTAATAGCACCTGAAGAAAACCAGCGTATAGGAAGTGAGGCAGGGAATGCTGATGGCATAAAACTAAGCGTGGATGCGAGCACTTTATTGAACACCACGTGCCAAATGCTCCAGCACCGGTGGAGGTTTGCCAAGCAAGAATTTGGCACTGTGCACTCTTTTGTCCATTTCTCAGGTTTCTTTAAGCTTCCTCCAGCACTCGTTTCAAGATACCCTAAGCAGGTCTAAGATAGTGATGCCTCTATTAAATATTTATGAAGCAAGGCCATTAGAGTCTCAAGAAATTCATGCGCTGGTCCCAATCCAGCAGAACACTTAGGGAGAATTTAGCTGTTGAGAGAAGTGGTATTTCCACCAATTCCCACTTCGTTTAGCCCAGCCCTCGCCGAGAAGGGTCCCAGACCCCCGCGTGGTCATGCCCGGGGGGAGAAGCCCCCATAGCTGATGCCACATTTCAACTCTTCTTGGTCTTCCCAACTCATCTCTGACGTTCTGCTGGAGGTAAGGGTCGATGCTGAACGTACGAAGCCACTCGGATCCCTTAATATGCTTTTTAAGCCAAAACCTTTGGATTTCCCCTCATTTTTTTTCTCCCAGCCAATAAGTAAGGTCACCACGGTTTGCTACAAGCCAGGTGTGATTCTCAGTGTGGTTTTCAACAGCAAATTTCAAGAAGCTGTAGAAACTCACCAAGACCAGAAAGGCCATTGTGGAGCAGGAGGATCAATCACACAAGGGCCCGTGGCTCGGAGTGTTTCCTGCAGTTAATAGCGTGCACTTGTGGATAATTTGACATTTGTCAATGGGACGTTTTAATATTGATTTGTAATTTAATAATTGATTTGTAAATCAATGTTTCACAAGCTAACAACTAAAACAACCACAGGGGAGGGAGAGGGGTGATGTGTCGGGTTTCACTCACCTTGAGGAGACCAAGGCAGGAGCTGCAAAGGTGCTTGAGTCTCAAGATAAGCAAAAGGATAACTGATGCGTGGGCTGGGGTAAAATAGGCACTAAAGTGTCTGTCTGTCCAGCCCACGGGCACACCTAGCCATGAGCAGACTTCAGGTGGCTGGCCAAGTGCTCGTTTCAGCAGCTTCAACAGCTCCCACCTTTGCCTGTCTCAAACTCGGTGCTGCTGAGTTACTCAAAATGAACATCTAACCCTTGCCTGTGACAGCACCTCTGCGCCAGGCTGCCAGATGCACCGAGCGGGACAAATGGTCCATGGCCTCGCTAACAGCTCAGGCTGGGCTCGCACCACTGCTCAGCAGGATTTGCTGCTTGGGATCCAGCTCAGCAGCAAACCCTGCCTGGCTCCTTCCAGCGAAGCGTCCATACATCCAGCTGGACGCCTGCCCGGACCGCAGAGGTGTTCAAACAGCGTTGCTGGAGAAGTGAGCACCCCAGAAGTCTCCAGCCACCTTTTTAAACATTTTTCTAAGTCTGGAGTCTCCCAAAACCTTTAATAAAAAAAATATCTCTGCACCCAGCCATTAAAAAGAGGCAATGGCAGATCCCTTGCTAGCTAAAGTAACTGCACAGCTTGTTTGTAAAAACGTTCCCCTGCCAATGGAAACAAGTTTTAATATATATTTTTTAAGAGGCTGCTTTTTAATAACCTCTTTATAAAGCAAGCTGGGAATAAATACCCATTAAAATCAGATCTAGAGCTCAATATTAAAGAAAAAAACAAACACAACGGGTTGAACGTGGCATGCTGTCCCTCCTGCGCTCCTGCGCCGCTGGCTGCGATCCTTTCAGCAGTTCCCCGGCCACATCAGCTGCACCTCTGTGCCATATCCCTTAGTTTTACCCAGCCCCTTTGTTTCTTATTTTATTCTGAAAGAAGCATAACATGAAACAGCCCTTGTGAGAGAACAGGTAGCATCCATCACAACACGTCAGGCAGAACAGACTACAGCAAAACTGCACCAAAAAATAAAACAAAATCACATTTTTGCACTCATCAAGCAAACCTCCAAGAGCAAGTGCTGAAATACAGCTTGCACTTGGGAACTTCTCCACCAAATAAAAATGCCTGGGTCCAGACAGAAACGAACAGCAGACTTACTTGCCACACGAGCAGCGCTCTCCCTAGATGGCTTCGGGCTGGCATCCCTTGGGACACGAGCCTGAACAGGAGGCACGACGAAGCCAAAGGGACATTTGTCCCTCCGGTTAAATTACATAAACCTATTTTACTGATTATAAAAATAAACAGATTTTTTTCATTATTCCTGTACTGAAAATATTTAGAGCAGACATTGTTTTTTCAAGCCTTCCCAAGGTTTTTTTACGAAGGCTCCCCAAATTTTTAACGCAAATATCAGGAGTACATTCTGACCACTAGAAGACGAAAATATTTTGATAAATAATTTTGCTGGAACTTTTATAACTTCAAAAAAAAATAAGTCTCGTAAAATATACTTTCACAGAGGCAGCTTTTTGTGGAAAATTTCGTTGTAAAAAAAAGCCCATTGATTTTTCACGCCATTTTTTGGACTGCTGCTAGGGGATGAAAGCTGCTCCTATTTATTTATAAACAGGAGCCCAGAGGCAGAAGTCCTGGGGCTTGTGCAGGTGCATGCACGTACAAGCAGCTTCCACGCAGCCTTGTCTGGCTGCATCTCGAGGCCGGCTGGATTTTAGCAGCCCGTAGCAAAGCAGGAGTTGCGTCTGCTGACGAAAACAGCATGGATATACCTGGAGGTTCCTGCTGTGAACTGGTAGTTGAGATGCTACAGAGGTGATCGAAGTAGGGGGGCTGCACTTCCCCGGGTGCGCAGCTCGGGGTGGGGGCTGCAGTGCCCTCCCCGTGCACCTGGGGCTGCGGGAGGAGTCACGGCCCCTTTGAAGAGGGATTACAGCTGTGCAAATAATTACGCTTCGGTTCGCTGGCTGAACTTGAAAACAGGTTAATTTGTTTCAGATCCATCCAAAAGGTGTAAAATTTGAGAAGGCCAAAAACCAGAACTCATCCGCTCCCCATCTGGGGTCAAAGAGAACGCCGCTTTCAGCCCCCAAAAGATAAAATGTTATTTTAAATGCACATTTTTAGTCCGCAACGCCACCCTCAGCATGCCACCAAAAACCAGACGGGACAGAAGCGGAGCAGCTTCACGTGAAGGGCTTGCAAATCGGCACTGCAGGTGCAGAGCATCTTTCAGAGGGCATCAAAGACGGAGCCCTGTGGGCAGTTGGCACAGCAGCAGCGAGACATCTCGTGCCTCCTCTGCCTGGGTGCCAGCCTCTCCAGCTCACCTCCACTTTCCCCTTCCCCACAGTGCCACCAGCTGCTGATAACTGAGGACAAGAGCACTGCAGGTGCCCTGAGCCAGCTTGGGATGGACATTTCCTGACCCAAATGCTCACGTTTACCATAAGTTCATGTGTTGGTGTGCTCAAGCACCTTGGGGCAGACCCCTCTCTGGCCATGACCTGCATTCAGCAAATGGGTTCCAGGCTTACAGGTGTGCTAACGTACACAAAAACCATACAGTCCTTGAAGTGGTCCTGCTGGAATTAGACAGCAGATCCCCTTTTGGAGAAGGGAACGGGCAAACTCAGAGCTAGAGGCCAAGAACTGCTGGTTTCAGCGGCTCCTGGCCTTTTCCCTGTAACATAAAAACTGGGAACACGCCTCTTGCTGCTCATGCCCCAGCCATGCAAAACAAACTTTGCTCTTCACATCTCTACTACCAGTATTATCACCAGTCCACGTAGCTGAGGTCTTGTGGTAAGATTGGGGTGATATGGAGCAGGTGAAAGATGAGAACTAGCAGAAGTACCCGTGCAAACATCACCTCGCATCCCCCAGTACCGCTATCATGGGCTGATGGGGCACAGCTCCCGCTGTTATCCCAGCCAGCAGCCTGCATATACGTCTCCTTAAAATAGGCTGCACATAAATTGAACCTGGCATGCTTTGGCATATAAAGCTGCACTTAATGAAGAAGTGGTTTAAAAAAAGCCCAGCTGTTGCCAAGAATATTTCACCAAATCAGAAGAGGCGCTGGGCCAAGCTCTTTGCTGTGCCAGATGCATTCATGCTAGGCTCCTTTCTGGATGACTCAACGGCACAAACGCGCTCCAGCCCCAGGCTCAGCACAGAGGGTGGAGGAAACAGTCTGCTCCAACACCGGGACGCAGGCACTGGGAGCCTGTGCCTTGCTTTAGTAGCCTTGGATGGGGACCTAGCTGTGTTCACACTACCAGCACACGCTTCTCTTCCTCACCAACATCCCAGCGCTGCTTTTGGAGCCCCGGAGATCTTCCCCAAACCTTTCTCCATCATCTCCTCAGATTTTAGCCTGGTGACCTGAAATCAAACCTCCCCCTTATGTTTTCTGGTTCATTTGCTGTTTCCCAGCACAGAACAGCCCCCAGAATCACATCCGATGTTTTTCGGACCTGCAGACCTCGCTCCAACAGTGAGAATGAGACAATTTAATTGCTTATCTTTCATTCATTTCAACCAAAGCTTTGCTATTACGTTGGAAACCACTTTTCCCTTTGCTGTTCAATCAGATTTACAACAGGCTTCAGCTACCTGATATTTATCTATCTTGCATGTACAACAGAATGGAGGGGGACATAATATAAGTCTGTAATAAAAGCCCTAGGGGCAGGGCTGTTTGGAAATGGGTGATTTAAGGTCTATGCCAGCCATCCAGCTCCTGACTGCAGCTGAGGATTGAACAGAAATGGCCTTGCACTCAACAGCTGAAACAAGACATGGAGAAAGGCCCCAGGGCAGAGGTGATGGATAGGAGAAGCAGCAGGCACAAGACACAGGACCTCGCTCTGCCTCTGCTCTGCTGTGTCAGGAGACCAGCTGCACCTAACCTAGCTCAGGCTGGAAGAGGTTCCCCATCCCCAGCCACCACACCAAGGGTAGGAAATAACCAAGCTGCAATATGAACTGAAGGGTCAGGTCCTCTCTTGGGGCACACAAGTCCATGCCAGCTCCGACACAACGTGTAGCAATGACTCCAGCCGCTCGGGCATCCTTCAGGCAGGAGTTATCCCTGTTGGCAATGCCAGCCCGCGCTCTGAGACCAAATCCTGCTCTGCTGAAGGGGTGCAAGGCTCATTTTGCATGCAGTAGATTTCCAGTCTGCCCGAGTGTTACAGGATGGCCCTACCAACATCATGGTGTGCAGCTGGAGCGTACTGCCCTCCTCAAACTGATGGACCAGTCAGTGTTACACAGCAACACACACCAAAAATGTAAATGTGCCTGTGGTTCTTGGAAGCCTAATAAAGTTCAGCTTCCTAATAGCATAACACAAACAAATAGATTATTCAGTGCATCATCCATGGCATTTATTAACATTAGGTAACCCGTACTCATTGGCTGCTTTTCTGAGTAGCCATCAGCAGAGATTTATTTCCTTCCAAATGATTTCTCCCCTCGTGAGTCAGAAGGGACCTATGTGAAAGTCATCTTCTGGAAAAATACAGTAAAAGAAAAAAAAATCTATCCCTAAATTGCTCCTTTTCAACACAGCCTGAATTACAGTAGCTTTTAAGAGTGGAGCAGAACAGTCCAACATACAAGGCTTCCTTTCTGTTGCAGGAGAGGCTAAGACAGACAGTTAAAGCTCCGTGTTTACATCCTCTTCAAGACGGATGGTTGGTTTTCTTCTCTCACCAAATATGTGTAGCTGGCCCGCCTCCAGTGCCCCAGCGGTGCTGCCGCCATACTTCGCTGTCTTCCAAAAAAAATAAATAAATAAACGTTGTTTTTCCTAATGTATTTCACCATTCGAGCAGTCGCTGCTCAGCCTGTGAAGAGGCAGGAGCTGCAGATACCAGCACTGGGCCGCTCGCCGCTTGCACCATTACCTCTGCTGACGGGTCGTGACGCCTTCACAGCAGGGAAACTGCTGCAGATCAACCTGCTACTAAACAGGGCGAAAGGTGTCACCTTCTCCCTAAATCCCGCTCCTCTCCAGGCTCAGAACATAGCTGATGAAGGACTCGAACAAAGGGCTTCCCGTTGACATCAGCGCGAGCTGAAACAGCTACGAACGTAAGCTTCCCGTGCCTCTACCAAGAGGTGTGAGCTTCTGTGCATGGAATTTTGCACTTTTCGATCCAAGCTCGTCAGACTTGCTCTCTAGTTCTGGAAGCTGTCAGAAACATTCCAGGGAGTGCCCTTCCTGGGCTTGCGTTCCTATAAGGCACCTTTACATCCAGCTGCTCGAGAGACGAGGGCAACAAATAAATAGAACTGCAATGTTATGGAGCTTCAGCACGTCAATCACGTTAAGTGGCTCAGACAGAAGGCTATAATCACAATTATGATAGACTTCCCCCAACCCAGAGATCGCAGCTCTGATTTTTATGAGGTTGCCTGAGCCGTTTGCAAGGGACTTGGCCTTGTTAAGCCAGGAAATCTGCCAGCACACGGCTGGGTTCACGCTCAGTCAAAGCGCCGTGTCCATGTCATGTATTTTCTTGGGGCCTGTGAGCGTGTCCTAAGCCTGGTGAAGCAGAAAAAGAAGTCTTTCCAAGGACTTCATGGATTTTGAGTTAGGCTTTAAACACATGCAAAAGCTACTGCCATTAGTGTTGCTCTTGGAACATCTCTTTTCCTTAACATCAATCACAGGGAAACAGTTATTTGGCCATGCCACCTGCAGCTCTCTACCAGAGTTCATCACTGCCTTCCTGACAGTTTCCTGCTAAATCGGTGGTGATAACATGAATATAATTCGGATGTCACAATTGCCCAAAGCTTAATCAACACCTTTCACAAAGCAACAGTCCCACCAGAGACCCAAAAACAAGAGGGACTTCATTTTACACACCCACATGAGTTCGGGCTGGTCTCCAAAACAGCGATCTGTGCAGAGCGGTATGTATTTCCATTAGTCACGACCACACTGAAGTTATGGCTAACGCAGCATCTCCATACGGAATCCCCTACGTCCTTTCCCCACATCCCCGAGGATGAATCATTCTGTAAAATGAAACAAACAGGGCAAGAACAGGAACGCTTTTTCTGAAGATGCACCAAAAGTTCATCTATACATGCACAGCTGATTCATGTGCGTTAATCGGAGACATGTTTGCTTTTCACAGGCTGCCCATTTCACCTGCCTTTAATATAAAAGCCTGGTAAGCTTCATGGGAAGAGTAGGTATGTCTGTTAATGTCAGTATTGACAGCATGTTGTCTCAAAATTAGTATTTACACAAAGCAAGGCTACTTCAAATAGTGAGTTCTGGAAGTTATCAATAATAAATTTGAAATTATCAAATTGCCAAAGTGAAAGTCAGTCTGTATCTCCAGCAAAGAATGGAGAAGGAGCTATCCAAGAGCACTGTGCTTCCCACTGACAGCAGCCCTAAAAGAAAACCCAGGCCCTTCAGTTTGGCCTCCTGTTTCTCTTGAGCTAAAGGGCAGAAGCTGAGCGTTCAGCAGGTACTTGAAAGAAGTTGCCAGGCTGGACCTACACTGAAAGGTAACTTCTAAGGAAGGAAAATACATGAAAAATGGATGATGGAAACAAAGATGGGGAAAGACACGCACTTCTAATGGCAGCAGAGCACCAGAAGGCAACGTATAAGCTAGCAGGGGAGGGTACCATGTCAGCAAGTGTTATTTCTCCACTTACAGAACCATCATCCCTCCTTTCCCTCTTCTTCACAACCCAGCAAAGGATGGGAAAAGCAGAACTAGGAAAGCCATCTGGAGGGATTCCAGCCCTGTCAGGATTCAAAACCACAGCTCTGCTGCTCCATGGAAGCGCAGGTCCTGCTCAGCTGTTCACAGGGTCACGAACCGAGATGGCAAAGGCGAACAGAAGGCCACAGACACAGGGGCTGCTGTAAAGGCAGGTTGTCCACAGGTTCCTCTGAAGGCTGCCACCACAAGCAGGGCTAGAGCAGGATTACAGCTGCCTCCATGAAACCTTCAAGTGTGAAAGCTCTGAAGAAAAAGCAGAGCATCCCATGGGAGGAATGCATCACGGAGCTGCATCAACCCGAAGATAAGGAGATTGTGTTATGGGGTGCCTGTGCAGTGGGAACATCAAGACAGCCTCAGGTACATCAGCTCATGTCCAAGCTGTTATGAAGATACCCTCATGTTGCATTGTAGTTTCACGAAGACACCCTCAAACTCTCTGTAAGATGGCAGAAGCTCCCGATCTGTTTGGATCAGTGATCCACGGCCTCATCTCACTGTATTTGGGGAACCTTTGTATGCCTTTATTATGAAACTTTAAATAGAAAATGCCAGAACTGATACAGCCCCATGGAGCTGCAGCTCAACTTTTCCCAGGAACCAGATAATGTCATCTTCCCTTCACCAGGACCTCTGGGACCAACCACTCCCCCATTTTCATAACAAATGGTCTGGGTTCACAGCTAATTCCCATCACTCCACGAAGCAGATCAGGATCCTACATACCCCGAGTTTCTGAATGCACATATTTAATTTAGAAGTGCGCTAAGTGCCAAGCAGCAGCTGAGTCAAACAACTTTCCCCAGCTACTTGGTAGGGACAAAGTGCACACAATTGCACATGTGCTCTGTTAATTGGGACATCCCAAACGATATGTTGCCTTGATGACTGATTAAAAGGCACCAAAGACTTCTTTGACTCCCAGACCTGCAGAAACAGTGTGTCCTCAGCTCCACAGGAGGCATATCTTGAAAGTGTTGCACATCAGGATATCTTGATAGACAGGAGGGAATATTTTTGGGCAGGAATCATAATTCTTTCCTGACTGCTAACATCTGTTTGCTAAATCCTACAGAACTTCCCTGGAGTTTTGAGGTTTAAAAACATTGCTTGAAGATGACATACTAAATATTACGAGAATGTGCTTCGTGATCCACACCCAAAACCCCCCAAAGAACATTTCATATTTTCAGACTTTGGTCAACAAAACTTTTAGACTGTTTTTAGTTCCTTAAATGATGGGTGTTTAATTAAAAATGAGCCCATGTACCAGAGCTGAGAGGGAACTAGACAGCCATAAACCCACAAGGACAACTTTGAACTAGACTATGATGGGAAAATACTGGCTATATCCAACCCCACCATCTTACTAAGAACTGGGACCACTTGTAAACACTCACCGAGCTACCACATATAGGTAAACAAGCAGGAGACGGATATTTCCTATCTCAGACACCCTCAAAAGGGCTGCAATGGCACAGTATACTCCTGTAAACTTAGGGGGCTGAGTTCACCTTTCAGGATAGCCATGTCTTATGATCTGATAGCAGATTGCTGAGCTTCTGCAGCCACCACTCCTCTCCCTAGAGTGCTATTTAGTGACACCAACCTCTCACAATGGTTTTTCTGCACTAAATTTGCTAACTTCTTATTCTTCTCCTCCCCCTGAAATCAATCCTGTCCACATTTGTGACTTAGGAAGCTTCCCCCCCAGCCCCTTCATCCCTCATTTGATTTCGTCACTGAATGTCCTGCTGAGATGGATGGACCTGCCATTCCTAAGAACACAAGTAGGAACTTGCACATCTACAAATCCAGGAGCGTACAAGTCCTGGTGAAGAAAGGGGCCTTTGCAAGTAGCTAGAGAAAGGTATTCCTTTCTGAAGACAGAGCATAAAAGGTAGATATACAGGTCTGCTTAGATACAGGTGATCTCCTATGGAAAGATCCATAAGGATACTTATGTCTCTTTAACATGCATGAGAGTAAGACACCCAAGCATCTTTTATGATCTAGCCCTCATTGTCTTTTAAAAAAATAAAGCCCAGGATACAAAGGAAAGGCTAGAAATCCAAACGGTGCCTCAGGGGACAATGGTTTAGGATAATTCTGCAAAAGCACAACCAGCCTTCCAGCCCCAGCCCACTGAAATGGGGACTTTTACCTGTTTTGGAGGACTTGCAGGGATCAGACTGCAGGACCATCCAAGCCCAGTCACCTCCCTCCTCTTGCAGCCAGCTACACAAGCACGTGAAGACAGGCATTTAGCAACACCTCCCATTATTCTCTCAATTTTTTTGGCAACGCATGGCTCAGATTTCTTGAGCCAAAGTCCATGTGCTTAAACAGACCTTTGTATTTATTTTTTTTTAATAATTCCCAAGATATCTTCTTTCCGGCAATTTCTCTAACGCCTTTTTTTTGGATTTCAGTAGTTGCTTGGCAAGTTTTAGCAATGACTTCTGCACTTGACTTCATATGTTATGTGACAAGATACCTCCTCTCACTTGTTTTGAGGGATCTGGCTAATAATTTGGTGCCTCTGCTTTTGGAACTGCAAGCAAATAAACCTTCCCTACTGACCTTCTCCCTGCAGGTCATGGAGCTGAAAGACAGTTTCTTCTTGTTCATCTCTCCCACACAAAGAAATAACACCTACCTCTTGTACGAAAGTCATTCCAGACCATTCATCTATTTTGTGATTTTTTTTATTATTGTTTTATTTTATGTTTTGTTCATTTATTTTTGAGTATTAAATATCATTTGCAGTTCTGAAGTGAAGGGTATACTAAGGATCTATACATTGCCATAAGTTTTATACCTTTTTTCCTGTCCTGGCAATCCTTAACGTTTGATCCTTTTCTTCCCCCAGCTGAGTTGATGCTTCCACGTGATTACCTTTTACCCATGCTTTTCAAAACGCCCCCGCTTGGTCCCTTCTCAGGCGCAGGAACTGGCAGAGCATCTCAGCAATGTGCTGTGAGCAAAGTCAACTTGTCACCTCAAGACCAAGATATACAAACAACTCCTGCAGTCCGACAGCCCAAAGGACAGAGCGGGACTTGATCCTTTAAGTAGGCAGTGGGCAAACATCAGCTTAGCTGTAACGCATGTTTATACATATATAATGTATATGTTTATATATACGTGTAGAGACAGACATTTTTAATAAAGTCGCTTGGACTTTATTTTTAGGCCAGCAGACAGCCACAGAGGAGAAGGCCTGGTCTTTGGCAGCAATCCAGCCGTGCACATTTTCAGCATCTGGCATGCTAACGAGGCCGGCTCTATTAAAATGAGCTCCTTACCACGCTGCCGTGCCAGCTCCCTGAAACAGCAGCCAGAGAGCACTTAACGTGGCCCTCTTCGTAAAAAGATGAAAGGACAGCTGAAATACCTGTTAGAGCATCTCTCCGAGGTCGCTTTCAGGATCAGAAACACTTGGAGCTAGTGCATGCGAAGCTGGCGGCGGGGAGTTGCTGAAATTTGTAGGTCGCACGGCGAGGAATCAGAACCAGCCCCTTAATGAAGTCAGCTCACGCTCTGGGATAGCTCAGCACCATTGCTAGTGCTCTGCTGGGTTTCTCTCCTAATGATGTCTCAGCAATCCTCACACTAGACATAAGTGGCACAGACTGCCTGGGAAGAGCATCTGGTTAAGTACTGGGCTGAGGTTCTCGTTGAGCTCAGCCCTGCTGTAGGCATACCCTTCCTGCACTGATCTCCGCATGTAATTTGCACCCCTTGATCTCTTCAGGTTTTGACACTCAGCTTCTCTCTACAAATGCAGATCTTCGATTTGCCTGGGGGTTTCTTGCTGTAAAACAGACTTCATTTCTCCTATTTTACTCCAATTCTTTTTTGACTTTGCCCGTTTAAGGCAAAAGATCTCAAGTGGGAAGGATTCTCAGATGTCCTTAAACTCAGATTTCAATATTGGCTGGGCTAAAAAAAAACTAAAATAACTGTCTAATATGTGCAGAATACAGTAATTACTACAACAATGGGCAGCAGCATAAAGCACTAAGTTAAACCAACACAGACAGCCAATATAAAACATGGTATTATGAGTAAATAGACCATTCTGTCACTTTCTGAAACCTCTGAAATCCACCTCGTCATTAAGCCCATTGGCAGCTATGTTTCTTATTGCCATATTATTTTGCCTAAAAATATTCATTTAGTGAATGTCAAAAACCTATCAGTCCTCTCAATTCACCTCTCAAGCCTGAACACAAAGCTTGAGTATTTTCAGTCTATTTGGAGCCTTTACATTTTGCCCAGCTGTTTAATAGACATTACAAGACATTAATTATAAGTTAGAAAAATCAGAAGAGCTAAATAGTTTGGGGGGAAAAAAAGACTTTTTGGAATTTAAGTTTTAAAGGAAGAATTTTTACCATTTTGACTAGATTGAAAGACACGGGAAAACAAGACTGGGCTCCCTTTCTCTAACAAAAGCTGTAATTCTGACAGCATCTAATCTGCTTGCTGTTGGGACCTTCTTCTGTCCCCACCTGGTATGTATGTCCTTTTCCTATCAGGACACCTTGATCCGATAAAAATCAGAGTCCTCAGCTCTGACAGCCCAAGTGATGGAGCCAAGTGTGCTCCTATAAAGAACTCTCAGCACGCAGCCAGCCAGCTTTGTGGTTCTTCATCCCCACTTCTCACCCCCACTAAGTGAAACAAATCATGCCACAACCAGTGCAACAGGTAAAAAGGAAAATAAATCCTTTGCCTTGCCTAGGCATGCTCTGAATAAGTGGCCAGCTTCCCTGTCATCTTACCTTGTAAAGCCTGGGGCCCAGGTTACTCAGGTCACCGCCTGCCTTTAGTATTCTAGTCTGAAAGTGAAAAATTAAATTCTTCATAGCCAAACTCTGAGCATAGCCCTCTCAGCTCATTCAGAGCTTTTGAAAATACTGGCTCTCTAGCTGCCCTCACCATCCTCATCCATGAAACGAGGCAACCCAAAGAGTGTCTGGTTCCAGACACCACAGCTTCCACCACTGCTCTCCTAAAACAGGAGGGACCAAAAAGCATCCTGCAAACTGACTGTAGCTACTCAGCTTCAGAGCAGCTCTTCCACTGCTTGTATGGAATATGTTGAATTCATTTGCTGTAAGGGATCGTGGTGTGCTTCAGCTCAGTGTGTAATTACAGACCTGAGAAAAGACCTCAGAAAAAGAGTCAGCTTCCCTCTTACACCCCCAGAGACAAGAGCACATTTCTTCCGCAGAGCTACAGCAAAAGGTTAAGTCGTTTTTACTAATGCCTTCCTAAACTCCATTTCCAATCACATTGACAGTAATTCATGAACCTTCACCCCAGCACCAAGACAGCCATCAGGCACGATAAATATTAGCTTTTTTAATGAAATCTGAAAACTGGGTCTGTCTAGACAGGAAAGGATGAGTAATCAAGCTCTCCAATCAATCCAGCTGCACAGGTTTGTACGGGTATTTGTTTTAGCCAGCATTTCACTTCTAACTGGCAAGTTCTACCTTACACTGATAGTCCCATTATTCGGTTTAATTTTCTAACCTGCAGCTCTCGAGGCCCCTAATGAGAGGTCCCTTCACTTCCACTGGTGATGCCTTCCAGCTCCGCACGGCTCCCGTTTCTGCTGGGCTACAGAACAGAGGAAAATCTTTCATAAGTAGTTCGACCCTGCTCTGGTGAGTTACCTAAACACATGCCTTGCACACAAGGAATCCTGCTGAAGTCAGTAGGGCAGTCGTATGCATAAACCTGTGCACTGAAGTATTTGTGTAACTGCAAGGCTAAGATACAATCACAAATGACACAGAACCAGTGATCTTTAACTGCCACCTACCAGCAGAAAGATCAGCAGCAGGGAGAGTTGTGGTGGTGGGAGAAGTCACTAATTAGCTCATCAGATTAAACTGATTGGTCTTGGCTAAAGGGGCAAGTTCAGCCCTACCTTGAATCATCGGTGACCAGAGGTCCCAGGCTGCTGACTGAAGTGTTTTCAGCTGAGACCAGGGCACTATCAAGGCCTTTTCAACTTTACACATCCGTTCATGTTGAAAACTAATTGGTGTATACATACAGTACATGTGTTACAACCTAAAAGCCATACTCTAAATGGACAAGGCAAAGGAAAATCACTTTTGTCAGAGGTAACCACATTAGATCAAGGTCATACAATGTAGCTGTGCTCTTAATTCCCCACTAGTTCAGATTTTAAATCATTAGGGCTTTCAGTGGAACTCCACTACAGCCATTAAAATGTAACAGCTTGAACAAAAACAGGGAGCCAAGTACAAATAAAAGATGCAATTGCCATTTATAGTGAAAAAGAATTTAAAATGGTTGCTGAAGGCCTTGGACTAAGCCACTGCAGGCAGGAACCCTCTCCATCAGGACCCCTATGCCATACTTCAGTCTGTGGGACCTGTGCACGTAGGATCCCCCATCAGCTTGGCTAGTTCAGTGTCATTAGCTGCTCTTTTGGATGTGGTATGCTCTCATTTTTCAAAACTCGGAATAAAGTAATATTCTCTGGGGGCAAGGGGAACTTCAGCCTTCAAAATGCTTGAGCAGAAACTCAGGATATCCTCAGTCACGAGACTTTGATCCTTCCTTTGCTTTCAGATTTGCTTTCCAATATAAAGAAAATCAATCAGCAGAGGTTTCCAGAGGCATTTCGAGCCCCTAGATTACCAGTGGCTTCAGGAATTTTCTGTAATTTAACTACTGCTCTCAAGGCATACAAGAGGCTCAACTGTTTTACCTTCAGCCACTTATGGGTGCCGCCATCTCTGCCATCCCTGCTCACAACCCTGAATTTCACAGGGGTCTCCCCACGTGT
This sequence comes from Anser anser, assembly GCF_964211835.1. Taxonomy (NCBI): domain Eukaryota; kingdom Metazoa; phylum Chordata; class Aves; order Anseriformes; family Anatidae; genus Anser; species Anser anser. The sequence continues at coordinate 31,772,381 of NC_139726.1, forward strand.
GGCTGTCTGCCAGCTCCCCCCAGACAGAGGGGGAAGGCACAAGTCTCAAAGCAGCAGGTCGTGTTTCCCAGACTGCTGCTACACCTCCCCAGACCAAAAGGCTCAGCTCCTGAGTGTTTTGGTTACCAGAGAGGGACTGTCTCAGAGTGGGTGGCCACACTCAAAAAGCAAAACCAAGGTGATGTTTTTTCATGCAAGTGCATGCAATACATGTCTATATTACATAAGTGTCCCTATATTATGTAAGACGGTTGGACTTGATGTTCTTAAGGGTCTTTTTCCAACGTAAACGACTGTGAGATTCTGAGTTCCAAACCTTCCCCCTCTATTATTTGTGGAATCAGGCTATCCGGTATCTGCAGATATTTGGACAACATCCCAATTCCCCAAAGCTTCAGTACAATGGAGCTTTTGTCTGGGAACTCATTACAAAGTTTATTATTAATTGCTCAGACGCGTCAGTCACCCAGCTGAGGTGTAGAGGCCATTCCCAAGGGCAGAGGTGCCTCGTCACCCCGGAGCCCCTCTCACCACCAAGCTGGCCGTAGGAAGCACGAAAAGCACACAAACTAATCCAGATTTGCCCACCTACCTGCCTGGAGGGCTTCAGTGTATTATGGGATAGCACCTTGCCTATGCCAATGGTGAAAACCTACAAGTTTGTGCAGAAAGTGAGCAGCTAATAACCCAAATTCTGCAGCTTGTTGTTGGAAAAGGACTTGGCTCTGACAAGCAGAGGAAATGGAAGAGCCCAGCTCTGCCTTTATCTGAGGCTCACTCGTCTCAGTCTGCGGTAGGTTTGAAGCCAGCGAGCCGGTTTGGATAGCAGAGCGCTCGGGTTTGTCAGCTACGGCGGGTTTAGACTGGACTTGAGCAGGATTCGAGATGAGAACAGCTAGGAGAAAGTGAGTGGCCAGATAAAAAGCTTTCTCTGGAGGGGTTCCAGTACTGCCACCTATGCAAACTGAGCCCTGGCACAAAATCTGGAAAAATAGTTGGCTTGGATTTGTCATATGTTTCCTCAGCGCGGTGGGAAGTCTATAACTGTAGCAAGTACTATTATCTCCTCTTTAAATAGAGCATCCAGCCCCATTTAGTTTTGTCTGCAGTGATAAATGACAGCTCAAAATGCAGCCTTGGCTACGACAGCACCTGGTAGGTGTGGAAGACCCCATGTCACACCATCCACGTGAACGAGCAATGCCAGCACTGCCAGCCCTGAGCAGCCAGCAGCTCCAAAGCTAACGAAGGTTGGCGTACATCAGCCTACAGACCTCCCCACTGCCAGTGTCTTCCCAGATAAATTCAGTCACGTTAAATCATTTCACCCATTGAGAAAAACGCTCAAGTTGCTGCAATTCCTCAAGACCCATTGCTACAGCCAATACTGTTTCTGCACATTTCCCCCCCCATACATATATACACATATATATCAACATGCAGCTTCCTTTAGGGAGACCCTCTCCAAAAAAACCTGTTGGCAATACAAGAAACAACTTATTCCTTACCCACTCTGAGCAGGAAGCTTGTCTGATAAGCAACAATTTTTTTGATAAAAACAATCTACAATTTCATCTTTTTTTGGCAGTTCCAGTGTTTTTTCATGCAACGTAACACCACAGTAAGGGCTGCCTGATGCCGTGCCCACTGTACAAAACATATTGGGGTTTGTCATCTTTGCTGCTTTCAGCATCCAATCCTTGGTCTCCTGTGACCATGAGCTTTGTTACTTTAAGACAAGAGTCACAGTGATACAAAAAATTTCAGGCAGCTGAAGAGAGCTAAAAGATCCCATGCTGGAAATAGGGCATCTTCTGGGCTCTGTTGTTCACACCGAGCTTTTCAAGTAGCAGAAGACATACATGTGCATTTGTCATGGAAACCTGCACTAAAACAACCCGAAAATGAACCTGGAGATGAATAGCTAGCTCTGTGGATGAGTAAATTAATAGGCAATGCCCACGTGACAGCATGGACGAACATGAAATGCTATTTTCACTGGGACACCGAGGTATCCACACGGCATTAGAGCAACGCTGCTGGACCACCTCTGTGGTCAAGGGCAAGCTGGGGAGAGAAGGATGCAAATTCCTCTGCCCCTTGACTTTCTGAATATAAGCACAATCAACGCTTTTATTGTGAGACCAGGGTGGGAACTAAGGGAAATGGAGGATGCCTGGTACGAAGGCACAATTTCCACCCCTTAAACCACACATCTCAGAGTGAGCATTAAAAATAGGCAGTTCCTACCCACACAAATCTAGTGCCAGAGCTGGAGGAGTTTGGGATGCAGGGCAAGCTGGAGCTAGGTTACTGGTAGAGTCCCCTACAACTTTGGTTATGCATCTAAGGGGATTTTGAGGCTTTTGAAAAAGCAAGGTATTGTTTACACAAACTGGTTCGGTTCAAACTCCCCTGCCTGTGTTTAAGTGTGAAGAGCTGGCTGCTGGGTTAGATGCAAACCTCTTCACGTGGTACAGGTAGTGTAAAATGGATCTGTTCAATGACCATTCTAAAAGCATGCAGAAAGACTGGGTTATATCAGTAAACTCCAAAAAGTTCCTGGTATCAACACGTTGAAATATTGATAAATTAAAAGCATTACCAAGTATTTCAGCTCTGCCCCCAAAAGACACCGTGCACGTGATTACAGCTTACAAAATCTTCCTATCATCTTTTCAACAGCACAGCCACAGCCAACATTTCTATCCACACAACGGCTGAGTACACGGAGCAAGGATCTCTGGTAGGTTCTGGTGGCTCTGCCCTTCTCCAGAAGGCAGAAAGCAAAGCTGTTAACAGCACCATTACAGCACCTCTTTGTTAATGGAGAGAAAACCACCAAAACATGCTAGTAGGCTTGGTTAAGATCGTGTAAAACAATACTGAAACTTGTTAAGTAATGAAAAAGTCACGATTAATAGGAAAAAGAGAGTAAAAATTATCAGAGACAACTGTATCAATTACAGAACTCATCTGGTGCTGATAATTCAATAGTTATTTAGCCACGCTAGAAGTAACAATAAACTGCTGGAGGCTGGTGGCTGAGCAGCTACGATCTCTACTACGGCATCTGGCTGAAAGATTACATTTCAGTAAGCACCATTTGATTTAGGACCTGAAGTCTCATTTTCCTAAACCAAATTATGTACCTGTAGGCAGGGGCAGACACCCAAAGAGATTATGGAGCAAAGGACCGGGTTAAGAGCTACCCTAGGCACTTAAGGACATGTGGACGATGATCTAAAAGCAACCTTTTTTTTTTCCCTGAAGACAACCTTACTGAAAAATACATGCAATTTTTAACGGCTCTCACTTACTTAGAAGACCAAGGGATTCTTTATACATCCAGAGCTTCAGTTTTGGTGTACTGCACGCACAAAGTGAAACAGTTCACTCTCCTCATCAGCATTTTGTATTTTTCCTCTGAAGACCATGTTCCCTATCTGATCTAGTTTAAACTTCAGGAAGCATTAGGCATAATTGTAGCTAAAAACTTATTTTAAAGTTGACCCACAGCTTGCAAAACTCAGTAACTCCACCTAAAAACTCAGTCCCTATCAGAATTTAGCACACATTTACCCCCAAATAACTGGGGGCAGAGGACAGAAGAGAATGAGCCCCGCATGCAGAGCACTGGCAGAGCAAGATGCTACAGAGATGGGAGCTGGAGAGCCTACAGCTCCTCCTCCTCCCCACCAGCAATACAGCTGTACCTGTAAACTTGCACACCCCTGGCTCCATCCCTTCCCAGGCAAGAACAAACAAGATAACTCCTCAGTTCTTGGTTAGGCAGACCTTGTAGCTGCTCACATCAAGACCTTACAACACCCTGAACGCACCACAGCAGATGAAGGCAACGAGCAAAAGTAGCATCCACAATGCCTATAGCAGAAGAAGCCACAACTATCTCCATTTCCTGGCTCCTGCTTCACTCCAGCTATTCACTGCATCTGAAATATTGCTGCTCATCAGGATTCACACATATTTTACAGCTCCTTAATTTACAAAAAGCTCAGTGAGATGAAACGGGTCAAGGATTTATCAGTAGCATATGTAGTAACCTTTCATCAGCAGCATCTCAACTTCACAGCTATCTTTGTATACCTGTATGTGTGTTTCGCTTGCAGCAAAATAGGTCCCATTCAGTAAAAGGCACATCTGAAATAATTTCTGCCATGCCAGCTGTTATGCAAATCTCCACCCAAGATGTAGCCCCTATCCTACTGCTCACTTTAAAGAGGGCATCAGCGAGAGGGCAGTGGTGGTGATTACAGATGGGGACCCCAATTCCGCAGGGCCTGAGGCTTTTAGGAAGAGCACTGGGCCAGGTGGGAGAGAGGAGCATCACACACCACCGGCCCCCTTGGTGACAGCAGAGGCTACTTCACAACATCCTTTGGCTCAGTCTATATTAGCATATCTGTGGGTTTTTTTCAGTCTAGACTGACTCCAGCTGTATGTGCTATGGGATAGCCATGGCACTGAAGCCTCCCAATCCCTCTTGATGCCTTCCACAGTTTCACAATGGCACTTTCCTTTCAAGACCCCATTCCCCACACGTGCCTGGCCACATAGATGGGGTGATGGAAAGGAAATGGCCAGGTGGGAGCCACCAGCTGTGTCCCACACCACTGGGTCAGACAGGGAGTGGTGGCAGAGGCCCCCCCCTTGTGCATCCACAGCCCCGTCTGCAGCACAGGGAGGAAATGAGTGGAGCCTCAGGGCTGGGACACCAACATTTCTGCCTGGGCTATGGCAGCATTTGCACAGGAGGCGATTCTTCAGCCTGGGTATTTAAGGACTTGGTAAATAACTACTCAGGGGATGGTTTTTTCAAACATACTAATGGTATTTTCATCAAAAGACCCTTTTTACAGAAATAGACGGAGGAGAAAATATTTATTCAGTATTCCATGGAAGCTCCGCTGGCTGGTGTTTTATAGGAGTGATTATAGTGTGCTGGGGACAAACAGACCTGGTGGGGCAGACCTAGTCCTGCTCTCAAGCTAGCACAGGTGCAAGAGCTCATACCTTACCTGCTCAGACTTAGCTAAAGGGATTTTTTTCCCCATCTGCTTTTATCTGTGCACAAACCCACTGAAGCCTAACACTATCCCCATCACACCCCTTCTTCCTCTTTTTGAAGCTCACCACTTCCCCATCTTGGTCTCTTCAGGGAGTTCACACCTGCACCCTCCGGTCTCTCCAGGCTGCCTCCATTCATCTACAGAGGGTTCATCCTAAATTATGATTCGTCCTTGTGCAGGAATTTTGGTTGTGCTCTTTCGGCACTTAAGTTTTCCTCTAGCCCTGCAGAGAGTCTGCTGCTCTCAAGCCCGCCGCTCTCAAGCCCGCCTGCCACAGCAGACAGTGGGAAAGAACAAGGATGGATGTCGGGAAAGGAGAGCTGGGCTAGTGCTCAGAAAGCTCTTCATACCAGGATCTTTCTCACAATTGCTGAGCCAGCTTGGATTATTATTATTGAAGTGACTCATATGGTCAGTGACAGTGTGCACTTGTGTGTAGAGCCATGAGTCCATGCTGTGCCTCTGCCCAAGGGAGGGAGATGCCACAACAACTGTTCCCCATCCCATAAACAAACAGACATGTGCTGCCAGCTGTGCAAAGAGGGACATTCAGACCGGCCAGTGAGTCAGCCTGTTCTCAGAGATGCAGACAAGCAGCCTGATACTTCCAGTGAAGTCGTAAAGCTGCTGAAGAGGCAAACCCCCAACCCTCCACAGATTTCTAGCAGAGCCCAAGCCTTGAGTTTCAAACTCTGCTTTAGGATTGGAGACAAAGCTTCTGAAGCATGATCTCTTTGAAAAAGGAACTCCACAAAGAAAGTCAGGTACCAACGGAAGTTCAAATACCAACAGAAGTTGCATGTATTGGCACTCACACTGCTTGTGACCCACTCATTTAAAGCGGGGATACAGATTTAATCATCCTGCAATTGCCTTTGCTACCCCAGGGATGCTCTCCTCCTCCACTGCCATACAGTCCAAGGGGGGGGGCACCAATGACAAGAACCCTGTAAAAAAAAAGTCACAGAAGTTTCACCAAGGAGGAATATCAGTCCAAGGAAAGTACAGTAGCATGGGATACTTTTCCAGCAAGATGGATCAGTGCCCTGAAATCACTTAGGTTAACTGCCATAAATACCAGCCACAAAAAGACAAGTCCTTGGACCTCATAGTTGCCCCCTCTCCTTACGTGACATGATCTTTGGAATAGATTTACAAATAACTTGCAGCTAGGCTGAAATAAGAAATTGCATGACGAAAAAGTGAGCAGGTGCTCATTACACACCAGGTTCAGGCAATACGTCTAAGGAGGAAACCCTCTGGCTACTTGATTTGGCACTGAGATATGAGAGATGTTTTACATACTGAGAAGTTGATGGGGTAGAGAGGCACATTCAGGTGTCAACAACAACCAACAGATTCTCATAACTAGATGAAGTTAGAAGAGTTACTATCGTTACTATCAACTGTTTCATGCTCTTGTAATATCCATCAAGGGAATTGGGCATGAGGTAGCCTTCACTCACACACTTTGCCATGTGGTTCTTGCACTTAAAAACTTGCCTAGATTAATACATCGAGTGGAGTTAGCCTTCCTTTGGGAAACGATGCTAATCCGCTCAGAAAAGCATTTCTGGGAAACCTGGAAAAAACAGTGGGCCCAAGTTTCTGCTGGCCCAACTCCACTGGTCAGAGCCGCAGCAGATAGTTCAGCCATACATTCCTAGAACATGACTGCTCAGACATCCCTCCCAGAGGAGAACAAGAGAAACATTCTGATTAACAACTAATTAGAGAAGGTAATCTGACCAGAGAACAACACACAGCCATCCATCTCTCTACGGAGAGAGCTTCCCCAGGCAACCAGCACTTGAATCTATGAAACTTCTGAACTTCTGAGGAACTGGGAAGGAGACAAAAAGAAGTGGATGGGAGGTGCTGTTAAGGGGAAGACGATTTCTTGTTTTTCTCAAAGCTAATATTTCTTTTAGGTTACCAAAGTGATCATTGCTTCATTCACAGCTTAAGCAAACAAAGCCCCAGATCTAAACAAAAGGTTTTTAACTGTAAGTAAAGTTCCATTAAGAAATTGTTCAAAACACTCACGTTGGCATGGCCAGATAATTGCAAGGAACAAAACACTTTAAAATTAGCACTGCCCATTAGCTCACAATGCTGTCTCAGTCAAAGTGCAACAAATGACCATGGCAGTCCTAGTATGCATGGAAGTGACTGAGCTGAATTCCCCTCCCCTGTTCCAGCCAAGAAAACAGGGTGATTTCCAGACAGGGAACAGGAACAGGACATTTCCCAGCACTACCACCACCATTTTCAATGGTTGGCTCATACCCTGAAGGACTGATACCACAACACTGTAGTTAATCTACTCTTCCAGAATTAATTTCTGATGCATCTCCTAAAGAAAAGTGCACAATATTTGATGAGGTCAAATCCCACCCTGCACCTGTAAACTACTCAAGTCCCCTTGGAACAAGCATCCACAGCATCTAGAACAAGCCTATCTGCCATTTACTAGTCAAAGGCTAGGTGGTGAGAAACAGGAAGTGTTCCAGCAGAGAATCTATCCAAGGCTTGAGATGTCCTGAGGTATCTCAGTTTCCAAACTGCAGAATGGGTTCTGGCTGTAGCCATCTGCAGTGCTGTAGCCTCAAGGTTTTCTGGAAGACCTGTAGGTTGTGACACCTCGTTCTTCAAATCCGTGACATCCTTCAAAGGAAAGGGCCGCAGACAGAGATGTAACTGGAAATAGAATCTCATCACAGGGAGGAAGCATGAGCCAGAATATCCAAGCCAAAAGATTCAAGCTAATTTCAGTTCAATTAGTTCTTGAAACCTTTGATGTCTTTTAAAAATTCTGCAATACTGATTTCTTGTGCTACTTTTTTCAATGCCCAAGTGCAGTTCCACATAGGATTCTGCTGCTGAAAGTCTCCTGCTGCAAACTAGTTACCCAGGATGTATGCATCTAAAATATATATGCTTCATTATTACCTGCAGTGGACCACAAGAGATTGAACTTGCTTTTGTTGCTCCAAACAAACATCTGACATCTGCACTGTAGAGCAACTTGTGCCTTCCTTTCTGTATCTGATGGGACAGATTTAGATTTCCTTTTACTCTTTTTTTTTTGCACAGAACCCCTGCCATAGAAAATAATCTCACAGTGGTTAGCAAATTATATAACAGGAAATGACAGAACTCAAGAAGTTCCCACCAGACATTATCCTCAATTTTTTGATTTAATGAGCCTTTGTAACAATTCAGTCTGCTCATTGAGACTGATGTACTATTTTTCCACTACTCAGCTCCTGTGAGGGGGAAAGATGCTTGACAGTGGAAGAAAATATCCGTTCATTCTTCAAATCTGCCAAGTCCCCTGTGGGGTTTCATTATACACCCTGGGGATAAATAACCTTGATCTGAGTAATTAATTCACCAAATATGATCCACAGAAGTAGTTCATTCACTCTCTTGAAAGTTGTTCCCAAGCTCATACACTTCAAGAGATACCTGTGAAAGGCAGGTAGAGCAACTTGTTCTGCTGGATTACGAAGCAAAAATAGTTTTATTTGTACTTCAGATGAGGGAGGGAAGAGGTATCAAAATAAACCAAATGTTTTTGGGGTTAAGATTTTTACTGCTAGGTATGTTTGCTCACATCCCAGTTCTGGGAAAATTTCCCTCTTCCAGCAAGCAGTGAATTTCCAGCAATAGAAACAGAAAGAAGGAGATGAATTCAACCTAAGCCATCGCTCCCCAAAGATGCTTTTGCTTCACTTCAAGCCAAATTTCATGTCGTTTCCCACACAATGCCTATCTTGCAATGCTTCCAATAACTTCCTTCTCAAAATTAGGTGCACTTGCATTTGGACAGCGGCTAAGCAGGATGAGATTCATTCCTTGGTTCAGAGTTAAGCTCTTCTGATGAAGCTGTCATGTATTTGGTCAGATTCAAAATACTCCCTACACCCTCAACCAGACAGGCAAATTGCTTTTATCTGCTATGGCACCTTTCACTCCCAAGGAGCTGCCCTCAGTGTAAAATACAGGTAGAATAAAGGTAGAACCAAGCACTGCACAAATTGATTCACTCCCTGTTCTCCTAGCCAGCTGATTTTTTTATATTTTTTTTTTTTTTTTTTTAGGTCTTGTGCAAAATGAAGCATTTACGGAGCTTCTCTGAAAAGCCATTTCACTAAGGTTGGCTTTGCTCAAGTCTTCTGTTGTGGTGTGCAAATTGGAGACACCAAGACCTCCCAGCCAAGATCTCATTCCAAGCCCAACCTATCCATCAGTGCAAGGAATGATTTGGCTTTAGCTGCTCTTCTTTCTCCATAGACCTGGAATTAAGCTGAAGGACTGAAAAAATACTGAAAGCTGAAATCCCAAGTCTTATCTTTAATCTGGTACAGCAGTGGGTATAGCACTTGACTTGACTAAGAACTGGCATGCTAAACTCTAACCTCTTAGCCACATCTTATCACAGGTGAAATCAAAGCCACTTAAAACTTGATGCCAATCTGGAAATACATCCCAACAGAGTTGATGTTTCAGATGTGAGACTACAGCACTGGTTCTTCAAATTGCTTTTAGCATTTCCTGTTGATTACTTTGTTTCTCAAGTGTGAAGCCAGCTCACACCCCAGGACACCCTGCAGTTTGGCATTTTCTAATAACTCCTATCCAAGGATTTTCCTGACAGCCAGCTGAGATCACCCCATACCATCTGTGATCTCCCACCCTCCCAAAGGGAGGCAGCTACCAGGCAATACCCTACAGACTGAGAGCACCTGTGTATGCAGGTGTACAACCACAGAGATTCTCCTGAGAAGCATGGGAACCTGGAAGCTCCCTCTGTTCTTGCACAGCCTGTTGACATCTTGCTGAAACGACATGGTGAGGGGAGATACTGCTCTGCAAGAGGAGAGGTGTAACAGCTGGGTGGTATCTCTGGGAATCCAAACATTTAGAAACTGTGGTGGACAGCTTAATCCACAGCCAGAAAAGAGTCAGGATGGCCAGCACATTCAGGAACTGGCAAGGCACAGTGGGCAGGATGCTGCAGTAGTCTCTGCCACCCTCAGCTGCTTTCATCACCCAACACAGCTGCTGGCAGGCATGGAGCTGCCTGTGCCAGGCTGGTGCTGAGCACTGCCCCGCAGGGTACCCAGCAGCATCGCTCCCACTCCACAGCCCAGGCAGAGGGCAGCTTGAAGGCTGGAAGAGCAAAACAACTATTTAGGCCACCCACTGTCAGAGCTTTCTTTGTGAGTTAGAGCTAGGCAGCAACTCCGACAACACTTACTGAAGGAGAATGCTATTTTCCTTCTTAATTAAGAGCTAAGCATCAAACAGGGATTTATCTGTACAGAGCTGCTGTAAACAAAAGCTACATGCTTGGAATACAGCACAGTTCATCTACCATAAGTGCTACAAAAAGAGACCCACCTGCAACGTCACCACAAAGCAAACGTTAACACCAAAAGGGCAGCACAGAAGTGGAGTCAGAGCCAGCAGTGCTAGCGGTAGCAGCAAGAGCAGAAGGGTGGACTTGCATTATTTAGGCAAACACCAGTTTGGGCATATCCATACTGTGGCTCACAGCATGGAACTGACCTTAACACTGGGAAGATCAAACCGAGTGTTTGAGAGCATTCAAAACTGTACTGCATACATACTTGGCTTCAACCAGCTTCAGCTGTCCCCAAGTGACCTCATCCTCACACCTGAGCAGTTTGGGAATTTACGAATAAGAGTGCTGGCTTCAGCTTCAACTGCAGCTTTTGCTCAGCTTGGACTATCTACAAGAAAGTTCTCCCTGGTGGGGACTCCCAAGGGCTCTGAGTAAGAGGTTACAGTTAGAGCTCAGTTGCCCCACATATGTTGAGCAACATCCAGAACTCTAAGCCTAAATTAGTAACAGATATCAGTGATGTTGATAATTATATTGAATTTTAGAACTGAGGTTTCTTTAATCGTTACGGGCCTGATAAGAATAGACTGTACCCAACACCTACATTAAAGAACGTTTGTTAAAGAACGTTTGGAGATTGGGGAAGAAAAGCAAGAAGCTTAGAAACTGGATAAGGGCTTTCTAAAGAAAGTGAAAATGTTGAAAATGTGAGAAACTAGCCAGCAGAAAGGAGAAATGCCTGGAAGAGATGAAACATATGCACTTACCAGTCTAAGACCATCCCTATTGGAAATTCACTGCTCATCTGCAGGAACAAGGGATTATTTGACCATAACTGGATGCAAGTCAAAACCCTAAGACAACTCTAAACACATTCTAAGCAGCAAGACAACTTAGGTATTAATATTTTCCTATTTTGCTCCTTACATACGATAACATCTTCGAAAGAACAGACCCAGTGTCTCTCTGGATCACTTGCTGAAAACATGGATTATTCACCAAGTGTTCAGAGCCATGAAAAGGCTTGGAACAGCTGGAATCAAATGTAATGGCAAATTTGGGAAATAATACCCTGATAAACAAGGTGAGCAGCATTCGTGTGACATGCAGCTACAGTGCAAGGTCTTGGGCAAAGGTCACTCAAAGGCTTGTGAAGTAGGATAAAACTGATGATAAAGAGATATGTAGATGAATCACTGGAAGCACAGAGGGAGGCAGGAGCTGGCTGTGTGTGAAGAGATAGGGCCAGGAGAGATTAGAAGAGGTACAGAGCTTATGTTACTCCAGAAATTTTCCTGCTGCTGCAGGGAAAATAGGAGAAAATTTGTTTTGAGGTGTCTCTAACTGGTCCTTTATGAGGACTGCAATTTTGTTAGAAAAAGGCAATTAGAATGTGTACTTTTCTTTACACAGAAACAATAGTAAAAGCTTTTATGCATAAATGTTTATGTAAAAGCTTGTTAGGCTTGCAGTCATAAGCGATGACTAAACCCAGATGAGGAACTTCAGCAGAAAGCAGCAGCAGGAACTGTGGGAAGGCTTTCACCAAGAAGAAAAACCTCATTAGCTTTAGTTTGGTGGGTAAGACAACCAGGGACACTGAAAAAAGTCTTTATTCACATCTCTGCTCTAATACACAGGACTAATAAGGATTAATATCAGCAATGATGGGCACCCAGAAGCAGAAAATAATTGTACAAAGCATGAATTCTCCAAGAAATCACAGCAGATTACGCTTCCAGTCACTCAAACCAACATACACCCTTCCCTCTCTTTTAAACCATTACCCTAAAAGGTAGAAAATTATATTTGAAGCAGAGGCAGCAAGAATGGCTGTGGACTATATAGTTTTGTTTGCTGTGTTTTAGAGTACATTGTAGCATAGTTATTTTCATTTTTCCACCCTCTTGAAGTAATGCTCCTAAAGTATTCTCTTGTAGCAAGAAATTCATTTCCCACTAGAGTCTGAGATGCATTTCTTCAGTTTCTCTAGAAGACTCAAGTTCTTCCTTTTAATTCCTTGTAATACTGAACCAATAAACAAAATCCAGGTGAAGCAGAATTCCTAGTTTGCAATGCATGTTGATTGCAATCTGCAGTAAGGGGAAAAACATGTTTTATTGTATTATCCCCACATATGAAGTCAGTGTGGTGCAATTGCAATCTCCCTGGTGATGCTGCAGGCTCTGCCCCACTCTTCCAGAGGTTGAGCCCCCACACTACGTACCAGTCTCCAAATCAAGCATGCTTCCAGCCTTACCCTGGCCTGTGTGCACTGAAATGCACGACATCCATTTTGTCTGCACATCTTGTGTTGCTTGCACGTGTGCCTGCAGGACATACGTTGCTCTATCATCTACTCTCACATTGCTAAACTTCTGCCTTCAGGTTTCATGTAATTGCGTTGAGAGCTTCAGTTTTGGGGACTGTTTTTAAAGAAGATTTTTATTTTAAGAAGAATTTCAGAACACCAGGAATTTCCACGTGAAAAGCACTTGCTATTGACTATTAAAATCCAAGAGTGAAGCGCACGCATCTCAGACAAAAGCCACATTACAGACAATACAACATTCCCTCTGAGCCTTTAGGATTATTCCTTCCAAAACTGCTGTCTGCAGTGTAACCAAAGGCACTGGGGTGGATGACTTGTGCATTTCAGACTTAAAATAACTCCTGCTTCTGTTTATTTATAATGACATTCGTAAGAAGACCATTGTGGATGTGTATAAATACACCACCACCATAGCTGGAATAGTATCTAAGATCAAATAATACAGCACAGGATATGGCCGTGAATTCGGAGTTGATTAAAGCTGCTCAGCTCTGCAGTCACACCATTTTGAGACATGTACCATGTGCAGCTCTATAAACCCCATTTATCATTACCTTAAAGTGCACAGCCTTAATTATGCTCTCTCCAAAAACCTTACCTGTTACTTCATGAAATACTTAAGCACACCAGAAATGGAGAAGAGACAGGCTTCCATTTAGTTTCACACGTAACGTAGCTTTCTGCTGAATAGTTAAACTGAGTGTACTTACTTCGCTTTGCTGTTTGTATGTTTTTCTCTTAGCAACACAAAAGAATGCTTTCAGTTATGGGTTCATATAGTTAGAAATCAAAAGTCAGCTTAGAAAATAGGATATTTGAAAATACACATAACAAATCATTTACATTAAGCTACAAAACAAAGGTATCCTTTTAACTTAAGGAATGTATTTTGTGTAAACACAAACAAACATTTCTAATTGTGCATTTACACAAACTTTCTTCCTTCCCATAGAGCTTTACATGTGGAACAAATTCAAATCCCAGAAAATCCCTGAGGGTTTTTCGTTCGTAAGAATATTCCCAACTCAGTGAGATTATTCGTTTATTTTAAATTAGTCACCAGTTTGCTTGCAGAAGTGAGCTTGCATTAAGAAGAGCTCTAATACAGCACTGAATAAAGATCACTCTAAAGTTGCTCAGCAGCTCTGTTCCACAGGAAAAAAAAAGAAATAAAGCCATAGCATTTAAATAAGAGTTCAAGGTAGAGAGAAAGGCAGAATGCAACAGGCTAAGTTAAAATTTGACCAGGACTGGAGTTTACATCTCTTCTCCAAACAAAAAGCATACCGTGTGGGGTATTTATCAAGAGGCTGGCAAGTCAAAGCCTTGCCTCCTGCAAGCAATCCAGCCTCTGCCAGGGATGGTTGCTCATAATTTTCCATAACTCAGCAACCCTCCAGGGGAACCACTGCTCTGACCACCACTTGCATCTTGCAGGTTTTGCACAGCAAAGCTCAGAGCACTGCAAGATTTCACAGCCTGGTGGCTGCGGAGTCGGTATCAAGCAAGCTGGAGGGGACAATACTAGAGGGAAAGTATTAGCATACAGCTGGAGGAAAAATCTCAGAATCTTATCATCTTGTGAATCTGAATAACTGCTGTGGCCTGTTAGATGCATCCCACGCAGCCTAAAGGTCTTCCAAATACCTCCCTGCAGACCAGTCCCATCAGCTTTCACCAAGCAGCTTCAAGTCAGTGAGCAGCCCTGCTTTCTGCCTGTCAAAGATACTCCAAACATCCTTGTTGAAGGTGAAAAAATAAAGAATAATACGCTCAACTCCGCACCTTTCAGCATGGTTTGCAAGTTAATGACCCGTGTATTGGCAGCACACCTTCACTGGTTTGGAATAAACTCAGGTGAGCTACGATAGCAAGTGCAAAACCAGGATTAAACAATAGACTTTCCAGAAGGTTGAGCTCTTTAAATTCCTTTTCCTTAATCTCCATTACTGTATAACTAGCTGCTGTTTGAGTTTTCTGTGGGAGGAGGAAGCTAGCTCTTATCAGGCAGGGGAAATCAAAGGTCAGAGCAAGAGCTAGGCACTGCTTAAGCTTCCCTCAGGTTTTCTTCCCTCCATCATCTGTATGCTAATCTCAGCCTGAATATTGCCCACAGGTAAGGGCCGAGCTCCCCTGCAGCTCCAGGAACAAAAAGGCACCAGATTATGATCTGAAAAGCAGATGACACTGTTTACTGCACCGCTTTTGAGGGTCAGCAAGGCTCTAG
The DNA here is from genome assembly GCF_964211835.1 of Anser anser. Taxonomy (NCBI): domain Eukaryota; kingdom Metazoa; phylum Chordata; class Aves; order Anseriformes; family Anatidae; genus Anser; species Anser anser. The sequence goes on from NC_139726.1 coordinate 31,787,404, forward strand.
CAGGACTAGTCATATGCTAAGTGCCTTTGACAGCAGGGACAGCCCTTCCACCCCATTTCTGCAGCCACCAGGTATAATGGGCAGGGTCCAGCTTCACCAGGCTCTCCGAACACTGCAGCATCACCAGGACATGCTGTTGCTTTAGTAAGAACTGATGCAGAGCTGCAAGCCAGGTGTGTACTCAGCATGCTCAAGGCTAGGCTGCTGCCATTTCCAGGTGCATCTGCAGCAGTGCTTTGGGAAAGCAGCAGATAGCAGATGGTTGTGTTCAACCACTGTGGAACAGGCGGGCTGTGCCCGCTGAGCACCACCCACACAGACAACACTTACTCTGGGCAGACCCAGGGACTGAGAGCTCAGTGCTAAGCTCTATAATCTTGTGGACTCAGTTTCTTGATCCATTCAGCAAGCTCCAACTGCATCTGGCAGGCCACAGGTATTCCCCACACTCCCCACAAACCAAGGCTGGGACACAAGTGAGTGGGGACACTCAGATGCTCACACCGTTGCTCTGTAAGAGGCTCAGTGTAGTAACCATTCCTTTCCCAAATAAAAAGCACCTTTTTGGTACAAATTGGTGCACATCTTCCTTCCACCACATATGCCAGCGTTATCTAAGCAGTCCTGCAGGCTGAGCCACACTAACAGGCTCGGTGGAGAGCCCTGACTGTGGAAATGTGTTTCCTTTTAGCAAAATCAACGTCTTTTGTGAAATTTCAAAGTGGAATTAGTCGCTTTCATTCAGGATTTCTGTTTTAATTCAAGCCCACAATTAAACCATATGTGGATTTGAGCCGCACATGCTTATTGGTAGTGGCAGGCCCTGAATGACTGACATTCCTCCCAGCTTAGGAAATGCTTACATTCACCACGGTCCTCTTACAGCCAGGGGAGTTTGATACCAAATCTCACCAGGTCCTGTGATGTAAAGTATGCCAGCACTGCGTTTGGGCTAGCCCAGCACAGCCAGTGGTACCTGTCAAGAGCAAGGAGACACTGGTAGGCAGGATCAGCCTAGCAAAAATGCTAAAGGTCACATTTACTGGAAGTTTTTTTAAAAAAAGCTTTAGAAAAATGAAGTCAGGGTAACAAAGACAAAATCCCTGCTAACACACTGCTTCCTGTGATACACTCCCAACAGAGCAGTCACAGCAGCTGGGCACGGTCAGTTTGGAAACCAGTTATACTTCACCCTCTCCAAAGCATCCTGGAAGAAGTCTGGCCAGGAAGAAATGCAGCCAGCTCTGCTGCCCTGTCTCGCATGAGATCAGGGGCTGCAGGCTTCAGCCATGGTCTCTTTAGGGTCAGTTCTGGGGCTTTTGGAAAGGTGGGATTTGGCGATTTGAGTGAACTTCTGGATGCCCTGTGAAAGCATTTTCCTTGGGTACAACGCAAGGTGATACAGAGCAGCCTCATGGGTGCAGAGGATCCTGCCAGCTGAAGCTGTTGCCTGTGTCAACAGGAGTAGAGCTAAATTAGTCCTTAAATGAGTTGAACAGTCTGAGGTCCTTACGCAGTAAAGCCAAAAGCAGTTAGGGAAGAGTTCCCAGCAGAAAGTATTATGTTTGGACAGACCAACGGAGCACCAACGTATAGAGCTTCTCTGTGCTGATCAAGCCTCTTCATCACAACACGCAAGCTGTAAGCACGTGCAGGGGCACCCTTTGAAGCAGGGAACACGAACTTGAAAATTAAACTGTTTATGTCCATAGATAACTGAAAGAAAACTGGCAGGATGAATCAGAGGTGGTTTGAAAAATGATTCCAGGACTTGCCATTAACAAGGCGGGCAACATTTTGGTTTCTGAAATGAAAACATAAAACTCCGAAGAAAAAAGAACACTGTAAAAACAATTCAGAGAGCAAAGTAAACACTCCACCCTAAAAGGAAGTCTCTCCCTGCTTTGAATGAGACGCTGCTATGATTTCAGGCCTGAATTTCAAGTCCAGCATCAGATGTCCAAGTCCAACATCTCCTGGACAAAGCCCGAGCAGCATGCACTGAGGTACCTTATTCCAGGCAGTGTCCTCCCTAAAACAAAGATCAGCTCTCTGGGTTGGGCTGGATTTCCTGTGCACCATATCAAATTTTCCTGTGTATCTTACACCGTGATCTTTTAAACTAGTTATAAACACTTTAAAGTCAGTAAGAACTCCAAATTGAAAACAAAGCCTTAAAAGCCAGCACTAGACTTGAATTTTAATTGTTTTTTTTTTTTAAAAAAAACTTAAGCCAATATCATACACAATCAACCAGTTTTAGTGTCTGATGCAGAGTGCAATTCTAATTAAAAATGTTCCTTCTACTTATTCCAGTCCCTTTAGGTTCTTCTTTATTTTGTATTAAAGCATTTATGCTAGACATATGATAGATTTCTGTGAGCTCCTATAAGATACCACTGAAGCTTTCTGTATTGATCTTGTTGAACCTTTTCTGGAGGCATTTAACCTTATTTCCACATTTCTGCCTGGCAACGTACCTACCATTGACTTCCACCGATGAGCTCACGCTGGGCCATGCAGCTTGCTGCATATTCCAGCCCTGAATTAACTGCACTGAAACAAGAGGTGATGATCAATTTACATCTATAATAATAAACGTTTTTCCCCAGAAGTGAACCTAAAGTGATTTCTCTTGGCTAATACTGCAGTAATAACAAGAACACACTTGTAACCATCAAATATAACAAGTTGACAACTCTGCTGATATTTTAGGAGAAGCTTATCTGAATTTCTAGAACAGAACAGAAGCCCAACTTTCTGGAGGTTCAAAAACACTGAAGTTGAATGTCGTTTCCCCCCCCCCCCCCATTTGCCAATTTGGAAGTAGGCAAGATTACTTTTGTCTTGGAGAGTCTTTTCAAAGTTATTCTAATAAAAAATAGGAATAAGAAGCACCTTCACTCCAACAAATCCATTTCCAGAACATTACAACAGTTTGTTGAGACTGCAAACACGGGATCTGCATTAGCTCTTGTACAAGCAGCACCAAGCTGCTTTCTGAAATGAGCACATTCTCAAACACGAGCCTGATTGCCTTTTTTTTTTTTTAAGAATGTGTGGAGCCAGTTACTAAAAGTATAAAATTCCTCATTGGGCAAAAGACTATCTTAAGCATTTCAAAGACTTGAAGCAGGAAGAGGTGGCTTTTCACTGTGTCAGACTGGTCCACCAGTACGAACTGCATGAATGTAAAGATAAACCACCATTACACCACTTAAATAATATTTATCTGCTGCAGTCCTGTCTACAGCAACAAAGTCATCAATTTTGGGCAGCTTAAAAAGGTACTAAATTATAAAGTGGAAGTGCTTAAATACACATCTTTATCTGCAAGGAATTTGCATGACAGCTTTGCACTTATCAAGAACTGGTGAAGGAGGAATTAGCATGTTTTTATATTCCTGGCATAGAGCAGACTGTGGTCGATGTGACCATTTAAGGCCTGAGCCAGACAAGTTTTTGCCATTTACTGACTGTAGTCAGTGCATCCAGACACTTACGTCTGCTCTTGCAAGATGTATCAGCCCCACTGGACCCGGTTGTTTTGGTGACCTGAACTCCACCAGGAAGTGCCAACACCTTTGATACAGGGAAAGGTTTAAGTGGTACAGGACTGGCATCATTAGTTCCTCCACAGTGCCCAGCATGAGGCATAGCCAGGGCAAAACAGGGTAAGCATGCTCTGTTTCTATGAGCATCACTAGAAGTACTGGAGCGCCCCCAGATCTTCTTTTCTTAACCCAAAACCAACACACACAGAGCTCTATGGCAGACAGGTTGCTCTGGCTTTTAAAGCAAGACTTTTAAGGTCTGGTCCCGGGTTTGCACCTCACTTTGTGATCTAGAATTACCTCTTTTCTCTCTCTAAGCCTCAAAGGCTCTTATCTATTCCAAGCTCCTTTGGAGAAGCCAAGGAGAGGGAAGGCAGGACAGAGCTCATGGTTTATTCATATGACCCAGAGGTACAGGGTTCCCCCCACAATGACTGACAAAGTATCAGTAAGATGCATTAGTGTTGCTTTCCAGTTGTCTGAAAAGCCTGCCACCAGCAAAAAACTCATCTCCTACTTCAGGCAATAAACTTCCCAGGGCAACAAATCCTCCTCACAAGGTGTCTGGTTGCCTGTGATCTTGGCTTTCTGGGGAGTACAGTGAGGAGTAGGAACAGTCCTGAAACTGCTGATTTGTGCCATCACTTCCTACCTCATCCACTACCGCCTCTAACATAAGGACTTCATAATCCAGAAGACAGGGATCCTTTTATTTGATGAACACAATCTCTTTACTTTTTCAATCTGTTCCCATTTTTGTCACTGCTATTAAGCAACCATTTCTTGTCTAGGGGTACTTGAAAGACGCAGCCTGCTGTAAAAGCATCCTAAATAGGCTTTGTTCCCCCAAAGTGAATTGTCACTTACAGCAAGTGCCTTTGCTGCTTCCCAACTATGAAACCCCCCTTGGAGAACGCTGTCCAAAGGGGAAGAAGCCTTTCCACCACCAACAAGCAGAAAACAGCAGATAGCTGGCCAAGGAGACAGATACAGCCTACAGAATATTTAAGGCATTGAGTGTCATCACCTCAGTGGCTCACAAAAGCTATAGGACTGTAGGCTGGTTTGTGAAGCCAGGCTCTCATCTCCCTCTCATGCTTATGTGCTGAATCAGCACTTGGATTTGGTCACAGTATCTTAAATTGGTTTCTTCTGCAGATTTTTTTTCCCCTCCCCAAAGTCTACATTCACTATTTAAACACATACCCAGCTTCAACCCCAAAGGATCTCCTGTCCATACTGGCAGTGCTGATGTTTCTGGGAGTGTTTGTGCCAGTCTCAGCGCTCTCAGCAGGTCCCCAACCCACTCTTGCAGTAAGCCAGCCACCTCCTCTGTATTCCACCCCAGTCATCTTTATCACCACTTAATTCTCCACTGCAGTCTGGAAAGATAGCCTGAAGCCAGCCAAATAAACTGCAACAAACTTCAAAGGTCCACATCAGTATGTCACCTCATCAGGTAGGTACCACAAACTATTTCCAAACGGAGCCATCTACAGCTCTTCTTCTACTGCCAGCTTCTAACAAGGTTCCCAATTTCTAATGAGGTTCCATGAACTGCTCCCAGCATCGTGGTGCACAGCTGCTAATTACACAGAAATTCATGAAGGTCGATCTTGGAGGTACGCATTTAGAACAGGGTTTGCCATTTCCCCCACCCTGCCATTCAAAGTCTACCTGCATGTGCTGGACACATGCAGAATTCTCAATTGGAGAGAAGTTGACATTTTAATTTCACAGAAAACATTCAAGTCAGTTTCCAGCCCAAATTAGAAAAGTTTCATGTTCCAACAATTAAATTACCATCCCAGGAAAAAGTTTGCTGGAGTCAAAAACCTCATTCCATTTCAATACTATTGAGAAGACTTGTTTGAACACAGTGCTTTACAATTTGACAATGCTGAAAATATAGTGCTGAAACCACTGTTCTGAAAGGAAATCCTTCTTCTTTGTTTGCTTATATGACAGAGCTACACTGATGCCAGCAGCTCACCATAAGAGTTTTGAATTTCTTAAAACAGTCAGAGGGCTTCCTCCCACATCTGCTCTCAAGAGCCTGCCTCCCCAGCTGTCATCACAAGCCTCTGTCGAGCAAAAGCACCCTGCGAAGAGGAGCCAGCAGACTAGAGGAGACTACCAGTGATCAGCATCTCAGTACTGATGAGAGGGCGCTGCTTACACGGCTGCAAGTGTTCAGCAAAACAGGCTTTATGTTCCTTAAGTGATGCCAGCTTCTCCTCCTCGCCTTTGGCTTCAGCCCCACTTTTAAGTGGCTTCCCCACCATGTAAAGTTTCGCATCAACTACATGGGAAGGAGAAACTTAAATCCATAAACACACCATGTACAAAGCCTCCAACCCCAGCATCTACCGGGGATGCTTTGGAATGGGAGTTATCAGTACAACACCTCCACTGAAGCCGCTGATTTTCCACGCTGAAGAGTTCAGCCAGTAGGAACTCTCTCAAAAGAGCAGGTAGAAATAAAATTCATTGAGATCTAAAGAGAAGTGTTAACATAACAGGTGGTTGATTTTAACTGAAGACAAGAACAAGCAGAAAAGTGCATTCATATAAACCATTTAGTAAGCCATTAGCACCCTGCACATGAACTAGAGCTCCAATAAATGGTGCTCTCCCAGGTGGAACCAGAGAAAAGGTGAAATGCATTTCCATGAGAGTAAAGACAAAATCCCTGCCCCGGGACAAGTCTAAAACAATTTCCAAAGAAATTGCTGATAAAATGAACAAAGTGAAGGCCTTAACATACACGTGATGAAGATCCTTCCCTGCCTTCACTACCATGCTCTCTGCTGTTTTCAAATGAAAAGGAAAACGTTTGCAGGAGGATGCAATTGTGTTATTCCTTGTACAGTACGCTCACAGGTGGGCTTTCCCTACTAACACTTAATTTTTAATATGAGCACTTCACATTTCCTTGCCTTGTGTCAAGCTCCTCCTCCACACCTGATTTTCCTCCCTTTCTGATTAGGGATGAAAACAGTAATAGCAGATACCCCTGTTCTCTTCTACTGTATTTAGAGAGCATGAAATGCTTCCAAGAGGTTGGCTTCAGACACAAGCACCGGAGACATTAATTGCACTGGTAACTTTCCAGTGAATGTAATTTGTTTGTTCAAAAGTAGAAGTTGTATGAATAACGTAGCCTTGATATTTTACTGGCATAATCAGCAAACAAAAAGAATATGAAAGCAAAGAACCAAAGGGCTGGCCAGGAGAAGGGAAATACATGGTGCTAATAAGAAGGGAATCATCCAAAGAGGTAGAAAATAATCCAAAAAGGTAGAAAAATGAGGAATATTGGCCCACTCTCCAATCTTTTCTGCTGGTGCAGATGTGGTACAAGGGGGCTGGATTTCAAAGCCACTGCATGGGTGTAAAGCCAGAGGCAGCAGCAGGGAGAGGAGACCCTATGGTGATTTGCAGTTGCCCAGTGTCCCAGTTTCCTGCTGGTAGGAAGGTTTTTACAGCTCACCATCACAGCAGGAATCGTGCAAGCTCTAACAGTCTGATACTCCAGCCAGCTACTGCCTGCGTTCAGCTGCCTCTCAGTACAGACTGAGGTCTCAGCTAACTAAAAGTTCCTAATGTGTAGTTATATCAATTCGTAATCTCCCCAGATTGTGCGCTGAGCAGTGGTTTAGGTAACAAATCCAATAATCCACCACCACCCTGGCAGCAGGTCAGAGGGTTTATTTCACCACAGAGAACAGCAGGCTGAAGCCCTGAGGCATCAAGGATTGCAGTCGACTTAAAAGGCAAGCATTTGGATTTGTGTGTAATACAAGTTCTGATATTTCAGCTGAAATGGATGAAACCCAACAGGACCATTGGTTTCATGCTTCACCGCTTGAGCTCTTGACCACCAGCCTTGCCAGAAGTCTCCAGGAGCGATCCTACGTCTTTGTGGTAGGACAGGAGGTGCCCGAGGTTGTGTTTTAGGCTGGACTTAGAGCACTTACCCAAAAAGTGATTCATTTATGGGTAAACTTCCCATCAGCTTGTGTGACCACAAGCACAAGCAAATATAGCACTAGCAAAGAGTCATTAATTTGGCCAAGGCTTTGCACCACAGATCCTCGTTCGGACACTTTGGGTTGACATCACCCAGCCCATCCCACGCAAAACATGCCTGGTAGGCCAACATCCTGCCCTTTCACTGAGAAAAGAGGGATGCACAAGGCTAGGAGCCCCAGAGCAATGAGGAAAGGATATCTTGGCCCTCTTTGCATGCTTTTCTCTCACACTTCAAGGAAAATGGCTCTCTGACTAACTACAAATTTTTGCAAATGCATCAGAAAAAGGCTAAGGAGCAGCCTCACCTTGAATGAGCAGCTGTTACCAGCAAAACCTACTGGAAGTCGGCAGACAAATCCAGGAGCCCCCAACACCAAATCAGTACCCAGCTTTTAGGAACTAGCATACAGATAAGTACACATTTTGTAAGTGTAAGGAACATAACCAGGAGCACCAGATTTTAAGGGCTTCAGGGGAATTGGTAGTACCAGCATCATCCACATTAAGAGCATTGAGGAGTATTGCTTTCCCAGGCCATTATCTCTTTAAGTTTAACATATGCTGTTCCCAAAACAGATTCTTGTTAACAAGAACAGAAATAAAAACTGGTGTTGTAGAAGAATACCTTCCTCTGCGTGGTCCCTGGGGACTAGGAGTATAAGAAGTGGGCAGGTCCATGCAGGGAGGAGAGTGGCTAGGACAGGATTCCCCTACCACTTAACTGCTTGCAGCTGCTATCCATGCCACGCTCCACAAACAAGCAGCCTTTGTCTCAGGCTGCTTCTCTCTGCAATGCTCAGCAAAGAGGGAAATATCACTCTGTATAGACCCTCTTACAAAAGCACCTCTAGTATTTTCCTTCAGCAGAAATACTCGCACTTCAAATCAGAAAACAAGGCTTTTACCATTTTTTTCCCTTAAGACTAAAAATAAACAGCTTTTAAGGAGAATATTGAGACTGAAATATCAGACAGTAATTGAATAAATTCCAGCTTACCCTCCACCTCCATGCTTTCTTTACAGAAGTTTGTTTCCTTGTCATGAAAGCCACAGAACAGGATTTTAGGACAAAGATTTCTCCTTTATTTCTAAGAGGAAGTTTTCAAAACACTATCTACCTGCCTGAAGTAGACAAAAAAAAGCTACTCCATTACACGAGGATGTGCTGTCATTGGGCTTCTCTATTATGAATGGCCTTAGTTTTTTTTCCCACATGAAAATACAGAGCAATTTCAGAACACCTGAATTTCTGCTGCTACCTCTTTTTTAACTCATTTAACACATCAGCACCAAGATGGATTGCCTTCCCTTGAAGGCTCAGCAAACCAGACAGAAAACATATACAAAGAACACCCACAACATGGTAAATGAGAGGCATTACCTGCTGTATGCATTGATGCTGGTCTGTCCTCCTGGTCACAGAGCTGCAGCAAGCCACTTGCTGGAATTAAATTCATCCACAGCAGAGCACAATGCTGAAACAGAGCACAAAAAAATCATTGTTATCTTTGTGCTTGGTCTTTCATAAGGTTTTCTGGCCAGATTTGCACTTCAGAGGTACTCAAAGCTAGAAGGGGCAAAAGGAGTACAAGAATTTATTTCAGTCGCTTTGAGCAGAAATCACAAGCAGCACTGAAAGCAGCAGTAGCTTGACTACTCCTTATCTTAAACATCCCCCTGCACAAAAAGGAGGATTTAAGGGGTCAGCTAACCCACCCTTAAGCCTTTTTAGCTTTCAAATACAGCAGGGCATAATGGAGCAAAGGTGTCAGCATCTAGAAATTCCTCTCCACATACCCACAGCCCCCCTCTAACAGCAGATCTCTCCTCCAGAAAAGGACAGCCCTGTATTACAAATTCACAGCATTTAGGGCTGGAGGAGCCCCAAGCAGAGGTGACAGCAGAGCAAGAACACTTCTTCCAAGCAACACAAACCAAAACTCACCCCCAAACTTCCCCATGAAATGGCAGGTAGCAGGGACTCTCCCTTATAAAGCACCACCCAAAAAGCTTTTGCTCCAATTACAGGGACACAAGCAACGAGGACCTGGGACATATCAGGGAACCCCCTGCAGCCCTCCCTTCCCCCAATACTACCCCAGTAATAATGGGGTTGCTAACGAGCAGCAGCTTTCTGCTGCAGCTGGCCACAGATGCTGGGCACCTGGCTGATGGCACGGTCCCTAGGTTACTTGATCTTTTCCCATTCCTTCCCAAAACACTGTAAAGTTGAAGTTTAACTTGGTTCAAGTTCTACTTAGTGAATCCTAGAACAATGCATTTCAGAGGAAAGGGGGCAGTTCCTCTGCCATTGCCCTCTCTTTATCCCAGCTCCCTAAACTCTCCACCATGCACTGAGCCCTGCCTGGCTGCTGCACGGGGGGTTGTCAACATAAATCAGACAATGTGAGCTTGGGGAAAACTGGCATCTTCCATCAAAATGCAGTTTTAACCAGAAATTTCCAGCCAGTTTTCCTTTACCCTGGAGTTTCTACAATTAAATGATCATAACAGGGAAGGGCTTTCTGTTTCAAATCATGTTCCTCGTCCAATTCAACAAGTGTGTTTACCAAACCATCCTATTTATTTTTAATCCAAATTATTTATTTACTCCTTATCCAGACCTTTGGAAACATATGTGCTTTTCCTCTCTCTATCTCAACCCCTTTTTAATCTGATTTTAATTACTGCTAGGTTACAGGAACCATGTGGCTAACTGAACTGTAATTTCTGAGCTGGCATCCCCCATGTATGAAAGAAAACAGCCATACAGCCAGGTTTTTCACACTCCCATGAAGAAAAGCAGGAAAAGAGAAATCCACCAGGAAAAGTCACGACAAAATTTTCCAGCGTCAGTGGATTCTGGAAACTGTAGAGGGTTTTTTGCTTTCAATCTCCAGACCAAAATGATGCTTACAGCCAGAGCTTGCTGTAAGAATAGTCAAGTGAAGGCTGCACACTGCGTCCATCCCTTGCCTGCACACGTGGAAGGACACTGAAAAAAAAATGTATCCCCAGGTCTGCACCAATGATTGTTTCCGGTAGAATGTAGAAAAGTAGGAAATCCTGACCAGCGAGAGAATTAAAGGCAGAGCCTCACCTGGTGCAACATGACACGGTGCAAATCCTCAATTACACAACGCTGACTTACAAAAGCTGGTGCTCTGTGTCTAAGTGGGTGCACGGAGAAGTTTTCTAAGTCACCTCTGTCCTGACAGCCAGCAAGAACCCGCACACTCCTGGCCCCCCAGCCCCTCTGGTTTTGGTTGTGGGGTACGTTGAAGTTTATCTTGGAAATGGGTAATTACTCTCAGTTATAATTGAAGCATCATAGGCCCTCCTCAAAGGGACACTCTGGAGCCCCACTCGTCACTTCTCTTAGAAGTCCTCAGGAGAAAAACAAATGCCTACAAAAAAAGCAGACGTTACCAATTCTTGTCATTTTTAATGAGTTTTTCAACATTTTCTTTTCCTTAACACCTCAGCAGCTAACATTTCCAGGTTCACTTGCAATGCTTGGGAATTTCCTGCCCCTGCTGTTCAAATATCACTCCTGTTGTTAAATTCCTGCTCCTCTTGTTAAGGTACATCATAAAACTTGAGTCTAATGTAACATCTTTAAAGACATCACCTAAAAGCACCTGGTAGGGGGGGAAGAAAAGGATTTATTGTGTTCAAAAACCTCATGATAGCTAAGAGGCACAACTCTCTGACATCCTTTAGAGCCTATTTCCTTTCTAATTTTCTCTTTATGGGCCTTGCTTAAATTTTCAGGATGAAAAAAAGAGAGAGATTTGGGTAGGAAACACTTGTGGGAAACTCCCAGGCCACGTTTTATCCCTCTGAAATGTGAAAAGCTTGGGTTTGTATCTATGTTGAAAAGGGGAATAAAGCATGGAAGGAGAGAAAAAGGCCTGCTGTTACTTCGGACTCTTGTCTCCCTCAAAAGCCAAACCATCCAGATCCCAGGATTTCTCAACAGAAATAACAGACTCAGCTGCTCACTTTTCAGGACTCAGCCATAAGGAAGTGAGTAGCAGGACCAGGATTTTTTCTGGCATGGAAATGATCTAGAACAGAGCGACACAAAGCATGAAAAACCAGGCTTCTTAACAGCAGACTGCTTTGGCAGCAGTTGATGACTTTCTCTTTGATGACTGGATAGCTTGCAAACCTTAAAAAGGTCTTCCGTGATGAGCCAGAAATGTCACATTAAATCAGGAGACAGACGGAAGATTCGTAGCATCAGAGACTCGCAGGCCAGTATGGGTAGGAGGGGACTTCTGGAGGTCATCTGGCACAACCTGCCCCCCTTCCGGCAAGGGCCAGCTTTGATCAGGCTGTTCAAAGCCTTGTCGAGGCGAGTTTTGAATCTCTCTGAAGCCTCTTGTGCTATTTCAAAAAGCACAAAGAGACCTCCGAGATAACGTAAGCAGTCAGCAGAGTAAGTCAGTTGACAGGAAGATACAGGGAAATGAAGTGTATATACGGAGGCATATTTTATTCTATCAATCCTACCCGGTATAATGGTCATGAAATTGTTTCCTGCGAGTTCATAGATTCACGGAGTTCCTGTGGCACATCACCTCTGGGCCTCTAAGCCTTTATAATCTGAGAATCTCCAAAGACCTCTGCTGTGCCGTCAACACCCTTAATTTTACCATTCATCTCAATTTATTTGGCATTTTCCTTAACAGCTCAGCTCCTGAAGACACAGTGCTGTAGAACAATGTCGACTTTCATGGTTAAAATAAAACCCTGCTAGACTGTAGAGTAAAGCAGAGAACAGAGAACCTTACAAATTCAAAGGCCACAAGTCAAAAGCACCCCCAATTAATTTTCCTCGTTCAGCACGCAGTGAAAGCTGGTTTGCTACCGAGCCACATCGGATGTGTGGATTCTCAATCATTTCCCCATTAGCGAAGCTTTCCTAACGTCTCTCCTGGGTGCATTCAGACCCACTCACTCCTGAACTCACACTTCAGGCTTTCCTTTCAGCCACAAGATCTCTCTCTCCTACTCAACAATTTATTGCCAAGACGCTTGTGGGAACATAATTATCCTTGATGTTTCTGCCTTGCCGGTGGAGTTGGTTGACATTAGTCAGTGGGTTCAGAAGTTGAGGGGAGGGAAGCATGATCATGCAAGGAAACAAAGCTCAGGCAACACAGCTAAAAGGATCTCACCATTTGTAAACCATGCTCATCGTTTTCGGGGACCTGACTTCTCTTTCGATGTCTATCCTTTCAAGGTAGCAAGGCTCAAAGCAAGGCTAAAGCAGAGGGCAGAATTTATCACAGAGAGCACCAGACATGAAATGTACTATGGTTTAGCGTTATGGCATGTCTATATAGACAGATAGTAATATCACATTCTACCCTAGGAAGTGTGAGGCATGGAAAACAGCTGCTGAGAGCATGCCCACTTACTGAATATATTACGTACAGACATACTATAGAGGCAGACCTTTCCGTGTACTACTGAATTAAAAAATAAACATTACAAAGATTTATCCATTGGTTTCCTGTTGCTAAAGAGATGCTTGTGACTAGCTTTCCAAGCAAGCAGCATTTCATAAGCAGCTATCTAATTCTTGCTGGTGTTCCATGTTTTAAAACAATACCTTTTTCGGCCCACTGGGCTCACCACCTATTTGTCTCAACAAATACTCTCTGCTTTTTCCTCTCTGCTACTGCTACTGCCCTTTGTGTCTGAATGATGTCTCACTATGAAGAATGATTTGGCCAGTCTTCTCTCTGTTCACCATACTCTTTTTCTAAGACCCCACTTGCTTCTATTGACCACCAGCTAACTAATTAAGCTCTCTGCTTAATGTCCTGTGGTTGGCAAGTAAGATACTATTACCTGGTTGTTTGTTGTGTTTTTTTTTTTCCTTCCAGCAATTCTTTGTGGATGGAAAGTGTTTAGCATTTGTCCTTCTCTTGGCCATGCCTCCTGAAATTATTTCTGTCTTGTAACAAACTCCCAAATCCCTGCCCTCAGAAACTTGTGAGGATCCCAAATCCACGAACAGAACAATCTCTTGCTGCAAGAAATAAGAGTAAATCTCCAATCTCCCCTATTTTCAGACGCATTGACTGGTTTTATACTCTTAAATATTCACCCAGCATTTAATCCAATTAGGAGTCACTCCCTGGATTTTAAAGAACTCCAATGTTCTCATCTCATCCTACTGCTCTGATCTCATCCTAACTTCATCCCCCAGAGACTCATCTGATTGCTTGTATTTGTACTTCTGCTCTGCCTATTTCATACCACTGGAGGATTGTTATTTCATATGTGTGGGTCCATCTCTTTGGGATTATCTCCTCTGTTATTGACTCACTTCCTCTACAATAAACTCTTTTTTTATATAAATTAGTCTTTGTACGAACTGATGGTAAAGCATTTTACAACATGTTATTAAAAAGATCCATAGGGGGGAAAAATATATGGCTATTTCTGAATGAGCTTTGAGCTCTTCAGCAAGGGCTCCACTTAGGAATCATGTTAAAGAAACCACCTAACTTCATACAGCCAATTTTAGAGGACCTTTGGTGTTGAAGACTAGATGAATGGATTCCAGCCTTGGAATAGTGAGTAGGCTGTGTAAATGGCTTCTGAACTGCTAAATTACATGGCATTGTTTTTACTGAATGATTAAAACACTCCAACACCCACAAAAACTTCCAAAACAGCCAAGCAAATACTTTCAGAGCGTGCCACACTTTTTCCTTTCCATATTTGAGACACGCTCTTTTCCATAAATATATTGTTGTAAAAAAATGATCGGACAGATGTTTGCAGAAAACAAAGAAGAGGGATCATAAAACCCGTCAAAGCAAAATCAGCTCTGCTTTGAACTGGAGAAATGGTTTGTGGATCCCTTTAGAAAATAAACACAGATTCATCCATCTTTATCAGAGAGTCACAACGCATGTTTGCTGCACGCTGTCTTCTGAGCGGAGTGAAGACAGGTGTAATAACCATGCAACACTGAGCTGTCACCTGGAGAAGGAAGAGTACAGAGAAAAGAATAATAGTAGAACAGAAAGGCCAGAAATCCTTCTAAAAGCAAAGGGCATCAGTAAAGGTTAAAAAAAATGTTCCATTAAACATACCTGCTCTGAAATCGGAGACAGCAGTGTTAGCTTTTATCTTATGCTAGCACCACAATGCCTAAAATGATGATCAAGAACTCTAAGGCATGACGTTTTGTAAAACAAACTATAAGAAAGTCCTTGCTTTAACATAGTTACTGCTTCAGCACGAAAGGCAAGAGGCACAGAAGAGAAGATGAAGGCACCAAAGAGTTCTTGAGAGGGAACCGGAGCAGCACAGCAATTCCCCTGACACCAGCTAAGTGGTCAGTCCAGCAGCTCCTTAGTCTCTTATTTCCTTGGGGAAGAATCTCTCTGTCATGTAAGAACTATTTGTAATTCAAAGCTATTTTACCTAAGAAGGAAGAAGTGCTATTTTGTAAACTCATCAGCCCAGTCTCTCACCAGTGATACTTTCTTATCAATAAGAGGTAGCAGGAAAGAGGCAAGGAGTGGAGATCGCCTTGCACAGGAGTGGCCAGATTCCTGTGGTCAAAGCGATTGAGGTCATCCAAAAGGATCAGGTCCAAGAATCAGGACAAGATGGCCAGCTGAACTAACCTGAGATGGAATCAGTGCCACAACAAAATGGCCTTGGCCATGCCACAGCTGATTTGTTCTCGGCTATTTTTCCTATTTTTCATCACCATTTACAACCCAACATCAGGGCAGGGCTCTTTATACCTTCACGGTACTGGAAACATTTGGCATTCATGCAGCATACAAAGCAGGGCTATGGAAGAGAGTGAGGACGTTTTGGGAAAACTAAATCAAACTTCAGGTCACTCCAGGACACTATACGTGCCTCAGCATAGGATACACAAACGTCCCTCTTCCCACAACACCAACCAGAGGATATAAATAACCAGCTGGCGCAGCACTGCGTCATGCTGTTGTGATATGTCTTGGGCAACCAGAAACATAAAGGAACCTTTCAAAGCTGCGATGCCAGCTTTCACCTGGGCTAGCCTGGGGGGGTGAACAAAGATCACTTCAGAGAAGGGAGATCCTGGCTGAAAACAGGAAAAAGGAATCCACAGCATGTCCCTCATCTCCATTGACTCCAGCTGGTGCCCACTGGAATAGCTCTGTGCAAGCAACCTCACACCAGCCGAACATCCTGACACTAAATACCTGACTTCGAAGAAAAAGAATTGAAGGGAGCTTTGGTGTTCACATGTCTAGCACGAAAAAGATCCTTCTTTGTACCTGTACACAGCAACAATCTCCCATTATAACAACTAGGGCCAATGCTGAGTTGTGTCAACAGATGACTCAGAAGAGGAGGAGGAGAAGATGGAAAAAAAGGCCAAAGAAAGGCAAGAGTGCTGGAAGAAAAGCAAACAAAAACCAGCAGTCAAAGCAGCTGTGTTCTGGGGGGAGAGTGAGGAACTCGGAAATATGTTGAATTAAGGGGAAACTCACCTTTCATACTTCCTAATAGTTAAAACAAGCCCGTCTCACATTCTCAGAGGGGGCAGGGGAATGAAAGACATGCTTTGGGATAATTAAGCAAACATGGGATGATTAAGAAGGTAAAGCTGCTCTCCCTCCGATCCAAACCGCCGTCACCGCCGCCCCAGCTCAGAGCACATTCCATACTTATTTTTCAAATCAGCCCACTCCTGATCTGCCGGCTGCTTCCCGGAGCCTGGGATGGAGCAGGTTTTGCAAGAGAGTGGGACATGAGTCCAACCATGCGTGACGTGCAACGGGAGCTGATGTACCCCTGGCAGGCATTTACGACAAAGCCTTTGAAGGGAAGCAGCCCTGTCCTGCATGTTACGACTTGTATTTGACACGGCAGGCATGGAATCACGGAGAACCTGATGTTTCTGCTTCTCCAAAGATCCTGAAATAGAGGAAAGAGGTGTTTGCTTTCAGCTTGCAGCCTCCCCAAGACTGTAGCACTGTAAAAGCAATTAACAGACGTCAGGGACAAACCTGTGCAGAAAGGTGAAGGTAGCCCTAACTCACCTGAATTTCTTACCTATCAGTGAGCTTTAGCAGAGAGCTGTGTTTGGGCTAATAAACAAGCAATCTGTCTTTCAGATCGGGGCAGACGTGCACCCGAGTCACTTCAGAAGTCCTGCAATTCAAGCATTCCAAATTAAAGAGGGGTATTACTTTTCAAGCAATCTGACCCATGTTCCACTATCATACTAACTGTTACAAGTAATTTTTTGTTTAAGTTTTGAAATCAAACTTTAAAAAAATGGAATTTTATGCCACTTTGAGAGATATTTGATATTAGCAATATGCTGGATATGACTGCCTATCCGTCTCGTGGACATTTTGCTGACATTTCCAGTGCTTTGACTTTGAGGATACGGGATGGAGAGCGTGTCGATGGGAGGGAATCCTCCCGCTTCTCACGGGAGGCATCAGTCCAAACCCTTGACTGTATCTCATCGTTAAAAACCCCACCTCACTTGCCACAAGAGTGGGAGTGATAGCCCACAGCTCTGGCTCAGTTACAAATGGGATTTTGCCTACTTGTAAGTGCCCTTGTGGTTTCCACCAGGAAAGTTGCTGTTTCCCTCTTGTTCTCGTAAACGCTGTTCTGCGTAGATGTTGTGCAGATACGCTGCTGCGCTCCTCCAGTCATGGCTACTTTCTTCTGAGTAATTATCCTCGAAGAAGTATTTCCACTGAATAATTATTCTAGTGAATAATTAAAAGCAGTTATAGGATGGAGCTGCCTGATCAAAGTATCTTGCGGAGTACATCTCCCTTCCCAACTGTGCAACAGCTGCAATAGCTGCACCCTTGGCCTCTCCCTCGAACCCTTCATTTCAAGCCAGCTTCAGAGCTGCCTATGGTAAAAAACAAAGCTTTGTAGCAGACAGCTCATGAATAGCTAGGTCCTCGGTGCAAGCCTTGCTGAAGATTTCCACCCCCGCTGCGTCAGGAAGAGTGGCTCCTCTGGAATCAATTAAATCATGCCGATGCACACCAGTTAACGAGCTGGCCAGGTTATTCCCAGTCCCCCCCAGTGCTGCGGCAGGAGGAGTTTGTGCCCACACAACTGTTCTCCATCGCCCTCGACGCAAAGTCTCTCTGTTTTGCCCTGCTTCATCCACACAACGGGCTGGCTGCTGTAATGTCGGGGTATTTGCATTACTAGGAAGGGTCTTGGGTGTGAAAGGAAATTTTCATTTCCTCTTTAGCTGAGCATTTTACAATATGCGTTTTAATAAAGCGGAGAGAGTCAAATTATTTACTTGTAAATGCCAATACGCAAGAGAATTAATTAGGGCAACAGCAGCCTGGCTGTAGAGCCTCTCTTGAGGGGGTTCACGTGCTCAAGCCAAAGCAAGAATTCCCTGAATGAATGTCTTCTAAAATTGCAAGCCAATACATCTAATCTCTATGCAGAAATTGCTGCTTTTGAAATCAGACTCATCTTGATACATCAAGGGCCCAGTTTATCTCTGTTCCTACAGCGTCATCCATCAGCCTGGAGGGCAGTAAGGATCCTGGTATCAGGTAGATGTGACTGTCAGTGTGCCCAAAGTGTTTTGTAACCTGGAGTAGATTACACACCATCCTTTTATAGCTCCCAGTATGAAGAAGCCTGAAAGGGTATTAGGCAAAATGGCATAATAGTCCTGCTAATCTGTTCCTCCAAAGACTGGGTTTATGCCAGGAAGGAAAGGTTTAATCAAAAAAAAAAAACAAAAAACAAAAAAACACATAAAGGACAACTCGCTCCTATAACTTAAACCCAATAAATACTCTAGGTGTTTAATTGTGCATCATTTATCATTTTACATGCTGTAATTCCTCTACTGACACCCCTGTGCAACTCAAAATGCTGTCAGTCACCTTAAGCGTTAGCAAATCCTTCAGGCAGCTGTAGGAGTGAGACACGCTCTCTTTATCTCTCAGAGCTCAGCCTAACCTCTGGCACATCCTCCAGAATTGAAAATAAGGATACAGAGCTCAGAGGGAGCGGAGGATGATGCGATAGGCATGATGAGTGTGGATCCAGAGAAAGGAGCAAGAGGGATCTCGTGCCCAAAGGTGGCTGGGGTGAGTCAGAGGACAGAGGATTTGTCCCCACAGGCATCCTGGCAGCACAGATGCTCAAGAAGAACCTGTGGGGTGGGGTTCCTAGAGGCTGAGAGTGCTTGTCAGAAACAGAACTGCCACAAAACCTGTGATTTCTGTCCCACCAGGGAAGGCAACAACTGAGCAACGAGCCAGCAGCTTCATGCAAACCCTCCCTGGTCAGCTTTCCTACCGAAGGCAGGGCTGAGTGCATCCCTTGCGGCATTCTCCTACCAGTGTGTGCATCCATCTTGGCAATAGCTTGATTTTTGCTGATGTTAATTCCTTGCGAAGTCATTAGAAGGAATCGCAGTGTTATTGGTGGCTGCGGGTACTGGGGAAATCCAGTGTCTGCGCTGGAGAACACTGGTGGAAGTTACTGCAAGAGAAAGAAGCCATCCCACCGACTACCTACCAAACAATCCCTCGCTTTTCATGGCTGCAATACAGAGAGGACGATCAAACCAGTGGATCTATGTCTAAAAGCCTGCTGATGGAAGAACAGCAGCCCTCGGCATACTGACGGGAATGCAGAAACAGACACAACTGCTTAGGGATACAGAGCGAAGGGAATAAAACCTCCTTGTCATTGACGCAAGGGAGAAAACAATTGCCTTCTCTACCTGCCCGCTGGCAACAGATTTTTCCGTGAGACTGCTGCTGGAGGGTCTGCCAGCAACATGGGGCTGTGAAGCTCTTCCAACATGATTCACTGCAGCTTGTTTTCAAAACAGACGCATATACACAAACCCGTGTGCATGAGGCACATAAAGGGCAGCGCGCGTTAGGAGCAGCATCGCTGCGTTTACACAACGCCGCCAGAAAGAAAGGAATTCTTGTTGACCGTTGTTTTGTCTGTTGCTCTGCACATAAACTTTACATATTTCTGGGGATGTTACAGCCACAGCAAGTAAGCAGAATGCATGGAAAAAGAGGAGCATTTGCCATGTGATCTAGTTTCCACTTCTCTCTTGCTGCTGCACGTTATTAGCACGTTCAACATAAATGCTAGCACTCATTTATAAAGACTGTGAATAAGTTATTTCCTTGATCTCTTCTGAAATTTCAGAGAAGGAAGAGATAAGGTAGGATAAGGATTGCTTTAAATAAGATTTTGTTTGGAATTCCTTCAGTCCTGAATGCTCTTCTTTCAGGGACCGATTTTAGGCTAAAAATTCGAATTATTCCAGTTAAAACATGGTTCCCTAGTAAAAATGTCAAGAATAAAAAGGCCATGTTTGTGTCCAAAAGTCACCCAAGCTTCCAAGAATTTCAAGGGCGGTGTCAGAATCCACAATGACCTTGACATCAGGTCTGAAATCTGACAGAGATGAGCGAAGATTGCCCAAGGGCAAGGGAAGAGTATGTGGTTTGGCAGCAGAAGTCTAGCAAGGAACTAAGCAGTATAGAAAACTTTAGATTAAAAATATAGATATTTAAAAAATCAGTTCCTGCTGCAAAAAATGTCGAGTCTCATCTGGGGCTGTATTAATGGGAAGAGCAGTATTACATTGTAGACAACACCCAGAGGACAATTCCCATGTGATACCACTGCTCTTATTCTGGTGCTCCAGTGTTTCAGCATGGTTGCTGGAGACTGGAAAGAGCCTAAAAGGGAGCAGTAAAAACAGCTGTAAAAGGTGATCAGACATGAAATGTGACCAGACTGAAGAAACTGGATTTTACCAGGAAAAAAAAAAAAAGAAAGAAAGAAAGAGAGTTGAGAGAGAGAGAGAGAGAGAGACAGGAAGAAAGAAAGGAAGGAAGGAAGGAAGGAAGGAAGGAAGGAAGGAAGGAAGGAAGGAAGGAAGGAAGGAAGAAAAAGAAAGAGTTGAGAGAGAGAGAGAGAAAGAAAAAGAGAGAAAGAGAGAAAGAGAGAAAGAGAGAAAGAGAGAAAGAGAGAAAGAGAGAAAGAGAGAGAGAGAAAGAAAGAAAGAAAGAAAGAAAGAAAGAAAGAAAGAGAAAGAAAGAAAGAAAGAAAGAAAGAAAGAAAGAAAGAAAGAAAGAAAGAAAGAAAGAAAGAAAGAAAAGAAAGAAAGAAAGAAAGAAAGAAAGAAAGAAAGAAAGAAAGAAAGGGAAAGAGAAAGAAAGAAAGAAAGAAAGAAAGAAAGAAAGAAAGAAAGAAAGAAAGAAAGAAAGAAAGAAAGAAAGAAAGGAAGGAAGGAAGGAAGGAAGGAAGGAAGGAAGGAAGGAAGGAAGGAGAAAAAGAGGCACCATGCTAGAGCCCCAAAGCGTGTACACAGCCGTGTGTAAGAAAACCAAGATCAGTCATTCTCCAAGGCTGCAGGGGAACATCAACAGGGAATTTAGCAGCATTTTTAGCTTTAGTTAATAAACGCTTTCTGAATTAGGAAGGTGAAGCCCTGACAAGGGTTATTGAGGCAATCTCCGTCAGAGGAGGGCTGGAGCAGCCTACGCCTCTGGCACATTGAAGCACAGCACTGGAACATGCCATCTTTTGATTACTGTCCCCTTACATTTCAGTGACTGCAAGCCCCTGCAGTAAACAAGTCTCCTTCCAATTTCTCTCTGCAGTCAAGA
Organism: Anser anser; assembly: GCF_964211835.1. Classification (NCBI taxonomy): domain Eukaryota; kingdom Metazoa; phylum Chordata; class Aves; order Anseriformes; family Anatidae; genus Anser; species Anser anser. Next base: position 31,808,687 of record NC_139726.1, read on the forward strand.
TGATTAATAGCTGAAGTCTTGCAGTTCTTAGAACTGATGGAGTTGTGCCACAGACTTGAAAGCAGCCCAGATCTCAAATTTCAACATCTTCATTGTGAAGCTGAAGGATGCTAACCTGTGGCATTTGTGGGCTGATATTTTCTCTGCTTTGGCCTTGCAAAGTACTTAGGTCCATCTTGTTGCAGGTCACCTGTACTTCTCAGGGTTCATCAGAATACACAGCTGGTGTGAAATACAAGCTGTGACTCTTGTCCACCTTTACACACCTGCATTTCAACACAGAAGCCCAGCATGTGTTTAACTGGAGACAGAAATAACAGACCTTGAAAACAAGTGGTGTGTGTTTCTTTTGAAACACAGCGAATTATTTTGAAGACTCAATTCATCTTCTTTGTTCTCAGGACAAGTTTTTTTATGAATCTAAATACACTCGAGGCCCTGAATCTTCTTTACCTTCTGTACAGTAACATCTTTAAAACAAACTAGCACTTATTTGCATAAACGCAGACACATTAGCAGACAAAGTGGCTGACATTAAGGTGTGCAGAGCTGACATCTCCTCCATTTTCTCTTTCATTTGTTGTACCTTTTGTAATTCCCACTTACAACATCCAAAACTGACAGCTGCTTCCACGGCTCTTTAATATACTTTGCAGGAAACAATCTTTGCGTTAACATATTTCCTTCCTGAGTTCCCTCAGTATTGTTTTTCAAGTCAGTATCAGGATAACCAGAAACTTTCATGGACATCAAACTGGTAAAACTTTCAATTTTTCAAAAGGGAGGGCTCCCAAAGTTTTCTGACTTGAAAAGAATTAGAGAATTTAAAATAAAAAAAAAAAGAGCATAGTTAGCATGATGCTCGTCCACGTAGCACCTGCCCTGAGGAAGCCCTAGGGAAAAGCAGTCGGTGATTATCTGAGACGCATTTGCTCCAGAAAGGGAAACAGGATTTCAGAAGTGTCTGGCCACATGTGAGTTCCTTTTGAACACAGTGGGACTGGTCTTGCAATGAGAGCATTTCAGTTCTTCAACAAAAATGGGACACATTGCCCCGTATTGCAGTTGGGCTGGGACAATCTGTGCATTCCAGAGCTGTTCGGGGAGATGCTCAGCCTGAGGGTTTCTGCGAGAGGTGAGTCTTTGTGCAGCGGGATCACAGACAGTACCAAATACACCAGGAGTCGAGGTATTTTACTGTAGCTGTAGAGGAGATGATTTAAGATAGGTAAGTGCAAGACAAGCTTGCACATAAAGGCCTTTGGTCTGTTAAACAAAATGAAAGCAGGCTGTAATACCAGCATAAAAAATGGTTCTTAATGCCTTCGTAATAGAGCTGTTATAAATTCACTTTTTGTCTAGCTTGGGTCCCTGCCATAATGTGTTGCAAATAATCACAAGGATCCCTCATAGCCCTCCTTGATGTAGTATCCAAAAATGCTTTCCTCTGGAAGCATGCTTGCAAATCTCCATGCTTATACTGCCAGTTTAACTCCTCAGGTCATCTTGGCAGCCTGTAGTATTTTTCAGCAGTCACGTAGTTGCATATATGCAAATGTACACTATGGTAGAAGAAATCAGGAGAATCAAATATTTTTCCAAGATCTAGCTGTCTGCAAATATTAGATACAGTATTAGAAACTGCCCACCAGAGCAGCACACAGCAATAATACTGCTGTTAGCAGATAAGAATAAGCACCTTCTAGTTGTGTTTTGCTGTCATAAAACCTACTGCTTTCTTCTTGGAGTCCACTACAGCAAAAGGGAGCATTTGCTAAAAATGTCACAACCTTAATTTCAAAAGTTTTGCAACCCAATATAGCAGTAATTTTATTTCAAGAAGCATCTGGATTTTATTAGATGCAAACACAGTTGGTAGGAGTCTGGAAGGGGAGAGAGATAAAAAATGCTCTCTCTGGAATATTTTAAACCAGAAGCATTCATCACGCTCAGCATACCCTTATAATATAACAAGGGGGTTTAGGGTGACTCTGCAGTTCACTGCAAAGCTATTGCTACTGCAGTGAGTTATTGTATTTACATTTTCATTGCCTCTGGCAACTTGCAAATGGTGACAGGTGAAAAGTTTCCTTTCTTCTTTGTGGGATTCGGCATTTGCTTGCAGCCTTGCTCAGATTCCCTCTCAGCAGGAAAGACTGAAGACTGCTTCCCACTCCTTGCCATGCAGTTATGGGTGTTTGTGGAGCCTTTTCCCTCTGAAAACCTTTTTTTCTGGGGGAAGTCTTCGCTCACATGTTTGTGATGCTGTCCCTATTCTTGGCTCTTGCAGCTCCACTTTAACAAGGTTGTGTCTTCTAATTCCCATTCATTGAGCATTATGCAATTTGTGCATTTATACAGAATTTACACAAGCTAGCAGACTTATGAATGTCAATTTGAATATGAGTCTAAATTTAAAAGTTCTAGATCAAAACACCCTAAAGCTATGCTTGGATTTAAAATCAACATCAAGAGTTCAGTTTTGTAAATGAACTCTCTTCTTTCTTTGTGGCAAAACAAATCAGAGACTGAAATCTGGCCTGGCATTTGAATGTCACAAAGTGCTGCCTTTCCTGGAGATGAATCTTTTCTTGAAACGCACACCTTACTAGAATTATCTAAGCAAACAAGAACCTGTTCATTACAGCAGCCACGGATGGTCTAAATCTCTGCTTCTTATACCTGGAACCTTTCCCCATCAGGGAGGTGTGGGGATTGACAGCTTACAGACTCCTCCTTGCCTTAAACCCCATGTCAGAAGGAAGAATAAAAGGCACTAACCAACGATGAGCATGACCTGGAGTGTTTGTGACATATCAGCTTTGTTTCTACTTTCTCATCCCGATAAAGCAAGCAGCTGAAAAGGATGAAAGCAGTCACCGTTAGCTGAGGCACGTTTGCAGTGTTCCTGTTCATCCATAAAAAGAAACTGCATATAGCACTAGACACAATATGGGGCATGGTTTTGACATTAATTTTATCTTTGAATGTTTTCCGCTTTAAAATGCTAAGACTTGGGAACTTTTTTAAGTGTGTGAACCACTAGCGAGGCACCAAAGTGTGCCTTGAAAGCACCGGCATATTCTTCCAGCCCTAAAAAATGCAGTAATGTGTGTAGCAGTAATAAGTAAGAAGATTTCTGGAAAAAAACTCAGTAACAGTGAAACCTGCTGTGTGGCACTCAAGGACAACCGCAAATTAATCATTTAAGATTGTCTTGAGGATGGATTAAGCTCAGGCCATTTCCTACTCCCTCCATCGGCCTGGATACAAGCAGCAGCATTGGAAGGCACATTTTTGGTATCTCCTCCAGATCTAAAAAGCCGTTTAGTGACACTCATAAAAGCCAGCTAAGAGCATACAAATATTAACTCATGAGGTCTCACTGATTCATGGTATAAGCCCACGCAGACAACAGCAGCTCTCCGGGGAGGGGACTTTGGCCAAAATGCTTAAATCATGGGAGGGATTTTTACAGCTGCCAAAGGGTTTAGGACACTCGGCTTTCATCATTAAGCAGGCATCACGCAAGGACCCACAGTGTCCTTGAAAATTACTCTTCATGTGTTTGTTTCGGTATGTAATCATCCGATGGGCTGCATCCTCCAGTGGGTTCATTTCTGCTTCTCCCCTTTAGAAAGCTTCACCGCCTCCAGGAATAGCGATAAACTCTTACTAATGGGGAAGAGCTTAATCAGTGTATTCATAACAAATAGACTATTATGGCTTTCACTTCTTGTTTTATGCTGATTTTTAATTAACGCTGACATTTATATATAAAATAGTTGGTTTCCAAAAGGCCAATTGGAAACCCTCTTGTGAATTACCTCATCTGAGCGCAGAGTTTTTGTGTGCATATTTCTAATTGTTTGAAGTTTTTCCAGACACCTCTTAAAGTCACACTGCAGTTTTAGAACACAGTTCGAAGAGATTTGGGCTCTAAAACTTCAAAGAACACAGAAGAATTTTACGCAGTAATGGCGTTTAGTCTTTTGGATAGATGCTAGGCGTGGAAAGAATCCTCAGGCCTGTGTCCCATGAAGGCTGACATGCAAATGAAAGGTTAGACGTGTAGTTCGTGGATTTAGAGATATGCACGCACAGTATATATGCTTTTGTAGGATTGATGTGGCCTGCTTAAACGCGATTGCACTTTATGGCTTTGATTTGGGCTTTTCTATAAAGAAAGCAGAATTTCTAATGGTCTTAAAGCATCAATCCTTCCCTGAGAAGTTAGACAAAAAGACAAACATTAAACAAATTAGAAGACCAAGCCTGCTCCCAAGGAAACCAAGGTCAGAAATGGTTTCATTTCAACAGAACAGTCTAGTAGTAAAATTTCTTCTTTCCTCTTAAATATTAGTCTTCCTTTCCTTTCCTGCTCATGTGTTGACCATAGCCCTCATCCCTCCAGCAGCTATGATCTGCGTCCAAGATTTGTTCTGCTCGCTGTGTAATTTATGACCCAGTTGTGCAGCTTATTCCTACACACTTTCGCAGTGGCAAGGCTGAGGATACCGATGTATTTAAATGCTGCTCCAGGGGGGCGGGGAGCGGGCTCTGGAGAGACAAAGCACATGCCCAGCTTCATTCAGGTGACAGCTAAGGTTAATCACATGGCGGAATTATTGCTATAGGTAAAGCTAGACACTAATGAATCTTTGCAGGATCGGGATCTGAGCTTTTCAGCTACAAAGGGTCCCTCGCAGCTCTCTAAGCCGTGAGCCAACAAGAGCTGGGAATTCAGTACAGCCGACCTGCCTTCCCTTTGGTGCTCTTCTGACCAGGCTCTGCGGTCCTCTGGGAGCCAGGGGCCTCAATGATCGGGCCTGGGTACCAAGGAACCTAAACCAGACCGTCTTTCAGCAACACCTGGGCTCACAAGACTCTTGGACCTGGACTGTCAAAAAGCCTTAGGTCTCCGATGCTTCAGAGGTGCCACGCATCTCAGAGGTGCTTCAACACTGGTGCTTCAGAGCCTAAAGCTCCACCACACGTAGGCATCTTACAGCAACATTGGTTATATGCCATTGATTTTTCTGAGATCCTTAGAATGTCTTTGTCTTAAACGTTTCTTTCCCATGCACAGATGCTCCACCTTTTATAAAAAAAATCCTATCAAAGCTATGTTTCCCTCTTCTCCTTCTTGCTTTCTCCTTTGGGGCTTTCTGCATGAGAAATGTCTCAGGCTGTGATATTTGCCAGAGGAAAAAAGAGTAATTTTTAGAAGCTATGTTTCAGAAGAGATTATCCAAAATATTCTCTAAAGACCAGAGACTTAATATGTCCTTTACAGTCTCACATTTCCATATCCCTGAACACCTCTGAAACAGAACTTGAGAAGAGTGAGGAGGAGGTGTCAGTCAGGAGATAACTGCCACGGGCAGCACTTACTTTCAATATTACCCACAACATTTCTGATTATAAACAAATTTAAGAGACACATTGTCAAAAACTTTCCCTTTATTTAACGTGGACATAATCTGCACTGTATCCTAATACACTGTATGGAAAATATGAATGCTGTTCCTGGAAAGTAAGTTATGATCTCTTTCCAAATTGTGTATAAATTTAGAGAGTATAATCAAATGCAGAAACAACGTATATCTGCAGACTCTGAAGCAGGTAGAAGCTTCAGAGTCTATCTGCTTCAATAAATCTTTCAGCTTTGCCATGAACAGCAAGTAGGTTTAAACTAATCTATCCAGATTAATACTCCGATTTGATGATACGTGTTTAAGTAATGTTTGTTTTAACTTCTGCATGACCCGGGTAAGGAAAAATGTGCCTCCAATAAATATGGCTGGCTTGGGGCATATTCAATGAGTACGAATACCAGATGCATCATCAAGTGCTTTGGGATATTTGTTTTTAGCATATGACCACAAGATATGATGCATCCTTGCAAAGCTTCCTACTTCACTCAAGAATTATGCTCAGCTTTTTTGGTGTTGCCAGAAGCCATGCTGGACAGTATAATGGGAAACTTTCCTCCCCAGACTGTGTTAAGCTACTTCAGGTTTTCTTTCTTTTTGAAGACCCTTTTTTCTTCTCTTCTTCTATGCTAATATTTATCCTATTCAGAAAGTCCTTAGATCAACCTGCTAGCAGGCCCAAATACTTCTCCTTTTAAGAAAAGCATGAACTATATTGCTCAGTTCAACAGGCTGGACTGCAGTCATCTCAAGTAATCATGTAAGGGATTTAGTTTTCCATCCATTACCTGCCTAAGTGCCTGCCTGGCGACTGCTCCTGTGCCTGTACTGGAGAGGTGTAGACAAGAAAGAGTAGGTTAAATTATGAGGCCATCCCTTCCTCACACGCCACTAAAAGGCGCTTCCTGGTCTTGAGAGGAGACTTCTGCAGGAGAAGGGATGTGTCTGAATCACCAGCTTCCCAAGCCGTGATGGACGACCTGCCTGAGAAACACTTTGAAGATTTAAAGTGGTGTGTAAGCACCTGGAAGCAGCGAGAGGAGTTTCTGCAGCATTGGGCAGAGCTCCTTGTTCTGGGCAAACTCACTTGTTCTCAGGTGTGACTTCCCGGCAGAAATCCTCCTGCAGCATATCAAGCTCCACCACTTGTATACAGATCAGCAGCTAAATGGTATCAACAGGAGGACTTCAGTTTGCTCACAGAAACGCCTGTGGCTTGACAGTATGAGCTCAGTGTAATGGCAGAACGAATTACGTAAAATGGCCCGTGAAAACAGTGTCTATTTATTGTTATTACAATAATTCATCATTTCAAGAATGAGGAACACTGTAAATTCCACAAATACTGTCAGAAAGGTATAAGAACTAAGTGATGACTGTTGGAAAGAGTCAGCTCCAAATCCGTGTGATTTCATGCATACATAGTTCAGTACAGACTAAAAATAAGAACGCCAAACCAGTCCAAGATGCAAAGCAACCCTAAAACCAGAACAAGGACTATAATCAAAAAACATATGCAGACTATTATCAGCTGTGCATGCCAGCAAAAAAAATAAAAAATGTCCAGCCCACTATAATCAAAGTAAGGAGTTATTCAAAGGATTAATGACAGAGCAGAAATTCTCTGAGTCAGTACAGAAAGGCCTTTGCCATGAGGTCCAGCATTCAGCCAGATAAAATACTGAAACAAACTGGGTTCGGTACCATATGATAATGTGTATATTCAAGACAGCCAGGGAAGTAACTTGGCTTGGAGACCGGTTGTTTGCAAAGCCTTAAAGGCAAGATAGGCTAAGCTCAAAGGTCAGTATGCCTCTAACTGAGCAGGTTAACGAGCAAGAAGTTAAAATAAATTGGTCAGGAACAGTCTTTGGGATGCTCACTTAACTTTGTATGCAAGCAAATCAATAGTTGAAAAAACAACTACCAAAGAGCACCTAAATTTTAACATGGAGCCGCGCCAGGATCAGCTAGGCAGTGAGCTGTAGGACTGACAAAGCTGCATTTCTCAGCCTGACTCCACAGCTAGAGACTTCCCATGGAAGTGACTTGGCAGGAAAAAGCCCTTCTCAATACCTTTCTACATATAGGACCAAAACTCTTCACTCACAAAGCTCCCTAGACAAGAACCACACCTGTAGGAGGTCTAAACTTCAGACCGGTTATATGCTGTATAAGGACATAGGTAGGATACTGAATGATGCATTTTTTACTGAATGACACACGTTTTTCAAACTCCTTGGCTCTGAGTGATTTCTGAATTCCTTGCACTGACCTGAAGGCAGCCAGACACCCACCCACAGCAAGCGAATGGAACTGGTGGACGCTGAATGAAACTCCAGCCCTGCTTCACTAACATTTCATGCTAGAAGCAAAGCACATGCAGCTTCATCTTCCAAGAAGGGTTTGAATAAGTCAGGAGCAGCCTTTATGCCTTATTCTGGGCCTCTCTGGGCTGGATTCCCACCCACAGAAGAGAAATAGCTGGGAAGACCCACAGGAGAAGTGACACTATTGCTAGGCGAAAGAAACAACCAAATTCAAACAAATACATCAGAACCAAGGAGCATCTTGCTGGCCAGGAGACCTGGGCTAGCAGATGGGAGAGGGTGGAAGAATAGGGAAAAGAAAATGATAAGGAAGGCAGGCAGAAGACCCAAGTTCCTCCTCAGAAGATGGAAAGTATAAAAGGCAGCCAACGAGAACTTCTGGGCAGGGCTGAAAAACAAGTGAAAGTGAGAGCTTCTCTCATCTCTGAAACTGCAGCCAAAAAATCAGGTTACCAACAGTAAAAGAAGAAATAAAAAAAAAACTTCAAAATTGGCAGCAAAGAACTATCCACACTCCTTGGCTCCATGTAAGGCTGGGTGGAAGGGGTAAGAAGGAAACAGGGGACAAACTGCAGCTCGGAGCCAAAATAGTTTCTTTCTGGATGCTCCTGGCTCAGTTCAGCCCTTTGTGACTCTCAGTTTCAACCCGTTACGCACTCCCCCATAATCATCATAATAAATAGCTGTTTGCTTGCTCAGTGTATTCAACTTCCTCGCAGCAAGCCAAGCTCAACCCAGTGCTAGCATTTATTTCTGGATTTTGACCAGGCCTGCCTAAAACCAAACAAGCGTTGGTGTGATTTGGCATATTTGCTGAGAGAGAATAAAAGCAGTTGCACTCAAACACCAGGGGTTGTGGCCAAGTTCACCTCATGCTGCTGGTGGTGATACCACCGTTACTTAACTTCACTTTAATACTTTTAAGGCTGCTGCAGAAAAAGGGAGGGTTTCAGTTCAGTTGCTGGGCTTTGAGGGAGACAAGTTATTCTAACTACATTGTCCTTCCATTAAAAGAACAAAAACCCTCTGTTATTCCAAAGTCAAATTATTGTTAGAATTCTGTAACAATGAAATAAAAGCAGTCACTGGAATTAGGAGCCTTCCCTCATCACCAGCACCAACTGGGATTTGGGCCAAAACACAGAAATTAAAAAGAAAATAACAGCTATAAGAAACCATGCTTTTCCAGCTGTCACAACTTTTTTTCTTCCTTCATTCATGCCTAACGTGTACAGGTTTGCACACAACGGCTGGCATTGAAATTCTCCCCAGGTAACTGCAAAGGGTGTTTCGGGCTCTCGAGGGGTGACCTGTCCCCCCCAGGCTCAGCAATGCGATTCCCCACGTTGCCCAGGCCCTGTAGCAATCCTCTCTCAAGAGCATTTTGTCCCACTAGCCCCATTTCAGGGCCTTTTGGAGCTCTCTCGTCTTTGCTTTGGGGAGAAACTGCAAGATGCCATCTCCTTCCACAAAAGAAGCATGGGCAGCTGGAGAAAGAGAGGAGTCACCTGTTCCCTGAAGACGTCTTTGGGGGCAGCTTAATCTCTGAAAGTGGAAAAATAAGTGATACAGCAGTGTTAGAGGGGGATTTCCTTTGAGCGGGGCAGACATAGCTGGGGAGACGAACATCCCTCATTAGGATAAGATGGTTCCAACACTGCCTAAAATAACATCTCCCTCAAAAGCTGGCAACACCACACTTGGTGCCTCAAGCCAGGTCCCAGAGCCACACTCAGAAGTGCTCATGGCACATCCCAAAACTGCAGCCAGACTTCCAGAACGGATCTGAGTCCACAGAACTGCCACGGAACATCCCCGGCAGGGCATAAGGCTGGGGTTTTCAAAGGATTTAGGCAACCCGAACAAGATTTGGGTACCTGTGAAAATCTCTGCCTAGTATCTCAAAATGCAATGAAGAACAAATTGTCGGGTCTTTTAAGCTAGTATTGCTCTTCCAAAAGCTGGTCCTGTGGATGAGGGTCTGTCACTGGCTCCTTGCCTGCCAGTTCACAGGTCTCATTTTGGTTGAAGTTCTGGCATCAGGAAGCACGTCAGAGTCTCAGTTACCATTCCTGAATTGCTTTGTATGTGACGCAAATCCTCCTTGCAGAATCAGAAAAACAAACAAACTGAAACCTCCCCCCCCAAAAATGAAAAAGAATGAAAATCTCTAACCCTCACCCTAAACCATTTGCCTGAGACAGGACAGATTCGTGCCAGGGACAGATTCATGAGTGTTAAACGCCAGTGGCTGACAGTACTGCAGAACCAACTGCAAAACAAGAGCCGCGGCTATGAACTTCTCACCACTGGCAAACTACAACGATTCGGGTCGACCAAATGAAGTAACATAATCCACAGACAGCTACAGAAAGGAAATGTGTTTTCTGTGTTTGATGACACCGAACATTTAGTTATGAAAGACTGGGGAGGAGGGAGAGGAGCAGGGAATTTCCATCAAGAGTGCCAAGTTGTAATTAATGCCCTGTTAGGGACCATTTATGCACGTTGAAATTCATTCCTACACCAAGAGCCGGCATAAAGTTACATACCGCTAAAGCTGCCAGTTAAGCAGCAGAAGGAATGGATTTCATTTAAGGAGTGATGTTCCAGATTCCTGGATGAGACACTCAGGACTGCTGCACTCAGGAGTGAATGAAGCACTGTGCAGCAGAGCCTCAGCAAGCCTTGAAATGAATTTTGCTCTGACCTAACGAAAACCACAGACTTGAAATTCTGATGATTCAGAAAATTTCAGCTCGCAACAGGAGTTCTTGCAAAATATTTGGGAACTGCAGGAAGTGTTTAATGGTCTCCCCATGTGAAGGAAAGGAATCCTGACCTATTGTCTTTACGATTCTTGTTTTTATGAATGATAATTTTAGAAGGAGATAATTAAGCCCTTGTGGCCATCCTTCTAAGGTTGCTAAAAGAATAACAAGTGACCTGGCTTGGTGCTTTCCATACTGATTCATGTTCCCTCTGTGCTGTCAGAACTCACAGGAGAATAGCTACAGGGCCCGACCGTGCTCCCAGTCATATCTGCAGTCCCCAGCCAGTGTGTGCAGCGGAGGAAATCAAATCAGCCCAGTGGAGAGGCTTATCTGCAGAGCCGTGTGATGGAGCAAGACAAGTCAGGAGAACCTTATAAGGGCATGTGCCTTTTCTACCAAGAGTGAAAAAGTTAGGATTTCAGTACAAAAAAAAAAAAAAAAAAAAGAGCAAGAATCAGAATCCCCATGGCTAGAGCTGAGGTTTAGGATGTCCTTAATCCTTATTGGGATGCAGAAGCATGGCAAGGTGCTATAAATTCAAAGTAATCTCATCCTAAGAAAGACTTCAGGTGAATCTTTCTTTCATTCCTGTTAGCTTGATGGATGAGCTAAGAGAAGGACAAAGGAGTCACATCCATTTCCCGAAATAGCTTACAGACATCTCAGAAAGTCTAACAGCATGCAATATAATAATTACTGCATGCTTGTGTCATAATTACTGTCATAGATTCCTTTAGAAGTGAAACCAGCCTGTTTCAAATTCTGTTGAAATATGACTTAGTTTATTTCTGTCTGCTAATAAATGATGGCTATGCAAGAAACTAATTTGAGAATCACTGAAAATTATTATTTTGTTTTATATGCTTCCAGTAATGTTTTCTTAAACAAGATTCTTACATTTGTCTCTCTCTTTGTGTAACTAGTGCTGTGGTAAGCATTAGACACAGTCACACATTTGCTAACACTGTATTTCTCATTCAGTCTTCAGACTGAATGCCATTTTCATTTCTGTGTAAATACTCATGTTGTCCTTGAATACTTAGGTGCTATGCAGAATGACAAAAGACGTAAAGGAGGTCAACAATCGATCATTTAGCCTTCACGTAGAGTATATCCAGGATGTGCAGCTTTTAAATGCCATTTTAAAACAGTCGCTAAAAGCACCAGGCTGGAAATTGGGTCACTAAAAGCAGCACGCTGGAAATGGATCTAGAAGTCTTAGTGTTGGGAACAGCAACCCTTCTTCTCTTATGCTTGCAGAGAGCTGGTAGGTGCTATGCACCCAGACCTACAGAGGTTATAAACTCCCTGAAGCACTCAAGACCAATGGGGTCTTGCTCCACAGTGAAGGCTGTTGCTTCTACACGTTTGTTCCACCATAGCCAGCTCATTACAGATTACCTGCACTTAGCTCATACATTCTAAGGTTTCCCCAGTGATTTTTGTTTGCCATAATCCTCTTGTACTTGAAGATTCCTCATTACCCTTTCCTTTTCCATGTCAATTGTGCTTAATTAGCAGTTCACAGCAGTGGGACATGTTCATGTGCTCATTGGAAGTGCATGGAGAAGCAAGCGCTGCCCAGAAGCAGCTCTATGCTTCATACTGCACAACAGAAGTTGAAAATTTGACCAAGACCTGCATACAGTACTTGGAAAAAGGACCTAAAATTACCTCCTCATTGCACATATGTGTTTCCTAGAAGGAAAACTCTTCTTTTCCACTGATTTCCACTTAGTAATGCTTCCTTTGGAGTAGATTAGGTAAAGTACAACCCAATTATAAACAACCTTAGAGCATCACCTTCTCACAATGCTCTTTTCAGCTTGGTTTTATCAGAAAATTCCAGAGCTGTTTTAAGCTGGCATTTCAGGGCAACACTTCATAACTGAGGTCTCAAAAAAGCAGGAAAGCTGTTTGAAAGCAGGTTCTCATTACGGTGATGTGCCCTGCTTCAAAAGCTCTATGGCGACTTCAGTCGTGTGATTATTTTGAGGGATAATGTGTCTCTGGTAACTCAATAAAAATGCAGTGCAGTGTATCTAAAAATAAAAATTAGGAAAGATGGGAATTAGCTCACCACAGCTCACCTCAATTGCTAGGTCAGGTTTCAATTTCCAGTAAGCTTTCAGCAGGGAAGCTCATGTTAATGGGTCTGTGGAAGTTCCTCATAGGAAGGAAGAGAAATTTCTTAGAAAAGACACACCTGACAGCACAACTATTTGCTTTCCTGGAACAACGCATGTGCTGGACCTGTACACTGCCTAGAGGAACAGTCTCCATCCCAAGCTGGATATTACTGCCTGCATTTCGGTGAGGTAATACAACCAGTTTGCCCTAAGTGCGACTAGAGCTTGGTGCCCAACTCACTAAAGAACCCTCAAGGAGACCTGTAGGTGTTTGGCTTAAGATTCTTGGAAACACCGTAGGCTACTTCATGCTCATAAATCAGGAGCCAGAGCAGACTATTAGATCAACAATCCCTTTGCAAAGATGGAGTATGCACGTGAAGTCATCATGAAAACGGTTAGCAATGCAACCTTCCTATACAATCTGAACTTGAGGACCGGTCCAGCTGCTGTACCAGAGCAGGGAGCGCACGATGCTTTCCTCCCAAGCAGCTTCCTGCTTTAGGGCCACCATTACAGTGTGTGCTCTCTGCCTTGCAGCTTTCCTTCAACGTAGGGAAAAGAGAACCCCCCAAGCAGCAGAGATGCCAAAAGAGAGTGATAACATTTGTATACAGCCTCGTTAAGTTAGATCATCACACTGAAGATCCCATATATGTAAAGGGGGTACAAAGCCTAATAAGTTTTCACTTTTCTTTTGTTCTCAGAGTTGATTTTGGAGAGTAAGAAAAAATATCAGATTAAGAGGCTATTAAACTTATTTTGAACATAAGTGGCACCATTTTTTCCAAAGGGGGTGTGAAAACTTCTAACTTTGAGCCACTAGCAGCAGGCAAAACTCCACTTGGGGTTTCCTGTTTCCAACCTGCACACACACATTCCGCCTCACCTTCTCCCCCCGTGCAGAACATTATTCCTCCTGAACCGAGGCGTATCAGCTTACAGCGTCGCTCTAAAGAAAGAAAAGTTTTCCCCTCTGAAAAGAAAAGAAGAAAAAGAGCCATTTTGCTAAGCCATTTTGCAAAGCCCCACCAAAAGCCCCACAAAGCGGTACGACCGCCTCCCAGCCCTCTCTCCTCTCGTCCCCACACCCCTCCCCGGGGCAGGCAGCCCCCAGCCGGCCGAACCCCAGCCCTTTTGGGGCTGCTTTAGGGCTGCCGGGCGGGCTGTGCTCTGCTCTGTAGGGCGGTGGCAGCAACCCCCGGCCGGCCCCCGGCTGCTCCGAGTCCAATGGGCTCCGGGGCGGCGGCGGCTCCCCCCTCCCCGTGCCTCCCGCCCTATATAGCGCCCGGGCGGCGCCGCTGCCCCATCCGTCGGGCTGCCTGCGAGCAGCCCCTGTTGCCGAGCCGTGCCGAGCCGTGCCCGGAGGATGCCGTGCCGAAACGGGTGGCGGCTGGCGCTGCTCGCCCTCTGCCTGGGGGTGGCAGCGGGAGGGGGCGCGGGGCAGCGGCGGGGAGGGAAGAGCCGGAGGCAGGCGCAGACCCCCACCGTGCCCCAAACCAGCCCAGCGCAGGGCAAGCGTGAGTACCAAAGGGCTAGCGGGCAGGGCTGGGTGGCTAGCAGCAGGTTTCGTCCTCGGGGGGTGGTCCCCGGGGGGCTTCTCACCGGTGGTCGCCTTCCCTCTGCGGGTGGGGGTCTCCGGGGTGGAGGTCTCGGCGATGCGAGACTTCTTTCTTCTCTCCTCTCGCCTGCCCAGAGACGTGTTTTGGGGTCTCGCTGATGGGAAACTTCTTTCTTCTCTCCCCAGAGACCTGTTTTGACAATGGAAGGTACTATCAGATAAACCAGCAGTGGGAGCGCATCTACCTGGGGAACACACTGGTCTGTACCTGCTATGGCGGGAGCAGAGGGTTTAACTGCGAAAGCAAGCCTGAACGTAAGTTGGTAGTGGGGTTTTTTTTGGCACCAAGTCCCCCAAAGGGCTCTTGAAGCCAAGTAGGCTAGGTGCTGTGGTGGGTTACAACCGGCAGACTGGGTTTTCAGCTGAAGTTTGGTACTTAGGGTCACTAACGGATCTACGCTCACTTACATTGAAGATCTGGCTTGGGATTTTAAGAAATGCTTTTCATTAGAGATGGGCCTGCCACCAGAACCCTGAGCCAAACATCACTCCTCTCTCTGGAGGATTGGATCTAAACGTTAACTTTGGAGCCAGCCTCTTCTGTATAACGAACTGAGCTGACTCCTCGACTCGCACGGGGAAGTTCAAATCTGGAGTCACTTTGCAGCTCTGGCTCTGTACAGTTTGATTGCTTCACCCCAACTTTTCATAGCTGTGCAGTGTCGTCAGCTTGTTTAAAAATATTTCAACTTACAACTTTCCACAGCTCCCCAGCCGTGCTGCGAGCTTGCTGTAATTGAGTGTAAAATGAGATTGTTTAGTCTCCTGCAGAAAAAGTTTAGGTAACAGAAAAAAACTTTAAATGCAACGTCTGCTGGAAGATGCGTCTCTCTGAGATGCAATGTAGCTCAGATAATCAGATGCACACTCTCTATCTTTATTGGTCTGAAGCCACTGGTTTGCTATAATTCCTTTATGTTGCTCTAGAGATACAAGAGGAAAAGCTGGTTCCTGGCTGATAACATTAATGTAAGACCGATAGGAGCATCCCAGAGATCTGTTTGGCAAGGCTTGAGTAAAATACTGCTCAAGTATTTGAAGGAGTACTCAGTTCCCTTGCTCCTCCATAAAAAGGGGGTTTAATCTACATTTCTTTCCCCTCCAGGGATTTCCAAGTTTTACACTTTCACAGTCCAATAGCAAGTTTCCTGTATGGCACAGTTAACTTCATCTCCCCAGTGGTGAGGTCAAGAAAGTTGTTCTGTTGCAGATTTCAAGTCTGGTGGCAGCACTGGCACAACCATTCTGGAATCACTTATGCACGTGCAAGTGTGAACAATTCACAAGCGACCCTGTTGACTGCAGTAGGATTGCTGCAGAATATGGGATTAATATACTTAAGCTCTTGCCAGGGCAGAATGAGGAGGATTAACATGACAAAACCCACAGCTTCTGGGGGATGTTTGTTCCCCCCCCCCCCCCCCCCCCCGTCTTCCATACTGTTGCACTTCAAACAGCTGGGATTGATCCTTTCAGGGCATGCCTGCCTATGTGCCATGCTCAACTCCTGGCTCACTGTGAGAGAGAAGCTGTAGTTGTTTAGCTGCATGGGGACCCTGAGGGGGTGAATTTCACCCGACTTCCTCTCTACTCTTCTACCGTTAGAAGAAAGAGGAGATCAATCCATGTTTCCCCTGGAGAAAAAAAAAAAAGAGCATCTGTGGGAGGAGATGAGGAACATGTTTTTGTTGTCTATATCTGTTACTGGTGTGGTTTCATGAAGTTCATTTTTCTCCCCTCGTAGCTGAAGAGACTTGCTTTGATAAATACACTGGATCCACTTACCGAGTAGGGGAGACATATGAGCGCCCCAAGGACTCCATGATCTGGGACTGTACTTGCATTGGAGCTGGACGTGGGAGAATCAGCTGCACCATTGCCAGTACGTAACTAAGAGTGTGTTACTAGAGCTATTGTTCCTTGGTGTCATATTTTCCAGAGCAACTTGCACAATTCTTCCAGTGCCCATTAGCTAGATTTAGGGGGCTTTCATCCAAAGCCCCTTAAAATATTGTAATTGAAAGTCCTTATCCCATGTACATGCACTTGCACAACCAAATTGCTCTTATTTAAGAGGTAAAGTCTTATGTATAAAAACATAGGCCAGAATGACTGTTAATGTACAGCCATAGAGGTTAGTACATTTAATATACACAGGAATGCATTACATATTCACAGACACATTTATGAAAGTTTTTTTTTGACTGGAAAAAAAAGAGTCAGTGTCTAATCTGCAGCTAGTTGGTCAAAATTACATTGTCAGCATTAATAGGACTCTTCTGAGTTTTTACCACCTGAGAGCCAGTGCCTCTGGCCTCTAAAAATGTCATGCCAACACTAGTACCTGAGGGAACAAGAATCTGATATCCATTGAGCCAGCTCTATGTGTTTCTGCAATTTCTTACCCATCTGTCCCATACTTTCTTCTTAATCCTTTCTGCCCAGCTTTCCCTTTAAAATCTGTCTCTCTGTCTGGAAACCCTTTCACTATTGAGTCACTGAATTGTTCACAATTTCCCTTCAGTTCATAATTAGACTTCCTTTGAGTGCAGATGAAGATTGCTGTGTCTCGGGACTTCTAGACTGAGATTTCCAAGTCCCTTAGGCACCTTTGGAAAAAAGTCTTGTTCTTATAAGTATGAAGTTTCTTGTTTAAGACAAACAGTGCTGAGCCCAATAGCATTGCCACAGAGGGCTCAGAAGCCAGCCATCATTATAGCATGGAAAGAAATGCACCGAATATAACAAGTAGAGCTGAAGCCCTTCTGAATTTAATGGCATTTTATTGGGCAGGGATGATAAGTGTTGTAAGAAAAGAAAGAGTCAGTAAGGAAATTGCAAACATAAGAGCAGTCTCATTTCCTCATCATCAGCCTGGTTTAGAGCTCACTGGAGAGTCTCATTGACTGCAACTGGCTTTGAATCAGTCTTTATAACTCTTAGATTCCCAGCTTTCATAAATGAGCCAATGAAATGTTTTAGTGGCTCCTAATAAATGACCAGACGTGTTTCTCCTTCTTTCCTTGGAAGAAGATCTTGTTAGCAAACTGCCGTTCACCATGTTTCCCTCCATGAGCCTGGGCTGAGCAGTGGGCCCAGAACACCTCAGGCCTGTGGGGTGCTGTTGAGCTGGGAATCAGCCTTTCTGGACAGGATTTCTAAACCTGATACAGATGTCTCCAGGGTATCACTTCCTTCTTCCCCCCCCCCCCCCCCCCCCATATTGGCCTCGCTGCCACATCCCTCATGCTGTGCAGGGACAGCCACCGAAAGGCCTGTGTGGTGCCCCTTCAGCACAAGATGGCAGCAGCCCCCTCATTCCTCACCAGGCCCCAGTCTGAGGGCAGAACAGCATCTCCTCATGCCCTGGTGTTCCCCTTTCAGCAGCAGGTCTCAGCTGTGGTTTGAAACCTGGCAGGGTGTAGCTGAGGACAGGGCCTGGTAAAGGAAATATCTGTCAGGCACCAAGGGAAAATGGCAGGCCTCAAAGGAAAATGGTGGGTGCCATTTTGCAGCCTGAAGGAGGTGGCCATGGTCTGCCCTCCTTTTCCTCACTTCCCCTCACCTCCACCATGACTGACCATTTTTACCCCTCGCTCCCACCTGGGTGGCCCTTACCGTGTCCCCACAATGCTGTCCTATGTCAGTACTAGTTGCCACAGGGCCCCTCACCTCAGCTCCGCCTCTCTCCTGCCTGCAGATCGCTGCCATGAGGGTGGCCAGTCCTACAAGATCGGCGATACCTGGCGTCGCCCCCACGAGACGGGTGGCTACATGCTGGAGTGCGTGTGCCTGGGCAACGGCAAGGGCGAGTGGACCTGCAAGCCCGTGGGTAGGTGGTGGCTCCATCTTCCCTCAGCTTGGCTGGGGTTCAGCCTCCTTTCTCCTCCTCTTCTTCCTGGCCTGGGGTGTCCCCATCCCCATGTGGGATGCCCCAAGGCAAACACTCACCCTTTTCCCTCCCTCAGCTGAGCGATGCTACGACAATACGGCCGGGACATCCTACGTGGTGGGTGAGACCTGGGAGAAGCCCTACCAAGGATGGATGATGGTGGACTGCACCTGCCTTGGGGAGGGCAGCGGCCGCATCACCTGCACCTCCAGAAGTAAGTGCTGGCAGGCACCCGCTGCCCTATCCACTTTCATTATTTTAATGTATCTTTCAAATTCCTGCCTCAGAAAGAAAAGGTCGGTCTTTTCCTGCTGTCAGAAGTAGTTTTAGAGGGATGGCAAGAGTTATCTCCTGAGGAGGTGTGGAAAACAAATCCCTCTGAGGTGACATCTGCCATTTACAGCCTGGGGGCGGGTCAGAGTTGGTGGTCTGCGCTAATGACAAAGCGGCTGGATTATTTTGGTTGTTAATCTGCTTTAGAGAAAAGCTTCAGGAAATATGCAGAGCCTTTGAGTCACAGGCATGTTTTCCCTGAGGAAGTCAGGGGAATTGCTTGCTCTGCAAAATGGCAGAGTTTGGTCTAATAACTCCATTTTTGAGGTTTAAGTAGGCTTTTGAGGGAAGACACAGTGACTTTTGAAGAGAAATAGTTACCAAATCCAACAATAGAATTTACCAGTTGAAAATGTAAATGCTTTTCCCTTTAAAGTTGTTTTGTGTGTGTATACATGCTATGTGCTTGAAGAGGGTTTATTTTGTCTGCTGTCCCATCTCACTTGTTAGTTTTTCTCCACCATTTTGTCTTCAGTGTAAATATGCTTCACCAGGGCAAGTGACTTCTCTGTTTTTTTTTGTATGGTTGAACAACATTACTGCAAATACTCTGTTGCATTAGTACTCACAAAGCAAACAGCTTTTAAAATCCAAACTCTCGCTTGTTTATTTACCTTCTCTTTTAATTTTGCTAGGAACAGACTCCGTTGTGGAGCTCTTGATTTATACCAGTTGCCTCAAGAAAAGTTAACTTTGTACCTTACACCTTTATTACGCAAGTTTTGAGGAACTCATTCTGTAGCCTTTAAATTGCCTCATATTCAGTTGCCTTTGGGCACACAGATAATAGCTATCTGCTGATAGAAACAACAGACCTGTAAAGAACTAAAACAGTAAGGAGGTTGGGATTAAAACTGAAGATCTGGAGACACTTGGTCAAGAAATAAGCTATAAAAATGAAACCAGCTTTCACAATCTTAACTCTGTTAGAACACATAGGGAAAAATCATTAGCTGTCAAATAGGAATGAATAAAACAGAATGTGTTGTTTGTGAACTTTGGAGGAGATAATATTACTAATAAAAAAACGATTTGGCAGTATCTTTCCCCCTATAACTCAGGTTTGAATTGTTGTATCATAGGGGAAATTGCAATATAATGACCCGTTCATTTTTCATTTTGTTTCTCAAAGGTAATCAAATACATAAATTTGAATCTCTGGATGTAAAATGATAGCTGTAGCCCACAAAGTAGCATTATGCTTCAGTATGCCTGCTGTTATGTATCTTTTATGGTGTTTTCTAGAATCACTGGTGACTTCTGGGGGGACATTTCAGCTTTTCATTGTCTAACTTGAGAATTTGTATGTCCATAAGACAGGTTGCTTTCTCCATGTAATGTTTGCCAAATTACATTATGAACACTTCACCGGTTTACCCCTCTTCTGGCAAATTACTCAGTTTTTTGGTCATTTTAACCAATGTGAATTAGTAACATGTTTTCCATGTTCATATATTCTGTCCAGAGTGCTCTTTCAGTGGCAGTCTGACATGATGCGTATGTCCTTCCACAGTTCTTCATAAATCCATGTTCATTGATCTGTGATTATATTTGAGCCTCTGTATCAAGTTGCCCTTGAATGAAAAGTTAAAATGTTGTAATGGAAGAAGAACTAGATAATCCATGTGGATCTGGCATCCAGACAAAAGTAGTTTGTTATGCCGTCCTTTGAACCCATTTACTCAATTCATCAGGGGCTGTGGGTTATTAAAGACAACAGGGAGATTTAGAAAGTCTAATATTCCTCGTATGACATGAGCAGCTTATATTAACTTTACTGGCAGCTTCATGCATGCTTGTTTTGGAAAAAAAGTTATATATTGCATTCAAATAGTTTAAGTTTGGTGCTCTACTTCAGTGGGAAGAAAATAATACCTGTGTCCTATGTATAGTATGAAATGACTCCACTGCAAAGACTTTAAGAAAAAAGATCTTTAAGAAAAAAAAAAGTTTAAACTTTTTTGAACATAGCTCACCGTGTTCATGCTGGGAGTATTATGGTGCTAGTTTTGACAATCGCTATGAAGTACTATCCCAGTTCTGGAAACTAGTGGGAATTTTCCATTAGACTTTAGGATCAGGATTTGTGCTCTCTTAGCCTTTGCAGGTTTTAGTGTATATCGAGCTTGTATTAGTGGGCTACCAAAAATGAGGTTGGCTCTCACGAAAGGCTTTAAACTATCTGCTCATTTGATTTATGGTTCAGAACTGTAAATTGGACAGTGAAGCCATCCAATCCAGAAACAGCTAATAGCTGTGCTCCTTGTACAGACAGGTGCAATGACCAAGACACCAAGACTTCCTACAGAATCGGAGACACCTGGAGCAAGAAGGATAACCGTGGAAACTTGCTTCAGTGCATCTGTACTGGTAATGGCAGAGGCGAATGGAAGTGCGAAAGACACACATCCCTGCATACGACTAGCACTGGTAAGTGGGGCATCTTAGTGTGTAGAGGCAAGAAATGGCACATTTTGAGTGGCTAAGAGTTGATGCTGAATTGCACCATCCTGATTTAGGCATTTAGAAGACTTGTCAGAGAAAGATCAACAAAAAAGTCAGAATTCAGGAGATGTGTTCCTTGTTTGTGCATGTGTAGATAAGATTAATTATACTTGGTTTCCTTGCACAAATGGGGCTTGCACATACAGATGTGATTGCCTGTGCAATCACAGTACAGTAAATCACATCTAGGACTATGCTTCTACAGGAAATATCTACTAGCTTTGTCTTGGAAACATGGCATTTTGATTAGTATTTGAACTTGATGTATTTGCCTCAGGGTAACTGTCTTGAAATGCCCTTAATTTAAACTCCACTGAGACCATCTGGTTTCTTTGACAAGATAAATACACCTACTAATGGTTGGGCTTTAAAAAACAGAAATGGCAAAGTATGCATACAGTGCTGTTTAGTACATACACATTAGTTTGTAATTTTGTATGAAATATTGCCTAGTTTATAGGTAATGTATTTCCTGTCCAAAGTCTGTCAGTCTTCAGCTTCTAAATTCATTTTCTTGCCATTTTAAGGATCTAGGTTTCCTTCTGGTGTATGCAATGTAAAACTTCTGTTCTGATTAAGTTTGCCACTGATCTTTTTTCTTTTTAATTCTAGATTTCTAGCTACTAAGAGCTTTTTTGAAAAGCCTTTGTTTTTAAACAATTCCTTTGCAGAGCTGTTGACAGTTTTAATCCTTTCTAAAGCCACTCCACAGTGTTAGAAAACAGAGGCTATCATTAGCAGAAGATGGAGTTTTTCTTCTAATTTTGAAGTTCTCTAAGTGGAATAATTAAAATGTGTCTAGGGAAGCTAAGAGTATTGTGCCTTCGGTCTAATAGAGTGCTTAAGATTTTATCTCAGCATTTAGTTGAAGCATTCTGTCCCTCAGCTTTGCACATGATGTCTCACCTCTCCCATGTTCTCCTGCAGGTTCTGGCTCTCCTAGCTTCACAAACGTACAGACTGCGTTGTACCAGCCCCAGCCTCAACAGCCCCAGCCTCAGCCATATGGCCAGTGCATAACTGATAACGGAGTGGTGTACTCTGTGGGTATGCAGTGGCTCAAGACACAGGGCAGCCAGCAAATGCTTTGTACCTGCCTGGGCAACGGAGTCAGCTGCCAGGAAATAGGTATGACTCTTTGTTCAGTGCCTGTTCAGTCCAGTGTGATCTTTGGGACTGCCCTGCGGCTTCATTTTGAAGTGGAGTCCCTTTGTAGGTGTAGCAAATGTCTGCTGAAGACATACCGGAGAAAGGTGCAAGAGGTGAAAAAGTAGTTGTTTTGGTTATTTGAATCCCAGTTCTGTAGGGCAAAAATATTTCCCAGTGAGTTATATATAACTGCTGAGGGAAAACAGAGCCCCTGGGGAGCAGCATTAATAATTTTATTCAAACCAAGCTGCAATAATATATGTTTAGAAAAGAATGTAAAAGAATGACACAGCTGTGGGACTAAGTCTTCTCTTGGTGTGTATTGGCTCGGGTCCATGGCAGTCACTGTGGGTTCACAGCAGCCAGTGACTTGGCCCAGAGGGGCTACTGCTGTTAGCTGTAAGATTTGAGGATTTAAGCCAGAGCCTAATGCTGTGATTTGCTTGTTTTAAAGCTGTGACCCAAACATATGGTGGCAATTCCGATGGAGAAGCCTGTGTTCTGCCTTTCACCTACAACGGAAGGACTTTCTACTCCTGCACAACTGAAGGCCGCACAGATGGACACCTCTGGTGCAGCACCACTTCCAACTTTGAGCAGGACAGGAGATACTCCTTCTGTACTGAGCAGAATGGTGAGCTCTTCTTAGAGGGTCTTCACATATACATAGCTTTCATAAAAAAGCTCTTAGCTGCCTGATCAGTCCCAGCAGTTTGGAGGGACTCCAGGCACACCTCAACACCAAGACAGTTCTGTGAATGGAGGGAGGGCTGTCTGGAGTCAGGGCACTTTTATGCTCTTGGCATTTTTGGAGAGTGCTCAGGTTGATACAGGTGTTGCCTCTGAGTTCTGCTCTCTCTTCCAAGCTGACCTTGGAACATGAGTACTTAGTCAGGATAGAGCTTTGGCCCAAAGCATACTTGGACTTTGCCTCTGCTTGGCTGAATTGCTAGAGCAATGCCCTTATTAGGTTGCAAAGAAGAGGATATCCATAGAGCACAGTTTGTGCAGTCTTCTCTTACTGCCTCGCTCCTGACTATCTAGCCAGGTTGCCATATATAGCAGTAATCTTGATGTGATTTGTGATCACTGTGATCAAGAGCTGGTGTGTGACTAATGCAGCAGCATTCCCTCTTGTCAGTGGATGACCCGTGTTGCCTTCACAGCACAAAGTTACCTGGGTGGTTGTACTTCTTGGAAAGCCCATCAGACATCCATGGAACAGTATCCAGGCAGGCTTCTCTGCAGTCTGACCTTGGAGAGAATTTTTCATGTTCCCACATGAAAATACTGCTTCTTACACTACACAGGCTTTTTTTACTGCTCTTTCTAATTCATTTTTTATAAGTCAAGCCCTTCTCTGCAGCACATACAAAGCTCTTTTTTTTAAAAAAAGAAAAACCCCAACAAATGCAAAACCAAAAAACCCACTCGCCTGTCCACATGCGTGTATGCACACGTGTAAATATATATGCACATGCACATTCTTGTTTTAGCGAGTTTTCTTGTGATATACTGTCAGGAATGAGAAATATCAATATAGAAAAAGCCTCAGCAAATAGCTCCTTGTTCTGCATTATTTGTAAACCAGAGTTGCTCAAGAGGTGAATAGTTCATGTAGATTAGAGCCCTCTTCCCACTACTGCTTGCAAAACATGAAGCTTTCAACCTGCAGAGAGTTTTTGACTTGTCTTGTACATAACTGAGTTGTAACCCTTTCCTGAGGTCTGAGGTTTTACTTTAAGCCAAAGGGCACAATTGGGTAATAACCTCAGTGAGATAATACAGATATGCTGAGAACTGAGGTTATTTGATTCTCTGGACTTTGGTACAAGGGGTCTGCAAAGCCACTTCCCAAACACACTGAGCTTTAGTTTTCCATATTCCCCAGGAATTCCCATGGTTGGGTCCATGGGACTCAAAGCAGCTCTTTCCAAAGCAATGTTTAAACGGAACTGACCTTGTACAAGGCTTATGTTTCCAGATCTGAATTAATTAAATATCATACAGGACACACATGGAAAAATAAATGCTGGGGGATTGTTTTTAAAGCTGTTCCCTGCATGCTAGGGGAGAGCACAGGCTTGATTTGCGTTTGTTTCCTTTTCCCTCTTGCACAGTTTTGGTCCAGACTCGTGGTGGCAATTCCAATGGTGCTCTGTGCCACTTCCCCTTCCTGTACAACAACCGCAACTACACTGACTGTACTTCTGAGGGACGGAGAGACAACATGAAGTGGTGTGGAACCACTGAGAACTATGATGCTGACCAGAAATTTGGTTTCTGCCCAATGGCTGGTAAGACCGAGAGGGGATAATAAAGGGATTATGGAGCACTTGTAAGTGGCTCTTTGAGCTGGAAAGTAAAGAGCTGTCTGTCACTGGACAGTTATGGATGGCTTCCAGTGAGCTGCATCCCAGCCCAAAAAGCTTTAAGGAACTTCTGAAGCTTTTTGTCCTTTTTTTCCCTATTAATCACTTCTAGCGGAGACTCAGGCAATGCCAGAGAATGCTATTTTTGTCACTCCTTTGCTACAAGCCAGTGGCAGGCAAGCTTCTCAGCTGGTGCAAACAGGTGTAGGACCATTGGGGAGCATTGAACTACACTGCTTTAAAGCAAGGGAGGTTTTTGTCTTGCATCTGCCAAAGCTTCTCCCTGATGGCTCATCGCTTCCTCTTGCCTCATCTGTGGTTAGGAATATGTCTATGCTTATAAATCAGTGTTACCCTGGAAATGGCAGTAGTGTCAAAATCAATGTCGTGGTCCATTCCTGCAATCCATGCACTCTCTGATCTTTGACACGAGGGAGGGAATGCGTCTTCCAGTTTTTGAACAAAAGACCTTCTGTAATTAATAGCAATGCAGCATCTGAGCCCTTCACGAGCTTGATGAACCCAGATCTTGAAATGGCAGTGTTCATAAAGGCTTGGATGTAACGAGAATAGATTCTTTCACACAGCACCCTTTGGACATTGTACAGAAACTAATTCTAGAGGCTTTCAAATTAAAACTAAAATGAATGAACCCCTACAGGTGATCTACACTTAAAATATCATCACCCTGCCAAAATCTTGTTACCTCTAGCCACGTAAAGTATCCTCTTGCTTTCTTCTCACCCAGCCCATGAAGAAATCTGCACTACCAACGATGGTGTCATGTACCGTGTTGGGGACCAGTGGGACAAGCAGCATGACTTGGGCCACATGATGAGGTGTACCTGTGTAGGCAATGGCCGTGGAGAGTGGACTTGCATTGCGTACTCCCAGCTCAGAGGTACTGATCTTCATGTCCATCTCACTTCTTCAGCGTAAGCCTCAGTAGGGTGGGAGAAATTAGTTTTCTTTCTCATCACTGGCAATTCAAGCCTAGACTCAATGATTTCATTACCAAGCTTTTATTTGGAATAGAAAGGGAATCAGAGGGGCTATGTGAAGTTCCTGTCTTGTTTCCATGCTGGAGAAGTATTATTCTAGCCTTCGTAGGCTAGCAAGCAAAGGCAAACCTTGATTAGCTTGATCAGTATGTATCCCTACCTCCTTTTGTCTACATTTATCAGTCAGCGCCACTGAGACTTTACAGAGAGCTCAGCAGAAACCTCTCAAGAGCAGACAAAACCCCAGACTAGTCTGAAGTTTGAATGCAGAACCATCCTGTTTTATTGTTCTGCTGTGAAATTTTCAATTCCTCTGTGCTGGACAAATCCCTTTGCGAGCTAATCTATATGAGAAGTTGGCAGGACAGCATGGAGATTACTCTTATTTACTTATTTATATGAGTGGCCCAAGTGGAGAAGTGCTTAAGCAATACCAAAAAAAGAAGACTTAAAAGCACAGACATTTGATCATCCTGCAGTTAGCTCACAGCATTGGCTTCAT
Organism: Anser anser; assembly: GCF_964211835.1. NCBI lineage: Eukaryota > Metazoa > Chordata > Aves > Anseriformes > Anatidae > Anser > Anser anser. Next base: position 31,834,730 of record NC_139726.1, read on the forward strand.
GTCTGGAAAAGGCAGGGGGGTTGCTGTCAGGCAGCCAAGAAAGGACTCTAACACCACTGCTGAAATGGGATTTAATTTATAGGGAAAGGCCCGCTCAAGGGCTTTGGGAGGGTTTTTTATGCGTTTCCTTTAGAACACTGAGAAATGTACTGCTAAACGTCTTTCAGGTCTGTGAAACTCCTTTCTCCACAAACGCAGTTCTCTGCAGTTTTGTTCCTGAGCTTAAGTAGTCTTTCTTGGTGATGGGGGCATGGATACATACTTTGTTCAAAAGGCATATGTTATCTAAGTAGAACTGTTAAAGCATAGCAACCGGAGGAGGTCCTTAGCCCCCACAGGAGGATCTGACCACTGCTTGGTTTATCCTGATGCCATGCTTGTGGTGTGGGAAAATATGATGGGGAATGAAGGCCTGGGATTAACTGAGTCACTTCCCCAAGGACAGATGGTCTGTGACTGAGTCCAGAACTGAACTTGGGTCTCTTGGGTCCCGCTTAACAAAACAACATGCTTCTGGGGTGGTTTTATCGTTTGTTTTGTCTTTCTGCTCCTTGCTGTGATTAGTTTGGCTTTAGGAATTCTGGGCCAGATCACAGGTTGACGTATGAGGTTCTCCACTGAACTTAATAGACTTCCCTTTAGCACGGGGTTTGGTTGCTGTGTTTGGGGGGGAATGGTAGATTAGTAGGCACCAGTAACATCCTGGATGTAGAACAGATCTGCTCCTGCCTTCAAATTACTACGAAGAATAGAAGTGTTACCCGACTGAATAACATCATAAGGATACCTGCACTTCATTGTGATATCTTGTGAATTTGGAGTAGTGCAGTTCTAATGATTTCAGATGGGACTCACTGAGGCTTTACAGTCAAGACCTTTCTAAGAGGTAGAGGTGAAAGAAGTAGTATGCTGGCTTAGATTCTTTCAAATGTGGAATCTGTCATAAGGAGCAACCAGGCAATCCTGTAGCTTGACTAATGCATACTACTTTGGACTACATCCTACAGAGCATTTTTCTGCAAGTGGTACTTATTTGCACACTGCTGATAAATGAACTCAGGAGCAGCGGTGTGTATGTGGCACTGATCTGAGATGATCTGAGATATCAGAGGGGCTCCATTTTGCTTGAATGGAGCTTGTCAGGGTCAGTCTCCGTAAGCTGATCAAGGGGAGGGAAATATGTGCCAAGCAGAAGGATTTTGTCTCTGCATTAAGAGCTCTTGCTGACAAAGTATCTCTGCTCTTTCTCAAACAGACCAGTGCATTGTGGACGGTATCACCTATGATGTGAACCAGACGTTCCACAAGCGTCACGATGAGGGGCACATGCTGAACTGCACATGCTTTGGCCAGGGTCGGGGGAGATGGAAATGCGATCCTGTTGGTAAGTCACCGGCTGTTTCCTCTTGCCAAACACAGACCATGGCTGTGGAAGAATTCATTACGGTGTGGTGAAACTGGTGTGTGAATTTAGGCTCACAGAACTCAAACTCAGGCACTTTCTGCCTTGAATTGCACAACTGCAAAAGTAGAATTAACACTATTTGGAGGGTTAGTGAGAGGGCATTCACAGTTTTAAGAAAGTAAGGTTGGGTTATCAGATGTGCCCCAGAAGAAGTTGATAATGCACCATATCTCCTAAAATGTAACACGCTTTAAGCTCTTGTAGCAGGGCATATTAACCACAGGCTGGGCTGAATTGGCTAAAGTCTGGTACCTGAGCTGTTGGCCTAGCAGGTGGGGCTCTCAGACTGAGTGCTGATAAATCAAGATACAACTAGCTAGTGATGCTAGGTGCAGTTTTTCTGTCCTTTCTTTGTCCTAAAATCTTTAGGTCTCCTGGTTGAACTGAGAGGAATGCCACCGGCATATATTAACGTACCTTGGACTAAATTGATTTTTTGGATGCCCTTTATTCCAGCAAAAAGAAAGTTCAGAATGAGAATAGGTGTTAATAGCACTCTGGAGGCTAGCTAAAACCATCATGACTCTGTGCAGGAATTAAAGGACTTTATTTTTTCTGCCTCCCACTTTCCCTTGTGAACCTAGACTGGAAGATAAGACCTAACTGTTTGATTTGCAATTACTAAATCTAGAGAACTTTGAGCTATGGCCAAGAAAATCTATTAGAAAGTACTAGTGGTTAAGTTCTGCTTTATTTACAGTAATAACTGTACAATTTTACTGGAGGAACTTGGATTGTAAAGCTCTTAAAAGTCATTACCTAAAAGCCATTAATTTGAAAGAAGGGGAGGCAAAATTTCCTTTATCTGTAAGGTGCAATTGGTTTAATTTTGTTGGCTCTCTCTAAACAAGGCTCATGTTTACCCAAGCAGCATAATGTTAGTTCTCATGAAGACTTCCATTGAGCCAGAAACGCAGACATAGGTCAGGCTACAAAGTGTACTGAAGCATTGGTACTGTTGTATTTACGTGAACTTAAGCTGATTCCAGGATTTGTTCAGTCCTTCTTCGGTTTATACAATGGTAAAATCTAGAATGATTCTGATGAATATTAATGGATCACTTCAGAATTATGTATGTCTGAATTCTGCATAAGCCAGTGGGAGTTCTGCCACTGGCTTCCTTGAGAGCAGCATGGTTTAGCTGTGGATGAGAGATGAGCTCAGTTGACTGGAGCAAAACTGGGCGTCAAGAAAGGATTCATTTTGCATTGGCTATTTTGAAGAAACACCCCATTGATTTCACTGGGACAGCCAGTGCTTACCACTGTTTTATTTACCAGGTGGACAGCCTGTGCTTAACAATGTTTTAAGAAATGCGTCACAGCTGAGTTAACACCTTAACACCTGACTTAACACACACAGTGATATAGCAAGAACCTTGATTCAAGGCTCAGTTTGCTGCCACTTGCTCTTTATGCAACAATATTTGTAAAGAAATGTTTTTATATTTTTTGTGCAAAAGTCTCTTCTGACTTCCTCTTCTGTTTGGCTTAGATTTTTCACAGTAGTTTTGGTAACATGTGGTAATTAACTGTCTCTTTCTGTGCCTTTAGATCAGTGCCAGGATTCAGAAACCCGTACCTTTTACCAAATCGGAGATTCGTGGGAGAAGTACGTCCATGGCATCAGATACCAGTGCTATTGTTATGGTCGTGGTATTGGAGAGTGGCATTGCCAGCCCCTGCAGGCCTATGCTGGTAAGAAACTTGTCTGCTGAGTAAGAGATGAGGAAAGCAATCTTCCCTTTCCTCACCTGTTCTTGACAGACACAAACAGGTGTCATAATTACAATAGAAGGGGCCAGGTTGTTAACAGATTTCCTGAGGCCAGGCTTCACTTAGAGGACTGTCACAACAGCTTGGGTTTTACATGGCCTCTTGGTGCTTAGCAATGTCACATCTGCAACCTTCAGATTCTGCTGCTTAAAACTTAAACCCTCTTCCATTCACTTCAGAAGCAAAATCCACCAAAGAATGAAGCTTTTTCCCCTGATAAATGCCCTGAAGAAATTAGATATTTGAACTTTTGTTTGCCTAGTCAGTTCCTGAAAAGAGGGGAAGCTCCTTAACTGCCGGTCTAATTACCTGCCTGTTTAAAGTTGCAACTGTCACTGTCTCAACCTGAAAAAGGTGAAATATTAATGCTGTGTTGTGCCTCCTCTGTTAGGAGGAGACCATGGTCATGTCACTGGTTCCCCAACCCATCTGTGTAAATATGAAGGCCCTGCATAAGAATTGGATGTAGCAGCTTCAATGCTGAGTTGATTCTCTGTTTCTATGCTAAGATAGCTTAAGAAACATCAGTCCACTCAGTAGCTGCAATGTATTTGGCCCCTAAGTGCCCTGTAAGGTAAGAAAGGGAATTTGAACCTGGTCATCTCATGCAGAGGAAGGATTTTAATACAGCTAGCCCTCTTCCTATTGCCTTGTCTCTGGCTTACTAGCTGCATGGCAGTAGGACACCTCGCAGGCAGAACTAGGGACTGCCTTTCTTTTTGGGGCAGTGAGCTAAGGATGGCAAGAATAGGAAGCAGACCTTCTCTGAACCCCACCACGAGTTTCTTACAGGGTATTGCTGAGCTTCATTGACTCCTGTCAGACTGCTTAAACAAACATCTCCCTGAGCTATGTGAAATATGCATGTCTCCTGACTGGAGACCAGGGATTTGGGCTTTCTATAGACATAAGGGTGGCTGAAAATGTGTAAATAAACCCAAACCTACATTCAGAAACATTAGATCTGGGTTAGGTAAGCTTTGAAACCTTGTGTGTGGGCACAGTTTTGTTTGCCTAGAAAAGTCCTGTTAAATATGTAGCAGGTATATATGTTACACAGTTGTCCAAATAAATTATAAATAGAAATGTTGGGAGGGCGTACATGTTGAATAGCTAAAGCAGCACTTTCCTGCAGATTCCAGGTGGCTCTTTGCTGGGATTTTCTGAGAATTAACACGAGTACAATGCTGCTGAGTGTTCAGTGAATACGTCCCCAGCAGGGCAGGAAGGGACTGGAAGGAGAACCATTAGATCATAAAACTTTTCCTTCTCTGTTAGAGAGCTTTGTGAAGAAAACGTACCTGAGCGCGATCTAGCTACCAGTTTCTTGTGTTTACATATTTAGTCTTTTTAGTCTTAAGTGTTAGAGCAGTGCTGAACTTGTGTTTTCATGGGTTTATGGACATGATGTATCTCAAGCCTTTCACCAACCCTTCTGGTTTGGTTTGTGTGTGGATGTGCCTCACTACCTGTGGAGTGTTCCACAAAGACATGGAAATTCAGTTTCAAATAAACTAATCAAGCAATCTAGCAAAGCAGTAAAAGGCTAGCATCTATTTGCAGGCTGAAGCTGTCAGACCAGGAATTTCCCCTCACCATACCATAGGATTAGATCATTTCTCATGTTCCTGTGCCCCTTGCTCCCATTACAGAAGATAACTTATGAAAGCAGTTAGTGGCTGAGAAGCTCTCTTTGAACAATGACTTTGCTTTACACTTTTTCTATACCAGGCAGTTCCAATTTTCTATTTCATAACAGGGGGAATTAACCCAAACAACACATACTAACCCCCCCTAGAATATATTCTAGTTCATCAGTTTTCTATTGAGACTGAAGCATTAAGGATAGTACAATCTGACTTGTTTCCCATGTATGTAAGTAGTGGGTGAGCCATACATTTTTTTTCTTGCTTTCTGATGACTCAACAACAAAGGCAGAAGAAAAGCATCCCCAATATGTTAAGAATGAGATTTTTCTTATTTTTTTCCCCCAGGGGCAACTGGTCCTGTTCAGGTGATTATTACAGAGAGTACAAATCAGCCAAACTCCCATCCTATCCAGTGGAACGCTCCCAAAACATCTCACATCAGCAAGTACATCCTGCGCTGGAGACCGGTGAGTGCCACATTAGCCACCTTATCCTGTAGATGCATTCAGAGCTCCAGAAATGCACGGTTCTTTAAAGCTCCAGGCTTTCACCTGTAGATTCCACACTGTTAGTTTCCCTTCTCAGTGAGAACCCACATTTGCCTCACGAAAACTGCTATTTCATGCAAAAACTCATTATTTTGTGTTTTTTTGGATGTCTGGAAGAAGTGCTGACATGATTTCAGCAACCTTCAGTTGCTTCAGCAACCTTCAGTTGCTAATTCACTGTCATTGTCCTGACAAGGTTAACTGTTACTCTGAGGATCAAAAACAACCTGTGCTGTACAAGCACTTGCTGTTTTCATGTGCAAACATTACTGGTCATTGTGTTCATGAATTTCCGTATTAACAAAAGCACTACTGCAGTAAGCAGACAACTTTATCCTTCCTCACTTTAAGCAATGTAAACAATTGTGAAAGCTTCCCTACGTTCAGAAATATTGTTTAGTACCGTGTGCGTATCCAGACACAACTGTGATAGTTTGTATGCTATTAATGAGGAGGTAAAAACTAGTAGGACAGGAAGATAAAAACAGCTAGGAAAGGATTAAATAAGCAGTCTGTCTCCCATCTTCGGTAAAGTCTGAGCCAAAGCTGTTTAACCACTGCTTGTTGGCTCATTCACGTCTGAGGAGTGATTGTTCTAACCAATGCAGATAGTTGTGTTACAATTCCCCAGAGCACAGCTTCACAAAAGACCACTTAATCGTTAAGAACACTAGTACTTCAATGCTGCCTGAGATTAAGAGAACAATAAAGGCCCTGATCCAAAGCCATTAAAGGCACTTAAGTCTTTTTACTGACTTCAGTGTATCTTGGATCAAGGCCTGAATGAAATGGACTTTAAAGAAATGGACTTTAAAACGCTGGAGTACAAACCTCAGAGGATGGATCATTATTTTAAAGCTTCCCATAGAGTTCAAACACAGGGTAGAGGGACAAGCTTTCTCTGTATATTGTCTTCAGATGATGGCTTGGAGTGCTGTTGTGAACGGTTTTCAAATGAGCATTTTCCAGCCATTCCTTCATGCCTTACTACATTTTTGATAAGGAATGGCTTTAGTGTATATATTACAAATGTTCTTGGTAAAGGAGCGAGTTCAAGCTAGTTTGTTTTTTCAGTTTACCCCAGTAAAACTCAATCACCCAAGAAGTTATTAGCCCTGCTTCCTGGCATACTTTCACTTGACTGTTCATTAGCCATTCGAGTCATACTTAGGTTTGAATATCACAGTGCTTGCTAACTATGCAGCAGGTTAGCTGACTGGATCAGCCTGCTTGTGCAGACCATGGAGTCTCTCGCTATATGGGTGTCCTTGTTCCTGCAGAAAAACTCTGGAAAGCAGTGGAAGGAAGCCACCATTCCTGGTCACCTGAACTCCTACACCATTTCAGGCCTGAAGCCTGGTGTGATTTATGAAGGACAGCTCATCAGTGTTCAGCAGCATGGCCCCAAGGAAGTCACGCGCTTCGATTTTACCACAACTAGTACCACAGCGGTGACAAGTGAGTTGAGCAGTGGGGCAGGAGTGGCATCCAGAAAAACCTACTCTCCCTCTGTGCTAGTTTGCCCAAAGGCTTTTCCCAAAGATGTTTCCTGCATCCTGGTTAACACCTAAGTAACAACGGTTAATTAAATCTCTTTCTTTTATTTTTAGGCAACACCGTTTCAGGAGAGACAACTCTTCTTCCTCCAATGGTTGCTACTTCTGAGTCAGTCACTGAAATCACAGCCAGCAGCTTTGTTGTCTCCTGGGTTTCTGCATCTGACACAGTTTCTGGATTCCGCGTTGAGTATGAGCTGAGCGAGGAGGGAGATGAGCCACAGTATCTTGGTGAGACAGTGTTTGAGTCTACTAGACCCAAGCATCATTAACTACATCACTGTTTTCTGTGACGATCAGTATAGCTGGTGTAAATAGTGAGGATCTTGCTGTTTCAGTATGATTTGGTTAAGATCTGACTGTGGAGGACTAGCAGAGATTACAATCTCAACTAGTTCTCCTCTGAGCTAATAATTCTCCCTCAGCTGTTGCCCCCTGAACTCACAGGCTTGGACTCGTGAGCAGAAGTAGCTTACACTAAAGGTGGTGACAGTGCTGGCAGCCTTCTTGTCTGCACACTCCAGACAGCTGAGCTCTGTTGTGAAGCAGTTTCTGAGCTTGTCTGTCTACAGGCAGAGGCTTTTCAGGCAAAGTTTAGGCAATTCCCAGTTTCCCCAAGAAGCAGCTCCTTACTGGCCAGACTAAAGCCAAGCATCTTAAGGGAATTTCCTACATCTGGCATGTAGGTGGACATCTGGGGGAAGGGATGGTGGGAGAAGTTTATCGGCTCATAATGTCATTCATCTCCTCATGAGTCAGTCTTTCCACATAATGTCTTCATGTGAAAATTCTTCCATATATTTCTGTATTGAAAACGCAGCAGTTAGGATGTGAAGTGAGTTCACAGTTGGCTGAGATGACCAAAGGCCCACAGCGTGCAGGGGGATACTGCTTGAGTTGCCCTGCCTCATCGCACATCCAGCCTTGCAGTCCTAGGTGTTGCCTGCTTGTTGAGTATAGAGACCTGTCCCAACTCCTCATAACTCGTCAGGTGTGGACTAAGGCCACAGTGCAGAACAAGTGTTTTATTGCAGGAGGACTGATTCAGCCCAAATTGGAACAGAGGTCTCCATTGTTTCATTTGGTGAGAAGGTGACAAGGTAGAACTGTTAAGGCAATCTTTCATTTCTTGCCTCCCGTAGATCTTCCAAGTACAGCCACTTCTGTCAACATCCCCGACTTGCTTCCTGGTCGCAAGTATATTGTTAATGTCTATCAGATCTCTGAAGAAGGAGAACAGAATCTGATCCTGTCTACTTCACAGACTACAGGTATGTGTGGCTGGGTGTTGCTGCACTTTTAAGGCCGTTTTTGTTTGCCCAGAAAATTTGTTACCTCTCATCCTCACGTTTTCTGTCCTCCTCTGTTATTCTCTTAAACAGCTCCTGATGCACCTCCTGATCACACCGTGGAAAGCGTAGATGACACATCAATTGTCATTAGCTGGAGCAGACCACAGGCTCCAATCACAGGTTTGCCTAATTGGAACACATCTATATCTCACTACTGATAGAATCTGACACCTAAGTAGAAAGGATAATGAAGTGTAACTCTGGGACAGTGGGTGAGTGCATAATGCTGCTCAGTCTCAGAGGCCAGCTGGAAAGCCCATGGGCAGTTCAGCTTTTGTTGTTGCATGTACAGCTGAAGGGGTCTCAATGTTTGAACCAGGCAGTTCAGGAGGCTGAGTGCAACATAATTCCTCCTGGATTTGTGTTAAATAAAATCAAGCCTTGTGACCTTCTCTTGGTACCTGTCATCCAGACCTTGCCATAACAAACATGAGAATGGTGTAGGTCTTAAATTAGCATGTCAAAGCTCAGAAATATTCTGATGCAGGTCAGGTTATGCAGGGTAAGTCATTATGAACGTGTGACCTGCAGCAAAAGCAAGCCACAGGTGCTGCTGAAGTTTGGAACTGTCTTTATGAAACCTCAGTGGGAAAATGTGTTTAGTTCTCATTTCTAGCATTCCTTGTGTTGGCTTACTCGTTGCACCTGAGGACCGTATATATAGATATACCTCTCTTGCTTTAGGCTACAGAATTATCTACACACCCTCTGTGGAAGGCAGCAGCACGGAGCTTAACCTGCCCGACACTGCTACTTCTGTAACCCTCAGTGACTTGATGCCAGGTGTTCAGTACAACATCAGCATCTACGCAGTGGAAGAAAATCAGGAGAGTACTCCTGTCTTCATCCAACAGGAAACCACAGGCGTCCCACGCACAGGTAATGGCCAGTATGTGCTGTAGATCAGGCACTGAATTCTCTGTCAGTACCTAGACCCAAGTGACAATGCAAGTTCCCATTGCTACAACTAAATGAGTAGTGCTGCTGAACCTTAAATCGACTTTTAATTCGTTTTTTTTGCGTTGCTGTGTTGTGTTTTTTTAATTGTGTCACGGATACTGAAGTTCTATGGTAAAGTCATACTTATGAATTGGCACAGTCAAACCACTACTCTGCATTAATAGGGTTATAATTCCAAGGGATCAGACTGCAGGCAGGCCAAAAGGTTAGGCTTGTATTGTGTCTATGGAAAAGAGAGATCAGAGTTTCTTAAGTTGTCTTAAGGGGATTCTGCTAAGAGATCTTAGGAGTCTGGTAAATTATTTTGTCTCAGTGCTCGGCCTGCAGATGTTTAAGGTTATGTACTCAGATACCACAACACAAATCTAAATAGCTCACCTGACTTCTCCATCTCCCTTCCAGTCCTAAACTATTTTCCGTCACAGTCAGCAGAGATGGGGCACTGCTCACATTGACTGATGTGCCAAAATAACACCATATGATGTAAATTGAGGCACCCACACTTAAAAAAAAAAAATAAAATAAAAAGTACTGGTTTCAGGGTTCTTTAGGTAGACAATTGGGCTGGATAGCCAAACCAAAAGAAAGGACAGTGGAAAAAAATTGGAATCTGATGTGGTGGCAATGGAATTTGATGGTCCTGCAAGTTGCAAGCACATGTGTTTGCAAATGGGAATTTACCAGGAATGAACTCAGCACAATGATTTTATGGTTTGGCACGTATATCTTCTAAAAATGAGTGTTGGTTAACCTTAGGGCAGTATCACTCCTAATCTGAAGAAACTTAGTTAGAACATAGGAATTCACGGGTGCAGTACTTTGGGCCAACACAAAAGGAAGTGGATTTTGTCTTTGACTTCTTTAAGGCAAGATCAGCCCCTATATTTGTTTAATTATAAAAGATGGATTTTAAGTTAATTACAGACGTTCAGAACATCCCATGGATTTTCAAAACCCTCCCTTCTAATTTTAAAAGGAGGTTCTTCAACCCCAACTCTTGGGTTTGAATTTCTTGTCATTGGACTCTCATTTTTCAAGCTTTTGATTCTGCATATATTTGGTATTCTGTAGCATATTACATCTGCTTTTTTGTTCTTGTTTGGTGACGGCAAGATATTTTGACTGAAATCATAAAATAGTTATAGCTATGTAGTTATACTTTGAATTGTAGTCTGCTTGAATATTGTCTTGGAATTTGTGTATATGCCTTTAAGGTAAGGTTATCATGATATTTATTTGGTAAATATTCTTGGGCTATCCATTGTTGAATCAAAACCAGGTTTTTTTTCTTCCATGTAAACCTATAGCTTCTACCAGTTACTAAGGATTCCCTCTAATGCTGTTTTGTCTCCCTACTTTCAGACGAAGTTCCTTCACCCCGAGATCTGCAGTTCGTGGAAGTGTCTGATGTCAAGGTCACCATCATGTGGACGCCACCACAGAGCCAAGTGTCTGGCTATCGGGTGGAAGCAATCCCCGTCAATCGCCCTGGTCAGCATGGCCAGAGGCTGCCCATTACCAGAAGCTCTTTTGCTGAAGTTATTGACCTGATCCCAGGAACAACCTATCTCTTTAAGATCTTTGCCGTGAGCCAAGGCAGGGAGAGCAAACCTTTGACTGGAGAGCAAACCACCAGTAAGTGTCTTCCCTTTATGCTTTTCTCAACCTTTTGAAGTGCTTATTCCTCTGTCGCTTAGAGAAATGTATAAACAGAGCACTTAAAGTGCACCAGTTATAGCCCGGGAGGTATCCCATAACTAGGATGACAGGGCTGGGAATTCATTCAGTCAAACAATGATCTCTTCAGCAGATTTATCCTCCTCCAGGGCTTTCCAATGGGAGTTTAACTCTCATGGCACTTTAAAACAATTTCGTATGGCTGGAATTCAACTTTTTTATTACTGGCTGAGAATTGATGGGCCCTGCAGTTCTTTTACTGTGCAGATCACAGCCTGTGATTTTTTTTGAGGATACCTTAGGGCAGATTTCAGCATGACTTAAGAGCCTTGCTGAGACTGCTTTGAAAATCCCTATCTCCTTTCTGACAGCCACATACCTATTTGGCTCCTGCCTTTGGTAGGAGTTCTGCACGCGCATGTAGGGACAGGCCTTGTCATTTAAAAGGACTGCATTTTAGCTTCACCAGGTCAGTCCTGGCTTTCCACAGCCTGTCTCACCCCAGAAATTTCACTGTTGTCCCGGTAAAACCCAGGGAACTGCTCTGCAGGGATCTCAACAGGCTGACAGTGTCACAGGGAGCGTGTGTTTTTGGGAAGGGGTGTGCAGGATCTCTCAGAACCTTGTTGCTAGTGATCTAGTGGCAGTGCGACATGTCACCGGTGTGAGGCAAGGTGAGAAGCAAAGCACAGTCTGTCAAGCATTGCTCTCTGCTTTGCAGAAGCACATGGAAGAGAAGAGCATTGGGTGGGCAAGAAGTAGGTTTTCAGAGGGAAGAGTTGAGCATGGTTTTGGTCGGTTATCTCTGTTCTTGATCCAAGAGAAGCAGATCAGACAGAGCCTGGGACCTGGTTTATTTGAACAGATCCTGTTTATCGGGCAGTAGGAGGGTGACTAGGTGTTGTGGTGTTCTTCAACCAGGTTACATTATTCAAAGGACCACCTTGTGGTTTAACCCTGCAGGTAGGTAAGCACTATGCAGCCACTTGCTCATTCTCCCCAGGTGGGATGGGGGTGACAACCTAAATCTAAATTCAGCCATGCACATCTGCTGTTCTTACACTTTTCAGTGAATAAAAGCAGCTTTTAAGAATCCAGCCCAACTCCTACAAAGATGAGAAGGAAGGAAAGGAAACGGGGTTATCTGAGTATAGTCCTGCTGTTTGAGAAATAGTTACTTATAGCCATAAAGTTAGGAACCATGAGTAGAGCCTCCCCCTTGACTATGCAGGGGAAATAGGATCTTTGTTTGCCTTTTGCCATGGGTACCTGTCTGTAGTGTGACACAGATGGTGTGAATGCCCTCTCCTATTTCAAATGAGTCTTTCAATAGCAAGGATGCAGCTTAGGAATCTGAGCTTCTTCAGAAGCATGCAGAAAAAGAAGGGCTCAACTCTCAGATCTGTGAGTGTTTTGTGGTTGTTTTCAGGAGCCTTGGATAGGTGTAGAGCCCATCTCAAAATCAACACACTAGTGTGCATCAGAGCACAGACACTTGATTCAGAGAGCGCAGGGCTAGTAGCAAATGTCTAGAATCCTTTTCCTTTGGCTGTGATCATCTGCTTAACTGCTCTGCCTAAACCACATTTCAGAAAGTATTCACATAAATTGCATCCTGTAATCGAAAGTCCTGGGAAACAGAAATCATTCAGAGTTCCCAAGGAAAACCCCACAGCAGAAGTCTCTTCCCACGGTGTAAATGTGATTCTCTTCTCGGCCTTCCGTTAAAGAGCAATCTACAAACAAACCCCAAGTGTGTGTGTGGCTTTGTATCATCCCCTTTTTTCTTCAGTATGGGGAGAGGAAGTGATAAAAGCCTAATAGAGCTGTCAAATTAAGCTGTGCAGAGAGGGACTGTAGACTACGAATGGATAAAGATGCAATCCTTGTCAGATGGGACTCAACACAGACCTAAGTACCAAGAAGAGAGAAAGCTGACTCTCAGCCTGCTGGTTGGAGAGGGGCCTAGGGAGGGCCACACTCATCCTTTGTCTCTTTGAAATATTTTCCTCATCTTCGGAAAGGATGGAAGAAGGAAGGCCTTGCTTCCTTTTCCTTCCCCCTTCAAAAAAGGAGAAAACAAGCAGGTAGAGGGGGAAAAGGGCAACAACTGCTGCTCTGAATCACTGGGAGGGTGACGAAAAACATTAATTTTATCACAAAAATGTTGTTTGCTGGGCCGGGGAAGGCATTTGCCATCAAAAAAAAGAGCACTGATAGAACCTCTCCTCCCTGATATTAATTTCAACATGCGACTGGGGACTGCAAAAGGTGGGGAAGCTTGCCATGTAGACATGCAACTCTTTGCTGCAGCCAGTGCTACGCTGCCTGCTGTGGAACAGAATTGCTCAAGTGTTATTCCCTGTCTGAGTCTCATCCTGTCCCAAGAACTTCTGTGCTGAAGGCAGTGACATCTCTGCCACTCGCTGGGGACTCGAGTGCAGCACTTCAGAAGCTGTGTCACTTCAGGCCCTTGTTTGTGTAGTTTTCTGGGTGAACGGTTTCAGCAGCTTCCCAGAGGTAGCGATAAAATGCGGAGGAAGCCTGATAAGAGCTGTTGCATGACTCCCGTGGGAGAGATGAGCATGCCTAGGATTGTTGTATGGTCAGTTCCACAGCATGGTTATTTTTAAGTAGCTCTAGGCTGGTTTTCTCCAGAAAGCTGCTGACTGTTCGTTATTTTGTCATTAAAAGGACAAGGCAGGAGGGTGTTTTGTTTTGGGAAGGGATTTTGAGGGGGGCAGGGAGGAGGACTGGGCAAAGTTTCAAAAACATTTATCCTTTCAGATGAAAAGGGGCTAAAGTTAGGTTTCCAGTCTTGCTAATGCTGGCAAGTCTAAACTGAGCTAATTTAAAAAAAAATAAATCAGCATTCGTGAGAAACTATGGCAATTCATCAGAGCTGTTGGGTTCATCTGTCTTGCCTCTGCCATGAGCCTGGCTGCCCTGTGGGATGGCATGTATGGCAGATCTGTGTGGCACGGAGTCTTTTTTATTTTCTTTGGTTGGAGCCCAAAACCAGGATCGGTGCATATTAGTGGGTGGCACTGAGACATGGATATGGTTACTTCATTTCTATTTCCAGCTCCCTCATGGCCCCCACCTTCCATCTTTCTTGCTGTTATGCTAATGCCCTAAAATACAGGCACAACAGCCTCACTTTACACCCATGTTTTTATGCAAGGTAGTGGAAGTGCTTTGGAAGTAGGGATGAGATGGGGTTGAACCAAAAAACTGATGCATGTTCTGCTTTTTTTTAATTCCAGAACTCGATGCCCCAACCAACCTGAGATTCCTCAATACCACGGAGCACTCGGTGCTAGTGTTGTGGACGCGGCCCCGTGCTGTGATCACAGGATACCGGCTGACTGCAGGTCCCACGAGAGGAGGCCAGCCACGGACCTACAACGTGGGACCTTCTGCCACGAAGTACCTTCTCAGGAACCTGCAGCCCGGCACTGAGTACACAGTGTACCTCGTGGCAGTTAAAGAAGACTTGCAAAGTGCAAGAGAGACTGGAGTCTTCACGACTTGTAAGTATAACAGGCACATATTCCTCTTCCCTAGTACCCTGGCCCTTCCTCAAAACTGTAGGCTTGTGCTGAAAGTGGCTATTGTGAACTGCTTTACAGAAGAACCCTTTTGAAGTGGCAATCCAGCAGAACTGCTTGGGAAATATTCCTTTTTCTTCCTTCTGAACTTTTTGGCAGTAAGAGTTATTTGCATCAAAAAGCTTTCAGTAAAATATATTTCAGCTTCTTGATGAATAAAAACAAAAGTAGAAACATTGCTGGTACCTCAGTTTTTGGTTAACTGAACAACAAAGACATTTAATTTTTTGTGGTCTTGCCAGTTGTTTGGTTTTGGCATGGCAAATCAAGGAAAGCAAACAGTTCCCTTAAAATGGGTAAGGAATAATTAATCTGTTATTTGTATAAAGCTGAAGGCAGTCATTTCTCAAGCCCAACCATGCTGTCTAAGCAACAGCAGTTACAGAAACTAACACGAAGGTTACATTCTACACACTTTTTAAGATCTCAGTCACTTACAGTTGTGCAGCTTCCATGGAAGAAATACTAAGCAGATCTTGAGAGTAAAAGCAGTTCTGTAGAAAATCACGTGTGCGTCTAGAAAGAGCAAGTAGACTTCCTTTTTAAATAATGATGCAGTCATATAAACTGACAAAACTCAAAGCCCTCCAAGCCCAGAACCACATCCTCTTTTCAAAAGGGAATGTGGTTTATTTTATAACAATGTGAAGTTAAAATAAGGGTTTAAATTCATCACCACAGTAACACTGTTGACCTTGGCGAGGTGCTTTTTGCTGACAGAGACAGTCTTATCTATAAATATTTCTCAATTAGGATATGATTGGATATCTTCACATGAATATTGTCTTAAAATTCTGGCTGATCTGAATGAAACCACACCAGTTTGGGACTATAAATGAATAAACAATCTCTTCAGTATTAGTGTGGTCAATTCAGATTAAGTGCAGTGGAGTTATTTAGACTGATTCTGGGATACACAAAAGCCTTGGCTTCTGTGTGGTACTCCTCACAGATATCAATGAGACCACAGATTCCTCAGATTGACTTTGAGCTCTCTGTCACTCTGACTTCAAAAGAGCTGAAGATGTATGTGAGGGATGAGATGGTCCTAGCTGGGACAGCTGGATGACAAACAAGGGTGTAGTGTTCTGCTGTTTGAATGGCATATGGTGGGTGAAGGAAAAACCTGCTTTCAGAGGAACACTTTAGATATCATGCCAAAAACAGTATTTGCCAAATTCTTGGGGTTGGATGGATAGAGAAGTTAGGAGGCCTGGCTCAGTATTCTGGTTTTCCTCAGGAACAACAAAAACATTGACCATGACTAGACCACTTGCATGCTGCAGCAGATAGAGGTCGTCTGTCTTTTTGCTTTTCAAAACTAATACAGTTCAGCATCTTACTACATAGCTTTGGCTATTTGGACTGCCCTAGGTTGTGTTTTCCAACTCTTCATCACCAGCGCAGCAGCTAATCTCTGTTAATTCACTTCACAGATCAGCCTGTTGGCTCTGTTCCTCCTTTCAACACAGAAGTGACTGAGACTTCTATTGTCATCACCTGGACACCTGCCCCAAGGATTGGTTTCAAGGTAGGAGAAAACAAAATCCGGTGCTTTTCTTGCTTCTCTGCAATTTGGTGGTGATAATAGCTGATAACTATGGACTACAGTGAACATTGCACAAAGGAAAGAGGTGGAAAAGACATTCTACTTACAGGGGGCAGGTGCAGATCAGAGAGGCTGATGCAAGTATGTCCTCTTCATGTCATGTTCCTCAGTGGGACATGTTATTTACAAGCCTCATGGTCCCTTGTGGCTATATTTCTGCAGTCAGTTTGCTGATAGGACCGTGAAGGCCTATAGAGGTCAGGTTTCCAACCAGAGGGTATGAAACAACTCAGCTTGAGCTCAGAATGTCTAAAACAAGCTACAGGCCTAATGGTTGGCGTGAAGCATACAGACCCATGACCCTCACGTTGGATGACAAGTCAGGATGCTGATAATTACCTGGGACAGGTAATTTGAGACTGAAAAGCAAACCTTGCTGTTTCTCTGCAGCTGGGTGTGCGCCCAAGCCAAGGTGGAGAGGCTCCCCGGGAGGTCATCTCTGATTCTGGCAGCATCGTGATATCTGGCCTGACCCCAGGAGTGGAGTACACCTACAGCCTCACCGTCCTGATGGACGGCCAGGAGAGAGAGACTCCCATCATCAGGAGAGTGATTACACGTATGACACTTATGCTTTTCCATAATTACTCCTTCCCCTTGCTTCCTCTGTGTTCCTCTGTCTTCTGGGAGTCCTAGCTTCTTCCTGCTGTGGTCTGGAAGGTGTCTCTGCGTAGGTGACGGTAGCACTAGCTCATGCAATGTAGGGTCACAGCTTCAGAATAGTATTTTTAGCTAACTCTGAAGGGTGAGGACAGAATGTGGGGAGAAGGGATGCTGAGGGAGCTGACGTGGTTCTCAGAGCCATAAATGATTAATTTCTCTGAATGCTTGCAGCCCTGTCTCCACCGACCAACCTGCGCCTGGAGCCCAATCCCGATACTGGAATCCTGATAGTCTCCTGGGACAGAAGCACAACTCCAGGTAGCTATATGCACTGTGCTTGAACCCTCCGTTGTACCAGAATGGTAATGCTTATTCTACAGTGCCTAAGATCTTGATGGGAAGCTTGCTATTGAGCCATTTAAGGAAAAAAATATATATTTTTGGATATGTCCAAGGATATAATTCACAGTTAAGTATAGGCTGCCATAGAACGTCTCATGACTTGCATTCCATGTAAAATGGTATCTAAAATGCTTTTAATCATTTCAGCTGGTTAAGGGATTTGAAGGATTTCTTCAAATATTCCAACTGGTGTTTAAACAGGAAAGCAAAATAGACCCAAAAAAGACTTTTGGCAGTGAAGAATGAGTTCATGCCATTGAGAGTAAGCATGGAATTTCTGAAAGTGTTCAAGATCTTTCCCTGTAGAATCTGTTGGGAGCTGTACAATTGGCTCCCATAAAACAAGGATTGAAAGGCTTTTGAAAACTCCACTCTCAGCAGATGTATCTTTTCTTGATATGTCATGAGATTTTTTTTCACCTTGAAAGGTCTCACAGGAAACTGAAATAATGCTGTGAGGGTGGTGTGCCCCCAGAGCTCATTTCAGAGTGCTTGGCAAAGGAACCTCTTGCCTGCTGGGTTTGGGGTGGCAAAAACACTTGTGAAATGTAATGTTTGCCTCAGATGTTTATACTGATGCCTGATATAAATAGAGCACGAGTTTACTGCATACTGGAT
Source organism: Anser anser (assembly GCF_964211835.1). Lineage (NCBI taxonomy): Eukaryota > Metazoa > Chordata > Aves > Anseriformes > Anatidae > Anser > Anser anser. Next base: position 31,852,556 of record NC_139726.1, read on the forward strand.
ATCTGTATTTCAGGAATTAGTGGCTACCGAGTGACCACTGCTCCTACCGACGGGCAGCAGGGCTCCACCTTGGAGGAAGTGGTAGGTGCAGATCAGACTACCTGCACCTTTGAAAACCTCAACCCGGGTGTGGAGTACAACGTCAGTGTTTACTCAGTCAAGGACGAGCAGGAGAGCATCCCCATCTCCCAAACCATCACACAAGGTAACAAAAGGATGAGCAGCAGTTTTAGCTTCTCAAAACTCAAATTGTTAAGCCAGAGAGCTCTACATTGCAGAACTCCAGCTAGTCTGATCGCAGAGGCTCGGACGTCGGATTTAGTCTCAAGAAACAGAATAGCTGTGTGCCATGGTATGACAGGAGTTTTTATACCCACTTCAGTGTAGGCAGCCTATGTTCTGTCCAGAGACAGCATGGTGTTAAGGAGATGGGGCTGGTGCAGCAGTACATGATGATTAAAGAGATGAGTGCTGGTGCAGCTCAGAGCTGGAGAACAGCAGAGACTTTATTTGACCCTGCAGTGCCCCAGCATCTGGAGCACAGCCAGTGGGAGTAGGAAGTAGGTGAGGAGGGGTATGAATAGGATGCAAGCAAAGGAAGTTTTGGCAGCAATAATGGCAGAAGATCAGCACAATGGAGAAGAGGGCAGAGGCTGAAATGCCCATCTTCTGGGACACAAGTGGTCTGTGCCATCTCCCATTACATACTGAGATGACTGCAGAAACTACCTTTGTTGCCACACTAGCAAAATTAATGTCCATCTCCCCAGATGGCTTCATTTCATTTTCCTTTGTGAGGGCCTTGTTTGTTTGTTTTTGTTTCTGCTCAGCCCTGAAGTGATGCCGGCTACTGTTTGCTTGCTCATATAACACTGCTTTAAAATTTCCATGCTTCACTGAAGTGCTGTATGCTCCCTGGGAGTGAACTAATACTGTGATACTGCATAATTAAGGCAGTAATAGCTTTAGCCCTTTTTCCATCTTCTGGTGTGAGAAAGAGCTAAGAATGTATGTCTTTGGCTTTTAGCACTCTTTAAAGGTGATATGATACATGCATTCCATGTGGATTAACAATGATTTTACAGAAAACCGATACTTTTAGCATCTATTCTGTAAAATAAGTTGTTTTTTTTTTCCTCTTGTCCTGGCAGGACAGTAAAATAGAACATAACCACTATTATTAAAGCCAGTCAGTCTCTTCCAATATTACTCTCCCATAATTCCTTTTCAGGCTAAGATGTAACAGTGCAACAGAACTGATACTGAGCCTTGAATCTTTGACTGACCTGCCAGTGTCTGATCCTGAATGAGGAAAGGCAGCTATTAACTCCCACTGATTTCAGGATCACCTGGCTAAAGTTGTACAGCCAAATCTTGTGGCTTAAGTCAATACCAGTTTATTGACTTGAGCAGCTGAAGGTTTGACCATTGTAGATTAAAGATGCATCTAACATTTATAGACATGCTCACCCTTGTTCTGTTGGTCTTAATGTAAAGGAAAGGAACAGCTTTGCTTTAGGAATAATGTCCATAGGAAAAATGTTGTAGGAAGAGCTGTGCTTGTTGGCCATACAGACACTGAGGCAGAATCTAGAAGGTCATTACAGAGGATCAGGTTTGAGGCTTTGAAAAATTTAGTCAATGAATCAAGTCAGCCTGTTGGCCACATCGTGTCCAGGCATACCCTCTGATTATGGCGACATTCTCACTCTTACAGAATACATACCATCTAAAGCTAATTTTTAACCATTTGCCATCTTTTCAAAAAAAAAAAGTCTTTTGTTATTCACTGTTCTGGATCATCTTTTTTAGCACGTATATTGACAGCAGTTAGTGGTAAGTAGAACTTGAGGAATTCTGGGCCAGACTCTCAAGCCATTACAGGTATCTGAGACTTTTTTCCAAGTCCACTGTAAGTAGTTTGGATAGTGGGTGATCCTCACTGAAGCTTTATGATGGTTCTCACTGGCTGGTGGTGTAGGTCAATTCATCCCCTTCAAAGGGGTTGATATTTTTATGATCCCAATGATAAAAGTTAAGTTTAACATTTGAACAAGACAAAAAAATCTCTAGGTCAATCACTATTTCAGATCAGCTTGTTTTATTTATACACTAATAAACTTTGTTCTTTTGTTTTTAACTTGGAAAAAATAATTGGGGTGTGCTTTTTTCCTCTGTCAGAAAATGATGGTTCTTTGTCTCATCAGTGGCTGGCCTGTTGCAGGCCTTTTTGAAAATTGTATGTCTGAATTGAAAGAACATTGTCTTGGGGGAATCTGGGTTTCAGCTTCTGTCTGCCCAGTGAGGCAGCTGGAGACTGCGTAGAAGGGTACAAAATAAATTGCAAAAATACCCCAACACCCTCCCCTTCCCCAAATTCCTTTTTCCCCCAACCCCTAAGAGAAAGTCTTCATATCACCACAATTGCTTCCACAGTTCTGTCAATGTTAATAGTGATGAACACTGCTTTTTTCTCCCCCGTCTTTCTTTTGCCTCTGTGTGTCTTTGCCTCTTCCGTTTGCTCTTTAACTCATTAGAGGTGCCCCAACTCACTGACCTAAGCTTTGTTGACATAACTGACTCAAGCATCGGCCTGAGGTGGACCCCGTTAAATGCCTCCACCATTATTGGGTACCGCATCACAGTAGTTGCGGCAGGAGAAAGTGTCCCTATTTTTGAAGATTTTGTGGACTCCTCAGTAGGATACTACACAGTCACAGGCTTGGAGCCGGGCATTGATTACGACATCAGTGTAATCACACTCATTAATGGCGGAGAGAGCGCCCCTACCACTCTGACACAGCAAACGGGTGAATTTTGAAAACTTCTGTGTTTCGTGACATGGACGGTGTTTCATGCTGTCACTAGCTGTTGGGATGACAGGGCTTTGTCCAAAGAGGAATTGAGCCACTCACTGGGGGAAAGACAGACAAACCCAGCTTAATCCTTTTTCTAAATGGCAGCTGGGGCTGGATATGCACTGCTCAATTTTCTAATTTGAGGCATTTTAATACTGTGAATGACTGCAGGCTTGCAAGTCTCATTCACCTTCAGATTTCTGGGATCCAGTTGGAATCGAGAGTGTGAAACACGAGCTATATATACACCAGACATTTAAACTGTGGTTCCCCAAAATCAGAGTGCCGAAGGGTGAAGCAGTTCAGCAGGCACCCTCCAGCTTATTTGTAGCCTTGAGAGCTATTTGAGCCTCTAGCAGTTTGTTTCAGTGGTGGCCCCACTCTTTCCACAATGCCCTAAAGGACGCAGATGAAACACCACTCCCTGAGGACATGCCATTGACAGCCATGTCACACCGTCAAGGGTCTCTGTAGTGCATGGGCAGAAGGCGAGCTGAAAACTGGTTCTTGCATGAAATCCTATTGTGTCTGAAAATCCGGAGGCTGTAAATCCTTCAACACAAGTAGAAGTAGTCATAGGAAATTAGTGGTATACCCTCTCCTCTCCTGTGTGTGCATGTATGAATTCTAGATGAGATGACTTTTCCAGCTGTAAGCTGCTGTATGGCAACTTTAAACCTCTCTTGGCTCCACATGTGTAATATGAAATCCAGCTGCAAGAAGCACATTACTGAAACTTGCTACCTTGTTTTCAAATTAGCCCCGCAGGGTATATTTAAAGTATTGGGAAATGCCAGGAGGCTAAAGGAGCCTGACAGCAGTACAGGCGTATTTTTCTCTTAACTGTAGTAGAACCAAATGTAGTCTAGAAGTCTGTTTGCATGGATCTGACACAGTAGTCTGTTATGCATGAGATATTTTCTCTAGTGACTCCCTAAACATGTGTCTCAATCAGCTTTTATGTATCAGAGAAGATTAATGTATATTTGTTCTTTGCTATGTAGCTGTGCCTCCTCCCACTGACCTCCGCTTCACTAATGTGGGGCCTGATACTATGAGAGTGACGTGGACTGCACCAACTTCCATCGTGCTGAGCAGCTTCTTGGTGCGCTACTCACCTGTGAAGAAGGATGAAGATGTTGCAGAGCTGACAATTTCACCCTCTGACAACATGGTGATCTTAACAAGTAAGAGAATTACATAAGACAAATATAAGAGGCCCCTTATATATGGGTGGAGATGTGGCATAAGATGAGGGAAAAGAAAACTGTTTGCTCTAAGTATAACTGGCCAAACTCCCAGCTGATACAAGCTGATGTCAAAGTAGCCTCATGCAAACGCACACAGGTGGATTTTGGCCACTTGCTTTAACTAAGTTAAAAGCAAACCACAGGAAAGCTTTTCCCATCAGTCCAAGGACGATGGTGAATCAGAGTATGGGGTAATTGCTTTGCTTTGCAGCCTGGTTAGGTATTAAGAGTAAATACATATTACTCTCTTAGTTTGCCAAAGAAGACAAGGACCTATAGTGCAGAGGTTTGGGGGAGGGGGGGGGGGGCGGGCAGGGGCGATCAGAATGTGCCAAAGGTCATTGTTCCTTTGGTTCTGTATATTTGGGATCAGAAGATAAATACTGTTTGGAACTTCAGGGGACATGGCAAAAAATCTTGGGCACTTTTCAAAAACTGAGTTAATTTTTGCTGGTGCAAAAGTTGTGTTTTACTTCAAGGTTTTTTTTCCCCATCCTGGAATTGGATTGGTTGAGTGAAAGACAATAGCTCTTTTTAGAATGAGGGTCCAGATCTGAAGCTCGTGTAAATTAGAATAGCTGTGTTGAAAATCCCTAGCTCTGTTTCAGTTTATATCAGCTAAAGCTTTACCCTGGTACATAACTAGATAGCTAGAAGGGGCTGTGATGAAAACTCATTGCTTCTAGCCAGTCCCCACAACTTAAGAACACAGTGATACAGGATACCGTGCTCCTTCAGGCTAAAACATTTCTGGCAACAGTAATGCCACAAAAAAAGATTTGAGTTTGACTGTCACGAAGGCTCAGATCTTCCATCAGGTAAAACCCGATTATCCCCATAAACACAATTAAAATTGCATAGCTTTTTAAGTGACTTCTAGTCATTAGTAAAGAAATCTGTCTAAACCCCTTTACTTAAACTCCACAGATCTGCTCCCTGGTACTGAATATCTTGTGAGAGTCTACAGTGTTTCTGAGCAACATGAGAGTGCACCTTTGTCTGGAATCCAGAAAACAGGTACTTAGACAACACATAAGACATGCTTAATGCATTAATTAGTGCCATCCATTAAGTTGATCTTGCTGCCCTTGCTTGTGTGGTCACCTTGTTGACAGACCGTCAGATAGATATCAAAGAGCAATGCAAATCCACAACTTGGGAAATACTAGAATGTCTAATATCTCATTTGGTGTGAGCTACAACTTCTGGTTCTAAATAGAGCATCATAGACCCTCGTGTGAATGTACCAGTCATGTGTGCCTGAGAACGAGCCCAGGCAGAGCCTATTGTATCCGTCGGTGACTTTTGTTTTACAGCTGTAACAGAGCTTGCTGGTTGTGTGCTGCTTTATGTTGTGTTGTCTGTGTAAGAACAAATATTAAAACAAGTCAGACTGGTTATTTAGAGAAGACTTCAGATGTTGACCAAAGTTGCCATACACTTTCCTGCAGTTGTGTTCCAGCACTTGTTTATCTTGCTTTGATCCTGAACATGTGTGTGCTTAGTTCCACAGCTGAATAGCATTTGGCTTAAGATACGGCAGGGTCATGGTACTGAGCTTCATGCAACAAGACAGTGGTGATGATTAGTTGTTCAGCTGAGCTCAGTCTCTTGTCTCTTTGAAATACCCAGGTCTCGATTCCCCCACTGGCCTTGACTTCTCGGATATAACTGCCAACTCTTTCACCGTCCACTGGATTGCTCCTCGTGCCACCATCACCGGCTACAGAATCCGGTATCACCCAGAGCATGGTCCCAGCAAGCCCAAGGAGGACCGCGTGCCCCCCTCACGGAACTCCATCACTCTTACCAACCTGCTCCCAGGGACCGAGTATGTGGTCAGCATCATTGCCGTCAACGGCAGGGAGGAGAGCGTGCCCTTGGTCGGCCAGCAAACAACAGGTAAGCCTTGAGAGACGAGTAAGCTGACTAAAAGTTGCCTTGAGGTTTTGGGGTGTCCTTTAGTGAGGTAGATGCTGTTAAAACCAGATATGATACATCACTTGTAGATGTGTGCACGGCGCTGGAACTAAGATGAGAAGCAGAGAAGTACAGTGTGATGGGTGTGATCTGTACTGACGTATGTTGTGTTCAGACTCCCTCTCACTTCTGTTTCTAGTGTCTGATGTTCCAAGGGACCTGGAAGTTACCCCCACCAGCCCAACCAGCCTTGTGATCTCCTGGGATGCTCCTGCAGTGACAGTCAGATACTACCGGATCACTTATGGTGAAACAGGTGAGGGCAAGCTGCTCTGGCAGTTGCAGACCAGCAGATCTAGTCTGAGGCTATCGGAAAGCCACAGCAAATTGCAAAGACAAGTTTGACTGCAGCAGACAAAAACCCCTCTCTTTAAGATCTTTGCAGCATGTTTAAAGAAGATTGTCAAATACAAGGTTTATTTTTGCAGGAGAACAAATTATCTTCATCTGCCCCCTGCAAAAAGGAGCATTTGGAGCACTCCAGTCTGTGTGCATATTTAATTTTTCATTGGGTTGGACCGAAAAAAACTGACGCAAAATTCACTGAAATCAACATCATCCTCTCTTCAACTTAATGCATATAAGATTGTCTTGTGTTTTTTTATGATTGAAAATGTATACTTGAAGAGATCCATTACACTTCTTTTTCCACCCCATCCTCTTCAGGTGGAAGCAGCCCTGTACAGGAGTTTACAGTGCCTGGCACCGTGTCCACTGCTACCATCACTGGCCTCAAACCTGGCGTGGACTACACTATCACCGTGTATGCTGTAACTGGTCGTGGAGACAGCCCTGCCAGCAGCAAGCCAGTTACTGTCACCTACAAAACAGGTGAGACCTGTCTGTACAACAAAACCCCACCAAAAACTTCACCAAAAACAAAACAGAAAAAAACAAACAAACAACAAAAAAGCTTTTTTTGGCTTACCCCCCACAAAGTTGGCACTGATCCCTGGTTTCTGTTAGAAGCCCTGGGCTGTGTTTTAAGCCCATTGTTCTCAGTGGAGCTGCATGTAACGGTGGCCCAGCATGATAAGTATATGGCACTGAAGGGGGATCACAGACTCAGACTTTTGGAGGAGGGGAGACCAAGTGGAGTCCAGATGGGGACAATCAATGTTTGACTGCTCATTGTGGAGTGGAAATCCTGTTGGGCTGTCATATCAGAAGTCCTGGTTGGCTCAACTCTGGTGCTTCTGGTGCACTGTGACTGCAATGAGACCTGATTTCTAACTCCAGGACTCTCTTCTCACTCGTGGTCTGGATCTAGCATAATCCTACTCCTACCGTAGCTGCAGATGAAAGCATTTAGTAACCTTTAAAAATAACAGAAATCCTCAACTAACCTTTATACAAGGTCTGTCACCCATATAGCATGGTTAAGACCTTTTTGCTCTGGGCTAACGTGCTGCTATTTATTTGTCCCTCATGCTTTCTGTTCCAAGAAACACAGCCTAGAAAAGAGAGATGAATAAAATTCATCTAGGAGGTAACAGTGGAGGGAGAGTTTCCTGTAGCATTGTACTCAGAAAACCTGTTTTTATTGCCCAGAAATAGACACACCATCCCAGATGCAAGTTACCGATGTCCAGGACAACAGTATCAGCATCAGATGGCTCCCTTCAACATCCCCAGTCACAGGATATCGGGTGACAGCTGTCCCCAAGAAAGGCCATGGACCCACAAAAACGAAAAATGTCCCTCCAGGTAAGAGTACACGACATCCTTCAACAGGTCTATAAAGCATGCAAGACTGAACCACTAGAATCGGCACCATCAGGCGCTAGGCGTATGCTCTAAACCAAACTTTTTCCTGCTTGCACTTTTCTTCCATCCTGCTAACTTCACTGAAGTCTCATCCAGCAGAAGCTAGGGCACATTTTTGCCCTGAAAACTTGACACTTCTGTGATGCCACTCTGCTGCAAAGGTTTGTTCTTGGCAACCTCAGTGTATCTGAGAGGTATCTGGATTTTTAAGTGAATGCTATTGGATTTTCTACCATCCAGCAAAACTTCCACCAAAATCCTTCTGAAGGTCACATTGTTCCTTAGTCACAGCATATGGAACTTGGTCCCTGCTACATACAGCCTTGATCTTGTGACCATAAAGAGGGCCAGCCATCTCTCAGGTTGCTCTCAGGAACACGGGCAGAAGGTTTTGTGGGATTTACAGAGCTCATTGCTCAGGCGTGCCTGTGCTGCATTTGGGCTAATGGTCAATCCTATCGCAGAAAACAACAAGAACTGGTCAGATCTTGCTTTTTCTACTGTGTTAATCTCCCTTTGAGCTGTGGGGCCTTTGAGCAGGTGCAAATTGCAGGTGCCTTGTCCTGCACTGTCAGAGAAGCATAGTGCAAGCAGAATTTAAACCTGATGTATCAAACTTGTCTCATTTTAATGTTCAATCATGAAATGACTAATATAGGCCCTTCATCCAAGACTGCCTGGAGACCAGTGCTCTGCAGCTTTGTGCAGCTGCAGACAGACTAATGTTGTTCTTTCCCTGCCAGATCAAACACAAGTCACTATTGAAGGTCTGCAGCCCACAGTTGAGTACATGGTCAGTGTCTACGCTCAGAATCAGAACGGAGAGAGCCTCCCCTTGGTGGAGACAGCTGTCACCAGTATGTATTTCACTTTGCGGTAACAAAACGTGTTATTTATTGATGTCTGAATCTACCATGCAGTATCACATCCCCAGTGAAACTAAGCGGCAGGTGCCCAGATCCCAGGAGAATGCAAGATGGCTTGCCCTGCGATAAGTACCACGCACCTAAATTGCAGATGCTGGCAAAAATGCAGTCCTTCTCCCCCAGACGCTGGCAAAATGCAACGCTCCACCCCACAAAATACTGCACTTCTGATTTTCTTTCACTAAAGCCACAAAGTCTCTTTGGGCTTTGCCTTCAGCCAATCAGTGGAAAAAAATGTGCGAAGATCTCCTTTATGGAGCTAGTTGGCAAAGGTGGTTACTGTTAAGGGACTGGACTGAGCTTGGGAGCATTTGTCCTGTGCAAGGGAGTAAAGGAAACTGCATGAGTTACCAAGAATTTGTGACTAGGCACTACCAAAATAAAAGAATGCTGCCCTCCAGTTGCTCTATCTGCCTGGACAGTACTGCTCTGATCACAGAGGAAGCAAGAGGGAACATGCAATTAATTCAGAAGGGTGCCTCTGTAAAGTGCCTTTTTCAGGGACACTTCTGAGGTAGGGATTTCCATATACACTATTCCTGTGCTCAAGCTTGCATTCAAAACCACAGCTCAGCCACAAACAGTTGCAGGACTGTCCTAAAGACAACAGACACTTCGCTGAAGCTTTTCAGAGAAGGGGAAAGTTCACATCAATTTTGAACCAAAAAGTTCCTGGAAAAAATCATCTTTGCCAACTAGAAAATGTGGAAAATTCAGGACTAACATAACAAGGCAAATAAAAAAAAAAGTTGCAATCTTTTAGATGAGCATAACTTGGATCCAATATAAAAATGGTATTATAGTTCCTTTTATTATGTATAACAGATGGGTATAGCTCTGTGTAGCCACAGTAGACTTGTATGGAGCAAGGCTCACTTACCTTGCAGTCTAGCACCAAGCTCAAATCTTTCTAGGAAAATCTAATTAATTGGTCTAATTAGGAAGTGTGTGCATCAACCAGTTGCACCTGTGGACATTCTGTGCACTCAATACAGAGCTGAAAAGTTTTTTGTTCCTAACTGGTATCTTAAAATATAATATACTGAGTAATTTTCTTGATAGGTGTGTTAATTGGATGTTAATTTATGAAAGAAAATAGTGGGACTGATTCTCCTCGGACTGGTGCTTCACACAGCAGCTGACGATAGTGAAAAGCTAACGCAGCATGAACGCAAACTTACCAAGTCAGCTGGGTTGTCTGGCTGCCTTTAGCACTGGGCACCACGTACCCGCTCGGACAGAAACAGGTCTCGAGATAGCCAGATATTTAATTTTTTTCTCTTGACCACTTGAAGCTAGCTTAATGCTGCTGGACTTGTCTGAAGGGGGTTCCAGTGCCAAGGGGATTCAGACGCAGGTACAGATTGGTGTCCTGCCTGCCTTGAAGGTGTTCAGCGAGGCTAAGAGTGCCTTCCTGCTGTCTGGCACCCGCAGACTGTCAGCCTGACTCTGCACAGGCGTAAGCATGTGTGCAAGGTGCAGCACAGAGGAGAATCAAGTACCCTCTCGCCCGCGCAAAACCGAAAACTGCTTTGCATGTAATAGAGAAGCTTTTTATTTTCCTCACCCACAACCTGCTTTTTATCACTTAACCTCTTACCGTTAATTTGCCTAACAGACATTGACCGCCCTAAAGGACTAACATTCACTGAGGTGGATGTTGATTCCATCAAAATTGCTTGGGAAAGCCCGCAGGGGCAAGTCACCAGGTACAGGGTGACCTACTCAAGCCCTGAGGATGGAATCCATGAGCTATTGCCGGCCCCAGGTGGCGAAGAAGACACTGCTGAGCTGCATGGCCTCAGGCCAGGTTCTGAGTACACTATCAATATCGTTGCCATATACGATGACATGGAGAGCCTGCCCCTCACTGGGACCCAGTCCACAGGTACACCTCTAACTACACGCCCAGCAGGCCATGGCAGCGGCGGCTTCTGCCCCGTTGGGTAAAGTGTGCTTCTGGTGCTCGGCCCTGGGGAAGCCCCGGGGGCAGCAAAGGGGATGTGATGTCTCCCGAGAGACGCGGAGCTGGCACTGGAGAGCTGGCTGCCAGCCAAGTCGGCCTGCGGATGCGCTGGGGAAGGGAGAGCGTGCAGGAAAGACCAGCTGGAATGAAGAAGCAGATTGCAGGGAAAGGAGGGATGCTGCTTTATTAGCCTTTTCTCAGTCCTCGAGTGGATTGGTAATGTTCAGTCCCTAGTCAGGGAGCCTAACGCCTGGTGGGAATACCCTCTCACCACACTCTTCTCTTGTCTGTAGGGTTTGGGGGCCCTGTGACCAGAAGCAGTTACCAAAACCAGAGCGACTAGGGCAGCTTCCATCCCCCAGGGTCCTCACCTCCTCATTGAACAGATCAGTGTGAAAAGCTTGGAGACTGGTTGGCTTTGAGGTCTCTCAGAGCCTCTGCATCCTTCACTGGCACTGCCCTAAGGACTGCAGCCCGTGTGTATGCCCACACCCTGCACTCACGTCATCTCCACAAGAACAGGGCATTCTCTGTTCAGGAGACCGCATTCCCTGATGTGCCAGTCTGATCCAACCCAGAGCAGAACACATTTAAAAGCCCTTTGTGAGAAAGGAAAAGGAAACTCTTCCTTGAGATACAATTACTTCTAGCAATATGGAATTCATTACAAAGCTTGCACAGTGCCAGACATGTCGCAGTAGCACCTTTGTAATAAAGGTTTCCCATTCATTTGTGGATGAAAAGTTGGCACTCTAATTCCAGGGCAGTAATGAAGACAGTGGTTCCTAGTGTTCAGATTGCTGCACTAAACTGAAGCAAAGTGCTGTAATGATTGAAACAGCTGGCTGACTACCTGCCAAAAATGCAAATAGAGTAATTTTTTAAAGCCCACTCTCTGTGGCTCACCCTTTGTGGGTTGTTCAGAGGTGTATTTGAAGCCATTCAAGACTTCCATTGACTCTTATGGCCTTTAGATTGAGCTCTGCTTGAGCAAAGCAGCAAGGGAGAAACATCTTTTATTTCCAGTCTATAAAATTAGAAAACTTCACAGCAATATGCTAATAGGGGGCACTATAGTAAGGAATATTTTTCCCTGTTTACAGCCTGAGGATTACAAACAGTAAGGCAAGATGTTTCAGTGGATGCTTCCTGTGTTATGCAAGCATTTGTTTTTAAAGATATCAGATATATTAGCTCACAAACAGCCTCTTGTGATGAGCCTTATGGCCACCACAGCTCTGCTTTTCCATTGCCTTGCTCTCTGTGTAGTAATTTACACTTGTGTAAGTGGCTGTAAAATGCTTCCCCTCTGCATTTGGCAGTATTTTTATATCTTCTTTGCGATTCCTGAGCCTGCTTCCTACTTACTTTTGTAAAACATCAGTCATGCTTTAGAAATGAACAGAGAGAGACAAGTGAAGCAGGACTAAACTACCAGCCATCTGATGAAAAGCAGAGGCAGGCAGAAGAATTAAAACAGATTGGCCTACTACAGGTGTAAGCACCTCCCAAAGCATTCACCTTGTATCTCAGTGTTGTTACTCACCTAACTTCAGGGTTGAAGCAATGAGACCTCCTCCTTATTTCTCCAGAAAAGGCTTACCACAGACTTGAGAATCTCCTCCTGAATGCCTTATCCCCTTCCACGGTGCTGTGCACCTGTGTTTGCAGAAAGCACACTGCTTTCCCCCTCATGTATTTCAGGCCTGAAACTGTCTCATGTTCAGGACAGGATACTGTTTTATCTGAGACCATCATCTCCTTCAAACTAACCGTGTGCCAATCCTGATTTCTGCAGCAATCCCACCTCCAACAAACCTGCAGTTTACTCAGGTAACTCCCACCAGTCTTACTGTCAACTGGAATGCACCAAACGTTCGTCTAACTGGCTACAGAGTCAGAGTGAACCCCAAAGAGAAGACTGGTCCTATGAAAGAAATCAACCTTTCTCCGGACAGTACATCTGCCGTTGTGTCTGGATTAATGGTAACTTTCCTTTGTGCGATGCAGAGAAGTGTGTTTTGGTGTGCTATGAGAAGGAAATGTTAAAACTTGAACCCATTTAAAATTCCTGGGTTGGAAACCTCAGCTGGAGTAGCTCATTACAGTTCCTAGGGGTCTGACTCTGTTTGACGTCTCACTAGCCATCAGCTGTAACTATTCATTATCATAGTTTTTAAAAGGCGAGGAACTGGCCTACTGAATCTGCATTCCTCCCCCCCCCCCCGCCTTGTTTAGCACGGAAACTGGATGCCTTAATCAAATGCAAATAATCAGGTTCACAATCAACAGCAACCCAGAAAAATGCTTTTACACATCTTTCACAAAAGAGGTCAGATAAAGTGACCTTATCCAGTGGTTTTCAAGCTGTGATATGGGAGATCTGGCAGTCTTGTCTATTTCTAAGACATCTGCAAAATGTAAGTAAAAATGCAGGTCTTTTATGGGTATGCTTAAATTTGCTATATAGCCATCTTCTCCACTGGAAACATTTCAGTAGTTCGTGTACTGGAAAATGCCGAAAATCACTGCTCTTAGGGTGCCTGCTATCTTAAAAAGCTACTGATCTGTTTTTAAGGAGTTTTATGAATCATTTTGAAAAGTGAGCCTTAAAATACATTCTAATTTAAGTGGACTCCTGGTCCGATGCAGTCAAAGACTAAAGACCATGCTTAAAGCTTTAACTTCCACTATTCTCTTTTCTTCACAGCAAGAGCACCTTATCATAGCAAATGGCATCCATTAACCCCAGGAGAAACAGGATAGGAATTAGCTTTTCCTGAAGAGTGAGCTGTGAAGCACAGAGATCCCAAAATGAGGGATGACAAGCTTCTTCGAGGATTTCCTCTGCTCCTGGGTGCACACATGTACACTAATAGCATTATCAACGCTACTGTTTATCAGGGTCCATGTCTTTTATGACAGGTGGAAATCACTAGAATCATCCCGTTAATCCCTCACTGGTTTATTTTTAAGGTTTCATACCTCAGTAACTGGTGACAAAGAAATGGGGCTTTACCAAACACAAGGGCATTTCTCCCTGTCAGGTCCTTGTCATAACGTGGTGTAACAACTTCTGTTCTAGGTGGCAACCAAGTATGAAGTGAGTGTGTATGCACTGAAGGACTCTCTGACCAGCCGACCTGCCCAGGGGGTGGTGACCACTCTTGAAAGTAAGTGGGGGATCCTTCTCAAATGACCAGATATTCTGTGCTGGGTGAGGAGGCCCAGAGACAGATCAAACTCTGTGTCAAACGCAAGGCTCTACACTAAGCTCCAACAAAGGCCTTCACATTTAGTCGGTAAGATTCACAATCCCCGCAGTACTGACAGGAGACTTCTTCCTTCTGGTGCAGATGTTAGTCCACCTCGCAGGGCCCGTGTGACAGATGCCACAGAGACAACCATCACCATTACCTGGAGAACCAAGACCGAGACAATCACTGGCTTCCAAATCGATGCCATCCCAGCAAGTGGCCAGAACCCCATCCAGAGGACCATCAGCCCTGATGTCAGGGCCTACACTATCACTGGTGAGTGAGATGCTTCAGCAGGCCGTCAGCAGGTATGCTGGGTTCTTGCTTTGTAGCAGAATTTCCTTGACGGGAATAATACAGGAAAAAAAGGTGGGAAAAAAATATCTGAGTCATTAAGACCAGCCTCCAAGAAGTTGTTGAAAGATGTTCTGCTGCCTCTTTTAAATGGCTTCCTCAGATTAATGTTAAAACAGATAGAAAACACTGCTGAAGGTTCTCCACACTAACAACTGGGGCTGCCTTTTGTAATATACTTACTGTTTTAGCAAGAAAAGCTAATGTTTCTTTCAACTTCATTTCAGGCTTGCAACCTGGCACTGACTACAAGATCTACCTTTACACTCTGAACGAGAATGCGCGCAGCTCCCCGGTAGTGATTGATGCGTCCACTGGTAATGACATTGCCTGACTTCTCTGCTCATGTTCATACAGTGATCACCTGTGGGCGGGCAGAAGTTGTGCATATCTGACCACATATAACGTTATGACTCGCAGAAATATGTGTTATTTCTGAGTTTGAAAAGGGTCTCAGAAGATAGAGTCTGGGTAAAGCTGCTCGCCTTTCCTGCACTTGACTTGTTTCCTTTTGTTTTCACCTAGCTATCGATGCTCCTTCCAACCTGCGCTTCCTTACAACCACAAGCAACTCCCTCCTGGCTACCTGGCAGCCTCCCCGAGCCAAGATCACAGGCTATATCATCAGGTACGAGAAACCTGGCTCACCACCCAAGGAGCTTCTGCCTCGCCCTCGGCCCAGCACCACCGAGGCTACTATTACTGGTACGTGTCTCTGCTTTGTTTGGAAGCTCCTCACTTGAAGCACTTGAGCTTAAGAGTTGCTTTTCTTTTACTAGTAGCTGGGAGCTGTTTAACTCCATCCTCTCAACACCCCTTGCCCTCTTACCTGGCGTAAATATACCACCAGCTTGTGCAGCTGAGTAGCCACAGCAAAGGACATCACTGTACAGAAAGCACTAAGGAATTCCCTCCTTCCCTGTGCAGGAAAATCCCAGCTTTGTTCCTGCGTGCTTTCTGGGGCAGTACAAAGAGTCCAGCCCCCTGCTCCTCAGAACAAACTGAAATCTGACCGTGTCAGCTGGGATTGCAGATGCTGCAGACACAAAACATGAGTCTTCAGAATGCGTGACTGACGGAGTGCCAGAATCATGGGCTCTTTCGCTTGAGTGCATAACAGTTGTGGCAGCGGGGAAAGGAAACATCTGTGTATTGTTAGATCTGATAGCTGGTCTGAGTAGAGACATGTATTGTGTTTACAGGACAGGCATGTCCATAAAACCACTGTCTCTCATTAGAAACTGTAACAACAGAACAAAGTTGTCTTTCTCTTAGCTGACCATCACATTTTATCATTAGGCCTTCCCCCCCTCCTCTCTTTAAATATAAAATTTTCTTTTCTCCCTCTCCAGGTTTGGAACCAGGAACTGAATACATCATCTACATCATTGCTGTGAAGAACAATCAAAAGAGTGAACCGCTGATTGGCAGAAAAAGGACAGGTAAAACAAAGCTCTAGGTTGTTGTTGTGTGCTAACAGGAGATGACGTCCCCTTCTTGGGGAACACCAACTCAAGAACGAAATAGCAATAGTATGTAAAATATCCTGTTCACACCATTTAGCCATTCTTTTGTGAGTCAAATAGGCTTTGTAAGGATTTTCTTTCTAGGATGC
This sequence comes from Anser anser, assembly GCF_964211835.1. NCBI lineage: Eukaryota > Metazoa > Chordata > Aves > Anseriformes > Anatidae > Anser > Anser anser. The sequence goes on from NC_139726.1 coordinate 31,868,529, forward strand.
AGGAGGTGAGATTCCTAAGTTACACAAATGACGTTTGGCTATGTTGAACACCAAGAACAAATCAACATGCTTGGTGCTTGATTCTAGCCTGGGTACTTAATCCATAATCAACTTAAGGTTAATATTCATTTCCTTCTAGCTTATTATGCCATCAAAGGTAGAATCGACTTACTCGTTGCCCATTGCATTTCTCTCTTCACCCCCTCCACAGTTTGAGATTGCAAAAATACCCTGTAGATATCCGAATGCCATCTAGGGGCTAGTTTCTTACTGCACACCAGTGGTTTTCTTAATTGATAACCTCAGAATATCTGTTGTAATTACATCTCAATTTGAGCATTGGTGGCTTCTTTGGGATGCAGTGTTCAAAACTGTTGCTCTGCTGTATGAAAAACTCATACCAACACACTTCTTATGCTCATGTATGAAATAAATATATTTATATGCCATATAAATATATAGAGAAATCATTACCTTCAGTAATCACAATGAGATCATAAAAAGTGTGTTGTATCTTGGGACGACTGCTAATCTGCTTGGAGCAGTGTACAGCATCCGCTCCAGCTGTTTGATTTACCACTGTTAATTTGCTGTGCTTTGCTTTATGGCTTCTAACCTTTCTTTGGCTAGATGAGCTTCCCACGTTGATTACCAGACCACACCCCAACCAGCCCGACATTCTCGACGTACCTTCCATTGACGAGGGGACCCCCTACCTCACAAACAATAGGTATGACAATGGAAATGGTATCCAACTTCCAGGCACTTCAGGGCACCCACAGACAATAGGACACCAGGGGCAGCAAGTCTTCTTTGAGGAGCACGGCTACAGGCGGCCTGTACCCACCACAGCAACTCCCCTCAGGCCGGGGTCGAGACGGCAGCCGCCGAACGTGGACGAAGCCATCGAAATCCCCGGGTACCAAGTGCCTATCATAGTCGAACCTTCCTACCCTCACTCCCGTGGGCCCAGGCGCAATGACACCACGGGGCAGGAGGCTCTTTCTCAGACCACCATCTCTTGGAGGCCGTTGCTGGAGAGCACTGAGTACATCATCTCATGTCAGCCCGTCAGCCAGGACGAGGACACTTTGCAGGTAATCGAACTGCCTGAGCACAGGGATGGTGCTGGACTCGCTCTTGGGCCTCCAGCCTTTTGCTGTGTTAAAGGGGTGGCAGGGAGGGTTGGCTTAGTCTTATTAATGCAGCTGGGGGCAGGAAGGATAAATGCTTCTCATTCACAGCGAGGCTACAGGATAAAACGGCCAAAGCAAAGCCCTTGAAGTGCTGTCAGTACCAACCTTTCACCAGGGAAAGGGGTAGTCAGGGAGACAACTGGGAATTTGCTCTAGAGTTTCAAAGACTCAGGCTCTGCTCCTCCAAGCCAAAGACTCGCTTAGCCAGTCTCCTTTCTCCCCCTCCATATCTGTCTCCCTGAAACGGTGATAACTTACCCATCACAAACCACAGCCCAGAGTAATCAACTCAGTGGTGTTTGAAGGTCTCGGTGTCTGAGGGGAACGAGCTGGCTGCATCACAGTATAGAGCACAAGTCACCATGTCTTTGTGAGTGGGGTGGCACCTGAGGAGTAACCACTCTTTCCTTTTTGGTGACGTGCCATTGCTGTTGTTGCAGTTCAGGGTCCCTGGCACTTCCTCCAGTGCTACGCTCACCGGCCTTACGAGAGGGGCCACCTACAACATCATAGTGGAAGCCCTGAAAGATCACCGGAGACAAAAGGTGCTGGAGGAGGTAGTCACGGTTGGCAATACTGGTAAGTGAAAGCTCTGCAGAGTCGAGGTGAGCCTTTGCTGCACCTGCCTCACTTTCTTTGATCAAAGAAGCGAGTACCTGGTGCCCAGGCTCAAGAACAGGTCTGAAAGGAACCTTTGCCAGCGGGGTACTGGGACAAGAAATTTGTAAGGTGTGCTGGTTTTGGATAGCTGCCCCACTGATTGTGTGACCACAGCTGTTTTGATCAGTTGTCTAATTATGGAGAATGTGCCCTGAGGCTCCATGCATTCCTCAAGGGTCTGTGCTGGAGAGAAAAGGCAAGAGATCTGGCATTTGCAGCTCTCCGAGGAAGTCAGGGATCATGCCGGTGGTGCAGATTCCTGCCCAGGAGGGAGGACTTGCAGTCACAATAACACAGCGTGCTCGTGGGAAGATGCCGGTGGCCAGCCTAAGTGCTCTGTCAGTCATTTGCCACTGCCTCTGTGCTGGCTACCCAGCAGTACCACGAGGCTGTCCTGAAGGTCCAGCAGCGGGGAAGGCTGCCTGCAGAGATGCTGATGAAGCACAGACAGGCTGCACTTAGCAGCCTCGTGGCCAACCACAAGTACTTGTGGGCAGAGGCAGCACTTGCCACAGCTGGAAAGCCCAGAGCCCACACGCACCCTGCAGGACCTGGGCTTTGCTTTTACCAGTGCAGGGATACGATCAGCGACTGTTTTTTCTCTCCCTCCATTTCATCCTGTGTATTTTGAGGTCAAAAAAGAAGGCAGGAAATTCGTCTCTCCAACAGCATGGCTGTAAGGTCTCATTCCACTCCCCCACCCCACCATGAGCTAGGGTCTGAAATGCCTCCAAAAAGCGCCCATGCAGCCACCACCCTCCTGCCTTTGTCCCCAGCATCTCACAGCACATTTCTCGTATACAGGCTAAGTCAGATTGCTGCTCCTCAGCAGCAAATGCAAAATCTCACACTTGCTTGAAACTTGGCAAATCAAAATGAAAATAGCCTTCACGTCAGCTTTTTTTCTCATTCAACTGCTCTGACACATGCAAATGGAAAATAAATCGCAGGGAGTCTGAACCGCTGACAGAGTCATCAGGCGTGTGCCCATGGGGTAGTTCCATTACTACCAGGATGTTTTAAGGAAAAAAATGCACATATTCAGTGAAAATCGTTCTGTCTTTCATTAGTTCCTATTGCTGTGTATGATGCCTGTTTCTTTTCTTTCCCTTCCAGTGTCTGAAGGACTCAACCAGCCAGCTGACGACACCTGCTACGATACTTTCACCGGCTCCTTCTATTCCATTGGCGAGGAATGGGAGCGGTTATCTGAAACTGGCTTTAAACTCTGGTGCCAGTGCTTAGGCTTTGGCAGTGGTCATTTCAGATGCGATTCTTCTAGTGAGTAGCTGGCTTCTGACCACCCCTCCCTGTCCCTAACCCCCCTGAGCTCTAAGGGCATGTTTGACAGCCAGTCTGATCCAAACATGACGCAAATGAACACAGGCTCTTCAGTTTTTAAACCAAATCAGTGTTTTGCATCATTAGTGGTGATGGAAAACTCTGATTATTTCTCAGCTGTGCAACTTGTGTAGCATTGCTATTTATTGCATCAGCAGCAATCAACATGGTATTGGTATATGATGACTTTTTCCACTAAAGTTAAATGTTTTTGTTATTTTTCCTACCCTTTTCAGGTATATCTAGGCAACGGGTAAATAAATGTGAGATAGACAAGGTGCCTAAATGACAATATCTGAGTAGCTATTTAAGAAGACAGCTTTGAATAGTAAACTCTGGTTGAATTTTCACCTCCCAGTTATGTTGCAGAGGGCCAGACAGAACTTGTGTGGATTTCAGTGGGTATTACAGCAAGTCCAGAGTCTGCTTTGCATCGCAGACAGCCTTTGCAAAGCATCTTGCAGAACCAGTTCTCTGATTTCTCTCAGTGGCTCTTTGAAACCATGGAGCAGACAATACCACTGCCACAGGTCTAAGGTTTAGTCTTGGCAGGACTGCGGCTTACATGGAAGAGTTTTGGATTTCATGCAAGGGAATGGAACAAAAGTCTGTGGTGGTTTAACACATGTCCGATTCATTGAAATTGTGCTTTTAAATTGCAGAGTAAGCTAAGCAAAAAGGGCATTTCTGCAATTTGCGTAGACTCAGAGTGACTGCAGGGGAGACATTTGTTTTACTGGATTAATATTTATATTTCATCATTTGATGCACATGCCTTACCCTTTTGTTTTCTTTTGCAGTTTGTGATAGCTTTACTGGGTATCTGTTCAAAAACATAAGAGTACTTAAAATATTTTTCTCTCCCTTCCTACCTTGAATTTCTTCCCCTACCCCCTCCAACACCAATCTTTGTCACATCTTACTCTTTTCCTAAGAGGCTCTACCCATTTCCCACACATGTCACAGACCACACCAGTTACAAGCTGCAGGAATCTAAATGTGTGGCTGTTGGAGGTGATTTTGTCCTGAGGACTCACAAGAGCTGAAGGGATTCTTTCTCTTGCCCCTCTGTTGGTTCCTGAGACAACATCAAGCCGTTCTCCTGCTGTGCTACTGCAGCACGTGGGGTAACGCCTGCTCATGTTCCTCTGCCTTCTCCAGAGTGGTGCCACGATAACGGTGTGAACTACAAGATCGGGGAGAAGTGGGACCGGCAGGGGGAGAATGGCCAGATGATGAGCTGCACCTGCCTTGGAAATGGGAAAGGAGAATTCAAGTGTGAACCTCGTAAGTCACTTAAGTTAAATGAACACCAGCTTGGGAAGGTTCAGCACCCATCTCAAGGCTGTTCCCATGCTCTTGGGTACTGCCATGGTGGCAAGCAGAGTATCAGTGTTACCAGATCCAGGCTGTGGAGGCTGAATTGGGAACAGATTGAAACTGTTCTCTCAGGAGCTGAAAGCATGAAACTCCACAAGAAATTCTACGCTTAAAAAGAAAACCCTCTTAGTTTAGGTCACAGCACACTCAGCGCCTGCCTGCCTTTACCCCAAAGCCACACACGAGGGACATGTCACCGCACTAAGTGGTACAGATTGCCCTAATCAGGGACACAGGACACTTCTGCGGGGCCTGTCACCTAAAGATCCTTTGGATTCAGCAACATGAATTAAACAGCATTGCTCTTGTCAGGCGAATACCCTCACAGTCTAGTTGAAAGTGTCTAGGGAGCTACAGAAATGACTGATGTTCCTCATGCCAGCCAGCGGGCCTCTGGTCAGAGTGTGCTGGCCAGAGGCTCCCGTTGTGAGCTCTGCTACTGCCAGAGCCAAGCACAGGCCCTGCAACCGAGTTCTGTTTCTCCACAGATGAGACCACCTGCTACGATGATGGGAAAATGTACCAAGTTGGAGAGCAGTGGCAGAAGGAGTACTTCGGGGCCATCTGTTCCTGCACTTGTTACGGAGGACAGCAGGTAAGCAGGAGGGACTTGGCACGCCGAGCGTGGAGTGAGGAGAGCAGTCTTAGGGCTGTCAGGTTTCTGGTCAGATGATGTCTCAATGTTTGGCCAAAACAGGCCCATAGAAGAAGAAAAACAATTAGTAGGAGAGCTTAACCACTTGTAGGGTCTTGGGCTCAGGGACTGTGGGGTATAAAAAGGGAACAACCTCAGTGGTGGTGGAGCTGTACCCCTGTGTGAGGTCTTACCAGCGCTCTGTTCCGTAGGGCTGGCGTTGTGACAACTGCCGCCGGCCCAGCGTGGAGGTGGCCCCCGAAGGCTCAGCTGGCCATACCTACACACAGTTCACACAGAGATACCACCAGGCCACAAACACCGTGAGTATGCTTTCCTCCTCTGCCCTCCCTTACTGCGGGTCTGGTCCGTGGCACAGAGAAGGGGGTTCTGGGCAGGGCCTGGGGGCTGAGAGGAGCGTGCAACTTTGTGCTTGCGGGTGATAGCTATCGATAAAGCAAACCACCACTCTGCACAGCAAAGGACAGGGGCTGGAGCTCACGCTTCCACACACAGCGTCAGCGGGACTCGAGTGTCACTCAGCAGCTCTGGGAGATGCCTGCATGCTCTGGCTGAGGCAGTAGTGCACGCAGTGGTTTCCTTGGCTCCTTGCGGCTGTAAAGCTCCTGCTTTATGCTCACAAAGCAGAACAGCTGCACGGGCTGGCACTAACCAGCCCCCACCACAAGTGTCTGCCCGCCCAGGACAGAGCGCTAACTGCTTTCCTTCCCTCCCGACAGAACGTCAACTGCCCCATTGAGTGTTTCATGCCCCTAGATGTACAGGCAGACACACAACATCCACGGGGAAAGTAACATCCAGCAAGACTTCTTGCGGCAAGGGCGACAGCCAAACCAAAGCATAAATACCTGTCTGCCACCATTACCATCCAAACTGGAGTGATGCTAGCAAAACCGCATCTTTTGAGAATGGCCCTTCGTTCTGGAGCCATTCTCCCAGCTTAAGCTCAACTCACAGCTTCTCCAAGCGCCACTCTTGGAGTGTTTCAGACTTTTCTCATGATAGCAATTGTCTTGTTTTTGCTCAAAGTGTTGAATACCAGTCAGTATTCTCAAATTTAAAGGAAAAAGCGGGGCGGGGAGGATACTAACCCAAATTGGCAGGGGATCAAAATATTAAGGGGGAGGGAGAGTGTAAAAATCAAAGGTTCCTGTGCTATGCAAACAACATTTGAGTACGACATTACTGAAGTTTAGAGATAGGAAAGTCCACCAAACACTTCTGCTTTCACATAAGCGTGCAGCCAGCAATAAGATAGGAAAAGCAAATCCAATCACTGTGATATTTAAAATATGCACAGTCCTAATTCTTTCTCATTGATCCTAGTATTTTCCTAGCTGTATCTTTGTATCTCATACTGTTATTTATCAGTTTTGTTCCCCTGACCTTCAAGTGTTTTTATATGGGAATAAAATGTATTAAAGACACTTAGTATGCAGTTGACAAAGAGGAATTTGGTGTAATTATGATCAGTGATTATTTTTATACTGTAAGTGCCAAAGCTTTACTACTGTGGAAAAGAAAAAAACAACTCTTTTAATAAAAAGATTTACAAACCAGACATAGTTTAAGCGATTCTCTTTGCTACCATGGAATCTAGGAAGAAGACAATTATTCTGATCTGGAGTAACAGTGCCTTGAAACAAGATGGAGCAAACATCTCAATGAAGCATGAAGAGACTATTTGTAGAGCAGTTTGTTAATTAAAGGCTTCCAGCTGCATCCCCCCTGTCCCAGTAGAGCGCAGAGAGCCTCTGAGTATGTATGCCATGCTGCAGGGGGCAGCTTTGGGGGAATAGGTGGAGGAGAGAGAAAAGGGGGGAGGGAAAATAAAATAATTCCTGCTTTAGCTAAGAACTGAGGAGAAGGAGATGGGCCTCAGTCCAGCCAGACCCTTAAATACCTACAATCAAGACTGTTCTCAAGGGTTTGAGCTGCCACAAGGGCTGAGGCCATGCTCACCCCAGGTCAAAATTGATGCTGGGTCACTGAGCCCCTGCTCTAAGCCTTGCCCTAAAGATGGAGGAAGACCACACTTTACCTGTCCCTGTAGTGGAGGATAACTTACCTGTGACCAGCTGAAGGGTTTATATTACAGTCTATCACACCATTCCTTTAAATCTCAGCTACTGTAGCTGCATTTGCATTGTGGTAAATCCAAATAAAAATCCAGAGCTGAGGTTGTTTAGTTACAACTGAGCGTGCCCTCAGGCACTGCTGTAAACGAAGTCACAGAAACCCTTCAGTTAGTAACCTCTGCAGAAAGCCTCAAAAACTGGGAGCCAGACCTCACCTATGTCGGTGCTTGTTCAAGTCTAGTGTGGTATTGGGGGGGGCTCATTAAAATTCCCTCAAAAGCCCTTTTAAAAACAAAGCCAGTCTTGATTACAATGCACAAAATTAGCAATAAGTCCCTTTGTTGCCAGCTTTGCAAAAACCCATAGAACATTTGCAAATGTAGCGCATTATTAAAGGTTCTTGTCGTGCTTCCTCAGGCCACATTCCTCTCTTGGCTCCGACAGCACTGCATTGCTCAAGTCAATGGATTTCTCTGGATTGAATAAAGCACAGCATGAAAATAGAATTTGGCTTCTTGACACGAGAAACCCACATGGCCGTTGCTTTCAGATTGCTATCTATAGACCAACGAAAACATTTGCAAATAGTAAAATGATTGCAACAGAAATCAGTTCTCTCCCAGCAGTGTTCAAGAGCCAAATGAGTATCTCAAATACAAGCAAACTCAACATGGCTTAGACAGACATAGAAAAATACCTCCCTGCTAAACCAGATTTCTGTTAATTTGTCCTCCTCGAGGGAGGGCTATATTTTGGACCAGAGAGCAATTACAAAGGTCCCTACTTTGTCACTGACATTAAGTAACTCATTGGACAGGCAGACAGGAGCTGCTCAGTTGAACTCAAGTTGGAGTCCATCTGATCTCCTCACTGTAACGCCACATCACTTGTAACACCACAAACAGGGGAAAGATTGTGGGATAAAATGCTTTGAACACTGCATTGGCCTAAGCTCCCTGTAGAGAGAGCCTGTGCCTTAAAACACGAAGGTTCCCATTGCTGACAGAATTTGTTTAACTTTTATAAGCACAATGCTGGCTATTCTGTCCTTCAGCTGAGTCTCTTATTTTCGGTTACGTTTGATATCCGCTAGCAGAGTGCAGCACAGACAGAGACGTGTGAGATCCGAAACATCAGCCACACTTCCTTTCTGCTAGAAAGGATCATCAACAAAAGGAACTAAAGATTGTGCAGGGTCCCTGCTTCAGCCAGCCCGTAGTGCTGGAAGCAGCAAGGGACAGCAGCTGGGCCTTACAACGCAGTGTTGGTTTATAGCTAAAGTCCTCTTGAGCACTAGGATCAAGCAATGTCCGACCCAAGTAGTGCTCAGGACAGGGTCAGCTGCCTGGGTAGGGACAAACGGAGCTCCCGCCCGATAGCAGGGAGCTTTCAGACACTGAGCTCTGCACCAAGGCCCTGACAGCCGTGTGTTTAAGCCCTTGGCCGTTGTGTTCCGGAGGAGGAGGCGCACCTACCTCCCCGGTTTCTCCTCAGCTAGCACAGAGCTTCGGCTACGGTGACGCCATGTCTGGGACAACCAGAGTCAGGACTCCGCACTCCAGCGAGGAGCCCCTTGGTAGCTGAAGGGAAAAAAATCCCCTCCTGCTCGCTGTGAAGGCTGAGAGATTCCTCCCTGCCCTCTGCTTACTTCCATGCCCCTGGGAGCTGTTCTCGCTGCCACCATGGGACCTGCCAGGGGCAAGGCGCCGTATGGTGATGGTGCAAAACAGAGCCTGTCAGCAGCCTGCTCTTCAAAAAACATCAGCCGAAGGGAGCAGACCTATGTCCAAGTGCTATGGAAAATGGATGCTGAGCAGAGCTACGCAGTTAGATTTAATCACTGCAAATATCAAAGGGAGAAGTAATTCGTTCAACTAGCAGGGGATCGGCACACCTCATAAGGAACTGTTACAGACCTTTAAAATGCACACGTAGAGGATTGAAACATGCTCAGCCCAAGTAGCAAAGCACAGACCCTGGGCAGACACCATCAGTTGGACCTTTACTAGCATCTCATGCAGAAATCTCGCCTGAAGATTAGTACCCATTGATTAACATCAAAAGACAGCTCCTCAAAGACAGCAGAGAAGGAGCAAATGAAGCAGGACCATATCAGCACAGGAGCTGGCCAGATGCTTATTACCAGTCCCAGTTTTATCTGGTGCTTTAGAGTATCAGGATGAAGAACAGGCTAACGGATTCCTGAGGGACCCTCACGCGTGGTACACACCAGCTGTGATCAAAGCAGTGTGACAGAAAAGACAAGTGAGGAGTGGAAGAACAGTGGAAAAGTCCCAAACCCAAATTTTAAAGCGTAAGCTAACGAAAACCACAACGACTCTAACACTGATACTCCACGGGAAGCAGTGGTGTGGAAAGCAGTCAGGTTGGCCAGGGCTGGGGTTAACACAGCCAACACACGAGCCATTGAGTAACACACCACTTTTAGTTTGGGCTACTGTCTTAATCTGGCCCACAGTAGTAGAATCCTCTCTACTCTGTCCTGCCTACTCCAGCCACCTGGGAATAATCCTCCACAGAGATCAGAAAGGAGAAGCGATGTGCCCCGGGCACTCCTGAGACAGGAGGAGGGCAAGGGGAGCGCACGTATGCACAGAAGATGGAATGAAAGGTCAGGGTAAAACCAGCACACGGATGATGATCCCTGAACTGCTCGTACCCCTCAGGAAGTACCTGAAGTGGCGTTGCTCAGTTCTGGATAAAAGCAGCCTGCACTGTTTGCTGGTGAGCAATAAAGGAGACCCTGACTTAAGCTCCCACAGGCTTTGTTAGGCCACCACTGTGTTCAATGCCCTGCCGAGCGGCTGGGCAGCAAGGCAGGGAAGCGGTACGTGCTCTCAAGGCACCCACGTAATTCCCAAAGGGTTTTCTTGCCCAGGCTCGTGTCCCACACAAGCCTGCGCTGAAGGCTCCACTTTTCTCCTCTCTATTTGCACAGCTGCGCCCCAACAGCAAAACAAGGTAGCGTAAGGAAGGCTATCGGCAGTGCACAAAGCTGCCTCCACAGCCCCTGCTCCACTGCTGGAGCGGCATGGAGGGGTGTGCGGACATCAGTGTGTGAAGATGCCCGACAAACACAAAGGTGGTCTGACCCCATGGCACGTGACAGCGACGAGATTTTAGGAAATAGCGATCTCCACATTCCACAGCCACTCCAGGCAGCCTGTTCCTGGCTCTGACCACCCCACAGACAGCTCTTCCACAGCCCTCGGTCCTAAAGACAACAGGTCTCCACCCCAGGTAAACCGAAATTCACACCCAGGCAGGGCAAGAGCCAGAAGCAGGACCTGAATTTCCCCCTTCAGGCCCACCCCCTACCACCGTGCCCCTTTGCTGGAGCAAGGCAAACACACGCAGACTTTCTCCTCTGTACCAGTTGAGATCAGAGCCACAACAGATGTGTTTATTGCAGAACTGCAGCTTGCTCCTTGCCAAAACTGAACAGATTTTATAAAATGGAACCAAAAAATCCCTTTGAAATGGTTACAGTGATTGGATACAGCAGAAATGTGCCTGGGCTGTTACTTTATTCATCTCACTGTGCTCCAGATTTTCACTTTGTTTTTCTAATCAGAGTTCAAATCTGCTTTATGCAAATTGCACACAGTGGAGAACGGAAGCAGCTTCAGGCAAGATGCTTCCCAGATGCCTGTGCATGAACTCTGAATTGAACTCTCCGTATGAGAACAAGCATGTCAAATGGGCAGAAAGGAGTCTCTTCACCTCTAAGACAGCAATCCGACACCGCCGCTCAGCCACGAGCACATCCAGGGCAGGGCTGAGTACTGAACCTGAGATTATCTCACACAAAGGATCCGCTTCCCTCTCCTCACAAGGAAAGGGGATGATGGATTAAAGCACCTGAAGGACAGTACCCGCAAACTCCCAAAAAAGGGGCTCAGTTCAGTTTACAACCCAGGTTGTTATCAGCACATTCACAAGCTGGCCTAAGCCAAGCTTCCATACCATCCCATAACCTTTCTCATGAATTGGTAAAGTCTGGGCCATAACATTTACCTCAGAAATAAGCTTTTTTCCTCAGGACACACTATTTGGATGACATACGATAAGCTCCACATAGCTAAGAACCGTACGTTTATTTGTAAAAGACTTATTTTCTACATTAGAGGCCAACTGCTTGCATCCTTCATTCCCTGTTAGGACAGGGAGAAGTCTTGTTTGCAGATCTTACAAATACTTGCTATGCGTAGATTGCTCGTGCCTCCTGGTTTAAGCTGGTGATATTCCAACCACTGCTGCTGGTGAGACTGTGACCAAAGAGGGGCCACCCCGGCCCCCGTAAACTCAGTGATGGAAGAGCCGAAGATTGGTGTGAATCAGGGTTATTCCCAGCTCATTGCAAGCCTCGATCACAACCTCGTCGGCAGCGGAGCCGGACGGGGCGGCGATGAACTGTACTCCGCTCTGAACAAAGAGAGAGAGAGAGAAGGATTAGAGGACAGAAAACCAAAATCCTGCTGAAAAGGAGCTGGCAGCCCCAGCCCTTCATTAACATCCTACTACACTATGGGCTGAACAAACAACAGCCTCCACTCCCAAAGTAAGCCAAAGGGGAGCCCCTCATTTGAGCAGTTGGTTCTCTTCATAGCTCAGAAGCAAGATTAAAACCATTCCTCTGGAGGCCTTGCCTTGCTCTTAAACTTTTTTTTTTTTTTAAATAAATGTCAATACTCTTTTCATCCCAAAGCAACACCCTAAGCAATGGCTGGGTAATTTCCATTCAGCTGAGACCAATGACCACAAGAACACCCTGCCCAGAATCCAAATGGCCAGCCCGGTCTGTGCAATCCCCCTGACATCCCGGCCGAGACGTTACCCGTTTAGCTCTGTCCACGTTATCCCTAAAAGGGAAGAATGCATCGGAGCTGAGGGAGACGGCACTCAGCTTGGCAATCCACTGCTTCTTCTCGGCTTCGGTTAACTGTGCGGGCACCTCCTCAAACATGGCCTGCCATTTCACCAGGTCTTCATCCTGAAAGATCGGGGAGTGCCAGCTCAGCCCCAAGCACAGCCTCCGGGCACTGCCCCGCTAGGAGCACGCAGGGACGAGCGATGGCACCCCTCTGACACCCAGCTCTGCTGCTGGCAGCTTCCTACCAGGAATTTTAAGGTCCTGAGTGATGGTGGGAACAAATTACCACTGCCAGTTCTTTCTGCATCCTTTGAACTCCCTTCCTTCCCCTCCGCGCCCTAGGACTTGAGGTATTTCCCCCCACCATTAACTCCAAGATGCTCTGCTTGGCCTGCCTGCAGCATGCTGCCCTGTGTAAATGCCAGCACACACAAACAGATCTGGGAGATGACTTAATGCATGGCAAACAGCAGCCTGGTTTGTGATTCACCTTCAGAACAGCAACTGCGCCAGTCCTTATCCCCTTAAAAACCAGCAACCGCTCAGAGATGATTCACGAGGTCCCCGCTCCAGCTCCTGGCTTTCAATACTTAAAAAGGGCATACTATTTTCTTGTCTTGTATCAGGGAGGTAGAGAATGGATTCTGAGAATCCAAAATGCCATGCAAGCAAAGTGTGAGAAAGGAAGGACAGCCGGCATGATGGGGCAGCGAAATTAAAAACTAACTGCAGCTTTAGCAGTGAAGGACGCTATCGGAGGACAGCAACCTGCACACCGAAGCACAGAGCAGGTCCCAGTACCTGGGGCAGCGGGTGCAGCATCAGCGGGGCAAATCAGGGCAGTCTGCCCCGGCCATGACGTGGCCGTGGGGAACTGACCGCCCTGGTAGTGGTACTTCCAGCTGTCTGGCAGAAGCTGAAGCCTTTGGGGGAGCCTCTGGGCACTCACCTCACCGATGGTCCCGGTGACGTACTGGTCTATGGCATTGGAGATCTCCGCTCTCTTCACGCCCGCCTTGAACTTCATGGAGAGCACGCGCGGGTGGTGCCGGAGCCACCAGTTGTTCGCCTTGTCGCCAGCCAGGCGCGTGCAGTGGATGCGGGACTGCTGGCCGGCCCCAATGCCTATGACCTGCAGCGGGTACACAAAGCGGGATCACGCCTTGCTTCACAGAGATCCTAACCGCAGCCGCGTTCCAGCCAAGGGACTAGGAGAGACCTGCCACAAACTAGCTGCTCCTTACTGAATCGGGGAAAGAGTGCAGGTAGTTAGCAAGGAAAACTGAAATCCCCAGTCCTGTAGCCTGGCCACAGGGACAGCTTTCTGCACCGGTAACTTCCACGGCCCTGCTGAGCTGACAGTCGCTCTGCACACATCACATTCCCCCACCCACCGAAATACAGCCTCAGCCAGCAGAGCCCAACTGTGCAGCCTCAGGAGGGTGGGGTAGCCACGGCTTTTGGTTAAGGCAAAGCAAAATCCCGTTGGCTGTAGGAACACATTTATCTGTAAGGAGATGGTGGGCTGCCTACCTGTCCTTGGCGCTTCACAGGGAGGTTAAAGGCTGAGCCCGGGTCACCCAAACACCATCATCTACCTTTCCCAGTGGGAGAATCACAGACCAACTGCGATATGCAGAGGATTACAGGGCACTTTGTCTGTCAAGCCAGCAAGAAAGTAAATCCACTGCTCAACCAGGAAGGCTGGCCAGTAGGACCATCGCATCACGTAATTATCAAGGCCCTGCAGCTCCCAACACATTTCCTACTCTGGCAGCTGCCAGAAAGGCTGCGGTTTTAAAAACAGCCGCCTGCAAACCTTATTTAATAGCACTTGTGCCTGATGTAAGGCAGACCTAGTGGTTCTGGGAGCAAAATCCAAAAGGTGACTTTTCCTTCAAGGAAGCTCCAATGAAAGTACGTTATTTACTCAGTTTTCATTCACTTTTTTCAGACCACTTTGGAGCCCAGTTCTCCTCAAACACATTTAACTTCTGGCAATTTCTTCACATGGACCATAGATTAAAGTATGCAGAGGCTCTTGGGAGCCTGGTGGTCAGGTAACCCCACAAGCCTCGTGTCACAGCCCAATGCACAAGGCAAACAAGTCTTGCATCCTAGCTAACACAAACAAACTTGCGCTAGAGGCAAAGACAGCCCTGAAGTGCTGACACTACTGAAAGGTAAGCGTGGCGAGGGACATCTTGGTTACTGGACACTGCTTCACCGTCCCCTCAGGAACCAGGAAAACTCAGCACTGCCAGGGCCACCATTTCACGCTTTCACACCTCATTACGTTCAAGACTGGAGCCAAACCAGACAGTGCCGTGGGCTCTGGACTCGTGGCAGGCTCTCAGCTCCCTTTCAGCCAAGACAAAACAACACATCAGTGCAAAAACACCGCTGCTGACTACTGCTGCATGTGAACGGCCAGGGCAAGCCCTGCTGCAGTGCCCGAGGCCCTACAAGTCCCTCTGCCTGCGGTGACAAGGCCACTCACCTCAGGTCCACTGCTAGAGCAGTGCCAGTCGGGGCAGTCTGTGCTAAGTGCCTGGAGCACCTCAGGTCCCTGCCGACTCTGTACTCGCCCTCACAGCGCCCTCCAGGCACAGGGATGTGCTGTTCAAGTCCATTTTGCTCTACCTGCAGTCACAGCTTGCAAGTGCAAGGGACTGAGCTGGGGTCCCCTGAGCCCCAGGCTGTCTGCAGTTCCTCAGCTTTGCCTCTGCCATGAGCGTGTGCCAGACAAACAGATGCTAGATGCTCGATCTAACCACAGTTGTCAAACTCAGGCTGGTAACTTCCCTCCACGGCTTTCAGATCTCCGGGTCCTGCTTCCCAAAGAGAGCTCCTGCCCTTTCGAACCAGAGATCTGTCAGACAACAAGACTCCCTTCCACAATTTCCTCCTCCTGTGAAGCCACAGCTGAACTGTTCACCAGACTGTTTGCGGGGGGGATTGCTCCAGGGACACCGCGCTGAAGCCAGCAGTTCTGGCCAGTGCCTCAGAGTTTCCAGCTCAGACTGCAGCAGATGGTAAAGCTATAAGTCAAAGGCTGCCCTCAAAGGAATGAATCATTTGTCTTCTCATTCATCAAGACACGGTGACTTCACCTCTTACCAGAACCATAAAACATGCTGCTGGATACCGTTCCCCCAAGGAGCAAATGAAAGGCTTGTGCTGCTATCTGATATCATCTGCTCAGCTCCAACCCAACAGCCATCGGCACTTAATAAACCCACAGGGCTGTCAGTATTATCGTAAATATTAAATAGCCTCTACGCTTCTCAGGGCTTAGGGGCACCTTCCCCCCAGAAACACACCCTGATGTCCAGTCCCTGCTCCCACACCTTCAGACTTAGATTCTGTAGATTTGGGGAAGCCTATCTGCAACGCACAGAACTGTTATTATAATGGCATAAAAGGCAAAAGAATGTAAAAAGCCTCCACTTCATGCCTCCTCCAGATGAGCCCACATTGTTCTTGAGTTTACTGTTCCAGCCTGGGAGGAACATGGTAATAAAATGCACTTCATGGGAAAATGTTGAGTCAGGGAAAGCTCAATCCTTTTTTTGTACAAAAGGATGTTTTGACGCAACACTGCTAGGGAAGATTTCTTCAGTCTAGACTGGAATTTCTTGCCTCAGGAGGAGAAATCAGAAGGTTGAGCTTCTGCTTAATACGCACTACGGACTGGTACTCGGATCTCTCCACACACGGGTCTCAATGTACCTATTCTCCCTTTTTCACTTCATTTATTTCTGTCTGTTTCTTCTTCCTACACCTCATCTCTTCCTTCTTCAACCAGCAGCTTGCTTCCACATGAAATCGTAACAAACTTCAAAATCCTCCCCAAAGCCTGCCCACCCCTTTCCGTTTCCTGCCTCTTTTAGACAGAAAAGTTAATTAGGTTTCTGTCAGAGTTTAATCTACTGGGGAAAAAAAGTGCTTACGCAGGGCCTCCTCGGGCTCAAGGGAAAGGAGACAGCAACACAGGGCGGGCAGAAGAATTAACAGAAAAAGCTTGGGTGAGAACTGAGAACTGCTTGACCAGAACACTTCGGCTCAAAGGAAAGCCAAACGTGTCCCACAGCTGGAATAGCGTACAAAAGTGTGGAGTGGATGATGTCCAAAGAGTCCTTGCACAATGAGGTAGATTAGCCTGGATTTAGCCAGATTTACCCTGAGTAATGAATGAAAACTGAAATCCTAAACGCCTTTGGAATTATAAAATCAAATAAAGGACTTCACAATTGGGAAGACAAACAAGCAAGGCAGTAACTGACAACTGTCTGTGGCATTGGTGGAAAACAGGTGAACCACCAGGTCTGTTTTATCCTCATGCGCAGAGAACCAGGCAATAACATTTTTAAACAGCTATGCTTAAACACGATGGTATCATTGAACAAAGTGTAAATCAACATGTTACAGACTTTGGCTTCACTGTGCTGAAAGTCAGACAAAACAAGTGAGAGTGTTTATTGCAATTAGTGGCAGCTGGCTTCCTGCAAATTAAGTGACACTCAAGTCCATAAATGCTTCCTCCCACTCCATCCTTTCCTAGGACTTATTAGCACAGAGCACCAGCCCCAGCTGGAGCAGCCGATGAAGCCAAGCTGTCAAAAAAAGTTCTGGTTAGCTGATACACCAGTTCTGGAATGCAGCAGGAATGGTGCGAGGCTGAAATAACCCCTGCAGAAACAAAAGCAATGGAACCGGAAGAACTCTGGATTTCCCAAACTTGGCTCACATAACCTAAACAAGTCAGGTTATGGAAATGCACGTTAATCCTAACGATCTGGAAATCACTTTGTCTCTGGTGCTTGATTTGCACCCAAACGCTCTTGTACTCATCTGATGACGTGCCTCAGTGGGTGATGTGACCAGCAGTGAGTTCTGCACAGCATCACTCAAAGGAACCTGAGATAACCAGCGTTGGATTTTCAGAGGACCTTTTTTCCTGCCCCATCTGTACCTTGGGAACAATGGTCTCACTACTTAGCAGTCCCAAGAGGCTTTTCAGACATTTTCAAACTAGGAGAGCTGCTATCTAAGCTTCTCCATCGCTGCCTACAGCATGCCACTCTGCTATCTCTGCATTTGGACTGCAAGGAGTCTCTTTAGGAAGACATTAAGCTTTGATTTGAGGCCCCCAGCACCGATTTCCCACCTTTGTGACTAAGCAATTGAATGGGTGATCTTTGCTGATAAAAACAAGGCATTTGTTTCCCAGCGCAGCGTGCAGACCTCTGATCTTCGTCTTTCTTGTCACATATACAGCAAACCAAGACAACACACGTTAGTATTTAATTAAAATATATCCCTGCAAATACACAAAACATCCCTGAAACCACGCTAGTTAAATCCCTGTCTGCCCCACAGTGCTCTCACTCCTCCCTCGTACCTTCCTCCTTCCATATGGTGCATGCATTACCACACACGTTTCAGACACAGCTGCAGCACTGAAGGACTGAAGGACTGAGGAAATTGCTGTTGGACTAAGGGAAAAGGAGGAAAGATAGTGACACCTTTGTTCTGGGTCTACAGGAATTAGTGCTCTTGAGAACAGAGCCATTTAAATGCAAAGGAAAACAACCAGGAAAAAGAAAAGAAAAATGCTGCATCTCCAGAGATGTGTTTTCAAGAACCACACAGCACATGACCCTAGCAAATACTGTGAGGCAGCGCTGCAATGTTTTCAGGCTGTAATAACAATCTGACACACGTAGACGTGTAACACTGCAAAAAGAACAGTGCTGCAGTTCATTCAGTCTGCACCTAAAGCATACACTGTTTGATCCATCTTGCTGAATTATGATGATAAAGATCAAAAGCATTCTGATTTTTATGTTTTATTTGTTATTTTTAAATAACCCTAGTTATGGAAAAGTTGCCATGGAGAACACAGAGCCAGCTAAACAACAGCGTTACAAGAATGAGCCTCTGGGCAAAAAATATATTATTTTCAACACATTTACAATAACTTTTGCATAACTGATTTAAATTGAACACCTAGTAAGAGCTTGGAAAGAAAAGATTTCATAAATCAAAATTCCTGTCTCACCTACACAGTTGATAACACCCCTGTAAATTCCAACATCCATCAGAAGCATTTAAAAATCAGGAAGCAAGAAAGTTTTCTAGTTCCCCAAAGGGGAAAAAAGAAACCACATCTCATCTCTCTTATATAAGAAAATAAAATAAAACTCAGAACCATGTGGACAGTCAGAACCTAGCTGTGAATAACTACTGTCATTTCCTAAGGCTCTCTACAGACCCCAACATATGCACACGCTCTCAAAAATGGTAAAGAAAAGGCAGAACAGTTACAAAGAAGTGACTCGAGGCCTAACTTGCAGAAGCACATAAGAACGCTTCCAACCCTGTCATTGAAATGCCAGCCCTGTTGTTACCCCAAGAGAAATATGTTGAGTTTGGGTTTTGAGGCAGCTTTGAGAGAAGCACACGTTTAGCTCCTGTTCTGCATGGCACTGTGTGGGGCCGTTCATCTGTACCTGTTGAGCAGCTTCCTGCACTAAGTGATTTTAAGGCTCGTGCCTGAGGAAAGCGAGCACTCCGAGCAGCCTGGCTGCGAAATCACGCTCCCCAGGGCCCCCTGGTTTGGTTACCTGCCCATCCTTGGCGTAGCACACCGAGTTGGACTGGGTGTATTTGACAGCGATGCTGGCAACAATCAGGTCTCGGACGGCAGACTCGGGCAGCTGAAACGAAACGCCACTGTCAACAGCCCATCCTAATGGGCACGGCCAGCCAACTGGCTGGGGGTCTGCGAGCCTCCAAAAGCTCCACAAGGACTGTGTCACAGCGAGGAAAACAAGACAGCTAAAAATATTCTGTTTTGTTCAGTTACCAACAAAACTGTTACCAGTTGGTCTGGCAGCTAACCTCGTAGTTGGTAGGGATAAGACTCAGTCCTACCAGGTCCAGATGGCTCTGGCACTGGCCCTAATCCTGCAGCGTCTTCTGTTTTCAGAAGCGCTCACAGGCAAAAAGCTAAGCACATACTCAAGTACGCACAGGACCACAATAATAATAATAGCTCACAATATCCTCATGAGGTGTTTTAAATACACTCCATGGCTAATTTATTAATATGTTTTTTATTACCTCAAGGTCTGAGCTTGCTCCTGAGCCCATGACTAACGACGCACTCATTAACATCTGTTTTTTAATGAGAACAAGACCGGAGACACAGAAATAACTGACAAGTTTTCTGATGATGTCAACTCTAAGTGATGAGCAACACCAGAAAGGCCAGAGTTTATGCATTGTACACAAGCGGGAGAACTGAACGGTGAGTCAGAATGAGATCACGATGGATCCTGAGCATATGGCTGTCTCACCATAAGAAATTAAACAACATGGCTTCTTATAAATAAGAAATAAACCTTTTGTTAGTCAGAGATAAAGGGCAAGGTCCATCTCCACTTATTCAGGCAAGAAATCAAAACAAAACCAAACCACCCTGATTTGCCCAAGCACTGTTGGCCAAAAAGCTTGCTGCATTATTTTGGTGAAAGCCAGTTAAACCTCATTAAAATATATTAAAAGCTCTCAAAATAGAACAGCGCTGCCTTCCTTGATGAAAGCATACCAGCTCACTCTACCGGTCTTTAAGCTCATTTATCTTCTGACACTTACGTTTTTGTTCTTTGTAACAATGTTCTTGAACAATGACCGGTCGATGACTGCATTGTTCCTCTTCTGCATGAGATGCAGTCCAAAGAGGGTCCGAATCTCAGTGTCATCGGGCTCGTAAGCTGGGTCCATCTAAAAGCCAACAGATAGGCCAGTTAAAGCACTTAAAAGTTAAAGCGTCCATGGTGCAAGCCACAAAATTCTACAGCCTTCCAGTCTTTCACAGAAAGGTAGGAACTTCTGCACAAAGAGTCTTGTAGTCCACCACAGGAATGTCACAAATATTTTAAGTGCTTTCATATATGCCTTAAGGTACAATTTCCAAGCCACTTGACATTAAAGAAAACAGCGAACGTGATTATTTCCAGAGATTCACTCTCCTGGGGCTCATCTATGCAAGCATGCAGCACAATTAAGCTGTACAGGTGTAAGGGGCCAAGTTAAATGGAACTGTTAAGCTTCGTTAAGGTCTACCCATGCATAGGCTTATTTAGAACTTTGGTAGCCCCTCTTCAGGTAATTGAGGCATGAAGTAAACCAGATTAAGGCTCCCAGCTTTAAATACAAGCGTGCACACACTTTATATGGCTTCCCTAACCCATTTAAGTTTGTCCAGATCAACTTTGCTTAGCATCCCTGTTCAGACAGGCCCTAAAGCTACAGTCTTAACCAATCTGACCTCATCCTTGCAAAGCTAATTGAATTCAGGAGGTAATCGCCTGCCAAGATTGTCTGCAATTTCATTCCTGCTTGCCTCAAGCTCCTGAGCCACCTTCTACAGCTCCCTCGGTAGTAACACTACAATTGCAACTTCAGGTAACCCTTGGCTCTTCTTTCTGCGATGTTCTAGTAAAGTTCTGTGCAGGTTTGTCTCAGATTCAAGCAGAAGCGGGACCTTTTTGGCTGCTCTGACAGCATTATTAATCTGTCAGTCCAGTCACCAGAAGTGGATGATTTTGAAGGAATCCCCCAAAAACCAGGAAACATTTCCTTATGTTGCAGGGAAGCCTGGATTCCCTAGTCCAGATACCCCAAAGCAATCTGGACACTAGCGCCTGTGAAAAGCAGATACAGGAAGAGCATCAGAGGGTTACAGTGTAGCAGGAATACAAACCTGGAGGACGCAGTAACTACCATTTTTCTTTTTGGCAAGAATTTTGAGGGCTTCTTCCTCGTATCCAGGAGCTACCACGCCATCAGATACCTGCAACACACAGAGATCTCAGTGTCCATGTGAAAAAGAGAGGAGCTAATACCAAAACCTCTTCCTCTCATAACCAAAAGGATGAAGGCTGACCTGTCAGGGTCTGTCTGTACCATATAATACCACTACAATATCTGTTCCAGCCTTTCAAACAGGAAACAGCAGAGCACTGGCAGCTCTTAGCAGAGTTAGTGAAAGCTGTTGCACAATCAATCACTTCATACACAACAGAACTAGTAACTAATGTATCCCTCCAGGAGGAAAACTGCTGGTGGAGGACATCCCTACTTCTCAGCTCTAACAGGAAACATGCCTCAAAAAAATATATATATATAAAAATCCCTATTTCAGCAGTCACCCTCCTGATGACAAAATATTGGCAAAAGAGCTAAAAGAGTAGTTTTGTTTTGCCTTAAAAGTGCTGAAGCTAGGAAGAGTTACTCAGTGCCATGAAGTTGTATACTTCTTTCACATTCTCATCACCCAACATTTTTTAATTTTTGCTTTGTTTCTTAATAGGTAGTGTTCCAAATGTTGCCCTCACAAACAAGTCAAATGTGACCTTTCATTTTTTTCTGAGAAGAAATCTCCAGTATACAAGACAGCTTTTCGTGTTGTGCTTTCCCCTCCAACAAAACCATAAGCAGCATGGAACAGGATGAAAGTGCCTGGTAAAGCATTAACTCCCTGTTGTTTAACTCTGCTTTTAAACTTGTGCAATGCGGTTAGCTATGGAGTTAAAGATGAACCCAGCGAAGTTTAAAGTGCAGCCTGGGAAGCAGCTGAGCCAATAGGTAACTTGTACCAACCGGCAGGCAGCAATCTACATCCACATTCCTGCCTGGGGCAAGAGGCTCCAGCCCCCTACTCTTCCAACTGCAGCCTTTCAAGCAGATCCTCCTGAGAGCACAATCAGGGCTCCTTTCCAGGGGCCTACTGGGAGACGGACGTTTGCAATCACCTCTTGGACAGCATCGTTTCAAGCATCACGATTTCACAAGCTCTGCCATGCAGCCAGGCAGAAGGAAGAGAGCATCAAGAGAGAGGTGTAAATTCTGCACCCCACACACTGAATTACACAAATGGATCAATATAGAGTCTTAAGTAAACAGGTCAAATTCAAACAGAACGGCTGCTACAAACCAGTGGCTCCAGCTACTGAGATTTTCCCTTCTACCTCTAAGATCTGCTGCTTGTTAACTAACCTCTCTGGAAATAATCTTAGCAGTAGGCACATCGCAGACATCAGACAAGGCAATGAAGTCACCAAAAGAAGACATCCGATCAGCACCTGCAAAAATCACATTTTCTAGTAACTTATCCAGCTACAGCATAATGCAGAGAGAAGTCTTTGCTCCCACAACCCAGCCAATTTCCAAGAGAACTAGTAATTTAATTCCACAGCAAAAAAAATAGGCCATGAGAGCAACAAGAATGAAAAATCCTACCTCAATCCCATGTACCTTTAAAGATTTGCATAGCTCAGGTATTCTGTCTTCCTTCACTGCGTTTGTAAAAGCTCTAACTCAGTAATTACAATCTCCACTACTGTTAGCAGCTCTGCTGTAGCCATGACGGAAAGAGGACAGGGAGAGGCAAGGTTCATACAGAAAGATTTTAGATGGGAGACAGCTGGAAAAAGAAGCAAGCTTTTAGATGCCCATGCTCCCGTCAGGTTTTTCCCACAAGAAACCAGACCCAGCAATGTAGCTAAGAGCACTTTTTTGTTAAGTATTCTCCGTATTTAATGAGGTAGCACTCAGCACCCATCATGGATGCTCTACTGCGTAGCAAGGTCATCCTGCTGTCACTGCCATTCTAAACGTTTGCTCTTCTACCAATCGTGCGATGGTTTTCTGTGGGCAATGATCAGAGGTGATCCTTTGATCAAAAAAAAAAAAACAACAACACAATAGTGAAAAACGAACCCATGCTATCGTGTCCTTTAAGAAGTAAGTTTGCTTTGTTTTCCAAAACCTGTCCAGTTTCTCCAGGAACACCATGGACAATGACAGAATTAACAAAGAACCTCAGCTAAACCGAGGGAGGAATTTTTATTTACTGTTAGTTTTCTTTTTTGTGAACTCTGAACTTCAGAAGCACTGAAAACCACCCAAGTACAGGGCAGAAACATTCCTGCCCCATGAAGCGTTCCCAAGCACCCCACCTGCAGCAGAAGGCTGAGTGCGCTCCCAGCACAGCTACCTCGTTATCCAGATCCTTTAGCCAAAACCCCACAATGATGTCTATGTATGTACACCTGCATATATATATATATATATATGTTTTAATTAAAAAAATCTTTATAGGTCTTTCATTTAGATTAAAGAACAGCATCCAAAGTGATTTTAGCCTCTTAGGAAAAAAATTACAACAATTTACAAGTTCTGCTCACTTGCAGAGCCATTTTTTCTATGTGCAGCTCGTTTAGCCGGCTGAATCCTTATGGAGCAAAACCTGACGAGGAGGAGTGCACTACAAAGGGAAGAGCCTGCCGAGTGCAAAAGGGGCTGTTGAGGGCTGCGCGTTAAGCTGAGCTCTTTGGAGCGGTTAAGTTTGTCCCTGGGCCTCTCACCTCTGCTTCGCGCGTAGGCAGCCGCTAAGGGCGTTAAGGTCTTGTGGAAGTCGTGCACCATGCAGACTTGGGCCTCCTCGTCGCTGAGAGGTATTCCAACAGCAGCACCTAGTGGGAAACACAAGCCAGGGCACTCGCACCAGAGCCCTTCCCTGCTCCCTGCCCCTGGGACCTCCCCAAACTGCCAAGACACGGAGTCTGTTCAGGGAGAAAAGCGTGGTGTAACAAGGAGCCACCCTACCTGCGGGACTGACGTGTTTGAAGGAGGCCGCAGCAGGAATGCCTAATGCCTGCTTGAGTTCCTTCACCAGCTGCCAGGCGTTGAGAGCATCACACAGGTTGATAAACCCTGGAGAGCCATTCACCACTGCAACACAGCACACAGACAGACACATTATAGCAGGCAGAACCCTCTCTCTAGAGTCAAGAGAACAAGTGGAAGAGATTTTTCCCACAAAGAATGGAAATCACTACAAGATTATTCTTTTCAAATGACCCTAGCTCCTCAGCAACTAGTTAAGCACCTTGAAAAGCTTCAGTGACTTTTGAGGAATGAGTATGCTGAGGACTCAGGAGATGCAAATACAATTCTCTTCCCCACCCCAGGCTGCTGAAATCTAGTAAAGAAATTCCATAGAGCAACTGTGTCTCTGATTCAACAAGTATTCAGGCACTAGCCAAACTTTAAGTACATTGTGTCTCTAACTGTTGTCAGAAAAGCTATTCACAGCCATGAAATTTAGGGCAAGCTTTTAACAAAATGCTTCATCTGGCATGATTTCTGATGAAAGGGCCAACGGTAAGAGTTCTTTGAAAGTCTGCTCCCAAAGCCTTCTGCCCTGGCACACATAAAACCGCATGGTCGGTGTTGACATAGCAGGACCGTGAGCATCTCAGGAGACAGGAGGAAAGGTTGTTTCAGCAACAGCACAAGGCCGGGACAGGTGAACACAACGTTGGTCTGCTGCCAAGCCTGAGAGGCAGACTTGAAAGCAAATCAGCTTCCAGTGCGGGAGTAAAAAAACCCTCCTAGGAAGTACCAGAGCTGAAGTCCAAGGAAATACTGCCACACAAAGCCTCACTGTCTGCTCAGCGGGACAATGCCTGCACACAAGGCAGAGCTTGTTTCTGCCAACAATCTCAAGAACAAAGTTAGCCAGACTTTCTCTCCAGAAGAGTGATACCCCCAGAGCAACAAGGTTGTGGAAAGCGGCACGCCCTGTAAAATGGCAGAGGCAGACCCCAGACCTGTCCCAGGCTCTTGGGAGAGACTGGTACCACCCCCTGCCACTGCCTCCAGAAACAACACTCTGGAAAACTAAGGTAATAAAAAGGTAATATTACATTTTATATGTAAGTAACAAGAAACACTGAAATCCAGAGAAGAACAGCTTGGTTTCTAGACAGCAAATGGTGACATGAAAGAACTGGGCAGGTTCTAAATATGTTAAATGGGAAGGAGCAAAGCATCTTAAACCGATGACAAGTTTTCCTTTGGAAAATCTAAAGTAGATGGCCAACAGGAGGTGCACCGCACAGATCTGCCCAAAGCACCTTCAGCGCGGACAACACGTGTTGCTGGGGGTCAGCAGACAAGCTTCTCTGTCTCCCTCAGCTCAACCTTTTCATCGCAAAGCCAGTGCCAGTCAGTAATGAAGTAAATAAAAGCAGGCACTGCTGGATATTTGAGGTCTGTAGACACCTGGCAGACATACCCAGCCACCCTCTTTCCCTGGGGGCCAGCCCAGCCTGGGCCTCACCTGTCAGGGGGAGCTTTGGCCTCATGGTGTAGAGCTGTGCAGGACTCTGGTGAGGATTCATGCCGTACCTCAGGGGCAGCTGGGACACCCCTTTGCTGTACTCCTTCCTGAAGTAATCGGAGATGGCTGCGTCATACTGGGCAGTGTGGGTGAAAGCCTGGGGACAGAACGGGGGACGCTTGTCAACTGACAAGGCATCAACTTACAAAGGAGTTGGTGTTTTAAGAAAGGGAGAAGAGAAACAAGTGTGGCCCAGCCCTTCGCTGTGAGCAAAGACAACCGACCTTCAGCGCAAGGTGACGCCTGGTTTCCATGGTAGTGTCTCTGTCCTGTGACGCTGCCATCTCTTTAGCCACCGAGGAGTAGTCTGCAGGATCACACACAACGGTCACACGAGCGTGGTTCTTCGCAGCTGCCCGTAGCAAGGCAACTCCTCCTGCAAGAGAGGCAGGGAGGCATGAGGTGCTTCTCTTCTGGACACAGCGTAACTGAGAGCCACATCTGAGGCCAAGAAGGGTCACGCACAACCAAACATGTGTGCCAGATCCATGTGCCCACCTCCCCCAGTGCTTCGAGGAAAAGGGAATCTTGAAAAAGCACAGGGCAGTCAGCCTGTGCAATGCAGCCTGGTGCTGAAGGTGCAGACACCAGCAGCGCTGCGAAAACAGGTCGTGTGCTGTGCTAAGCACCTGGGGCAACAATGCTTCCAGCAGCACAGCCACTTCCTGAAGAGGACAGCTCTGCACATATTGCTAAAGCATCGTCCTCTGCAACACCGGGCTGTGGACAAGTCTCTAAGATTCGCTTTGACACTGCCAAGCAACTGAGGCTCTCAAATCTCTCTGCAAATATTAATGAATACTGCACAGGTCCTCTGTGTAAGATAAAATGCAATGCTTCCCCCTTAAATCTGACTCTGCACAGCGATTAAAACACTTTAAATCAGACAAGATACTAGGCTGTTGCAACAGAAAAGCAGAGGCTGGCACCGCTACATGCAGAGTGAGCACTACTCCATAAAACACTTAATGGAAAGCTCTGCTGGGCATCGTTTGGACTAAACTACTGCAAGAAAATTCAATCCCATTCCAACCCCATGGCACAAAACTGCGCCTGCACTGTTCACGAGCTGCCAGGCAGAGCTGCTGCAGTGAAGTAAAGGCAAGCCTTCTGGGGTTAATAACGAGCAAGAGCAGAATCGCTGAGGATACAGGCATCCACGCTTCCAAACTCAGGCCCTAACCACCCTCCCACGTATGCAGACCAACTTCTTTCCCTCCTCAATTAGTTCTCAGCAACACCTAGAGCACTTTCAGTGGTTCAACTTCTCTCCAGAGCTCCTGGTTTTTTATTTTTCTTACACTGCCAGAGGCTCTAAAAAAGGTTTAATTGGCTCTCTACATTTTAGTAGCAAGTGTGCCCTACCTGCCCTATCCTTGCACATCAGACTTCTCCCTTTGGGCAGTGCCTGACTTCCCCACCTATGCCTTGCCAGCCTGTTAAAACAGCCACGTGCCATTTAAATTTTGGCTCTGCTTAAAAGCAATGAGGTTCACCCAGCCCTGCATTCATTCTCCTAGTTCTAACCCTTGAGCTCTTCAGCAGACTTCAGTGGAGAAGGGGAAAATGCCACCAAGATAACTAATTTTCTGTAAGTTCCTCGAAACTGGGAAGCAACACAGAAGACACGCAGAATTTGTGTCCCCCCTCTTCCCTCTCCCCCAGAGGGGGAGATTTGCAGTGAGAGCTGCAGATTTACTACAGCGTTAGCGGCTCGCTCATGACTCTTCCATTTCAAGGTGAGATTATCTGTCAAAGGAATTAGTTTGCAAGTTGCCAGCAGGTCATTTCTGCACACAGTCATCTTCTACTGCCTGACACAGATAAATTCTCAGTATCGTACTGCTTCTTCCTTCTTGAAGGATGTCTTTCACGACACACTGCAGCCTGGCTTGGTTGTCATGAATTTTTCACCTGGCAGTTACCACGGACATGGTGCTTTGAACATGTGATGGGGATAACCCTGTGGCTGCCAAAATGCACGTTCAGAGATGACCTGGCCACCACTGCTAGGAGCAGGTAACCCACACGAGGCAAGTGGACAGCTCACACGGAGGCCATTGACACCACTGCTGAAACCTGAACTTGCAAGCGAAACATTTTAGGGTACAGGACCAGGCTTCCCATCTCCTCCCCGCAGCCACAGCACCACAATAGCTCAGTTCCTGTGACCACAGCTTGGTAAAGGAGTGCAGAAAAAGCATTTTGTCCCAGCAAGACAATCCTGAAGAATGGCAAACTGTGTCCCTGTACTCCCACATCAAATAGATGTCTGATGATCCTTTACGGGCGTGTAAGGCCATCAAATCAACAGAAGAGACCACTTCAAAGACCAAAACCATCATGTCTGCCCGGAGAATGGGTCTGTTCTGCCTTTAACTTACCAATGTCAATCTTTTCCACTGCCTCTGGTACAGTTACACCTGGAGAAGACACAGTCTTCACAAAGGGGTAGAGGTTACACACAACAACTCTAAGAATCAAGGGGAGAAACAAGGTTACTCAGCAAGAAACAGAAAGGCCAAGCTTGGCTTAGAATGCAAAAGTTATTTATCAGTGTTTTTACAGTCTTGCCTCTCAGATCTGGGACCAACATAAAATGCTCTAGCTAAGGCTTCCTTCTCCAAAAGACTCAATGGTGTCCAGCAACAGCCCAAGTGATGTTACAATGGTGAAACTACACACACAATTTAAGTGGACTCTGTGCGTTAAACAACGTTATGGTGGTCAATGCCACAATTCACAGAAGTTCGTTAAAAGAGTTTCTTTAAATATGTTTAAATGTTTAATCGTTCTGGTGCACAACAGGAGCCATTCCAAAGGACTTCAAGGTAGGCTCTCAGCACTACTGAAAAAAAGCAGCAACCCATTTTTTATAAAAGAGTAAGCCCCCAGAGCAAGGACTACTGCAAACAACAACAACAAAACACCATACAAAACCTGAGAGGTATTCAGTGCACAGTCTGTATCCCATGTCACTTGATCTGATCAAGTAATTTTTCCACCATTTTTACTCTAGAAGCAGCAGCAGCAGCCTATTCCACAAATTGCAGAGGAATAACTTGCCTTGTCCCATCCTACCAGTGCCAGAGAACTGTAGTTTGATCAAACAAGGGATCTGTTTTGATTTTCACATACGAGGTTTTTAACCCAGCAGAGTGAACGCATCAAGGTACCTAACACCAAGGCATGCCCAGCGTCAGCAGTGACTTGCTTTAAGGCAAACCCATCCAACTCTAATGTTCCCTTGAGTTTCCAGTGTGCGATGAACTCAAGGGGAGGGGATGATCAGCCTCCAGCATGGTTTTCAGAACCCCCTCATGTCTTTAAACCTCTACCACATCTTTTATCCTCACTTCTATTTCCACTTCTATTTCTCTCTCCTATCCATTCCTGCTCCTGATCTGTTGCAAACCATCAGCAAGCTGTGGACTTTAGCACTGCTAATGGCATTCTCTGTGGAAGCCAAGATAACACCAAGGTTTCCTACCTTGACTTGGGTATGTAACTTTAATGCAACTATGCAAAGACCCTCCTGCTGAGGATCAGCTCTTTCTGTTTTACATAAAATAATCCAAACGATTGCTCCGGATGCAAATGCACTTTAAGGCACTGATGTAAAACCATTACTCCGCCTGCAATTCAGTAGAGCCTGCTTTAATATGCAGCATACTATGAAGAGCCACCACTGCTGAGCCATCTATGAGGACTCCTGTAGTTTTAAATTCCAGGTTTTCAAATTCAGCCTGGAAATCCATTCATCCTGGGCACGTTGCTTTTTAAAAACAATTTTAAAAGCTAAGATGCATTCTGGTCCCATCACCATGGTCAAACTATGCCTCCTCTCTTGGTTATACCTATAATTTATTATGTTCAGTTCAACCATTCATTTCTAAATCAGGAACTAACCACTGACAAAACTGGTTGCTCACAAAACCAATTAGTTACACACAGTCCCAACCTGCCCTGTGTAAGAATACTGAGTACATACATTCTAACAAAAATAGAAAAGAAACACCTTAGGTATGTGTTAGCACATGAACTGTGTTACTTGAGTCTCTGGCTGCAGCTCACTTCCTTCTCATGATGGCTCCCAAGTAAGTTTTCAGGTTTTTTTTAAAATTTGTTTTCTGTCTGTACAAATGGTGCATGTTCTTGACCTGCTTTTCATGTCTACTCTTTATTTGCATGTTGAAACTCAGTAAACATTATGCAAATCTCAAAGGGTATGTTTACTAAGGAAGTATTTCAAAATCAGGAATTGCCATCTGATCAAACACCCAGAGCCATGTTGAAAGGAGCAGCACCAGTTCCTAAACCGCTGAATTCAACTCTGCAAAAAAGTGTAATGTGGCCCAACAAGGACTAAACGTAAAGCATCAAAATTCACAGATAACCTGGAAAAATTAAAACCTCTGATCCCTGTGGAAACCACGGCGTAACTCTTTTGTTTTAGTTTTCTCTTATTCCAAGAGATGAAGATGCATCTGTAGAAAATTTTGTTTTTAAAAACAGTATCTCTCAACAGGGCTAAGGAAGGAGACTGCAGTATTTCTGGTGTGCAGATCCCTACTGCTCCCATCCACCGATGCTGACAGTTCTCCAATGTTTATTTTTGATTACTGATGACTTACAACACGTCCCCCAACATTTATTTACCTTACAAGGCTGAAATCCTGTTTGTTCATATCAGCATTATCTTCTGGAATATTGCGAGCCAAGATGCCTAGTTACAAAAACAGTAAATCCTTATTAAAAAAAAAAAAAGAAAAAAACTAGACCACCACCATTTTTTTTAATTCAGCACTTTTCTTCAAACTGTGCTCCTCAAAGCCTTTTGACCATAACCTTTGCAATCCTAGTTCCACAGTCTTCAGTCCCTATTCCTCTACCCTCTCCCATTTCCCTGACTCCCTTGCTGCTCAGATTCCTTACTAACAGATTTTTTCTGCAATGCAGAATCCTAGAGGATTTCAAGTGCTGAATGACAACCTCAAAGGCAGACTGTGCAAGCATTCGCTTGCTAACCTTGAAACACTAAAACTGACAAGGAGTTCATGGAGAGGAAAAAGGCACCTGTCACTCATCAGCCAGCAAGACACAAAGCTCATGAAACAACTGAAGCAAGAGAGGCTGTGGCTTTAGCTGAACAGAAGAGGTGGCTAGCTGGGGTCTAAGAGCTCAGAAAGAAATGTGCAGGTGACTGGCTGGCATGGAGTATGCAACAGCACAGCCTGGGGTTTGAAGTCCTCAGAGGAGACTGCCTCCAGCATTCTCAGGTGTGTAATGTGTGATGGGCAGCAGGTTTAATTCAAGGAATCTCAAGGACAGTTACAGGAGATGAAGCAGCAGATGAGACAGACTGACCTATCACCCTCACACCTCTTCCTTGCTGAAGAGGAACAAAGAAAGGTTACAGCATGCAGAAATCACCCACTAAAGATTATGCTGTCATGCTCCATATGCTGCGTGCCAGATTCACCCACAAGTTACTAATCAGTGGAGCTCTCTGCCTGCACAGGCCTGAAATTGGCTAAGCAAAGAACACACACATACATTTACAGAAGAGCCCTGTAAATACTGGTAGCTCCAGGAAGGAAAAGCTCTAACTGCAGAGCAACAGAGGAAGTCCTTCAGTCATCATAAACTTCTTCCCCACCCTGTGCATTATACCTCTCCTTTTGCTGCTAGAGCAAGTCTGTTTTCATTACTCAGTTCTTCCACACAACCCTCAAACAGACAGCCATCAACTCCTTCTTTCCACCCTCACTGCCCATGGATTTCTTTTTCAGATTGAAAGCACACCTTCAACAACATACCAGCATGGACTGCAGGATGAAGGGTTTTCACACGTCCTCCTAACATCTCAGGGAATCCTGTCAGGTCTGAAACATCTCTGCTCAATGAAAAAACAGCAGGTTAATTGAAGTGCCATAATGACTTTATCTATAGGTTGAGTGTTTCATTCCCATCAGGGGCAATTTACATCTACTGGCAATGTTGGTAAGACGCATCATTAAAGATGCGACCTTTTAGGTCACAGCCAGAGCTGAACATCTCTGCTTTATTCAGGAAGCGGAAGGTTGCAAACACTATCCCCTGTACTGTCTCCACCATCAAAGATCAGACCAATGTGCTAGAGCCATGTTGAATTTTAAAAGTCCTCCTGTCCCAAACAGATTTTGACAGTTACAATGAGCATCAGTGCTTCAAGAGATATAAAATGAAGGAATTGGTGGACAGAAGAGAATCCAAAGGCAGAGAAGGGACCAGAACAATAATGTAGTAACAAGCAGAACTGCAGAAAAACAACGTAAGAACAAATTAAGACAGAGCAATTCTGGGTTTCTCTAATAGATCTAACAGCTTCATATCATCCTATCTGGGTAGACCCTAATTAAATGTCCCAAACAATGAAGTTACTTTAGAGCCTGTCTTTCATCCACTTTGAAAATATGTATCATCCCCACAGCTGAATACAAATTACAATAAACTGGAGAGAGAAGGGGAGATGTGACCATCTTTTGCTTCAGGCTTTGCCAATAGCACAGCCAAGTAAGGAATCTGGAGAGACAAAACCAAGTGCTGGATAACAGAGAGGGAACTCTGGAGGTGGTGTATATTCATGCTTATGCATCTCAGGGGCCTATCACTGCATTCAGTGTAGGCAAAAAGGAGCCACAGTCACCTGTCCTGCCAAGTAAGTGACAGATTTTTTCATCACTATACTGCAAGTGTTTCTTTCTTTTTTTTTTTTTTTGGCTGGAGCTGATTTTGAGTCACAGCACAGAAGAACCCAAAAAGCTTTCCCAAAAATCAAGAGCCAAAACAGCTAGTGCCTGTGCATGCTGCTTCTCAGACACTGAACGCACAGCACTTGCAGGCTTTGTCTCAAAAAACAGGCCATCATCCTGGTAAAATTATTTGTGACAAATGATCTCTGCTGAGCTTCAATATATCCCTGACACATGTCACTCTTCCTGTCCCAGGGCCAGGCAAAGATCAGCTTCCAGCCAGCTGTAAAGAGCAGTACTAGGGCCTGATTACAAATTTCACGACCACTAATTGACCATTAATTACCTCACGGGAAAAAACCTGGCTCAAGACAGACAGACAAAAAGGCATCTCCAGCACAACACTCCTGACAGCTCTACTGGTCTCAGCGCTGAGCTGCACAGCACAACTCTGTCACCAGCCAGCCAAGTAGCCAAGATGATTCTGAAGTTTGTTTCGGGGCTTTTAGTTTTGTTTGTTTCAGGGGAAACGTGTTTGCTTGTGTTGTCTTGCGGGGAAGACTTACTTACAGACTTTTTTTATCCCGTGCCAGTTTTCAACCATTCTGTGCTCACGAACGGAGGTAATTTAAGCAACCTCAGGGCACAAGGAGCATTTCTGGTGGTGATGCACAAGAAAGCACCCGTACCTGACAGGCAAGCCAGCATCTCTCAGGGATTTGGCTGTTCCTCCTGAGGCGATCAAACCCAGGCCCAGAGCATTCAGGCTCTTGGCAAACTCCACCAGGCCGGTCTTCTCAGAGACGCTGAGCAGAGCTGGAAGGCGGGAAGAGCGCGAGGATGGCGTTTTTAAGAGTGCGACACCGTATAGAAAAGAAAAAAGAAAGAAAAAGGCACGATGAGGAAATTGATCTGTAACTTACACACGCACGGAGCAAGCTCCCCCCTCCCCTCAGCCCTCACCCCGACGCCATTTCGGGGCCCGGCGCCATGGCCGCCACGTCCCCCCCACACCTTTCCCCTCACGGTGGCTTAAGGGTCGCCGCCGTTTAACGGTCGTTTTTAACGGTCACCGCCGGTTAACGGTCGGTTTAACAGTCGCCTTCTCCACAGCGGTCGGTCGGTGTCCCCCCTGTTCCCTCACGGGACCCCACCGCCCTCCGCACGGCCGCCGCCGCGTTACCGAGCTGCTGCCGGGCGGCCATGGCGCCGTCGGTGGGTGTGAGGAGGAGGAGGAGGAGGATGTGGAGGACGAGGAGGAAGGAGCGAGCAGCAGCGACCCGCGGGGATTTGGGCGCCCGCAGCACCACGTGGGGCGGCCCGGGGAGGGGAGGGAGCAGGGGCGGGGGCCGCCGCCATTTCGGGGCCCGGCCTGAGGGGCGGGGATGGCGGCGGGGGGGACGGGGCGGTCGCGGAGCGCAGCGGGTGGCAGCCGGGCAGACAGCCCGCGTGGGGTCTGTGTGGCACCTGTGTGGGGTCTGTGCAGGATCCCTGTGGGATCCGTGTGGCACCCGTGTGGGATCTAGGTGGCGCCTGGGTGACACCCGTGTGGGATCTGGGTGGCGCCTGTGTATCTGTTTGGGACCCATATGGGACCCATGTGGGACAAATGTGGGATCTGTGTGGGACGTGCAGGTTTGTCAGAGGGCCGTTCGCTGACAGGAAGCCCAGCCTACCCCAGCACAGTCACTGATGGAGCAATAAGGGTGATTACTTTTTGTTTTCCCCTCAGAAATAGTGCAGTTTCAGCTGTGGAAAATCAACTCTTGGAGAGTCTACTGAAGAGAAGGGAGCAAAGGCATAACACTTGTTTACCAAGTCTAAGGTAAAAAATTAAGCTTGCAAATAGTAGAATGATATTTTTCTTCACTTTATTTATTTTTCTTGGTAAGGGAGAGCTTTCGTCCCCTACACGCCTCCAGATTTCCTGGAGCTCTGTGCAAAGGAGTTTTGTTTGCTTTCAGCCTAGCTTGTGCCTGACACCACTGCCAGAACACCCCAGAAAAAGGTGCAGCAGTTGTGATGGCAGCAACCCATGCTGTTTGAGGCAGGTAGAGAGCTCTTGGAGTTATTTTCCAGCCCAGCTCCTAGCCATCACCTTGCTAATGTTCTGAGGAGGCCTCCAGGGCTGTCCTGTCACTGCAGCAGTGCTCGCTCAGTGCTGCTGCTCCCAGCAAGTAGCATTGCCAGGAAAAACAGCAAATAATTTGGGTTCAGCAAGCTGAAAGCTGTTTTGTTTTATGTAGCATGTACATCTCTGATTCGTGTCACCTCTAGTGCAGGGGGACTCAGGTATATGCATTTGGGACAGGCCCCCAAGACATCCCCATGTGCTTTTTTTGTGGTTTTATCTCTCAGATAGGTGTTCACGGTACACTTGCAGCTCTTGAAGCAGGCAGGTTGCTTTAGGCTCTCTGCTTGCATTAGAAAAGTACAAATAAATGGTTCAACAAATAAGTTCCTAGATCTTACAGGCAGAAAGCTGGGAAGTGCAAAACAAGTGTCTCTGGAAGGCCCAGAAACTGGGCTGTTTTGATTTGTGAATCTCTGGTCTTGGACTGTGTTGTCTATGTAAATAAGAGTCAAGCAAGACATAGTAAACGCTAAATAAACTTGGTATATGTATTACTCTTAGTAGCAGCTAGTGACAAGCAGTAATAAATTATTGTTCAGAAGCGTGGCTGGGGCCAAATGAAAATATACTGCTAAGTGGTACATGAGCACCATCATTATGAAAATACATACCTTGGAGAGAATAGAAGTTGTACAAAGAGTACGGATCGGTACAGCCGAGGTGGGCTTTGGGGATGATTAATGTACGTGAAAATGAACGATTCGACGGAGCTCTGCATATTTATCCGGTGTTGGAGAGCAATTGCATATTCTGGTGCAGCACCTGAGATGCTAAGGAGCAGCGCGCATGCTGCTTGCAAAGCAGGGTGTTTTGGGATGCTGCTTGTGGGCGGCTGGCCGTGCCAGCCTGTGCACAAGAGCACAGAGCCAGGACTTTCAGACAAATAGAGGGACATTACCTGCGTAAATAGTGTTTTTTGTTGTTTTTTCTTTTTTTGCTTTTGCTTTTTTGCTTGTCCAGCAGTTTGTTATTCCTTGGCTTGAGATGAGGCTTCTGTTTGCACAGGGGCTTGCGTGGCAGGAGGGCGGTTTGGGTTTACCCAGTGCCCTCTGTGCTCTTGTGTATGGATTTGGCTGTGCCAGATATGTCCTGCTTTTAGGATGGCCATGTGGAGAAAACAAATAGTCTGCCTCCCAAAAGGTTTAGCTTTGCGTTATAGAGCTTAACTAATTAGCTATTTTTTGTGATGTTTAAGGGATATTCAAATATCTTGTGCTCTGCTCATGCACCATCATTTATTCAATAGGAGTGACGTCTCACTGAAGTTTTTCTGGTGTTTTAAACCATTGTAGAAGTTCATCTTGAGCCAAGAAAGCAGTAGCATCATACTGGAAATCATGGAAAGAGGTAAATACTAGAATTACAAGTACTGGATTAAGGTTATTACTAAATTCTGTCAGGGCTTGCATCCAGGAGAGAAAAATCAGGCTTAATTAGCAATGTACTCTGCAGTGTTAATAAAGAGGTGTAAAAAGAGGGTGAAGTTGTATAGAGACATACAAAAGGCATGGCATTCCTAGTTCTGCTGTTGTCAGGACAATACCCTAGATTCCCTTCTCTTGGGACTGCAGGGAGTAATAGCAATGCTTTCTAGCCTGGCTAGAGTTCGTATTGTAAGCCTGATCTCTGTTATTTTCCACGTAGCACACCAAGAGGAGCGTAGAGAAAACAGGTTAATTGGGCTGTGTATTGATCTGTTAGTGTAGGAGGCCGGCCTAGGTTTCCTCAGCTGGCTCTGCAGCTGCTGGGGGGCTAGCAGAAGGGTGGGCTGGGCCTGGCAGGGGACGAAAGAAGATTCAGTCCAAATACAGGAAGCTGAAGTGCGAGTCCCTGCAACCCTGGCTCAAGAAACGAAGTGGCATGCGTGGTGAGTGCTATGGCAGTGGTCTGGTGCGGAGCTGTACTACCGCAGTGTCTCATTGCCAAGAGGCTGCTTTGGAGCAAATGTGTTACTGTGGGCATCTCTGCCTGCATAAAAAGAGTCTTCAGCTTAGTAATTCTTCATCATATCAAGTTTATTTTCCTTAACCAGGCCCTACTTTCATCCATATCCCTCCCTGTGTCCTATATACATTCGTACAACCCCTTGCCTCTTTTATACCCGGTGTAAGACAGATGCGTACATCTGTACCCAAGCTCCTGGTTTATTTACTGGCAGCTACTGAAATGGGAAGCAAGGAGGTATAAGTGAGGAAGGTGTCACGGTCACAAGGGGCACTGCCACCATCTGCCTTGTTCTGGTATCTGGTACCTTCCTTCAGGACCATTTTTGCCAGACTCAGGACCTCAGGTTCTCCAGTTGCCTTACAACCCCTTACGCTGGGTATTACGGGATTATGCACCGCCGAGTCGAGTACTCGTGGAAGTGCTGGCTCAAGCAGGCTTCAAATGCCCTATCTCAGATACAACCCAACAGCAGAGGTGGGAGGGTAACATAATACAGGCTGTGCTGATTTTTTCTACCTTTTTGCTTTAGGGCGTTGTGAGAACTACAGGGGGAAGTTTTTTTGGTGTACTCCAGGAGAAAAAGAGCTTCTAGGGATTGCAGAGTTGAACCTTGTCCATGCTGCCCAGGCCCACTTGCCACCGGTTAACAAATCTCTGGGCTGACTTCAGCAGCTGTGCTGATGGCGGGCTAGCCAGGAGCACTCCCCAGTAACTGGGGAGACTTGAGAGCTCTGAGTTTGAGTTTTCTTTCTCAACCCTTATCAGCTTGGAACAGCTTTTGTTTTACTGTGTTCCTTGGAGGTCCCATTTAAATCACCTACCTGGAGCTGGCATAGTCTGTTGGCTGGCTGTAAATCCATAATCAGTTGCGTGAAGCTGCAGAGATGATTGCTGGCCCACAATCAGCTCAGCTTCAGAGACACCAAAGAGCTCTGAGTGTACAGCTTGACCTGGGTTTTGAAGGTTATGTCCCCAGTTCAAGAATCAACATAAATGGTCGGGTTTTCCCAAAGCTTTGCTATCGCTTTCTAATGTTTTTCCTCCAAAAGAAACAATTTCCTTGTAACAGAATAAATATTGCAGATTTCAGCCTGAGTTATTCTCATAATGCCCTGGATTATGAATGAGACCCAAAGGTGCATAAACCGAACAACAATTTATTTTCCGAATGTTCCCATTCCTTTCCTCACAAAGTTTGTTCCTATCCAAGCATAGAAAGAATAATAATAATAAAAAGGTAAGAAATAGTTTCTCCTGTTGGCAAATCGGTGCCTGCTCTATTGTCTGAAACTCCCATGCAGTGAGAATGAATCCCAGAGCGTACGGCTCTGTTGGCGAGTGGGGATGCAGCCTGTGATGCGTAAGCAAACGAACAAAGCAGTGCCTCACAGAAAGGTCATGAGTTGTTTTGTTGGCTTTTTTTTTTTTCCCCCCATAAAAAAAAGAAACGACATTATTCTCAAATAATACCAGGCTGATATACCTTTTCTCTAGTTCAGGCGTCGAAATCGCTGCCCCTTCCCCAGGGAGCAGGGTTTTTAGCCGTCTCCCCGTGCCCCCAGCGCCTGCCCTGGGTAACTTCTGCGGGGGTGAGGAGGGCTGTGTAGGGAGCGCGCTCCCGCTAGGGTGCGCTAGGACAGTTAAAATGGGGATGATTTCTCTTCTGGGATCAGAGTGGAAGCATCAGAGAAGCCTAGTTCAGAAATGGCACCTTAGTGCCTAAATCAGAGGATGTGGCCGGTTTCCCCATCTTTTGGCTACAGGTTTTCCCCCGAGAGAGGGAGAAGTGTGCTACAAAGCCAGCAGCAACGGGCACTCACCGTGGCTGCCTGAGTGCAGTGGCGTTTGGGCTGAGTCAAGCGCTGCAAGAGACCTTGTGGAAGACCCCAGCCCATGCAGTGAGGGCAGGGAGGAGCTTTGTTGTTAAACCTTTAATTTCCGTTTTATCTCCTTTGGCTTATTGTTCTGGATGACAGGGGAAGTGGAAATCTGTGGAGCCCCATGCACTTTGATGTCTAGAAGTTCATCCCAGGGTCCCATTAATGGCCTCCTGTTGTCCTTAGTGCATTTCAAAACTGCCCTAAAATACTTTTCCAGCATCACACAAGATTTTTCTTTCTCAGCCAGTGCTTGAACCTGGGTCTCCCAGACCCTACCCCTTGTCTGCCACCCTAGTTTGCTTCATGTTCCCTTAACCAGCCAGCTGGAGGGTGATTCATTTCATGTCTCACAGTCTAATACATAAAAATGAAGGTGACAAGAGTCTTGGCTTAGTATTCAATTTGCATGCTAGTTCCCTGGGGTTCCACAGATACTTGGAATTTGCTCTGCCAAGTTCTGAGAGGTGGTGAAATGCTCCTTGGGTGGGGTGCTCTGGTGTCTCCTGGCCAGAGCCTGAAGGGACAGGTGACATACTTCTGCTGTCTGCCAGGCATCGTCTGCTGTGGAGTGTGGGGGATTTGCAGCAAGGAGCAAAGCAGATCATCGTGGAGTTCTTCTCAGCACACAAGGCTGATTGCAAAGCGTCCGTTGATCTGGAAATCAGTGAAGCTTGGTGTGAGAGCCTGCAGCAGATTAAAAAGGAAGGGATGCATTTTATATCGCAATCCAGCCTCAGCCATCTTTGGTCGACAGAGTCCCTGAGATGCTTGTCTAGGGAAGAGAGAGACTTGGAAGGCAGAGAGGAAAAAGCTGAGCAGAAGACAAGCCCATGTTGGCTTTGAAGGATTTAGGCACTGGTCAGCAAGCAGCACCACTCATCCCATCAAAACTTCCTGCTCACCTTTCTGCCTGATATCCAGGAGTCAGCTTACAGGGAAAGGCCAATGCTGTGACCGTGTATTCATTTACAGCTCACTGGGGGACTCAGGAAACCTTGTCAGATTAATAACAGGGTCATGGGAGACCTGACAGCCAGCTCAGCCAGCGCTGCAATTTTGCAGCATGCCCGAAAAAAATGGCAGCTTGCCAACGACAGCATGAGGAGTCTCTCCTGGAAAGACAGCCATAGGTGGTTGTTTATTTGTATCGCACTGGTGCTGACTGTGATCTGGACCCCGGAGAGCCAGGATATGGAATAAAGGGCGTCCTGCCACAAGACCCTGTGATCTGGTAGAAAACACGAGGAGGAGGATGGAAAAGGACACGGAGCTGGACATGTGGCATGTCCGGCATCACGCAGCAGTCAGCGCCCCAGCCAACAAAACCTTGGAGCAGTCTCTAACTGGCAGATGTTTTTATTCTAATAGATGTTCTTAGTTGCAGCAAATCATCCATTTTCGGATCGGGCTGATTTCACACATGGTCTAGTTTTAACAAAAAACAGGAAGAAGGAGAGAGAATGAAACATTTTTTCATAAATCACCTTTTTTTTTTTTCATCCCAAGAAACTGCACCAGGTCAATGTATTTTGGCCTTAGAAACACGGATAACATCTTAATGAAGAATTTTAGAGAAAAAATGAAAATGAGTGTGGTTTTTTGTGTGTGTGCGCGTTCAAAACTCAATGGCTTCGGATTCCCCAGGAATTTCTTGTGCTTTCTGCAATGCTGCTATCCTGTATGCCCTGCATTCATAATCAGCTTTGGCTCCTTCTTTCTCGTCTGACCTTCCTTACTCTTGAGTCTCCAATCACAACAGGACAAATTCTGGCTTTTCAAAATCATCTCTCTGAAGTGTTATAGCTAAGAATGACTGAAAAAGGAAATTTCTTTCCACAGAAAACGTCATTGAACCAAGCCTTTTTTTCTTCTTCACCTAAATCAAACCCATTTTTCTCAGTTTTTCTTTAAAAGCAAGCTTTTGAAAATGATCCAGGAGTTGTTAAAGTTAACATTTCCACATTCTAGAATAAACAATAGCATTTTCCAGAGAATATTTCTGAGGAAAAGATGATTTACCCATGCAACTACTATTCCTTTAACTGGAGTCTCCAGGAAAGCTTTTGAGCAAGCTTTGTACAGCTTGGGAAACGCAGGTTCGTCTTCCTGCACAAAAATCCTGTGCAAATTGAGTGATGGGCGTTTGTGTTTCAATGCACACACAGCAGGGACAATATCGACACTCGCAGTGGGGCTGAAACCTGTTGAGGAAAAGTGCTGGGCAGGACTAATTGTGGGCAGGACTAATTGTAGGCACAGACTCTGCCCGTGTTGATGTGGCAAATCCATTGGCAAAAGGCAGGGAGCCTTCAGGACGGGGATCACAAGTACCACCCCTCATTAGGCAGAGCCGAGGCAGGTACTAATTACCCTGGAGCTGCAGAGCTGTGGTGCTTAGGGTTCCTGCCAGCATACAAGCTGTGTCATGTCTTGCCTGTTGATTCCTGCAGCTCAGCAGCACGGAAGAAAGCTGGGTCCGACTCCTCCGGGGCGAGAGCAGGGTTAGCCCAGGCGTTGCAGTGGTGCAGCTCTCCTCCACACTGTTTTTGGCCATTTCCGTACAGTTTGGGTTTTTGGAGCTGTGACTGTGCCCATCTCTGCTCCGTGGCTGTTCTAGAGCCACTGGGGCTTTGACTGAGTCATGCTTTGATTGTGAGGAGAGTCAGCAGGGGAAGCATATCTTTTAAAGGTTATTTATGCTGTGTTTTTCAATGTGAATTAATCTTTGCTCTTCCAGAACCTGATCTCCACAGGGATTTTAACCCTTTGTCTACCCACGGGCTGTTACAGATCTAATTTTGTGGGCACAGGCACTCAAAATTCCAGAGGCGAGCAGGAACAAGAGTGGACAGCCAGGCTCTCAGGAAGCAGCCATTATCATAAAGTTGTATTTTGACGTGGATCAGCTCACAGGAAGCGTACATGTCAGCCCTCAGTCACGTTCAGAGAGCAGCAGTAGTCATTTGGCAGATCTGGGCTTAGCAATCACCGCATTCCCCAGGCACTTGGCTCTGGGCGATCGGGAGGGCTTTCTGCATCAGTCATTGTCGGTTGGGAGATGGACTCCCGCGAGATCCAGTGCTGCACCATAGGAGCAGACAGTCAAATGATGCCAAACAGGCAGGGCTCCTTTCCTGGGCTAAATTACCAGATGCATGGGAATGAACATTTTGGCCCTGGATGAGTTCGGTGGTGAAAATAATCTGGGACTCAGGCCAAGGCAGCAGGGCCAGAGGGAACAGTTAGAGTAATGTAATGGGGCTTCCTGCAAAACACAGCTACAGACTTTCAAACCATGTTCTTCAATTTACCTAACTAATGTTTTCTCCAGCTCTGGTTTTTAATTAATGATAATATCATTAATCACGTAATTATAGCCTCATCCCGTTGTCTTATAAGACTTGGGTGACTAATAAGGACGGGGTAACACTTCGGTTTATTCTGTTGTGTTTTATTGACTAATTTAATGTAGTGGCAAAGAAGCAAGCATGCTGGGGACAGAATCCCCAAAACATAAAACTTTGCTGGCAATATGCAACATTTAGCTATTTCTAGAGAGCTGGAGACTAGGATTTATTTTTTTTAATTTACATTGTTGTTTTTTTGCATAAATACAAACCCTGTCAGAACTTGGAGAAAAACTTCCTTGGGTCTGGTCATGTCCATTTAACTCATTTTGTGCCCGTGAGCACACACCGGCATTATGACAAACACACTGGGGAAAAACGATTTCTGCAGGCCAGAGGCTGTTTAATCACAATAAACATCCTTTAAATAGAACATGGCAAATTCTTCCTTTAGAGATTAACTCCTGCAAAGGGCTCAAGTCTTGGTGTTGGGCAGCATTGAACCCCACTGCTGCCATAAAGCACAGCAAAGGAGTGCACTGAGACTAGATGTTAAGAATGCACGTGTTTGATTGAATCATGTGAAATGGTTTTTACTCCTGGATCTCTTTCAGAGACTTGGGTCTACTGTTAGAGTTTGGGAAAAGGCTAGTTAATTATTCACATTCTGCCTTTTTGTTCAGTTCTGACATTTCTCTG
The DNA here is from genome assembly GCF_964211835.1 of Anser anser. Taxonomy (NCBI): domain Eukaryota; kingdom Metazoa; phylum Chordata; class Aves; order Anseriformes; family Anatidae; genus Anser; species Anser anser. The sequence continues at coordinate 31,910,732 of NC_139726.1, forward strand.
TCAAAGTCCACCTTTACTGATACACTGTTCCTAATTTCATTGGATTATCAGCATCATCCCCTCTGGAAAGTGGACAGGTCTTTTCTTCAGAGACACTTTAGGCTAAGAAGATCCTCTTCTAAGCATCTTGGCCATAAGGAAGACCCTGACTGGTGAATTTCATGGGGTTCCTCATATTCCCAAAGAAGCGAGGTCACAGGACAGGGCTGCAGGAAATCCAACCTCCAGCTCTGTTACAGATCTCCAATGCAACAACTAGAGCACGTTGTACCCTAGCACAACAGAACTAAAGTGGGACTATAACAGAATAGATTTAGCTTTTCTATTTCCAGTTTCATCCATAGCAAAATTTCCACTTTTTTTAACAAAAGCATACAGCTGTCTATGCTCATCTGAACCAGTCATTACTAGATTAGTTCCCTCCAGTCCTTTCCCATCTTTGGATTTCACCTTTTCACTGCCATCAGTATTTATGGTCTCCTCTGCCCAAAGCCTCATTGTTATTCATTTTGCAGCTGGCTTTCGTCGATTGGATGATTTTGCTGCAGATATTGCAATAATTACTGGTTTGGATGTTTTTCTGAGGATACGATGAGACTCTTGGTGTTGTTGTCTTTTTTACCCAGAAAATGAAGCTTTAGTTTATTTTTACTAGGGAAGACTGAGAGTTGCAACTGAAAGTTGCCTGAAGGATGAAAACTAGAAGGCAAACATTCAGAATATACAGAGTGCTTTTATAAACACATCAGTTTTCAAGCCAGTTTTACAGTTTCCAAGTCTAACTTGAAAGTTTCAAGCACTTGATGTGGGCAGTACTGCACAAACAATATCCATTCCAAATGCATCTGTATCCACAAGCCTCTCATTGTTGGCCCTGTGAAAACACTGATACTTCTACAAATATCATGTAAGATTATCCAGACCGGTTTAATGGCCCAGTTTGAGCTGTGTCATGCAATGCACCAGTTTTATTTTCATCTTGCTTTTTTTTTTTAACTTCCACCCTGTAGCTGAAATACTGCAGCCCTCTGAGTTTGCTTTTCTGTTTTCCCCTGATTTTCAGTTGTGCTCAGATTAGCATTTACTCATTGTTGCCGCCCTTGTCTTGCCCTCTTGTTCACTTCTCTATAACGCGATCAAATTTTGTTTGTGCAGGATTTTTATGGACTTCTGTATTCACTGACAATGGGCCAGCTTGTCTTTTGAAATTCCCCCCATCAATCGTCCACTCTGACATTTCCTGTAACCTGCATTCCTTAGCATTCATTTCTATCGCTTCCCCCTGTGTTCCAGGAAGAACTTCTGGTTAGGCAATCGATGCTGGGCTGCCCATCGTCTTATACCTATAAGATGCTCCTCAGCCTGTGAGGCACAGATCAGCCTGAATCAACTCAAGCGAGCCATGGGTAAAAGAGGGAAAGACCCGATTTCCCTTGCCAACCCCTTGTGATCCTGCCCAATGCGACCAAAATGAGGCAGAGCCATTGTGCCACCTTACACAGTGCAGCACGGCTGATTAAAGACCTGCAAAAATTTTAGGGTTTCACAAAAGTCATGGCAGTCAGCTTTTGTTTGATTTCAGGTCTTATTCTCATTTATTTACAGTATCACCTATTATGGGTAGAGTGTTTGCTAAACACTGAAGAATAATGGTTCTGTCCCACGTAGCTGACAGCCAAAGAGCTGACAAAGGGAAGGAATGCAGTAAAAGTGGTAATTTATGTGTGAGTCATGCTTCCCAGCCAGCTGTGCTGATAAAAAATGGCCAGTTTTATGGGGAGGCTGGAAAACAGCAACAACGAAATTACCTTTGTGAAAAAAAATACAAAATATTTGGACCAGCACTTTGATTAAAGATGACTTATTGCTGACAGCACAGGGAAGGGAGTCCTGGAGAGGTGTTTAGATGTGCACAGGCCTGTGCAGGGGAAGATGTTTCTGGCATAGACACCTGAATCTAGGAAGACAGACACCTGCATTTGAGCAGATATGGGGACAGTGGCAGACGATCTTACCTATGGCACAGAGAAAGCTGATGAGGAAGCAGGAAGATGGTAGATGCTAGGCGTGAGACGTGAGGATTGATGGAGTTACGAAGCAAGGGCAGTTGGTGGGGCAGGGGAGGAGGTGGTCGGAGGTAATTTTTCAACAAATGGCCAGATAGACTCATATCTACACGATGCAGAGGGTGCTGCAGGAAGGTTTGTATTTTCATCCAGCCAGAGTGACTTGGGGACTGGCTCTGCTCCACTTAGAGGCAATGACAGACTCCTATTGATTTAGTGGGAGCCTCAGAAATCGCAGAAAACTTGCTGTGGCAACCAGCGAATTCAATAGAAGCATCGATTTCTCCGGCTGGACAATTAAAGAGCATAAATGCAATGTAGCTGATTTCTGTTTCTGAATTAATGTAACAAATGATCATTGATTCAAGTGAGAAGAAACCATACCCCAAAGAAAAGGACCTGCCATATTAAAACGTCCTCTGCCCTATGTGTGTTGGTCTCCAACGTGCCTCTTGTAGATCGAGTTGCCATTCACTGGGAACACTTTGACTGCATCTCGCTAACTGACCTGCCACGCTGTCGTAGAGCACCCAGTGGTCCTGCATTGACAGTGGGCGGGCACCCTGGGATTTGTCTGAAACACTGCCTGGAAACTGAGAGTCACTCTTTTGGACTGCGAGTCCCAAGTACCTGCAGCTTAGAGCCATGCTTGTCTACACGCAGCACAGCTGAGCCAGCTGTCTTCATCTTCTTGATCTTCACATTCATTCTTCTTTAATTCTCCAGGAGCTGAAAACAAGTTTCCCTCAGTCACAACACAGAGGCACCGCTCCTGAAAATGGGAGGAGGAAAAATCTCTGCATTTTCTTTGTCTTTCCTTCTTACAGAGCTCCCGATTTCTCATGGACATCGAAATTGAATGCCGTATCTGTATCCCCACTGCAGCTAGTAGGAGCAGGCACGCAGATGTGCTTGTCCCTGGGCAGATCTGAAGGTCTCATCTCTGCTCTTTGCAGTGTGTCTGTGAGTTAGCAGCACCCAGGAGTTAGGTGAAAGGGTCTCCTTCACGTGGCAAAGCAGCCAAGGTAAAGGCTGCTGCACAGGGAGAGGGAAGACCCCGGAAAGGCGATGCTGGAGCCCACGGTGGCGGGGAGATGCTTTGGGCCCCTCATCCAGGCCACAACAAAAGAACTTCTCAAGTATCTGAGAACAGGTATTTTCTGGCCTGCTGGGCACTTGCAAACAATTTGGGTTATAGCTTCATGCTTTGCTGCACTGACTGAGTCAGCGTGCGGGTGATGACACCGCTTTTACAGGCAGCTGGTTCTCTGCTGTCCGTCTGTAAGCCCCTTTTGCTAAGCTGCCTGTTAAGATCAGCTTTAATGATCTCGGGGCTTTTGGCTACAGCTTGAACTGACTGCACCCAGGGGCTCTGCCACACAAGTCCCAGCAGATCACACTGGGGAGGCCCAGCTGTTGACGAGACCAAGCCACCAGGTGCTGGTGACCAGTGACCAGCCTTGCAGGTAGTTACTAGTCCTGCAGCAGGGAATGCATCCCAGCACTCCCACCTCTTAGTTTGTAGGCTGGCTGGTGTTTATGGGCTGCCAGGGAGACGGGTGCTATGGCTATGCTGTGGCGCTGGCACAGAGGCAGGGTTGCTTCTGCTGTTCTGTGCTAGAGGTGGTGACCCTCGTGCAGGGGTGGGACAGGCAGTGACATTTTAACAGCTACGCTTGCTTGCGTCTGTACTCGAGAGTCAGGGCACTGACCTGCGGAATGTCTCATTTTCATATCAATCCAGGGGCTTTGACGTAGAGCAAACTTGCCTCGATAACAGATGGGACATCCCAACGTGCTGACCTGCCAGAGGTGCCATCTGCTGTCATCACCTTGCAACAGAAGGCCACCGCTTTTGTGCTTAACGTTTTTTTTCTCTTTTTTTTTTTTTTCCGGTAGCCCTCACCTGCAATAGAGATGTTCAGAGAGGCCCCGGAAGACATGACAGACACTCCTGCTCTTCATCACAGGAACAGGACTTAACAAGAGGTGTGATAAGTGTTGGAGAAATGCACCATCTTTGGGCACCTGAGCTTTAACTGAGTAGGATGCTCAGTCCTAGAGGGGAGGAGGGATATTTTGATCACTCACAGGGATAAAGCTAAGCTGCTTTACAACATAGCCTGACAGAAAGCAGCTATTAGAAAAAAAAAGTCTATTAAAAGGTCAGGTGTGGACTTGCATTCTGAACTGACAGTTGCATAAGCTGGTAAACGATACATAACAAATACCTTATTAGGTTAATTTTGTCTCTTTGGGGTCGCTGTGAACAGCCCATTAGAAAATAAGAGTTTTCTCCAAGAATGCCAAACTGCTGGTTGTTTTTATTTCTGCAAGTAATACTGAATCTGTAACTTGTTTGAGAGCAGCTCATTGCAATTCTTGGAGGTCAAAAGAGGAGCATTAACTGGATAGATAGCTGCTTAGTGTGCTTCTCTCCCCTAGTCATGGGAGTGTAACTTCTAGAATCTGGTGTCTCATATGCAAAGGGCAGAGGGACAACCACAAGTCCAGTTTCGCTACCCCAAACCATTCAGAAATTGTGATATCTTGGCACTATGTGTTCTTTCTGATGCCCATGTCTCTAGACTTTACATTTTTATTTATTTATTTATTTATTACAGTTGTTAGAGCTATAAACAGACCTTTTGTTTTAAGGAAAGATGGTATTCCCACTTACACCCCAGATCCCAGAACCAGGGAGAAAATGAAATACCTGAGAGTACTAAGCTGCTTTCATAATGTTCTTTCCTAATAAGACATAGGATTTGCTCCCAGTAAGATGTCAGTGCTCCTGCTGGAAGTGCAGAGTGCTTGCTGAAAAGCACCACGAGAAGTACCAGCCAGACTTGTTCAAAAATTCAGATACGTATTTACAGACTTAGAACGGCTTCTCCAGTAGTAACACAGCTCCATTTTGTAACTGCTGGTAGCTGTCACAGAAGTTTTCTGTTTCATAGCTGTGTGTACCAGAGGCAACAGGGGTACGTTCAAGAGAGCTTTGATGCAGGATGTTCAAAAGCACTATTTCTATTCCCTGTCCACAGCCTGGCCTGCAGAAACCTTCTCTGACCTCTTCCAGGTAGGAAACAGTTCCACATAGGCTTCAGTGCTCTTCTTCATAAGATTCTCCCATGTCCTCCCCGCATGCATCTTGCCAAACAGACAGCTGAAATGTTAGCAGCGAAGCTTTGTTCTGTGGATGGATTTTGATTATTAATAAGGTGGTCAGGGAGAACGGGACTATTTCATGTCTTGTCAAAGCAGCGCAAGTAGGATGCTGCTTTTATGAGACTTGCCACTGCCCCTCTCTCCTCTCAATCATCTCTTTCATGTGCCCGAGCAGGACTGAGGTGATAGGCTGCTTCCTAAAGAGCTGTAACAGCGTGTGAGACAGCTCGGGATGTAGTTTACAAACAGCAAAGAGAAAGCTCAGAGATAGAATGGAAAAGAGCAAAAAAATAAGAGCTGATTGCAATGATTGAAGCTGAATTTTCCCTACCTTCCAAGTGGGCATTCCAGTATGAGTACGTTAAATTCACGTATTACTCAACTGCCAGGGCTATTTAGCAATAAAGACCTCTGGCACTGAAAGGGACTCAAAACAAATCTTTGCAGCCAGCAATAAAACGCAAGGAGTGTCATGCTGAAGATCACTGGGTCGTATAGCTTGTTAAGGCAAGAGGCTGGAGGCTTATTTGTGCAATTGCTGCAAGTGATGTTGTCCTATGACACACTCACTGTCATAGATAACTGCCTTGGAGATTAAAAAAAAATTAAATACAGTCATACAAGTGCAGTTCTGTAGCCACAGTAAATTAAATTGTGCACAAACACACACACAGAGAGCATTAAGGCCTTTTGAAACTTGATCCAGGCTGCATTTGGAATTGGTTTTATAGCTGTTGATTGTTCTCTCTGGAAAAAAATAACTGCAAGCGACGCTTGTTGTGCGTCCTGGAAAATGAGAAAAAAAGGCTCAGAGCCAATGCGTGCAGCAGCATCTTGTCGGAGAGTCCCCAACTTCCAGGCCAGGACAAAGGAGGAAGGGGTTTTGCATTCTCTCATGTAAAAATAAGAGGCCTGACTCCACAGCTTTCTAGAGATTTGAATAATGAGACAGTTCTAACTGATGATTACATTAAGATTTGACTTCTGCGGTGCTTTGCGTTGCATCCACGGCATGCAAAGCGCTTTCCTGCCAGCAAGGAGAGGCTTCTGGCTCCTGCAACCAGGAGCCCCAGTCCTGCAAGGATACCATCACAGGGTTTTCTGCCCACACGTGGGTAGCTCTTCCTCACTGATGTTATGTCTGCGGAGTTAAGCATGTGTTTAACTGTTTGTAGAAGTGGGGTTTGTGCTATTTAAGGACTATGAATTTTTAGAGGGTTCTTTCTTCTGAGGATTTTGCAGGCAGACATGAGTTTGCCCTCCCCATGCTCCAAGGAAGACCTCAGTCATGCGGACGTGTCCATCATTAGCAGATGCACCATGCCGCTCGCCACAACTCCGTTTGCATTGTTCCTGCTCAGCTCACAGCAGAAGGAGAAGTCACGTCTGTGGTACTGCTCATGGCTGAACCCATGATGGTGGTGAGAACCCCTGCTTGGGTCTCACTTCAGCAGCAAGGAGAGAGTGATAGGGAAGTAACTCGGTGTACCCAAACTGGCTGCAGGCAAGAAAACAGTCTGTGAAGCCCTCTGCCATGTGAGAGCGCTTGAATGTATTTACCTTACTACCAAGTGCAGGCAAAAGCCCCCAGATTCCCTACCATTCAGCAGACTGAGCATACTTAGCTTTCAGCATCGCAGCCCCAGCTACGTGTGCCTCTAGAAGCCGAGGGAATTACAGGGACACTTCAATATTCAAGGAGAGGTGCTGCTGAAACTACTTAGTGCCCTCACCAGAGTGTGAGCAGGAATTAATCCACTTTCTCACATGCGTGAGATTTTTTTGGAGGGGTCAAAATCCATCTCCTTTCCTTCCTAAAAGCATTATTTAGCCAATGTTTGATAAGGACTTTTTAATTAATATTTTCAACAGCTTTTCCATGAAATTTAAGGTACTTTACTATCAAAAACATCCATCTGGACCACTTCCAAGATGCTGAAAGCATCCTAGCTGTTTGGCCCACTTCTAATGCTCAAAGTGGCATTAGTACATAGGATTGGGTGAGTCTCTGTAAATACCAGTGGTGTAGGAACACAGTGTTTTACATTAATGGAGGCCCAAGGCTCTTGTCTGGCTCAAAATGATGAGTTCTTGGCAACCTTAGTGCCTGAAGCAATGTGAAAATAGTAAAGCAGCACAGAATTGCTTACAGTATTTTATTCCACTGCTAGCCTTTTTCCTAAGTCTCTTCATGTAAATGCAGGAGACAAAGTGTTGGTCCTAGCTGCAGAAAAGACACAGCAGCTGGAGTTGTCATGCAAACCAGTGTCTACAAGTCACAGACTCCTCAATATTCCTGTTCTTGTGCTGGAAGGAGAAACGTTTCCTATGGGAGATGGTTGATCTGTTCGTTGTTGGCTTCTGCTATTAAATGTTAGGTTATTTGCGCGCTCTAGGTTTCTTCACACACGTTAAACAGCCTGTGCTGGTGAGAAGGTTAATGCCGTCCTATGTCATCTGACTGCCACGGGATATTATCTCTACATTTGTGCTCTAGTTTAACTTCTAGGAAGAAATTATATCCCAGATAAATATCACAGTCACATTTTCCCTCGGAAGTCCTTACTGCCATCCTTGCATTATCAGAATGGCACAAAGTGAGGCTCGCTCAGCCATTTCTGGTGAGATGTATGTGTATTGTAGTCTGTCTTGAAACTAGTTTTGGAAAAGAAGGCATCAGAGAGCTCCTTTAAAGGGCTTACTCAGAGTGGTGCCTGCAGAGAGCGTGCTCTTTCGTGTTATTTTTCCTCAAGCAGACATCTGGTCCTACTTCTGTCTTCTTGGAGGCAATGAATGTTGTTTCCAGTGCATCATCAAATGTCTCATTATTAAATAATTAGAGAATGGTTTTTCTAAGCATTTGGACTGAAGAGCTCTGATTATTATTAAAGCTACTACCTTCTGGCAACGGAGAGGACGACAGCAATCCTCCCTTGATGTTTGTTGAAACAAGCTGAAGAAAAAGGGCAGACCTTTGGACTCTAAATAATAATACTATCCATAAATAATAAGGCTCTTCAGGGCCCTTTCTAGGCAGACTGTAACTTCCTGCCAAAAGGTATTCATCTTTATGCACAGGCACGGTGTCTGCCCTGTGTTGCTCTCTCACCACTGGTCCTGCTGCATTTCAAGGCTGTGCATTTCTTACAGAACATTCTTCTTATTGTGGCAATTATAATGGCAGCCAAAAAGACATACGCCTGCTGGGGTTTTCTTCATCATTTCAGAGTTTTTACAGACAGAAATTTTGTCTGGGCAAGAAATAAAAAAAGCAAGAAGCAACAAACGAGGTCACTTGTTTGGGATTTTCAGATGTCCAGACTGGAGGTGACCAGAAGCGTGGCCCAGTTCTGCAACTTGGTAGCTGCAAAATCCAGCACACTGCTTGAGCTTTGGACAGAGGAGCCCCGAATATAGTGACCAGATGGCCTTGCTAGCAGCCAGGGGGCTCTGCCAGGCGTACAGAGGTCCTGAGCTGATGGCTCTAGCCAGCTTGCTTTCCAGCCTTGCAGTGCACACACAGTAGGACCAGTATAGCCAAGACCTGTCTGACTTGCTGACCAGGTCCTGCCTGGTAAATCACCCCATTCCCACCACACACGGCCTGTTCTGGAGGTTATGGGCTAACTGTGGCTATCCAGAAGATGCTGGACTTGCTAAGCCCTTAGTGCAAGATTGTCCAACCACACTTGAGTTTAACACCTCCTCTTTCTTCGTTCCATACATAAGAAAGCTTCCTTGTGATGGCAGCATCACGATATCTACTCTTGTCTTTGTCTTTCTGCCATTTCTGTTTCAAAAGTAAAACTGTAGCCTGTGGTTAGATAAGTCCAGCAGTGACCACTGTCTGAGGCATAAACTATCAGGGAGTCTTGCCCATTTGGTCAGCCAGGGGTGGGTATATTAGAACTGAAGAGCTGCACGTGTAACAGAGGTGCCTCCCAAGATAAGGAAACATCACGCAACCCCCAGAGAGGGTGTGCTGGTAGCAGGTTGCTGGCTAATTGCAAATTTGAGGTCTCCAGCTGAGGCCCCGCATCTTACGGCACCTCCCAAGGATCCAGTGTGTTCCCCAGCACGTGTGCCACACCTGCTCCCCTGGCTGCATGCCTTGTAGCACTCAGGCATACGTAGATTTTGAAATGAGGGTCATAAATTCAGAGCATGCCTTATCATAAGCCCTTCTCCTGTGCTCAGCTCGGTGAATCAGACCACAGGTCTTCGTGAATGGCCACACTTTCTCTCGGGAAGGATGCTGGGCTGCAACTCATTAGGGAAAGGAAGGGGTGAGCACTCTCTTCCAGGCTGATTATGAAGCCTTGGGATGAGCCATGCTCCTTCAGCCGTTCAATGCAGATTGCCTGTTTCCATCATGTGAGTCAGGATCAAGCCCACTTTGACAGAACATCTCTCAGTGACCTGAAGAGGAAAAAGGGTCGTTTAACCTTTACTTTTACTAGCACTTAAGGAGCTGTCAAAACCACAGTCGGAAGGGGAGCGAGCCCTTCACTGCCTCTCTCTGTGCTCCTCCATCACTGCAGTGCTTGTGTGAGATTATTTCAACACATATTTTTCTTCTACAGCAAGCAAGTTCCCAGCTACAGGAGGCTGACAGCCCTTGTGTAACTCGTCGTTACTCATCAGCACTCCACGTACTCGTTTGGATCTCAGGGTGTGGTCTTAATTAGCTATTTTGTAATAACACCCAGGTGACTTGGTAAGGGATCGACACCCTAGAAACCTATTCAATAGGAGCACGGTGACTCCTTGTCCTTGGAATACTCTTCCAGATTGTTGTTTGCTTCTAGAAATTGAGTCCATGGGGTAGTTTGTCCAGCTATCCCAATAACTTCTGTAACTGTTGATTGAATTCAGCCAGGTTATGCTGGTAGATAAATCCTACAGAAATGATTTCATAAAAATGTGCAACCAGGTAGAAGAGTAAGAATAGCTTAAGTGCCTTCACTGATAACCCTATGCTTGTTCATGAAACAAAAAATCCACATGGAAAGAAGGATGTGTGAGTACCCAAGTTATAGGGGGAAAACAGTACTTGCAACTCAGATACTGAATCTGAGCAAACTGAACTGTAGGTAGGAGTTTTGTTAGCCTACAAGAAAGCTAGTGTGTGTTCTTCTGTTGCTACTTTTAAGACTTCTTATCTCAGCATCTTAGTGATGTCTCCCAGTTTGCTGGTCTTCTGTGGTCTTCAGCATGTGGCAGCCACGTCTCAGGGTTTTGCTGAAACTGTCTGGGGCTTTGAAGTGGTCTGCCAGGAAGGTATGTGCTCAGCCAAGGACTTAATAATGTTTTATATCAGGTGCAGTCAGACTTGTATAACTATATTGTTTGGAGCTAAACAAAGCTTTGCCTTGGTTGTGTTTGTAACATGGAGCAAGTTTTTAGCCTTGTTGGTTGACTTTTGAATAGTTCAATAAAATCAAGTGCTAACCTCTGTACAAGTTAAACTTTTGCTTTATTTCTGTTTTGGTGGGAATTAATCACGGTTATTTTTCAGGGGCGTCCTTGGATCTGAGATAATAAGCTCTTTTCTAACCTTATGCAGCCTAAGCCATCAAATACTTTGTTAAGAATGCCTCACCTTGTATTCAGCGAGTTAGGGAGCTCTTTGGTCAGCTGCATTCATCTACACTTGACCCAGATGCATATTCAGGTCCTTCAGCCCACTGTTTGAGGCTCTGGAACACTCTCTGTCTCTTTGTAAGCATACTTGCTAGTTGCTCCCACTTATGTGTTAGAGAAGCAGGAAAAAACCTTTAAGCCCTAGTAATCACTGCTCTATTGATACTGGCACCACTGTCTGTGTTGCATTATCTGTCAGGAAATACACTCAGGGTGCCATTTCTTTCCACTGTTCTAAGTCTGTGAAGCCAGTCCTGCATTTATTATGGAACAAAGAGAAAACCTTTTCTTAGTACACGATTGAGGGTTCATCTTCCCATCAAGTGCAAATGACTACAGTTAATTTTTGACTTAGTACAATTTGCATCTCTCAGAAACTGTCTGTTTCCATTGCATACAGAACAGCACACCAATGGTACAGCTGTTGTCTTAAACACATCATGTCTCTGCTGTTTCCTTATCCTTGCAGTCTGTCTTTAGGCCTTTTAATTTGGAAGCTATTTTTTTTTGCATCGTTGCTGATGCTTTCATTTAGGAATCATGGCTGTCCCCAGCCTTAGAAATACCCCTGCCAAGCCAAATCCATTTTTCGCAGCGACCTTGCTTTGGCCTTGTTATCCGCCTTACTGTGAACAGTGTGGTCTCTAATCAGTCCATCTGTCAGCTGTCCAGGTTCACGTGACAGGACACAAGTGTTGCCACGCAGATTGGAGCAAGCTGAATGCACGAGAAATGAGAAATGTCAGAGGATTTGGATGCTGGTAGCTGCCTCATGCCTTGTTGCAAGCCTTGGCGTTGGGTCTGGTCTGAACATTGTTCATAAGCTGGAGGAAGGGTTAAAGGGCACGGCAATGAAACTTGCAGTGATATCATCTGCTTGCTCGTACAAAGCAAGGCTCTTGGGCAAAGCTTGCCAGGCATTGCATCAGTCAGTGCCCACTAGGCAGCCTTGGGATCCAGTGGGTTTCTGGAGATTGGAGGTTAGACCCTGACCCCAAGAATAAGGATTAGAAGAAAGGGATGTAAGTAAGTGGGTGATACGCATACCCATCTGAGCACAGTGGTGCCCAAGCTTATTTGATGAGCAAGAGGGTGGAGCAGAAGGGACAGCTCTGCTGGTGTACCGGGCACAGACACAGGGCTTATTGGCAGCTGACAGGATCTACTAGGCCCCTGCCTTTCCCTATTACTTGCACCTGCAACTCTTTTCCAGCTAACCTTAAATCCTGACACAGTGTTGTGCATGAATGGTGTCACAGGAGTTTGTAACTGGTGGCAAAGGGCAACATGAGCAGCCTGGCGAGATAGATGCGTGTGGGAGCCTCACAAGCGAAGGCCTCAGCTGCCTGGGTGTGGTGAGATGTGATTCACAGGCCTGCAGCTTTGCTAGGACCAGATGAAGGTGTCCCTAGGAGCCAATGAGCAGGGAAAAGGACTGGCTGGTAATGCTGCTTTCCCTTCTGAACAGAGGCTTTAAAGCCAGAAGTTGCATTTCCCTACCCTTCCACAGCCTTCTTCCCACTAAAGTTGTCATAAGAAAAAAAAAAAAAAAAGCTCTTCTGAAAATCCTATCCCAGACATTTTTAGTATGGGGTGCTTCTAATTCACTTGCAGAAAACTCAGACATCTTGATTTTGGTGCTTAACTGCTTTGATTTCGGAATATCCCAAAACTCACACTTAATATGAGGGCTTACTCCTGGGAACAGAGCTGCTCTGTAGGAAGTTAATACCCAAGGAATCAAAAATCAGCAGCACAGTTCTCCTTGAGCTATATGGGGTGCGTTCTGTGTGTCATCCTTGCATTTCCAAGCTCACTGATGGCTGGATCACTGGAGGAAAAAACTGCTTCCAGGAGGAGCTTTTTTCTAAACAGATATTAAAAATGAGAAAAAATCACTGAGAAATTGTGGAAATGTCTTTGGTGGTGGCAAAGTTGTAGTGTGGTGCTGCCATGTCACGTGCAGCTCCCATAGTGGCCAAGAGTATTGCTGCCCATCATAGGCTTTCTGAGGGCTCTGACTAGTTTGTTTTTAAGTGCTGAGTGAGCATCCTTCTAAAAACTGTGCCCTGGTCAGGTGCCTGACACTAGGCGCCCAGGAAACTACACTTCCAGGCTCCTGCCGTGCCTTAGGAAGGAATTTGGAGTGACCCGGGAGTAGTTGCAGTCACGCACTGGGGAATGTCGTGGGCTGCATTACAAAAGCCTTTTTTTGTTTTACCATTTAGCAAGTGGTGTTCCAGTTAGCACAAGACTCTTACGCCTTCCCAGCATCATCCAGCACTACGTGCGGTGTTGCCTAATGCTGTCAAGTCCTCAGGCAGCTGCTGCCTTACCTGGGAAGGAGGTCGAGTTTTAAGTCAGCTGGACAAGAGATCACAGAGGAAGTCCATGCATGGTTTATCTGAGATTTCTATGCGGGTAGCCAAACATTTGTTGGTATTAGCTTACACAAACCACGAGGAAAGCCCGGCTGCTGCAGTTTGGTAACTAAAGGCACTTCAGACTCTGCAAGAGGAAAGTAAGAGAGTCCTTCCTCTTCAGTGAGTCATGGCATTGCCCCATTGCTCCCCTTGCAGATCTCCTTCAGTTCCTTGTGCTTGGCCTGTGTTTTTTGGGCACGGTAGTTGATCTGGTTATGCTACTTCACTCCCTGCTGGTGTGCTCTCTCCTCCTCCAGGTCCCTGAGGGCACCTAACCGCTGTTCACCTGGGTGCCTCTGGAAGGCTCTGCTGTGGTTTAGTTGGAGCATGCACAACCACTGCAGGATTAGTGTTTTGCTTTTTTTTTTTCCTCATAGCCAAGGTTTTTTTTATTTCTTTATTGGCACTGACTTCAAGGGGGTAAATGTTCTGTCCTGTCAGTTTAGCTCCAGATACCAGTGTTTAATAGTCTTACAGATCATCAGTCAGTGACTCCATCCTTTTCTCTTCCCAGTTGTCTTACATCACTTCCCTAAGCTTTCATTTCTCACAGAGGTAACTGACATGCCTGGGAAGCAAGAGTGCATTCATTTTCACTGGAATAACTCTGCTTGAAAGAACATCTCAAGGAAAGGACTCAGTTTGTGAGTTCCTGGTGTGAGGTAAGAAACTTTTTGCCCTGGATTCTACACTTCCTGCATGACACTGGTGGTGGTCCAAAGCCACCGCTGAAGCTGAGGTGACGAGCCATGTTTCTGAAGACTTGCCTTGGCTGAAATCACAGCTCGGAGCTCCCCTGAGGTTTTCTCAGCTTCACATTCACAGGAGCAGGTTCTGCTCTGAACTAACGACTTGCACCTCTGCCCAGAAGAAATGGAATACAGTTCTTCACCAAGAGAAACTGTGTGATTGGAAGTTTACTGGTGGAAGAAAGAACTTAGCCTTTCCCTCCTCTTCCTCTCTGCCTATATGCACTATTAGACGCTGGGACATCTGTCTGGTCTGGTCACTTGGTTGAGGAGTGGCCGTGTAGTTGCACAGCCTCCTGTGCCATCTGCAGGAATTATTAAGTAAAGGAATTAGAAAGCAAAAAGGTATAAGGCATTAATAAAGTTCTCATCTTGTGTTTCAGAGCTGGAGCAGTCTGGTGTTCTGGGAGCTGAGTGCGGGTGCTCTGAGAGCCAATTGACATTGAGTTATTCTGGTTTTACAGTGGTGAACTCGAACAAATTACCCTTTGGGTACCTCCCAAGGGGAATGTTTGTTGACTCAGTTCACAAAGGAGCTAAGGATGTGCATTTGCTTGGGAAAATTATTATCCAAATCACAGAGTTCTTTTGAAACAGTTGTTTGACTGAATACCAAAAAGAAGCAATCAAACGCTTGCCTCAAAAGACCTTGGCAAAGCAGCAAATGGTGAAATCATAAATTTCTTCTCTCCTACCCCCTCAGAGCAAAGTTATCTATTTTGGGATATTTTTTTTTTCAGTCCCTGGAGAGGAAGTGAATTGAGTTTGCAAGTGGCGTTGTCTGGATCCAACAAAATGAAATCTGCTGTGCCTTCTGTATGTAGCTAACCTAGAGCAGTGTCCTGAGGAGCAGTGCTTGTTCTTCACCCACAGACCTCCCTCATAAGGACGTTCAGTAGAAGAAACACCAATGTAGAGCTGGGAGGTTAGATGTCTGAGTTCCTTCCCATCACTATCTAAATTTTACCAGGGAAGGCTTAAGCTTATTTTAGCTCCAGCTCCACTCCCATTGCTGGAATGTCCAATCTATTTAGACTCAAGGTATGTGGGGCAGGAACTGCTCCATCTCTGTTGCTACTCCCATCTTTGAAGTATTTCCTAACCAATCCGGAGAGGCTGTTTCTCTTCACTGAGAACCACTTCTCTCTCTTCCTCTCTCTCTCACCCTCATTCTGTGCCTTCAGCCACACTTAGATGAAAGCTGCTCTGCTCCAAGGTCATTCTGGCTGCCACGGTTGCCTCCTCCACTTGTGTTCCTAGGTGAAGTTTGGCAAGGATTCATTCAAGATGCTCCTCATTTTTGAGGCACCGTGTTGGCTTGTGGTTGGAAGAAATGCCATGTAGGAGGTTTTCTGATCTCCTGTGAAATACGCTGAGAGTAGCAAAGCCTTGCACAGGTTGCCTAGGTACTGAAGGACATGGTGGTGTGCTGCTTGGCCGGGGTTTTGTTACCCATTAGGGGTTGATTTCATGTCCTTGGCTGGATGTTGGGTGTTGAAGGTAACCCTTATCTTCCAGGGTTTTGATAGTGTAGCCATGTTTGCTCAATTTTCATTTCTTTTACCTTTATTTTATCTAGTCATGGAGGTTTAGACCTGATTGTATCGTATCTGAAGTAGCTGGGGCCAGAACAGCATGTGGTGGGCATGGCTTGCATCCGCTGGCAGGGTCCCGGGTTCTGCCCCAGGTGGCACAGTGAGCTGAACAGCACTGGGGTAGAGAAAACTGGGCAGCCCTTCATCAGCCCGTGGGACACTGCCAAGAATGGGAACAAAAGCCATGACAAGTGCTCGGGGGTAATTGGAGCTCCTGTAATCGCAGCCTGCTGAGTCGCTTTGCCCAGCTTACCCGTTCAAGAGCTTTCATCAGTGGGCAGAGAGCCCTTCGGCACTGGAGAACAGAAGTTTCTCCATCCAGCATTGAAGAGAGTCAATAGTTTAAAGAGGTTTCTAATGTAAAACTGGTCACTGGGAAATGTAGCAAAGCTCCTGGTGTCTGTTCAAAAGGAGCAGCGATTCTTGTGTGGTTTTCCCCCTCTCATGTTGGATCTCTCATTCCAAAAACTCGACTTTTTTCCCACCTTGGGAGGCTGGTGTTACTGTAGCCCTGTGGGGAAACTGAGGCACAGGATGCACGTTAAGCCTCACTGAAAGTTTGATTAGGTTTTGGAGAGAGAGAAATATTTGCCAATAATTTAGGGAGACACATGTTTGTTCATGAACACATTTGATAAATCGTATTTCTAACCAGAGATTTCATTCTTCTTGTTTCCTTCCCCTCAATGATCTTGTAAAACCAAACTGTGTTGGCTTTATTTTACCCAAACACTCGAGATGCAATATACAAGCCCAGTTTTAATTCAAAGACTTCTTTCTTGACTGCTCTCAGGTTGCTGCACAGGAGGTGCGCTGAGTGCTGAGCTGCCCGATGGCTTCCTAACATCTGACCCGTGGCTGAAGCACGTTGGCTTTGAGGGTGACCTCAGTGTTAGCAGATGGGGTCCTTGCATGTACCTGGTCCTCTCCGGGTGGGATCAGAAGCTCTGCTGGATGACCAGAGCTCATTAGGCAAGTCCATATCTGGTTTCAACACTCACGCTTGTTACAGTCCCCTCTGCTGCTAGTGCTGCCCTCCGTACCTGCAGTTCACTCTCTCCTTTCATCTCCGGCTGGTTCTTAAATATCTCACCAGTAGCTAGGAAAAAAAATCCATAATCAAGTGAATAATAACAGCACTCAAGCCACACTAGTGCTCTGAAATCTTTGTGGGCTCCAGTTCTGCAATCCCATTCCCACTGGATGCGATGTGTTATATTGAATTCAATCAGTTAGAACACCAGGGCTGATCTCCCTGGAAGGAGAGGGAAGATACACGAAGCTGAGCAATTAGATTTTCATTTATGTGTTTTTCTTGCTTTAGTTTGTGGTTTGTTTGTTTTTTTTTTTTTTTTTTACTTTTATTTAATTTCCCTGGATGGGTAGGTTTGAGATACTCAAAAGTAGTAAAGAAAAATACGAATTCCAGTTCAGCAGTGCCAGGAAGATGCAAGCTGTGGATACTTTGTTCTTCCCGGCCCTTGCCTGTGAACTCGGGGAAGTCGGAGCGGCCTGGCAAGCAGCCTGACTCTGCTGTTGATGACACCTCTCCGGCAGAAGCGGTGTGTGGGTAGGCAGGTAGTTTCATCACAGGGAGGAGGAGGAGGAGGCATGCATCACCTTTTGTTTAAGCAGAAGCATCTTTTTGGAATGCTATCCATTTTATCAGTTAGGGCTTGAACAAAGAGCAGCCAGGAGAGGCTGGATATTGTAATTAACACAAGTGGAGGCAGGCTGCTGCGTCTGCCTGCCTGCCTGGAGAAGAATAACCTGTTGAATTTGCTAGGAGCTATTGCTACGAGGACAAGAACTGCAGTTACGGGGAGAACGGCAGCCACAAGTGGATGAGGTAGCTGCTTCAGAGCTATGCTGTGGGGAAGAGGCTCAGATACTGGACACTGGATGCCCGTTTGGGTCAGAGCCTCCGCTTTTGCCTCCTAAGCCCGGGGAGAAAGAACACGCAGCCCGCTCCCATTTGGTTGGGTCGGCCGAGGATGGCTGCGCTCTCCCAGCACCTGAGGATCCTGCTGTGGAAGAACTGGCTGAGTGTCAAGAGGCAGCCGGTGAGTGTGAAAACAAAGCCGTAGAGGAGGGGGAGCTGGAAACCGCAGGAGCTGAGGAGCAAGAAGGGCACGACAGGAGAGGAAAGCCACGGTGTTAAAATAGAAATACTTTGAAGGAAGGAGAGAGAGAGGGAAGGAGGGGAATGGCACGGAAAGAAGATGGGTCATTTTAAGCCAAAGTGGCTGCATCTTGTGTTGGAGATCATGGTGAGGGCTCAGGAGTCCAGACTGAGTACCAGGGATGCTGCTGTTGGTCCCTGCAGACAAAACCCTACACAAACTCACGGGCAGACCTGAATTAAGGCTGCTTAATTCTGCTCCAGTGTGAGCAGTCCCCAGAGTCTGTGTGCAGTCTTTGAGGAGTCCCTGCAATCTGGGGACAATGGGAGTGTCCTTACCTAGAGCCATTTGTAATGGATGGACAAAGAAAAAAGTGTCTCTGAGAGGTGCAGGTGGGACAGGTTTCCAGCACAGTCCAGTGTGTTGCAAAGCAACCACACCAGATGGTTTTTTTCCCAAAATAAAGCATTGCTAGGGATGTCCAAGAAAGGAATCTGAACTGCGGTGTCATGGAGGCAAGTGCTCCTTCGGGTGGCATTGCATGTCCAGGCAAAGCCTGTCTGGTAGTTTTGTATCGAAAGTTTTGCTTGCAATACAGCTGCACTGGCATTTCAGCAGAAGCACACTGCAATTCATGGACTTGGGCTGCAGCCCGTCCTCTTGCTGGGAATCCCAACGGGATGGTTTGTAAACTCTCTGGTTGCACGGGAAGCCTTGGCAGGTGCAGAAAGGGCAGAGAAGAGGACGTGTGTCAGAGAAGAGCCCCATGGACAGTGTGATATGGGGATGGAGTGAAAGAGCTCCCAGCACTGCATACATCTGCAGGGTCGGCTGTGTGCCTGTTCTGTCCTGCCTCTCGGGTCTGGAGCCTGCTTCAAGGAGGTGCTGAGTTCATCTGAGTCCTTGTGACCCTCCCCAGCAGCTGCAGATGGGCTGTGCTCCTCAGAGTTAAGTCTGTGGCTGCTGTGAGAGATACAGGAGAATATTTTTTCTGAGATACAGAGGAATACCAATAGATTACCTCTAGTTACATGACCAATTTCAACACCCTTGTCAAAACCGGAAGGCTTGGGTCTCTTTCAGCTCCTGTGTACCTGCAGTAAATGCTTACATAAACCCTGACCATATGGTCTCACTTGCTATAATTCTTCTTTCAGTTTCCTGTAGAGATGAAACATCAATTCTGTAGGATGGGAATGTCAGTTAAAATAAAGTCTGGACACCACCGATTGCTTTAGGGCAGGCATTCTCTCCAGCCCTCCTTCCGTTCCCTCTCTTGCTCCAAATTAAGGAGCTTGCTCCGAATGCGGAAGCTGTGAGGAGGTAAACCCAGAAAGCTGCTCCTAAACACATCCTGATTTCTCTATCCTTTCCGTTTTCAGGTTTGGTTTTTTAACCTGTGTGATGTAAACACACTGGTGGACCAGGCTTCCAGACAGCTTGTTTTAGTGTGTGCTTGTTTTGCAGGGGAAACTCTCTGTTGTGCTTCTTTGCTTCTGATAACCCCCGAACGCGGCTGCTGCTGCTGCAGTGGTGCTGGTTGCCCTCGCCGGGTGTGATCGGCATGTCATTGCAGTCTGACACAGGACAGCCCCTCTCCATCCACAGACTGAAGTGCTTTCTCATTGCTACTGCTCTGTTTATCAGTCTGTCCAGGGCTGGCGAACGCATTTGATTCTGCCTTTTGCTTTACACTTTATTTCCTCTGCACACTCTCTGCAGAGCCCCTAGAGAGATTGTATGGGGGGAGCTGCGGCTTGCTTGGCCATCAATTTGCTGAAATCAGCTGAAGCTCCGCATCCATAACCAGGGAGAGCCTCGGCACAGGTTACTCCTGCTGAGAAAGGAATGGCCGTGAGTGGAGGTGGCAGCCTTCTGGGGAGCAAGGTTTGGCCTGCCTACCAAGGGGAATTGGAGAAATCAGTTCTTCTTGCACTTTTATTGCTTTCCATCTGTCACTTCTATGCAGCTTAGTTATTTAAACAGATGCAGAAGGGAGAGAAAACGTGCCTGCATCCAGACGTACTAAGGTCTGCGCAATTAAATCTGCTTTTAGCAGTGAAATAATCCAGCAACCAAGGGATTATGCAACCTGTGGCACAGCACTTGGTGTCCCACGAGCCAAATTGGCATTGATTGTGGCTCCGTTCAAGTCAACGTGTTCTACCTGCAGTCGGCTTGGCCAGGCTGCTTGTCTTGTTTTTGCTAACTAGAAATGCCTGGGACAGTGAGAACGCTGTGTTGTAACTGATGTACCCAGCTACTATTAAATCCAATTAACTCCAAGCACGGAGATACGAAGGGAAGAGCTGCCTGGGAGTGGAAGCGCCATTTTAGCTCCAAATGGGGAGGCACAAAGATTTCCCAGAGTGGAGACGATCTTTATTCATTTCCTCCACCAAGAATATGAAAGATGTCTTGCCCTTCCTTTAGGCAGGCTCTGACTAATATCAGTTTCTGTGCTGTTACCCCATAATTTTCTTGTAGCCTACGTGGTGCTAAACTAGGAGGATACCTTAATAATGCTGTGTGCATGTGAATTAATCCAAGTTAAATACTGTATTTGGGGACTGATTACAGGGAAATCATGTGATATATGAAAAAAAGTATAAAAAATGTTGGTTTCAGTGATGAATCCTGTTATATAGTATATATATAAAAGGAGGGGTGGGGTCTGTAAAAGCTAAAATGCTGCTGAATGTTGAAACTATAGGAGTACCCTCTCTGAAAGGATGTGTTAGGAGGTGCCTTGTGGTTTGACAGCTGTCAGTTCCTATTTTGGGGCATGAGTCGTGCTCCCACTTCCATGGTTGTGTGTCATCTCATCGGGGATGGTAGGGAGGGAGTTGCTGTGAAACAAGCCTCTTTAAGTTCAGTTGCTCTCCGGGATTTGTTTGTCTGTTTGTTTGTTTTTATGTTCCAGTAAGCATTACGGGAAATGAAAACACTGTTATGGGCTTGGAATTACCTTTGGAAAAATGGGTTTGGGTAATATGTGCTGATCTGAAAAAAATAGCGATGCAACAATGAAAAATGGGATGATTTTGAAGAAGGACATCTCTGCAGTTTCAAAAACTGGCATGAAGATAGCACAGCAATTTTGCAGCACAGGGTACTTTGAGCTTTACTGATGGATGGAAAATTCTAATCTAGTAGGCACAGTAGCGAGCTAGCCAGCTAGTACAAAAGCAGTTAATTATTTGAGAAATTGCATTTTCTTAGCTTACAAAACTCCAAGGCTTGCAGTTTTAATACTGACTTTGGGCCTCCTACCTAGATTGGTTTGCTGCACTAGATGATTAGCAGACTATTTTCTTCATCCTCATCCATTGAAATGATGAGCCCTCATGTCAATGGCAAGAGGTCTGTAAAGCTTTGTATTTTTTCTGACATAGTATGCCAATTTTACATCATTTCTCTTCCATCACAGCTCACCTATGTAGGCTGCTACAGTTTGGAAGTGGAAAGGTACCAGGGAGTTAGGTTGCTGTGGTCAGGAGCTCACTTGAGGAGTTCTGGTGGTTGGCGATCAAATGGGACTTCTCCAGCTGGTTACACAACTCTGTAAATCCCTTCCTTCACCATGCTTGGTTCCATGCCTTGTGAACAAATACCATGAAAATCCTCATTCTTTTGGCTGTTCTGTAATGCTGAACCGTTTGTGAAGAACAGTGAAAGTTTCTGGGGGAAGAAAGTGCTGTAGCCTTGTCATTTCAATGTCAAACACTTCAATTTTGAGCTATAGTTAATCATATCAAGGTCACCTTTACCAGTCATGTGAGCAGTGCCATACACTGAAAGTGAAACCTTCCCCATTTTGTCTCTTCAGTCGTGCAATCAATGCATCCAAAAGTCTCGTACTTGTCAGGGTGCTTTTACTCTTACATAGCAGTGTCTCAGATCTGTGCAAAACTGTGTAAACAGCCAAGCTGAAACACAGGAAAGCTTCAGGCTCATTATTTGCTCTTACGATCTTATGTGGTTTTTCTTCCTGCATAGATAATACTTGGGTTTTAATAATATGTGCACCGAGACAGGCATTATTTACAATGCATCTTATAACTCATTTAGAGTGGTACTTGTACATTCCAGACAAGCTCTGGGACACATCAGCGCGACAAACGTAACCAATATATTTTCATTGCTATTTTATAGGTATGGTCATTCATTTTAATTTCCTGGCCTGTGGTTGTTTTCATAATCTTGGCCATCATCCGTCTCAAATTCCCTCCAGAACCACAGCCAAACTGTAAGTAACCGGTTTGCTTTTATGTCTTTGGGGTTTAGTTCTCATTTCAGTGACTGATGTGTTAATTCGATGTGTTTTGTTACTTTTACAAATCTGGTTCTTTGTAGTTTCCAGTGGAGACTTCCTGGGATGCAGCATGCTGTAAATAAAATGTCCGTGTTCCTCTGAGGTTGCTTCTATTTATGTTTCTTTTAAATTAGTTTCATAATTAGAAAACAACTTTGCAGAACAGTCTCATCAAGATGCACTCAGGTACTGCTGTTGTAGGCAGCAGTATAAATCTACATGATAAATTGAGGGACAGGAGAGCAGCTGGGAGAGATCTTATTCAGCAACACGAACAAGGGCATAGGCTTCAAGTGAGGTTATGAAGGTAAAAAACACGAGGTTGGTCATCATGAAAGATTTCACCTTGTTTGCTACAGGCAAAAAGCTCCTCTTCAGCTGAGCCTTAGTAGTATCTGCCCAAATAGTGGTAACTTGGCTCCTGGCACATGATGGTGCATGTGAGCCCTTACTGGCAAGTCCCAGAGCAGCTGGTGGGTGGGTGAACAGTTGGTGGTGGCTAAATGGGTGAAGAGTTTGCACAAGCTGGCTTTCGCTTGCAGGCTGTGCCTCCTGGGTCAGGAGAACACGTGTCTGCACCCAGAGCATGGGTCTGCTTGAATCTGCTCTAAAAATTCATGCTGAGTTTAGTAAATACCCATCACCAGCAGAAGACATAGCCCTGTCATCCTCTCAAACTAGGCAGTGTCTGTTTATGAAGTTACATGGTAAAGCAGAGCAAGGAGTTTATCCAGAGGGAAGCCTTCTTCCTTTCCGCAGTGTTAACTGAGGTGGATCCAATCCATGGTTCTGCCCTCTGTAGCCTCCCAAGGCAGTCCCGAGGGAGGGGAAAGGATGGGTAGGAAGGGCTGGACTCTCTTTTCAGTGATAGCCTGCCTTTGTGTTGGGAGAAATCAATCATGGAGCTGTACCCTTTTTGTTAGCCCCTAGTTAGAGGAGATCCTCAACCTTATTGCAGAGCCCCTGAAAGTGCATGCCAGACTCTTGCTTCATGTTGCACATCTCGTTTGCTGAATCACATCCACGTGCTGCAGCACAGAGCTGTTACTGACAGCCACTGCTTCCCAGCACAGGGTAGGAACAGGCCCTCCAAAATTGCCCTTACCAAAAGATTTGCAACACCTGACTCACAGGGGAGGTACCCCCCTAGCTGACCAGCCTCAGGCTGGTGTTGACTTGACAAGAACAAAGCTGTGTCGTGGGCAATGCTGGGTTTTTCTATTTGGGGGAAGGAGGCTGAGGCAGGGGGAGAGGAGACAGATTGACAGCAGCAAGGACAAGCAGTTGGCTTCCAGTCTGTAGCTATCAGGTGTGTAAAATGTGGTCATGAGAGATTTGTACTTGATGGCATGTGTGCACTGGAAACGTTCCAACCTAGTTAATGCTCAATTCTCTGATTAAAAGTGTTTCAGTGTTTCTGAATGATGTATGAGAAAGGACCACGTTGTGACAAACACCAGATAGGCAATTAGGATAGCCCTCGCCAGAGTAGGCTGCGAGCTCTCTGGGAGTAGAGGTTTGTGTATCTAATTTGTAGGCTGTGATGGAGAGCCAGAGTAAAGGACTTTTCTGGAAGTATCTCAAGGTCTTTAACGGAGAAAGGCATTCGTGGTGTGTTAGGGTGGTCTTTTAAACCCAAGCCCATAGGCAGCCAGTGAAACTCCTCTTTAGGCCTGTGAGATATCTTATGTTCTACCCAAATTCCCTTGAACCAGTTGGAGCAGGCAAGACTGGACACGTTGTATTTAGTGAAATTCCCAGCTTTTGCCAAGTGTGGAATGGCAATCCTCCCCCATGGCTCCGTCGGTTGTACTTGCTGTCCGTGAGAACTCAGATAAGGTGAATGTCAAGAGTACCAGCTGGATGGTAAAATATTTATTTTACTGTACGTGGCTATTAATTTGAATGTGTATTTTTTTGAAGCGTGTTTGCTCTGGGTGATTGCATCTGTGAATTTCTGGATCAGGAGGAATGTTCCGAGCAGCAGCAAGTAGCTTCATCAGCTGTACTTTGCAGGAGGGGGACTGTATTTTGGGACTTGTTCCCTTTTCTTGCATAGCTGAATTTGAGGTCAAGTCTCAGCATCTGAGTTTCTTTCTATCATAAAGAGGGCGATAGGAACTCTAGTGTAAGGGAGGTTTTGTGCTGGAAAAGATGTTGTTAATGGTTGTGGCGTACTCATGATCCAGGTGTTTAGAGGCCATCTAAGAATCCAAAGGGGATGGAGAAGAATGTTAATGGGAGCATGGAACAGCCAGTTCCTGCTGCTTTTTCTAGTTAAATAAAAACACCACTTGAATGTTACCCTCTTTTTTTTTTTTTGACAACTAGACAAAATGTATCAACTTTTTGTTTGAAAACAAAAAGAGAAATCATTTGGGAGCTTTCTTTTCTGAAGAAAAAAAAAAGACAAAAAAGGTGGGTGGACACGTGTAGGGTAATGATTACAGGAGGGGGTTTTGTTCATTTTCAGTGGAAATTAAATCCACTTTATGCTGAGTTCCAGTGCCTTCCTTAAAGGACACAGTCATTAAATAGTGACAAGAAGCTGTTTCCAGTTCTGCTGCTGTCAAGAGATTATTGCAGGCAGATGGAAGTCAGGAAGCATGGAATCAATGGCACAGAGATAGAATATGCAACTCAGATGCTGAGTTTTGAAGCCTTAGAGATGACCCCCCACAAGATTTGTCTGTAAGCTTATCTCGTGTATTCAGGGCCCCAGCAAGATCATGAAATCTACAATTTGCTGAATTAAAATAGCTCAAGTTCAAAACAGTGCTTCTGAAGGATGCCTAATAGACATTCAAAGGATTGAGGATTATTTAGAGAAATTACCTAGCAAGAGCTTCTTGCAAGAGCAACTCACTTGCTTTCCTTCATGTTTGTGTAGCACCTAATGCAACGGGATCTGGTGCTGGGCTGAACTCCAAAGAGAAATGACATGCTAAATAAACATCACCAGTCAAGAGGATGCTGGTAGGAGAAGAACTGAGGTAAAATAAGGAGCTAAAATCCATCTGATATGTAATTTGCTTCATGATTGAAGCCTGTAGTATCTAAGAGGGGGAAAAAAAAAAAGAAAGAAAACACTCTTCCATGCAGGCATCTGTTTGGTGATGTGTTTCCAGGTCAGCAGAGATAATTGTCAGGAGAAATAAAGATTTGTTTCTCTGCATACCCAGTTGTGATGATCTGAGCATCTCCCCAAACCAATTTCCCGTCCAGTTCATTGGGCACATCCCAGTCATGGCTTTTGACCTTTCATTACAGCCCTCGCATGTGCTGGAAGGTACTGGGATGTGCTGTGTGGCACACGTGGAGCAGGAAGCTCTGAGTTGGAAGCCTGCAGCACGGAAGCCAGCGAACTGTGTTGGAAGTGTGTTCCAGTCCTTTGTGCCTGTATCACAGGTTTTGTAGAGTGAGTAGGGACAAAAATCTTCCATCACTACAAGTTTTTGCAATTTGGGAATTGTGTGAGAGATACAATCTGTCCCTCAGGGCCCAACCCACTCAGTCTACAGGGAAGCCCAATTAGGCTCTTTGCTTTAACTAGCGCTGTCACACCCCGTCACACCCTACCCGCCTGCTTTCTTCCTTTTCTGTTCTTCTTCTTTCCTCTCCTGTCAGTTTGACCTCATCATTATTCTCCATAGAAGCTCTTTGGGGTGTGGTGAGTTGCCCACTCATTTTGAAACCCTGCTCTTTACAGAGAAAATGTGGCAGGAACTTGCTCTCTTTTTAGACCCAAGATCTGCTCCCCCTGGCCTTACAAGGGACAGAGTTAGACATGGGTTGTGAAAGCCATGCCTTACAGATGTTGTTCCATCTTCATGGAAGGAAGCCGTGCTCTTGGGTCTGGTCTGAAAATCCACCAAACTCCTTCTGCCTGAACTCTTCTCTGTGGAGCACATATTACCCTTCACCTCTGCCCTGAATTTTCACCCAAATTTCATCACCTCCATGGAGATGCTTGCCTGGTGTGTTGCGTTCACTCAGATACCTGTCATAGACTTGTTACCAGAGTGCTTCACCAGGCTGCTCTTTGGAGCCTTTACTGGGGGAATACTGGGATAGCAAAGCACTAAACTGTGTTCCAGTACCAGCCCAGCTGTTTAGGTCTAGTTTAGAGCCAGAGCCACATGGCACAGGAGCAACTGTTCAAACTCCACTCTCATTCTTGGCTCCAGTACTTCTGGAAGAGGGTCTCCGAGCTGTGCTGCGTTCAGTTTCACTGGTAGCTAGGACTGGAACAGCTCCAGGACTTGTTGGAAAGATCAGGATGAATCCCAGAGTGCAGATCGGAGCGGCCTTAGGAGGCTGCGGCTTGCTGTACCTGCAGATGGCTTTCCCGTGACTCCTGTGCTAAGCAGCATTGCCATGTTAGAGGTAACCTAGGCACCAGTTACCCTGGTCAGGGCAGCATCAGAAAAAGAGGCAGGATACTCTGCGCAGCTTCGAAGAAAAGGATAAACACAGGTAGCATCCTGTGCCTGTAGCCCTTCATCCCCACCACCCACACGTTTCTGCCCTCTGGCTGCTGCAGCAGTGAGCTGGTAGGTGAGCAGGGAGCTCCTGCCATAACTGAGGACCTCAAACCACATCTAGCTCTGACAGTTCCCTGCCTCAATCCCAGCTCAGAAGCAGAAACCCTTACACTAGCTTTGTCCCACAGTTAACAGAGGACCTTGAGCTGGCTTAATTCTCCATGTGAGAGGTGGCTGTGGCTGCCAGGAAGACGTGTGAGAGCAGCTAGCGCTGTGACCCACCTTGCTCCATGCCTGCCTTCCTTCCTCTGAGGTGCCACCCTGGAGGTGAAAAAGCTCCGAGAAGATGCTAAACATTTTTAAAAGGAATTCACTTCATAGCCAAAAGCACCTGAGCTCATCTCTTTGCCAGTAGTGTGGAAAAATTAATAGGTTCCCATGGTAATTACAGGTAGTCGGGATGGTGGCTTAGCTACCCAGGCTGCTCCATTCATTTGGGTAAGTCACTGGTGCTTATGCAAGCTGGAATCCACCCCAAAGGTTCGACCTACTCTGTTTACAGACAGGCACACATCAGGCTCCCAGCTCTGCCCCAGCATTTGCCAGTGGTGGAGCAGCCTCATTCCTCTGTTTCCTTTATCTTGCTGTCTTTGACAGCAAAGAGGGGAAGGTAACCAGTTTTCTCCCCTTTTCTAGACAACACCAGATTTTGTCTGTGCTCGAATGCAGCATGATTAGCGAAATAGGCTCTTCAGGTCCCTCCTTAAGTGTCCTTTGCTTTAGTATGAAATTTATTTTGTGCTGATACTGTGCCAGGCAGGCTGCCATATAACACTGTTTCACTGCAACAGTGCTGAAGGGGGATATGAATCTTCCCCCACACCTGCTGGAAGAGACACAGAGAGGCAGTGCTCAGCCATACAGTTCCCTGCGACTCACCCAAGCTCCCCCTGAACTCAGACACCTCTAGCCTAACAGTCTCCCTCTTTCAGTTTGAAACCATTGCCCCTTGTCCTGTCGCGACGGGCCCCAGTAGAAAGTCTTTCTCATATATATTTTATACATTGAAAGGCTGTAATAAGGTCTCTCAGGAGCCTTCTCCAGGCTGAACAACCCCAAATCTCTTAACCCTTCTTCATAATAACACCCATTTCATAAATCTCTGTGCCTTCATTTCTTTCTACAGACTTCCTCCACATGAGGTGTGACTGAAGGATGTTGAGTTGGAGGTGGGAACTCCCGAGTTCCCAGGATTTTTTCTTCCCACTGCATTACAACAGGGCCTTGGGGCAGCCACTTAATTCCAGTTGACTTCCTGGAGCACCTGAAGCCAGGTGCCGGGACCTAGAAGCACAGAAGCATTTTTCCAAAGGCGCTGAGCAGTTTGGCTTGCACTGAAGTTAGCAGCTGTTGAAGTGGAGTTCCTGTAAATGAGGTCACTTTTGTTTAGAGAGTCTAAGCGTGGGCTCTGGAAACTACCTGAAAGCATTCACCATTGAAAGACAGAAGTTTAGTAAATGCAGCTTTTGTAATTTTTTTTTTTCCCCAGAGTCTAGATATGGATTTAGGATATTTTTGGTTCCAGCTTCTGGGTGGGAAATGTTCTGACTGTCCTTTTAGGTCCTGCTTGTGCAGCGTCCTGCTTCAAAGCAAGGTAGCTGTATTATACAAGACTAAATTAGCCTTGTTTGTGTTAAATATTGCTTTAAAAAGGGTTGGTCTACAGCTCCCACTCTGTGTGGTTGTGCTTCAGTCAGAGGAGCATCTTTCCACAGGGCAGGGAACCTCCAGTGCCTCTGTCGGCTCTGCCCTGCGGTGCAGACGTCAGTTCTGTCGTTTCCCCATCCAGACCTCTTAGGAGATTTCCATCTCCCTTCTTTCTCCTTTGTGTTGGGTTTGGAGGTTTTCTCCTCCCTTTACACCTGCTTTTTCTCCCACTCAGCTTCAATTTTTATGCTCGTGCTCTGCTCTTTATTATCTCCCTGATCAGTACATGAACCCAATGCATTCGTATTCAAGTGCTGATTTTTAATTTATTAAATAAGGGGGTGGAAGAGGTGAAGGTCTGTGGGCGAGCAAAACTAGCTTGCCTAGTCTTAATAAGCATGGAAGCAGTTGCTGTCTGCTGTGGGCTGGTCTTATTATTTGCAGAGCCTGAAATGCTAGAGGGAAGAGTTGGGCAACGAAATGCTTCCTCCACTGAAGCCACCGACACAGGGAGGAGCCTTGCAGCGAGTTGTCTGCTGCAACCATCTCGCTGTCATAGGCAGACAACTGAGGACATCGTACAATTGGCACGGTCAGGAAAACAAGAGTGATGTTGCTGTGAAGATTAAAAAAATAATAATAATAATCAAGCATTTGAATCTCACCTGGCCACACTGGGCTTCTGGCAGGTTGAATGGAGTTATCTGGGGCCCGCTAAGCTTTCATGTTGAAAACCAGGAGCTGGGTGATGGTACACGACTTGCAAATCAGGGCAGGCTGTGCGGTATCAGAGGTGGACTGGTGTGTGCGTAATAGCTGCTCACAGCATCTTCTCCTTCCATTATTATTTGCAAGGTGGAAATTAAAAAACACCACTTGGAGTTGAGGGAAGGGTGGCCGAGGATGACACTGCTTTAAGGCCAACAGCAATGCAGAGGAGGAATGTGAGTACGCCAGGGCCAGCAGGACTTGGGCTAGCACCAGCTCATCCTAATTCCCTGGTGGTGCTGGGCCCGGCTGCCGTGTGCACGCAGCAGCATGTTGCACCACGTGTAGCTGAGCTGAACGTGTGCCTCCCTGCAGCATGGACCCCTGCTCACATACAGCAGTGAGGGAGGCTCATAGGGAGCAGAAATGACCCCAATATGATAGACATCAAGGGTGTTTGGTGTCCTGCAGCTTTGGGGTAAGCTCAAGGGAATCTCTTCTTCCAGTGGTGTCTGTTCAATGGGGGAAATTGCAGGGAATAGGGTGAAAGAAATCACCTGTTAGCTCTGCAGTGCTATAAAAGTCAGCTTTGTGATGCGAAAGGCAGCAGTCTAGGGACAGTGGGAGTGCGATACCAAAGCATTAGCTCTGACCCAGCACAGCTCTTAAGTATGCCTTTAACCTGAAGCCAGAGTAATCCCATTAAAAGCAGCAGTGCTAATCACTCCTGTGCCGTTGGCTTTGTACACGCTGAACAAGATTTGGGCTGTACTGACAGAACTGTAGCACTTGCTGTCCTCAACAACTGTGGGACTTCTGTGGGCACTGATCTTGCAGGTGTGAAAAAGGTGGAGGAAAGCCTCTGGACCTGTTTGACCAGGAGCCATTTGCCTCCTGGTCCTGCTACCACCGGAGACCTCAGTCCTAGGTCACTAGGAACATGAGGGCCCCTTTCTCCAGCTTCATGGTCAGATGTGAGTTTCAGAGCACGTGAATCTTTCTCACGTCACACCAATATGAGCAATGCGGCAATTAAATAGTCTCTTTCCATAGATGAAGGGTTAGGCCACTTGGTTATCTGGGTCATTGTTCATATGCGTTAAAAAACAAAACAAAAACAACAAAAAATGCCTCAAACTTAATGTTATTTGATGGTCACATTTCACTTTTGGAGAGGTATCAAAGCTCCTGGCGTTATCACAAAGCTTTCTACAAACGATAGGCAGTGTGAGTTGGTCAGAAATAGATGTGAATAAAGCTGGAAATGTGCAGTTGCGTGTGGCTGAAGAGAAACAACATCAGTCATCGTGTCATGAAAGAGGCGTGCTCTTTGTCTTTTTGACTGTGGATGCGTAACAAGGTGAAGAAATAAAGTTTAAAGCAATGCTGTGCGACTATGGGAAAGATGAGAAGGGAAGCGAGAAGGTTGTATGTAGCCAGCTTCGTTAGACATTTTGCCTGGAAAGCTGGGAGGAGGTCACAATAGCAGTAAATATTTTCCTTGTGTGCTGTGTGAGTGCATAGATAAATATAAATCACAGCTGATAAACAGTCAGAATCGCTGCTCTGGGTTAGACCCTCTGCTGCTGCTCAGGGGTGATTGAGAGCGTGGAGGAACAAGAAGCACAGAGTGATCCTTCCACTAGAAAAATCGGCAAAGGTTTAAGGTTTCTTCACCCAGAAGCTGAAGAGGTTGAGTCCAAGTATTCCTACATCAGCAACCACTGACAATCTGTTTTGGGGGATTTGTCTAATTTGTTGTAGAATGAATGTCTGCTGTTCAACACATCTCACAATATTTTGATATGTGTTAAAAAGGGGCTTTCTCTCCTTTTTTGCCTGCTGCCTCATGATCTCATTGTGTTTCTTTGTCCTGTGCTGCAAGGAGTGATCAATTACCCCTTTCGTTATGGATCATGATATTATTGCCCTATCACACCACTTTTTGGACATTTTTTTTCTTTGCTGCAGAGAGCTGGTTATTAAGCCTCTTTGTATGATACAGCAGTGATTGAGTGCATTTTCAGTTAAACACAATACATCCTAATGAAGTCATTAGCTCATTATTTTCTTTAATTCACCAGTTGGGAAGTTGAGATTTATATGGATTTTTTAATGAACAAAGACTTACTGCTTAAGGTATGTGCAGTATCGGTGTGTGAAATCTGAAGCCAAGAGAATTTTTTCATGCCCAAGCAGTGATAGGATGCTAAACTCTGGGTAGTCAGAAAACAGGAGACCTCAGGAGGTTTTTTAAAATTAGTAATAAAAGAGGAAAATAGGTTAATGTACCTAAATTTATTTAGGGAGTAGCCACTCATAATGGAAATCCCATATCTTTGATGTGAGTACAATGGGATACAGATTTGGTCTGGTTTTACAGGGTGGGTGGCAGAAGTAGGTAGGAAGTCCTAAAAGCAGAAATATCATGTAGGCAGAAAAGGGAGAAGGAATGCATGGATGATGTTTTGGAAGGAAAAAATAGGGTCTGTGTAGCTCCATTGCATTTAGTGGGATTTGCATGTTCAAATGGTGTGGCTGCAGTATGGTTAGCATCTGTCGGAGTAGCAGAGCTGAGGCTGGGGGCTGAGGGAAGGGTTGGTAGTTAGCATATGGTGCTTGCTGGCTGATGGAAACCAGAGTGAACCTGGTTGGAACCTGTACCAAATGTGGACGTGAGCCTATCTTCGTACCTTAGAATCCCAGAATCATTGAGATTGGAAGAGACCTCCAAGATTACCTGGTCCAACCATCCCCTACCACCACCAATGTCACCCACTAAACCATGTCCCTAAGCACCACGTCCAACCCTTCCTTGAACACCCCCAGGGACGGTGACTCCACCACCTCCCTGGGCAACCCGTCCCAACACCTGACCACTCTTTCTGAGAAGAAACCTCTATTAATTTCCAACCTGAGCCTCCCCTGGCGCAACTTGAGGCCATTCCCTCTGGTCCTATCACTGGTTACCTGTGAGAAGAGGCCAACCCCCAGCTCCCCACACCTCCCTTCAGGCAGTTGCAGAGAGCAATGGGGTCTGCCCTGAGCCTCCTCTTCTCCAGACCAAACACCCCCAGTTCCCTCAGCCGCTCCTCACAGGACTTGTGCTCCAGGCCCTTCACCAGCTTTGTATCTCTTCTCTGGACATGCTCCAGGGCCTCGATGTCCTTCTGGTAGTGAGAGGCCCAGAGCTGAACCTTAGTTTCATGCACAGCAGCAAGACTAAATACAAGAAGCAATAACACAAAGATACTGCTTATTTACTTCCCTTTGCCCTGGAGTGGACAGTACTGGCTGTTATCCTCCCAACATTTGCCTTCCATGCAACACCCTCACTGCCTTCAGACCGAGGGGGGTGGCACTGGGGGCTGCAGTGATCACGCCGTGCCAGCACCCTGCCAACTGCCCCATTCCTTGAAACAAACGGCTCCACGCAGCCAGTGCAAATGCATGAAACCCCAGCGTGATGAAAGCAACATAATCACTGTGGCAAGGTAAAACGTGGTTCATTTAGATTTGGACGTTTCAGTCAATTTCGATTAATCTTATAGGTCGTAGCGAAATAGTAATTTTCATCTGTCTTGTATGACATTTATTATTACCCTGGCATTTTTCATCATTATTATACAAAGCTCCTTTACCTGGAGAAAACAAAATGTTTTGCTTGTGTTGAAGTGTGTCGGAATCTCACACGTTTCAGAAAGCAAAAGAAATCAACTTGCTTCATTTTACTCCAAATGAAAGCAAATATGGAAATGCCAGAATTCCCAAAGGAATGAAAGCCTTGTTTCTTTTCAGCTCCTGGAGATACGGCTGGGCTGGGTAGGTGCTAATGAGCAGGGAGAACCAGCCAGCCCATGCTGTGCTGAGCCCTTGGCTTCTTCTGCCCTTCGGGATGCCTGTCTTGTTTTCTTCAGATTTGGTGCCTTTCTTTCAACAGTGACTGAAAACTAAAGCACTCCACAGTGAGTGGGGATAGCAAAAAACCCTCTACTCTTGGGCTTCCATTGCCAGCGAGCCCAAAAGTCAGTTCTTACTAATAGGGTGCAGCTCTGAGCTCAGGTTTTGGTTGCAGACAGGGCAATTTGCAAGAAATCTGTTGGGGTGACCTGTGCCCAGGCCTGAGAAGGGGCAGCAGTGGGTGCAGCGATCTCCACAACTTGGCTCATAGGCAGCATAGTGAGATCTTCCAAGGGCAATTGCAGTTTTAGGACACTAAAGTGTTTAAAGGTAGTGAAAATGATGAAAACTGGTGTTGTGTTGAGGATCTGCTGTATCATAGGATCATAAAGGTGGGGACTACAGGGCAAGAGAAATCCATTTTCCTTGGAAGTGGCATTGCCAAAGACTTCCGTGGGAGAAAGAGATGCATTAATCTCTTGGCTTAGCTTCTCATCAGTAAATTCCTTCCTCTGCAGGACAAGAGGGAGTTGCAGGGAAGAGCTCTGAGGCTGCACCATGTTTGTCTGGGCTCGGGCTCCCAAACCAGCCGTGCTCCCTGCAGGGTGCCTCATGCTCTGTCTCTGCTTTGGCCCAGACATTTCAGATTTTTCGGTGTCTTCTTGAAAAGCTTCCTTACTTCTCAAACCGCTGTCAGAGCCCAGGCCTTGTCCAGAGAAGTTCTGTCTGGCATCTCCGCTGCTTTTGTGCCAGGAGCATGGTGGGGTTACACCAGTTCACATCGGCAGTGACTCAGAGACGTGTCAGTGGCTGTACCCAGGTGCCAGCGAGCTGCTCAGCATCTGATATGAGTTGGCAGAGCCTCGCTGAATACCTCAATAACATTGGGCTGTCGATGTCTTCGCAGGTATCATGCTACCACCAACGCTTCCAGCGGCACTTGCAAACTTCAGGTCATCAATTTCTGTCTCTTTAGTCTTTAGCTTGCTGTTTAAAAAGAAAGGAGAAGAAAAAGCTGATATCATCACCGTGTTCGTATGCCATACACCTTGCTTGTGATACAGCAACTGATTGTATAGTTGTCCTCGTAGTTCAAAGCAGACTCAAAGGCTTTGAGTCTAATTTTAAAATATATCATCACTACTTATATGTCGAGGAAATTGCTTCTGCTTTGGATGCAGCAGGAACTCTTGTATAATTGTCTCTGTAAACGTCTTGCATCTCTAGCGAAGAACGCTGCTCCCCAGGCTGCTGGCCACGTGCTTGTGTTCCCCACCCCTCTGTCCCACTGAGGGATTACATATTTTCAGTTGCTACAGGTCTCCTGAGAGACGTGACCTTACTTGCTGGCCCTGGTTAAGGTTGGTAGATGTGGATGGCAGCAGAGGGCGTAGCCCTTTTCCTCCTAGCTCTTATCTGTCTCGCTTCACTCCTTTTCGGCTCACCGTCCCGAACCTCGCGGCTTTCCAGCTCTTTGAACCAGCGTTTTGTAGACGTGCTGACAAAGTGAGGTCTGTGGTGTGCATTTTCGGGCTGGGGCGTGAGTCGATTGCCTGCAAGGGGAACAAGGGCACGGGAGATCGGAAGGAAGACGAGAAAAATGCCAGGGTGTGCAGAAGGCCATTTTGCAGGGCTGTAATTGGTCATCCCAAAGGGCCAAAATCCCAGACAGGGCAGGGGATATTCACAAGAGGATGCTTTGAGATTAAAGTGCCCTACTCTCCAGTTTCCCTCATGGGCAGCAGACTTAATTACCCTTCGAAACCTTTAGAGCAGAATATATTTGGGGCTTTGGCCTCTAACCCAGAAGGACTGCCTGTAGGGAGAAGGGAGCTCTTTCACTCTTCTTGGCGCTCTGTGATCACTGGGAGCTGGCTCAGCCTGCCCCGTAGCTCCCAGTGGCCTGGGGGACGCGGGGAACAGGTGAAGCTCTACCTTTCTCCTCTGGTAGGACATCTCCTGCAGCTTTCCAGGGCAATTCTCTGCTGAGGGACAGGAGAATCACACCACCACCCAAAATGGGTGCCTTTGTCACTGCAGGAGTACCTGGTGCTATCTGGCATGAAGCAGTGGGAAGTCCCACGCTACACCGAGAACATTTGCAGCTTGACACAGAGCTCTGCTGCCCGAGGCCTCAACGGCCCCTTTCCTCTCTGGAGGCCAGCACTGCAGTGCACACACGTGGGCTGTGACCAGTCTGGCTGAGGAAAGCTAAGAAATGTCTCCTTCGAGGAGACTGGCAGCCATATGCTCCACCTAGCACTGCCATTCCCCTCGGGAATATCTGGGTTTTCAGCACTGCTCTAACTAATAAATGTCCTACAAACGTAGTGTGGTGTACGTGTTGGAGGGGTTAGAGATAAAGCCGTTCCTGGGCAAGAGTCACGGGTCATCTGTGGAGTCTGAGCAGCAAGGTAATCAATTACCACAAGCCTGCCTGCAGGCCCTTTGTAAATCTGGCTCCTTTCCATCGGAGAAATAATAGCCATGTCCTTTGCCAGGTAATTTTCCAAATGATTATTTTAAATAATACGTTGCTGTGATCCAGCAAAAGAGTTTTGAGATTTATTAGAGCATTTTTCACTGCGAGGAGACGCATTTGGTGAACTCTGCGGGCTGGCAGTAAGCAGCGGGGGGCAAGTGGCACATGAAACACTGAAGTCTCTAATTGCTCAGGTCCTCTCCGTGTTTGCAGAAATGGGAGACAGGGACATGCGTCTCACCCTGCAGCGCTGGCTGCCAGCATCGCAGGTCACCAAGCAGATGGCACCGGAGCTGCTCTGAGGTGTCAAGAGACATGGAAGGAGTGGTGATAGATTGCTCCTCTCCCTTCCCTGGGCAGGTCTGCACAAGGAGGTTGTCTGGTCCTGGATGTGTTGCCCCTTCCTGTGGTAAAATCTGAGACACAGCCCTGTTTTAATAGCTTGGCTTGAAGCTGAAGCTTGGGTCTTTGCACAGGAACCGATCCAACCAAGTCTAGGAGAATGTGCTCTTAAGGATGCTTCAGGTTGATATGGCCATGCCTTCTTTTATTTAAAAGAAAATAATCTTGCAGTTGCTTTGGGACTGACAGGTATCTACTTATAAACAGATAGCTTGACTCTTTTTCCTATTAACTAGCCTTTCATGGCTCTGTTGAGGGGGGCTTTTAGAGGTATTTTGCAAAATAGCATTGCAAAGGTGGAGTGAAAGCCTCAGTGCAACTGAGAATCAAGTCCCTGGTTTGTAGGGAGAAAGTACCACATACTGATAGAAACACATGGCAAAAAAAGTGTATCTGCATCGTAATAACGTCATTTTCTGTCTCCTCCTTCCTCCAGGTTATCTCGCACCCCGAAACCTTCCTAGTGCAGGCTTCTTCCCATTCCTGCAAACTGTGCTGTGTGATACAGATGCCAGATGCAAAGGCACGCCATACACACCAGACGATCTGCTGCCAAGGCTTAATGACATCTCATCTCTCAAACTGTAAGGGAATCTGGATATGGCTGGGTGTCACAAACTGCAGAGCAAAACTTGCTTTGAGGTGGAGGGAGCAGCCATGCATGTGTGTATGTGCAAGTGTGTCCACAACAGCTGTCTCTCTCTTGTATCTGTTATAACAGATACAGTTTTAGATATCTGAGCACTTAGAAATGAGAATATGGGCTGCAATGTGGGATGCTTTAAAAATGGTCATATTAGGGACAGCTATCAGTATTGTGTCAATTGCTTCAGGCTTGACAGTAGAAGAGAAATTTACTTCCTGAGGAAAACGCTTCTGATGACCCAAATTTCAGAAATCAGAGCAAAGAAATTTTATTTGCATGATTGTGGGCTGGGTCTTGCAGGGCATCAGCTGCTAAGAGCAAGCCCAGTGGGCTGATCTGCCTTCTGTGGTGATCAGCTCAGGACACTTAGGGTGGAAGTGGCAAATTCCTCAACAGCCCTAGTTTCAGAGGCACATTTGTTCTGGAGTGATTGCTCTTTCAGTAGAGCCTCCAGGCGCCAGCCAGAATGGGTGTTCTCTCTGCAAACCATTAAACATATAGGCAAACAGATGAAAAAATAAATGATTTTGCCCACAAAAGCATGTAGATTTGCAGAGCGGAGCTGGCTGTGCATGTCTCGTTGGAATACTGGTTTGCTGACATTGAAATACACAACGTGGGGATTTCAATCTCACTGACGTTCCAGTGGAAGCCAAGTAGCATTTGCTTTGAGATGTGCTAGCCAGGGTTGTTTCCACATTTTGGCTGCCGGGTTCTGGCATACCCCTGGGGAACATGCAGCCCTGAGGCCTGGTTTGTGGAGCTGAAAATCTGTGTATCTCACATCCAAGGTCCCCAGGTGCTCGTCCTTCTTTTCAGGTGAGAGGCTGCTCCAGAGCGGCTATGTCAGAACCTCAAAAGCCCTCTTGGCCAGAGCTTGGGAGTTTGAAAAGCTCAGGTGGGCCCCAAGACTTCCACCAGAGAGCCCCTAAGGTGGGATCCTGGGTATGGTGGCTCCTCAAGGGTCCTTGTTCAGTGCAAAGGGAGCGGAATTTCTAGGGGAATGTCAATGGTCAGGATCTCTCCGTTGGTTAAGGAGAGTCTGGATGACTAAACACGTGGGTGGCTGAATTTACACAAGGTGAATCCTAATCAACTTCAAGGTCACACAGCAGATGAGGGCAGAGCCACGGAGAGACGGGATGCCTGGATTCACAGCCCTTCGTTTCCTCAGTGTCATTATTTTCCTGGGCACATTAAACAATGGTTAATTTGGAGCACTGAAATAAAGAAACGGGGACTGTTAGCCAAAGCTGGAGGTCTTCCATGGGTTTTAATAGCTACAAATGCTCCTTGCTTTCTGGTTTTGGTTTCTGTAGAGTTGTTTAGGAAATAACTGTTTTTTCCTGCCAACTGAAAATGAAAGGGTAGGGCCAAACTACAGTTCAAGTCACATGTCTCATTAATAAGCATCTTGACCACGACTGATGCTAGAAATTAGCCTTGTGAAATATCACACAACTATGTGGGTATACCTGCCCTTGTCTGGTCAATGTTGGCGTTAGAAATACGTTATATTTTACAAGAAAAAACAACCTTTAACTAGCCACAGCAAACCTAGCAGGATACAGCAGAGTATGAAACCTCACCAGAAGG
Organism: Anser anser; assembly: GCF_964211835.1. Lineage (NCBI taxonomy): Eukaryota > Metazoa > Chordata > Aves > Anseriformes > Anatidae > Anser > Anser anser. The sequence continues at coordinate 31,948,742 of NC_139726.1, forward strand.
TTGACTGGGTAGGAGAAAGTTCCTGCAGCCAACATGAATGGACTCAGCTCTGCCTCGGGAGCAGAATCGCTGTGGATGAACTTGTCATGAAGGGAAAATAGTTGGGCTGTGACCCTGCCCCGTCTGGATGTATCATTGTGTAATATTCTAGAGTTTGTACTATTCAGCTAACACAGACTGCTTTTTTCCTCCCATTGTGCAACTCACTGAAGCTGTTATTAAACTGTTTGCTAACTCGCCCTTAAACTGTGTCTTACCAGTGGCCAGCAGAGAAAATAGGCAAGGTTCTCATCCTTAATTCTGTTCCCTTTTTACCAAGGTGTGCAAAATATGATCATTTGAGATTTCCTTGAGCAGGAGAGAGCTAGCTACAAACACTGAGCTCAACACCAACATCTTCCAACATTTTTTTCCCTTGAAGTGAAATGTTTGGGAAGGGTAAAGTAAGGTTCTGGTGTCTTGAATGATTTCTTGGTAGGGGCACACAACATGCTGTAATAACTTAGTGTTATTGCAGCTTGCATCAAGGCCTCTCTGGTCAGTCAGAGCATCACTAACAGTGCCATGAAGTTCTCCACTGCTTCTTCTATTGTACATGTGTTGGGAGAGGACAGACCTGATATGATGAGGCCTCCTTTCAAAGAAGTGGCAATTTGTTTAAGGTTAGACCAAATACATATGTCAAGCCTTGCCTGTCCTTGATGTCCCCGCATACCATGCATAAATGCAGTCCCCTCCATCAGTGTCTGAGAGCGCTGCAGTGTGCTCCCCCAACATCCATACCAGGCTTCTAGAAGGAACTCAGCATTTACACAGACCAGATTTCAACACATTTGCCATAAAATCCAGCTATAGACCCATCCTGAGTCACACAGTAGCTAAACATAAGCTTAATCATAAGAAACTGAGTTTTTACAGGTGTCTTCATTTTCTCCTTCTTTCCCTCAGTAAGCGGAGGAGCTTGTCCAGTGCGGCCAAGGACAACCATCCATCACCATGGAGCGCTGAGGTTCCCAGCAGCAGGAATGCTTCACTGGGTAGGTTATTCACTGCTCTATGCAAAGGCCTGATCTTTAAAGGCTGATCTTTTGAAGCGCTCTCAACAGAGACGCAGTTCTTAGAGCGCTGCTAAAATGATTTATACGTTCTATACAGGCAAGTAACTGTGGCCATGACATCAGTGTAAATTCTTGGGAATAATTACAAGTAACTGTCTGCAGAAAAGAATTCTGGAATTTGACCAAGAAAACAGGATTAAATTGTTGTGCTTCACAGGAGCAATGCAAGATCGCAGACTGTTTGAACGTTAATTAAAGATGTGGCTATTTATGGAATACTGCCCTTTTACTGCCCACAAATTGTCCATAAACAGCTTATGATTTTTTTTTTCAAATGCATTTCTTATTCACATTTATTCAGCAAACAAGTCTTCTTCTGTGCCATAGTGGATATTTATTGTTGATGCTGTTCTCCTCTGATGTGTTTCTCTTTCCTGAAGGAACTTTCAGACTTAAATTTTCTTTAAATCATTACAGTTATTATTTATTGGTGGTAATGGCTAGTACTATCTGCAAGTCGTCATGATGGATAGCCATTTCTCCGGGGAGCTCACGATCAAACGAATGATTACAGATTTGCATTCCGTGACTGTTCTGCCCCAGCCATTCATGGTTCCAATTAGCATTCCTGCCAATGCACTCGCTCCTTGGTGCATGGGCAGAAAAAGGCAGCACAAAAAAGGGACTGGGGAAAAAAAGTCAATGAATTGTTAGGGGAACTATCAACTCATGTTGATGGCCATGCATGGTCAAGAAAGAGTTCCATTCTACCTCGTATTTAAGAAATAAAAATAATAGGTTGAAGCCTCAGCTGGTGTAAACTGGCATAGCTCTTTTGGTTTCAGAGAGCTGTGTGGTTTTGTGAGTGCAGCTCAGTGCAAAGGTTGGCTTTGGTGTGCATCAGCTGGGGACCTGGCAGCGTGCCACCATGTGTAGCAGGCAGCAGCGCTCCAGATCTGTGCTGGAGCTGAATAACAAGTGCCACCCCGCTGTGCCAAGGGGACCTGAGGAGCTCTGCCTTACAGGGCTATCAGCTCAAGCTGATGTGGGCTTCCTTGTAAGGCTGCCTGTGTCTCTCCTGCGTGGGGGAGCTTCAGGACTTGAGAAAAGAGGTAGAAGTTAATGTTAAGCTGCAAGCAAGTAGTTAAATGCATTTAATTTTAAAAAGTTACAAAAGGAAGTAGTGTAATCCAGGCTTTAATTACTTCAGAAGAAAACCTTAAGTAAGTAATTACAGGGTGCCATTGGTTGTACCTTTGGAGACAGATTAATGATGGCATGCCCAAAGCTGTAGTCAGTTAGCTATCCTCTGTCCTGGTTTGATGTAGCAAAGAGGTTAAAAGACATTAAGTAAAATACAGTGTTTCAAACTGTTATTGCAGCATTCAGGGATTTGGTGTATCATGGAGAAAATACCCTTTGGAATATTTCATCACCATCCAACTTGACTTCCAGCATCAACATGTTCAACAAAATCCTCAGTTTTGGGAAGGTAAGTCTGTATTTGCATAATAGCTGTGCCTGATCATTTATGTAATTATATTTAAAGAATTAGAAGCTCAAAGTACCAACATACGGCTTTTATTGCTTTAGAATCTCCCCCATTATGTGAATTTGCTTTATTCTGGGAAAAGGAAGACAGTTGTTGTGGGTGAGCTTTTAAGCTCTGTTGTACATGTATTATTCTCTAAGCAGAAAACAGATAAACCATGTATCCTGGGACGTAATACTGTGCACGACTAAATATTGGCACACAATACCATGAGGCATTTTGCTCAAAACTTTTGTTAGTTAAGGTATTATGAGTGCATTTTCTTTCATGTGCAATTAAAGATGACTTTGTCATTGGATTCGTTATTTGCCCACAATACTTATGCAGTGACATCAGAGGCACTGTGTATTTATTACATAGGTAATTGAATAGATACGGGAATAAATCCATTGTAACTGAACTTTAGTACCACTTAATGGACACCAATATGCTGGGGACACTGTCTGCTATTAATGGTAGATGAAAAAAATATTTGTAGCATGTTTATGTATTAATGCCTACAAACACACATTTCTGTTTATCTGCATGAGGAGTTTCAGGGATTTCAGTGACACTGTTCACCTGTTAAAATTCTGTATGTGTGTAAGTACTTATACTTTGCAGATGTCACTACTAACCTGTTAAAAAAAGTCTTATTTGCTTTAAAACCATCACAAATAGAATATTGCTTTAAAGCTACTTTTAACATTACATCTTCTAGAACAAGACACAATTTTCAACTGGAGCAAATCTCAAAGTCATTCTGTGTGAGGTCTTGTCACGATACACAGCCCATCCTGATCTCACTGAAGAGAAGATGGCAGCCAACATCCACAGGACTTTCTGCTTTACTGACTCATCGCTTTTACAGTCATTTACCCAAGAGTTCAGAAGTCAGCTGGCTCAGGTGAGTGCCTGGGACTTCTCCTGATGTCTGCAGGTAGCAGCTGCGTTAACGTTAGTTCACACACTTCAGCATGGTGTTTTGGAGGTAGAATGTGACCCCGCCTGGCTCAGAGTAGCTCACCTCTATACTGAAGTGCATATAGCGCATGATGGGGCTGAGCTAATTTTTGCACAAACACCTTAGAGCTGAGCACACAGCTTTTGGGGAAAGGCAAGGACAGCCAGCTACGAGCTAGTGGCCATTAAGAGTTCCTCACTATGCCTAGGTTTTGTTTCTCCTCTTTATTTGCCTTCCTGCAGTTACAAGTAGATAGAACAATGTGAGAATGGGGCATAAATAAGAATATTTAAAGCTAGGGGAGGCCATAAATTTCACCATGTATTACATCAGCCATATAACTTCATCCAATAATTCCTGCATCTAATCCAACAACTCATGACTGAAGCAGTACCTGTCTTTGGGAAAGCTGTATAATTAAAGCAAATGGATCCTTTAAAGGTAATGCCTTCCTTTTTTTTCTTCTTCTTCCTTTTTTTTTTTTTTTTTTTTCTGCCATGGTGAGGATTCTTATTCATTTTTCTTGTATTCCTAGTCTTCAGACTATTGGGGAGATTCTGAATCTTAAGGCTTGTCTAAACAGAAAATTTATTGAGCAGTCTGGGGTATGAAGGTAAAGCACAGTCACTCTCTCCATTACTGCCTGTCACTAGAGTCCTCTGAATGTATTGTTTGTTGAGTTGTGTATAAGTGCAGTGCAGGCTAAAAAACATGAAAAGACCCACTGGCAACAAGAGTTCTTCTGCTTAAATAATTTCTTGCATTGTTATTTCTTAAGGTGCAGCACAACCCACGGTACCAAGCAGCATTTGTCAAGGAAATGGTCTCATTTCTAACACTAATCTCCCAAGTGCAGAACGACACCTCCCTGTGGCATCTCCTTTTGCTGGCCCCAGATTTGTTTCAGGGCAGTGTGCAACTGCAAGACATACTTGATTTTCTTCAGAATGCAAGCAGGTAAAAAGACAGAAAATGCCAGGAAGGGCACTGAAAGCTGGTGGGCTTGTGCTGAACAGTAAAGACATGTCACTTTTCATCTTGAAGGGTGTTAGCTTAAAAGCGTGCTTTATTTGGGAGATGGTATGGCACCATTAATGCATCTCTGAATGTCTCTACAGACAGTGAGCAGTGCTTTGATTTTCAATCACTCCCATTCCTTATTTAATTGGGAGCTTGATATGAACTAGTAGTTGTGTTCCAGGCTTCTTAGAGGCACTTCCATGCCCATGTCAGATAGAAAGGGTGCTGAGCAACAGCCCCTGCCTTTGGTTGAAGAAAAGCCCTCCTTGCTGTTCTGCTGAAACAGCAACTAGCCACTTCCTTCCCAAAAACTACAGAGACAAATTCAAGTGTCTTTGAACACCTCAGGTATTTGTAGGGGAGCCAGAAATCCACTTTAAAGAAAATGGTTCCCTGATTTACAGCTGTTTTATCCTTCTAAATGAGTCCCAAGGAAGCAGAGGAGAGAGGGAGCCTGGTTCTTCACATATGGGGCTTTGAATGTGTTTGATTTTAAGAAAGTACCAGTGATGTTCTTGCTCAAAGGCTATATGAAAAATCAGAAAAAAAATACATGAAAAAATATGAAAAATGGCTTAACTGCATTAATTAACCATGATGAATTGTTTGATGTTGTCCATAGCTGGGACAATAAAATCTCTTCTCAAATGGGTTTATCCCTTTCCTGGCCCTTAGTTGAGCTAAACTCTTGCTTTTCTCTACAAGACTTGAGTTACCCAAGAGAGTGGGAGCATCTTCCAAATCGTCTACTGGCTGTCTGATCAAAACTGCTAGATATTATTCAGAATAGTCCACTTGTTACAGCACATGGAGGAAAGCAAGCAACTGAACATCTTCAGACTTTCTTGTTTTTTTTTTTTTATTAGATATATGAGCAGTTGGGCAAAGATGCCAAAAGAGGTTGTAGAAACTTTGCCATTCTGATTACACCCAGGCTTAGAGGGACTCCCTTTTCATCGCTGGCATGTTGCCAAGGCATTTAAAATCCTGTACGTTTAGTATCCAGGTAATTTGCCATGCTGCATTGTGAGAACTATTTGTAAGTCATAATGCCCTTATCCTTAAAGGAGTCGGTAGCAGTATGGTGAGAATTTTAATTTCATTCAGCGATGTTTTGCCCATGCTGCTTTTTCAGTCACAGCATTATTGCATTTGTTTGCATTTACTGGCTTGCAGATTCAAGCTTGAGAATCAGCACTATTTGAGTGCCCAGGAAGAATTAATATTTACTGTGCTGCTCTGCTTTGCTCCATGACTGCAGAGCTGGGCAAAGTTATCATAAACACAACAAAGAGGCACAGAGAATTTCACCAGAACTGCAGTGCTTTTATGCCTGGCATGGGGCAGTGTAAATGCATGAGTAAAAAGTTACTGCAAATAGATTGCACAAATAGTACTTTAATGATGCTTACAAAAGCACATCTTAGCTAGCCTGGCCATGTCTTTTACTCAGGCAGTTCTGACCTCCTAAAGAAATACTATGCAGGGAATTTTCTACAGCAGAAAAATGAAGATACAGAAGAAAAGAACTTTTGCTCAACTAAATACGTGCCGTTTTACAATGGCAGCTTCTTCTCCTTCCAAGACAGGTGCTAACAAGCACCTCTGCAGAATGGAAATTGTGACCACGAAGTCCACAAAACCTGCATGGAAACATTGTGTTAAATGAGGAGAAAACAGTTCCCTGATGCTCTGTCCTCACTAGCGCTCTGTTCCCACAAATCACCATGTTTATATTCATGCCACTGAAATCAGCTCAGCCAGGTGCTGTGTGCATCACCCACAGAACTTCAGGCAGCCAGGAGATTGTGCATTTCACGGTGACCCTGTACCAACAGTGAAGGGCTGTTCTTTGTATAGGAGAAGCCAAAAGGACTAATAATCACTGTGAAGTTTTCTGTAACCTGTACACATTGAACAGGCAGTCCTTTAAATGACTTACCCTGGGATACAATATGCCTGATTATCAGCTTGTTCTTTCCAAAGACTGCAAAAACATTCCTTGCTTCCCCAAAGTCTGGTTATTACAATATAAAAGAGGAAAGAAGGAAAATTAGAAATGGTAACAGTTATTTGTGATCGCTTCTTCCATCCACAGGTGTCTCCCAGGGATCTCTGTTCTCCCTGGAGCCTTGTCTGCTTTATTTCTTGGTTTCATTTAGGAGGAGATTCACCTGCAGCAGTGAATCACAGTTGTGGCATGTCACCTGTTTTCTAAGCCCTATTGTGAGGATTTAAGTCTATAGATTTTGCACGTGTCTTTGAATAAGTACATCCAATGAGTGCAACATACACATTTCTGCTAATATACCGCCATGGCTTTCCCTTCAAAGCCCTTTATTGTTTGTATTTTGTGCATGATCAAGCAAATAATTAAAAGTAGGGCCAATGTCTTAAAATGTCTGTCAGGCATTTTGAGAATGATAGGCTGTACTACGTCTGTGTCTTATTTGAACACTTGCTTTATTTCTACTCATAAACCTGCAACCACAATTTATTTTCCTTCTGCTTTTTTTCCCTTTAGTGTTGTGCTGGCAGCTCAGAATGTCTCTGCGTCGCTTGTGACTGATGATAGATTCAAAACTGCTCAAAATGGGGTTACAGATCCCCCATATTCCCTGAACTGCTTGGAGCAAGGTAAGACTCCTCCACATAGTCATATCTGTGCTGAAAACCTGTGGTGCCGAGGAGAAGCGAACTGCGGGCTAATAAGTAACTATACCAACTGCACAGTGTTCAGGGCTCAGCATAATGATTTCTCTTCTTAGCTTTTTACAAACATGAATAAAATACCTCGTTTTGAATGGAAAAGTTAAAAAAAACCTTGGTTTTGTCAGCAGACAATGAATTAACATGAGTTGCAGTCTCAATGGAAATGGGGAGCAGGAATTTTTATCTTAATTTTTTGGGGGGTCAAAATCTGCCTCTAGCTGTGGGCTCTGTCAAACTCACGTGGCTGTATCAAGGTGTAGGGATTGAGAATCGGCTTATATATGTCAAGGCTGGCCATTCTTCTACTCCGTTTCCTGTCAGTTTACATTAGTCAGTCAATGCCCAGGTGCAGGTAGTAAAAAATCTTCCTATACAAAGAAACCCAATAATAAATATTAGGCCAACTTGGGCTGTGTTGCTGATTGCTCTCCTAAAGCAGGAGAAGAGCTCCGTTTGTACCCAGACCTCAGGGCCATTGAGTTGTTCCTGAGATGGGAAATCATTTCTACAATGGCAGGTAGCATCTTGACATCCTTTGGAAGCCCAGGAAGAGTTGCAACCCAAAGGGGCAGTCAAATGACAGAACAGGATCTTGTACGTTGTGATAGGAGCCTAATTACACACATGCTTGTTTTCCTTGACACATTTGCCATAAAGCTCTTCTCAGTTTCCAGCCTAATATGAATATCATCTCTATTTCTTTGTTGTAGATAAAGAAAAAAGTTTGGTGACCAAATATATTTGTAATCACTTTAACTGGAAAGACAAGAAGGCTTTGGTATTGGAGTTGGAAGAAGTTCTGAGGTAAGACATTGGCTAAAGGGATATTACTAACAGTAAAATTCAAATCTATATTTTCTCTAAATCACTTTATATTTCCACTTGCATTGATTTCATATTCACTAAAATGCCTTTTTTTCCCCTCCAGAAAAATAAAGTCGCCAGAGATTGGTGGAAAAGACTCCAAGAGGTCCATTAATTCATATGATTTAGAAGCCATACAAAAGTCTCTACATCGTTTAAAAGGCTTTGAGAAAAAAATGAATAGAAGTGAATTAAAAAGCTTAAATCTATTCAGAAATTTGAAGAATGAAACATTAGAGAAATTGTATGCAATTCTTGAACTGGGAATGAATCCACATCATGATTATAAATTAAAGGAAGCTTATAATAAGGAAATAATTGATGAAATCTATAACTTAACATCACTGCAATTACAGAGCGCCTTTAACGGGACTTCCATTTTCAATATAATGACCCAGTGGAAAGAAATTCAGAGTGCTTTAAAATTAGCCACAATGATTTGGAATCCAGATTTGTTAAATAATTCTTATTTTAGTACAGCACAAACTGAGGATGCTCTCAAAATGTTACTCACCACTAGCATGCAATCATTTCTGGAAGACTTAAAAGACCATTTAGATGGAATGGAAGAAATACCATCTTTGTTTTCTGATCATCTGCTTAAACCTGTGTCCTACAGCAACTTCCCAGAGCAACTCCTAGCTCTCCAGAAGATATTTTTCATACTGACACATGCAAACATAGGTTACAAGTACCTACTGTTGCCTGTGTTTGAACTGATGCAGAAAGTAGAGAGCTCCATGGGAGAATTCTGGTGGGATGAGTTGAATACCTATTGGCGCATTGGTGAACAGCTGAGATCAATGAAATGGAATAATACAGGCATTGTAGCCTACGGGCAGTTTTTAGAGGTCTTAAGCAGCCATTTAAAAAAGCAGAATAATAATTCAAATGGTCTTTTCAGTGAACAATTAGCTCCACTGTCGGAATTCATAACAGCTGTGTTTAAAGAGTTTGATGGGGAAGACTCTGAAGTAGCCAATATCTCAATAGTCACTCAAGCCATAGAAAAGACCTTGTACATATTAAAGGACTTACAGCTGAATTATAATATCAGTAAATTAAAATATATAGACCTTTTCTTTAATTTTGACAATGAAACCTTTGAGAGCTTGTCTGAACTTCTGAGGGCAGGAATGAAAATCCTCCATTATAGAAATGCCAGTGAAGCTTCCGCTGAAGTAATAATTAACCGTGTCTATAACTTAACACATCTTCTACTGCAGGAATTCAGTGAGTCTTCCTTACAGCACAATGCTTCTCTGAAGGAAAAAGTGGTGGATCTCATGTACTTAGCCTTGAGCCCTTTCCTTGGGAATAGCGATGGCAGTTCCAGGACAATCCTGAACTGCTCCGCTCAGGATGTGCTCCGCATAGCAGTCCAGATGCTTTTTGAAAATACCACCCTAAGCAAGTCCTTAGCCAGGAGCCCCTGCAAAGCGCTCTTTGCTTTCATGGACGTGGAGAGAGGAACTCTGCACAACGAAAGCTTTACCAAACTGTTCCAGCTTGCCATATCGAACCTGAAACTGTCTCCAGAGTTTGCTAGTGTCTACAAGAACAGCAGCGAACGCTTCTCCAGGGAGCTGTCATGCACCATTCAGTCTCTGCAGTTTACTCTGCACCTCCTTTCCAAATTTAAGCTCGTCTCTGAGCTGGAAAACTCTTGGGTACAGGAGAAGATGACAGCTCTGAGTGCTGTCATGGAGGGACTGCTGCAGAGTAATGTCTCCTGCCCCATCCCAGTCAAAGATGTGGGTGGCATGCTCCCATCTCAGCTTTTGAAGATGCTCCTTCCTTTCATGCTGAATGAAACACTACTACATTCGTTAAATTTATCCAACAGTTCAGCAGACTGGCATAGGCTGCCTGTGTTTTCCCATCTGTTACCGACTACTTCCACTTGGAACAGCAGTATATATGAACTGCTAAAGGCTGGGGGAAATGCTTCTGACAACTCTGAGTGGGGACACGTCTCACGGCTCTGGCATGCCACTGGCAAGGTGTTGACCACCAAATGGAACCTGACAGAAGTGGATGAGTATGTGAAACTCTTGGAAATCGTGAAAAAAGCTCTAATTCTTGTGGATTTGGGGGTAGCTCACGGAAAAACGTTAGTGCATAAGATTTTTCATAATTCCACTGGAGGAATGAAATCCTCAGATCTGAATGATTTATTTAGTTTATTAAAACTCCTTTTCAATTCAACTTCTGCCACAAACAGCACTCTAGAGTTGGAAAGAATATTTCAAGAAATAGTCTCACTATATGAGATTGATAGTAAAGGACTGTTTTACACTAATCCCCAAGGGAAAGAAAATCAAGATATTCTAACCACGGCTGCAGTGATTTGGAATCAGATCTTCTTAAACAGGACTCATTTTAATACAGAGAAAGCTTGGGAGGTTATCAAAATGATTGCACTTCATGCAATCTTGCTTGAAGACATAGAAAATTATCCCAGCACAAATGAAGAAGTGTCATCATTATTTTCTGACTTCTTGTTGACCCCTGTAACTTCTGAAAATTTTGCAGAGCGGCTCTTGTCCCTTGAGCAGCTTCTTGCTGCCATGGCAAAGGTGAATACCAGTGATCATTATCTGCTGATCTCTTCTTTGTCTAAGCTAATGCAGAAACTCCAGAGTTCCCCTCATGGAAGGCTGGGAAATGAACTTCACACTTTCTTGCAGATTGCTGAAATTGTCCAGTCCATGAATTGGGACAGCACAGACAGTCTTACTTTCCGCTCACTTCTAGACATACTGCAAAATCTGTTCAGTGCCATGAAAAGTGACTCCAGTCTTCCTTTCAGTAAGGAACTTAAGCAGTTCATACGCATTATGTCCTCCGTATTTGAGCTGTACAATGAAGTCAACCCCGGGGGAGCCAACATCTCCGTATACTTGCAAGCCATACAAAGGAGTATCCTTATTTTAAAAGATTTGCAGAAAAGTTATAATATCAGTGAGCTTGAAACTGTTATCCGATATTTTGATTTTTATAGTAACTATGTCCAGAGACTGTTTGAAATATGGAGAGCAGGAATGAAAGTCCTTCATGACCCCAACTTAAACAGAACATTGGAAGAAAAAATAGGCATTGTCATTCATGTCTCAGAGATGCTGCTGGAGGGGGAGTTTAGCGAGTTTTCCTTACAGCACAGTGCTTCTCTGAAGGAAAAAGTGGCGGATCTCATGTACTTAGCCTTGAGCCCTTTCCTTGAGAATAGCGATGGCAGTTCCAGGACAATCCTGAACTGCTCCGCTCAGGATGTGCTCCGCATAGCAGTCCAGATGCTTTTTGAAAATACCACCCTAAGCGAGTCCTTAGCCAGGAGCCCCTGCAAAGCGCTCTTTGCTTTCATGGACGTGGAGAGAGGAACTCTGCACAACGAAAGCTTTACCAAACTGTTCCAGCTTGCCATATTGAACCTGAAACTGTCTCCAGAGTTTGCTAGTGTCTACAAGAACAGCAGCGAACGCTTCTCCAGGGAGCTGTCATGCACCATTCAGTCTCTGCAGTTTACTCTGCACCTCCTTTCCAAATTTAAGCTCGTCTCTGAGCTGGAAAACTCTTGGGTACAGGAGAAGATGACAGCTCTGAGTGCTATCATGGAGGGACTGCTGCAGAGTAATGTCTCCTGCCCCATCCCAGTCAAAGATGTGGGTGGCATGCTCCCATCTCAGCTTTTGAAGATGCTCCTTCCTTTTGTGCTGAATGAAACAGTAATGCATTCCTCTGACAGTTTAGCAGGCTGGAATAACCTGTCCAAGCTCTTCAGTATGGTACAGGATGAGCTTCACATGAATGACATACTGCAGAGATTCCAAGGTTCCTACAACCTCACCAAATGGAGTCATTTCTCAAACACCTGGGATGCAGTTGACAGTTTACTGAACACCAAAATGGATCTAGCTAAAGTGGCTGGCTTTGCAAAGTTATTGGAAGCAGTGGCAAACAACCTTTCCAACAATGTGTCGGCTCTAGACATCATAGAAGCTGTTGACTATGTTCTCATGGCGCTGAACATCTCTGATCTGCTAAATGAATTCAGCACAAGTTCCAGCTCAGCTTCTTTCTCCAACAAAACTAGTTTGGATCGTGTGATTGACCTTGTCGCTCGTCACTTTGTTGTCCTGGCAGAAACCCTGTACAACAAGACCCTACCTTGGACTCAAGGTGACCAAACACTGTCACCAACCAGTTTGATCACACGGTGAGTTTGGTTTGAGAGTATTGTAATTTCTTTTATGGGAAGTGATGAACATTTACTTCCAGCATGAGAAGTAATTTTCTTCCAGTGGATCAACTTTTGTTTGTTATCACCATAATTTCGGACACTAGATGTAACGTGTGTTAAACCAAAGGACAGGAAATTTCTGTTTGAACTGATCATACAGCTGACAGTAGACTTTCAAAAAATTTCTGGATTGCTATGTTTCAGTTCACAGTAGAAGCAGAATCCTGTAGGAGACTTGCCACCAGTGGTAAACTCTTTGGAATCCCTTTCTTTGTGGTATGACTCTTTAGTTTTTCTTTTTATCTTCCCTAAGTGTGCCTTTTCAACTATAAATTGCATCCACAGTGAACCTTTCAAGCATGTTTTCTTTTACGTATGGTTTGAGAGTGGATGACAGCTTTGGGAGATAATGGCAAAAATAATTGATGAAATAAAATTGGGTGGGTACCCACTTAGGAAATGTCATAGGAGATGCATGGCTTCATCTGGAATTCTTATTTACAGCTGCCAAGGAACAGCATCTGCACAACTGATGGGTCGCTCACGAATATACCTTGCTTCTGAAGGAGAAGCTGATTTAAACTCCTGCCTTATTTTTCAGATTTCTGTTTTTAGAATTTGAAAAAACCATCTTACAAGTGACAGTGAATAACAGCTATAACCCTTACCTGATGTGTTTAATAAATGCCACTGAAGTTGAAGACAGCAAATTGACAGGTAATCATGATTTCATTAATGTTGTGGGACCTCAGATGCAATGTGTTTGTGCCTGTCTTTTCAAAGTGTTTTGTCTAATGGTGGGAAGGAATGGTGCTACATGTTTTCATCTGCTGGCAATTAACTGCAGCTGTGAGACCTCAGGAAGCCAGACTCCTCTTTGTTTGAGTTATGTCACGTTGTGGGTATAAGTTTTCCATCCAACGATATCCAAAAGGCACGTGTACTATTCTCTACGTGATGACAGGTTGCTGACACTCAGATAACGAATCCTTACAAATAGAAACCTATATTCCCTTCACAGCTTTATGTACCCTTAAGATGACAGGAGTTATTTTGAGAGTTAACATGATATTTCAAGTAGATATTCATGGTATGTGCTTATTGTAAGACCTGAGAGGTTTATCTGCTGACAGAAGAGAGATACCAAGTGGGCTCTGAAGCTCACTGCCAGAAGTCCTGTTTGTAGCGTGGGGATGGATTTCTTTAGGAGCTGAGCACCTACCAAGACTGGATCAGCATGTTACAATCCATGTCTTAGATAGTGATTTCAGAGGTCCTGAGCCATACAAATTTGATGGAAAATAGCAATGCTCAGCAGGCCTTGGATTAAAAGTGGCAGTATTCCCATCTGTGAAGTTTCTGCAAGTCTGGTGTTTTTGTTTTGAGTAACTTTTGTTTTCTTCTTCCCACAGAAAACATCACACTGCTCTTGAAGCAAATTCATCTGAAAAAGAACTATTTAATGCAAAATAATACCCCTGAGAAACATTCATCCATACCAGAGCTCCTGAAGCTAAAAGTGAGTCTGCTTAAAATGCTCACTTGAAGGACATCCCACAGTGATACATGAATGTGCAATGGAGATTTTGGAAAACAGCATATGGGAAAAAAAGTGTCTTAAGAGAATCTGATAAAAGCTAGGACTGAAACACTGTTGTCTGCCTGTATTTAAAGGTCAACACTGATCTGGGCTGATCAACTTGTTCCTGTACCAGTCTCTACCCAGTATATACACAGTTTTCTGAGAAGGTAGAGGTGTCCTGCCTCACAACACAGTAGAACTTTCTGAGACTAAGACCCTAAGCAATATTGATTCATGGATTTCCCTCACCACCTTTGGATTTAGCGGTGTCTCATTTGCTTCTTACACCATTTATACACGCCTGCACCATAGCATGTATGCTCTTCATTCTATTTCTCTCATGCAGAGAAGTAGAATTTAAAAAAATATTTTAAAAAAAGTTTGTCATGCTGCTGCTGCTTATTAAATCTGTAAAAATAATTTAATGAGCCTCTGAGTAACAGGTATAGGCACAAAACAGACAGCAGTTCTTGGCATGACTGATAATGTAAAGAGTGATGTCAGACAAGAGGGAAACCCATGATGGAACAGTAGGCAAAGGTTTGTAATTTCACACAGCAGGCTGGCAGAAGCAGAAGTCATTACTTCTAGCCAACTCCTTTTCATCTGTTGCTGTAGGGATGACCAACTGGTGTCCAAATAGCTTAACCTATTGCAAAATGTACATTTCTTTGGTCTCTGGGAAGATTAATTACTCAACAGGTGAGCCCAAATGGGATATTGCTGCATATGTGTGTTGGGCAAGGGAAACGATACGCTGAGGCTTGCAAGGTTTATTAGATCCTGTGCAATGTTATAAAGCCAGGTCTGCTACCAATTCATGCAGGATTGTTGGTTGTGAGCTTTTCTATTTGAGGCCTACTGAAGGAACTAAAAATAGATATTAAAAAAAAATAATAATCCTAAAGAAAAATGTGAAGGACCAGCTAGACTCTTTAAAATGTACCTTTTATAGTTCTGTCATCTAACTGGTGTTTGTGCATTTGTCTTCCTTTTCAAATTTTCCTTTGAAGATAACTCGCCTCCGGGATCTGACAACACTTCTTTGTGACTATGAGAGCTTTAAGTCAATACAGCATATTTGCCATCTCCCTAATGTTAGCTTTGGAGAACTGTGTGAACAGAGTCAATCTCATGAGCAGCTCCTCCGTGCTATCGAACTGAGCAGTCAAGTTGTGACCAACGTACTGAATGGCAGAAGGATCTCCCAGGAGCTTCAGAATGTACTGGTTGGGGATGCCACAAATGTCCAGACACAAATAAAGTGGTGAGGCTTTTCGTCTGAGTTAGGTTGCTATAGTATTCTATTTATGAAGTGATAAAATGTCTTCCTGCCTTCTTCTCATATTCCCAAATTTGTGGTTGTTTTGTTTTTCCAATTTAGGTTTCAAGAAAACATACCAGAAATTGCTTTCTTTCAAGAGATTCCTCAGTATATTAAAACTTTGAATTCCATGTTGAACATCACTGAGAATTTAACAGATGCCAGCAAGCAAGGTAGTTTCCTGTATTTTCTTTACAATGTTGGTTTGTGAACATCATCCCTGGTATCATAACTTCCGCTGAAAACCCAAGATTTGTTTAGCTGCCAGGAAGAAGTGGTATTACTGAAATAACCATACACCATGTCCACTGTTCTTGGGATCCTTTTGTCTAGGGTAATTCCAGAGCCAGTGCTAGACCAACATTTTTTTCTGCACTGCCTGAAAATCTGACATGCTGAAAGTCCAAAGTCTTTGTATTTGGGCAAAATTTGCTATCCCTAAACCTGCCAACTTTATATCATAGTGGAATTCAGACTGTGGAACCTAGGAAATATGACTCTTTTGCAAGGTTTGGGGGTTTTAATCAGCAATGATATGCAGCACTTCCATCCTTTACCAAAAATAAAGTTCTCTGTGTGCTTGAGATTACCGTCTATCTGAAGAAAGCTGTTACATCAACTTTTTTTTGATTTCCTTTACAGAAAAGTTAAGGGATGTCTTTAAAAATGTGGACCAGCTCAAAGAGGATCTCAAAAACATGACAGGAATGTCCACAGCCAGTATTGATGCTCTTCTGGAAACATCTCTCCCAGAAAACAGCAGTCATGTAAGCTTGCTGTCATTGTAGTGAGAGATCCTGTTGACAGCACAGAGAGAAGTAGACAGTCCCACAGGGATAGACAAGGGACATAGATCAAAACAGCCACCAGAAATGCAGTAGGATGTCACTGACATCAGTTTAGGCATTTGAGACCGAGAGCCATATGGTCTTTTTGGCTGTCACGAGTAGCTGGTAACAGCCACACGCTGCCTGGTGAGTGATTGCTCTGATCTGCAGTGAGGGCACAGTTCGCTCTAACAGCCTAATGAGGACAAGTGAGATCCTTGGTGGGGTCCTCAGTGCTGAGGAGTTGTTGTAGTCCAGATGGAAAAGCACAGTTCTAAACAGGATTCATGAGAGCAGTCAGGGGTCCAAAAATAGCCTCCCATAAGGAGAGATGAGCTTGCCTTCTTCAGCCTCCTGTGCAAGCAGAGCTCCAGATGCTTTTCCCCTTCCCAACCATCTTGTCTGGAGTGAACCCCGAAGAGCGCAGTCTTTTTTAGTCTTCACATGCATCAGTCAATGGGAAACTGAAGCCACAAAAGCTTTTACTGCTCTGCAAGCTAGGCAGTAAAACACAATCTTTAGGATTTGTCCCTTGCAGTGGGAGTAGTAGGTAGGCATATTCTGGTTCTCAGGGCTGAAATATGACATTGTGGAAAGAACAGCAGCAAGGCAAGATTAAACTATGCATAAAGGCAAGATTAAACTATGCATACTGGAGTGAGCAGTCTACTCCTTGACAAATCTTTTCTTCCTTTCTGCAAACACAGCTCATTTCTCAGATCCTCCAGCTGGAGTCCTGTAGCACCCGTCCTTCCGACCCACAGCTGCAAACCGTAGCAGAGGAGTTCTGCAATCTCTCTGTGTCAGAGAGGACTCGTGAGATGTACATCCTGGGGGTCACCCTGTTACAACACTTAGACGTTTATAATTTCTTATACAAGGTTAGTGCTGGATTTGTAGAGTGCTTTCTATAGTCTTTGCTGCATGTAGTGGCTGAAAGGTCATAAAATATCATTGCAGTGGCCAGGAGCAATGCTGATTTACACAAGCCAAAGATCAGGCTTTTCTCATGCAGTAATTTTTATTGCGTATCCATGCTGTGACAGTGTAGATATAAATGAAGATCCCAGCTGGTGTAAACCCGCAAACCTCATTTAGAGGCACTAGACCTGCTCCGAATGCCTCCCTATCTGCTAGTATTGTTTATGTGCTGTCACAGCCTCTTGAACATTCCCAGCTGAGTTCAGGATTCCCAAAAACAAGACACCAGGCTAAATTTTTTCTATCCCTTGAAAATGGAAGCCCTGAAAAACATCCTGTAAAATATATTTTCCCAATCTAGTTGTCACTGCCAAGTTATTAAACGATTCAAATATCCCCCACATACATGTATATAAACAGCAAGTCAAAGTACTGTTCACTGAGAAGTGTGGATTGAATACACATTTTAAAACACTACAGAAATCACAGAATCACAGAATTGAAGGGGTTGGAAGGGACCTCAAAAGATCATCGGGTCCAGCCCCCCTGCCAAAGCAGGTTAGAAATGATCCTGAGTGGAACAGAAGTTACTAAATGAGAATGCCAATTAATTTGTCTTAGGTCAAAATTCACCTGTAGTGTTTGACGTCTCTGTTGTATGAAAGGCCACCTCTCAAATTATATCCCAGCCAACATCTAGCACGTTTCCCAACTGTAGGTGTTTGGAAACATGCACCTTTTAGAATATGTAATAGTCACGGGAGGGGGTTGCAAAACCATTTGTGGATTTAGGAATGCTAATCTCATTCAGTTCCCATGGGACATGTGCTCCTTAAACCTCCTAACAGTATTGAACATCCCACAGTCTCCATTTTGGGATTAAGAGAAGATCATGGGTGCGTGCATACACATGCACACAGATTCCTGCTAATCATAATTGATTTCCTTCCTGCCTCTTGCAGATGTTTTTCCCTAAGGAACTTCAGAAACCTGTGGACAAGATGTTAGGCGTTCTGACAAAGATGAAATATTACAGACACCAGGTTGAGTCTGATGTTGATCCACTGTTGCAAGCTATTCATTCACTGAAAAAGCTCCGCCAGTCTAGAAGGATGTCACTGAGTAAGGTATGTGTAGTCTGCATGTGCTTGGGAGGTAAAACACCATTGCACCAGTTTTCATAGGAATTTCTTATTGTAGAAGCTGAAGGTGCATTCAATTGTGGCTTACTGTTTCTCTTTTAAAATAGTGATGCCATAAAACTAATCTCTATCAAACTGACATGTTGCCTGAATAGGAGTGCTTAGATTTGGAGCATTGAGACAGCCTGGTGTCCAGTGTGGTTGGAGGGGGGGGTGACACTAGGAACAGAAGTGCAAGGGATGAACAACCCTCTTGAAGGGGAATAGACTTCGAACAAAATACACAGATGCACTGGAAGTGGTCGGTGTGTGAAAACAGCTGGAGAACTGCCCACTGAAGGCTATTCAAAACCATTTAAGTGAGCAGCAAAAATTCACTCCAGCTTTGGTGTGCGTTAGATCACGCTTGTAGCCTCAAGGCTACCCAAAACATTCACTACAAACCCAGTCCTGTTGCAACAGCTGCAATAACTTTGGGTTGCACTAACAGCATCCACCACTGGATCCCGTCCCTTTCTGTTCCATAGTCTTGTATGTATGGCACCAGGCACCCTTATTGCACGTGTGGTAGGCGATTCTCACATTGAGTCTCATGCCTTGAAATGACATTAGCCATAAAATCATGATTTCTGGGGAAAGCCCCTTATTCTGTAGAGATAAACTTATTTTAAGAAATCAGTATAAGAATGTTTATTCCTTTCCTTCTATTACCTCTTTTTCCTCTCCAGAATAGGGTGTTTTTAACAGGTAGGATTTATTTGTTTGGGTGGTTTTTTTCCTCTTCTGCAGGCATTATTTAAACCAAATGACTTTAAGATAACACGTGGCACATTTAAATCCATGTCAAAAGTTCTCTGCAACCAGGATATCACACCCCTGTTTTTTGAGTCCTTGCTTCCCGATTTTGGAGACCCTGTAAGAAACAGTTCTTCTGTAGAGGATGCCCATGTCCAACAGATGATGAGGAAATACGGAATTCCTCACGATTCCAGTAAGTCTGGCTTTTCCATAGGTAAAATACATTTCAAAACCAAACTCTAATGTTTAGAGAGATCCATCACTGAGCTTGATGTCTCTGGAGGGCTCACGATTTATGTTAGTTGAAGATCTGCTCCACCCAAATTATCAGTGGCTTATTTTCATAAATGTTAAAAGACAAACAGCCAGCATAGCCCAGCAGTGCTTGATACTGCGCTGTTTCCCAGTTGTTGATGGGGTGGTTCTAGGACTTGACGGGTCACCGCTTTTTCTTGATACGTAGTTTTTCTGACTGCGCTGACATTATTAGCTCCTCTGAGTTCACAAAACTGCATTTAACCTTCAGGCACAGAATCCTGGCTCGAATGAGGAGATTCTTGATGCCTTGAGTTCAGCAACAGGAGATTTTGGGGGTGGATTGCTTTTGTCAAACCCATTATTATCAGTCAGCAACGAGAGCCCTGAAGTCATTTGCTGGACACAGCAACAAATCGGACCAAGCTTTCTCATGTCTGGTCTACTTGTGCTCTGTGCAACTCATTTGTTTTTCTGCCCTTACAGCACCATTTTGTTTGTCCTTTTACCTGGATCTGGTCAAGACCCCAACTGGAGCTTTAATTTGGTCTTTTCTAAAACCAATGGTGTTTGGGAAGATCCTTTATACTCCAGATACCCCAGAAACTCGGGCAATCATGGGAAAGGTATGACTCTGTTTACAGTACATCAGGATATGCCCACTCAAAAGGATTTTAATTTGTGTCTAGCACGGACTGGTTTATTTGGGAAGCAGAAGTCTGTTTTCTGTCTGTTTGCAATATTAGATTTTTTTCATAACTCTATTGCTGGTCATATGAGTCATCTTTCATCTTGAAATAAATGTTACCTCCAAAAAAATCATGTTGTTCTACTTTTAATAGTACAATTATTTTAAGGCTTTCAATGTATGAAGTTTCACCTCCATATTTTCGGCAAGTAACAGAGATGTCTTCCAGGACAAATGCTCACCACTACGTGTGGCAAGCAGGCCAGTGATAGAAGGAAAGCTGACACCCAAGGCATGCTCCAAATGTCAGCTATGAGGCCTTATTTTTAAGTAATTACTTAAAGGGGCATTTTGCCAGACAGTAACAAGGTGCTAAGGAAAACCCTAAAGAAACCTAATTTAGTCTTAGCAGTTTTCCTTACTTATTTTTTAAAAGCTTTCAGGTAATTAGTAAGTGGATCCTTATATGTTGTTGTGTGCTTTTTTTATAGTCTAATGCCACCTTAAAGCAGATGGCTGATCTAGCCCTGAAGTCTCAGGAATGGCTGGACAAGTCTCCTGCCATCATGAATTCACTGACTAAGTTAAACGAGACCGTTCCAATGATCAAGGTATGAGATCTTACCCTGCCCTGTCTCTCTCACAGGAGGGAGGATGGGTTTCTTCGCTGAAATAAATTGGGGTTGGAGTGACCTCGGGGACACCTGAGCTCAGGCTTCTGCCCTTGGCTTCACAGCTTCTGTGCCTGTCTGCTTGTTCCCCTAACAGAAATACTGCTGGCACACCTTTCCATGCAAATCCTCTTTCTGAAATATGTCTGTAGTGTGCTCCTTGACACTGGCCATGCTGAGGGCTGCTGGAGGGCTAAGATGAGCAGGGAACGCTCTTCAGTTTGTAAATTAACTTTCTGCTTGATAGAGTGATCCAGCCAGCCAAGACCAGGCAAGAAATGACTTTTTCAGAAAATGAAACAGTATCTATAATAAACATGTAGCTTTGGTACACACGTAAGAGCTAGGAGATGTCTTTGTACCTCAGTGAATGTAAATAAAATTTCTTTTTCCCCTCCTAAGGAGCCTAGCCTTGGTTGGCTGCAGAAAGCAGTAGGCTGCAATGCTTCGCATACTTGCTTCACATTTGCTACAGTAGAAATTGTCTCCTTTTCTTAAAAACTATGAAAATGAGATCTCTGGAACCCTAAAGCATTCAAAGATAATTTCAGTGGCTGAAAATCATTGTAATTTCTATGGCACGGAGAGAAAATCCAGAGTGGATTATGCAGAAGTGAAATGAAATATTCTCTGCTGACTGCACTTGCTGGTGGAACAATGAACAATTCAGCCAAATAAAAATCTGACAGCCAATCTCCAAGCTAAATTTTGGACTCTACCCATTGTGTGCTGGCTGTGTTCACAGGACTTGAACAGACAGAAGTGAAATTTACTGCACTTTTAAGCCTCAGGTTAAACAAAGAGTATCCAAGATTTTTCCATGGGAGTCTGGTGCCTGGTGGAGAGTCAAAAGGCATCTTCTGTTGACTCCAAGTAACATTAGTTTTCTTTTTTTCATTGCTGACATTTCCCCATCCTGAAACAGAGAATGAAGAATGGAAGGTCAAGAAAGGAGTAGGAGAGGGTTGAACAAGCGTTAATGAAGGCAGCTGGTCTGTTGTATTTTAGCAATACGCTAAATAAGCTCGCGGGGTTTGTGGTCAAACTAATGCTTTTTCTCTTTGCTTGTTGACAGAATGCCCTGCAGAATCCTTTTGTGCAGGTTTTTATCAAGCTGATGGTGGATTTGGACGCAGTTGAACTGCTGAGTCAAATAAATGAGCTGGGTAAGTTGTTCCATATGTGCTGCCCTCCTACTTGTACTTCAGGTCCGGAAGCTGCAGAGTCACCAAACTTCAGTCATTCTCCAGTTCTGCTCTTCCATGGCCAGTATCAGATGCTTTAGTGTGAGGCAATCTCAGCCATGATTCAAAACTCTTGAAGTCTGTCTGTGGGAAAAGACTCTTAGAAAGCAAAGGGCTTGTACGAAGAGATGTTTCTCATGAGCGCTGAAGGAATAGTAGGATGGGAATCTCTGCAGCTGATTGTGGCCACTGGAGGACACTATTTAGCCATAATTATCACTTCAAACGAGCTACCTGGGATTCAGATGGGAAATGTGGAGAGCTCACTTACATTGCATTAGTGTTCAGCTTGAAAGTTTTCCGGAGCAGAAAAGGAAAGGACCCAATAAAGGAGCACAGGCTGGTGAAGCCAGAGGCATCATTACAAAAGATGCCCTGATGGCATTTGCTGTTCCCTGATGGTCTTGCATAGTCCTTCAAGGTGAGAGGTGCTGATCTGCACAGTGGTAATCATCAGCTAACAGCACTGGTGGTTGTATCCCTTCTTAGTGTGCAGTACGGTGATGGTAGCCCCCCTCCAAGCTGGTCTTATTGCCCCTATGCACATTTTCGGTGTGTGCATACATCTCAACGTATATCTGGTTTATGCCAGCAAAAGTTATCGTAAGCCAAGCGTGGTTTTAGTCTGTTAAAGTCTGAATGATGTGAACACGCTGTTCGTGATGACCCCTGTGCTATTTCATGAGTAGCATCTCCTGTCTGAACTCCCCATAAAATCATCATGCCTGCAGCAGCTGTTCCATATTAGTTACACCACATTATGCAGTCACCTTTTAAAACAGCCAGGCAACAGCAGCATCGTTATTAAACTTCATTATCAGGTTTAGTACACACATCAGCACAACAGACATAACTTTTCTTGATGTGCTTGGATAGAGCCCATTCTCCCCTGAGACAGCAGCTCAGCAGACGTGTTGATTACATCAAAAACCATGAGATGTGGAATGAATGGTGAGCATCACATGCAAGTCTAGAAACACAGCAGGTTAGTGGCAACTTCTGATTTGGGATGGCTGTCACATCACAGCGCTGGCATCCTCCCAAAGGCAAGCTCACGAACATATTACAAATGATTAACATAAAAATTGGGTCAACAACATGCCTTCGTTGCACTGCGAAGTGCAGAAATATGTTTTACACTTTGTGTTTAGTATGATGTCCTTTCTTCCTTTCTGGTGTCATTGTTGGTATAAAGAGCAGAATGGTTTGATGGATTTTTATTTTTTTTTTTTGCTATATGTACTGATGCTATTGTTTGTTTTTTTTTTTTGTTGTTGTTTTTTACAGATGACATTCGGCTGGAGTTACAGAACAACTCTGACATTGTCGATCAGTTGAACACATTAGCTACTCTTGCTGTAAATGTGTCTTCCTGCGTCTCATTTAATCGCATTTGGGCAGTCAAAAGCTTAGAAGAATTGGAAAGGATGGCTAAAGAGCTCTTTCTAAAGAATGAACTTTTTGCAAGTATGTAACAGAGTCTCAAGTACTGCTGTCAGTTGAAGTTAGCCTGGTACAGGATGGGAGTCCAGCCTACACAGGTTGGCTTTCCACCAGTGACTGTTGTGGTCACAGCTTCCACAGCACAGCCATCGATTTTCACCTAGAGCTATGGGTCCTGCACATTCAGACCTCCTTATGGCAGTGTTTTACACCATCCTGTTTATACGTTCTCTTTTCTTGTACCTCTGTCGTCTTTAAAAAGAAAGCCTTTGGTCATCTGGTGTTTTCTCTTGGTTAATTGAAATAAGTTTTGCTGCCCTTAGGAGATCTTCATGCCAGAGCTTCCTTCTCTCAGGCCTCCAGAGGGAAAAGATGCTTTGATTGAAAAAAAAATGATATAGTTCAATTTATTAGAAGATAATAAAGATCTTGAGATGCTCCGGTCCAGCACTTCATTATTATAATGGGTCTTCTCAGTCACACCTTTTACATTTGTGGGATTGGATTTCAGCTTCAGATCAGACTGCAGAGAGGAGAGCAGGGAATAAAAACTTATCCATTTGAATGATACAAACATGTCTTAATTCTTCAAGAATGCACAATATCTCCTTAATTAGGATTAACTCATAAGTTCCATGACCTGTTGGGTCTTGTTCCTCATAATTTAGGTGTAGATAGAAACTTTTTCTATTCTTTGTACTTCAGGCCCCAATAATACTTATCTAATCCCATAAAAGGAGTTTCCTCTATGTTTGCCTTCCTTTCCATTGCATGTTTCATATACAGAATAATCAGCCAAAGTATTCTGGAGAGAAAAAATGTGGTAGTGGCATATATATCAAACAGACATTTTAAAGAGAAAAGGAGTCCTGTCTATCAAACTGTTTCTGGTATTCCATTTCCTAACAGAAATTTGTAAAGCTTTTATATTCCCAGATATTTTTCAGCTTTGCAGGAGTTTCTGTGTGCACAAAAGTATGTCCATGAACCGTTGTCAATGCCACACTCCTGAGGTTTGTGTTACAGCATCACTATGTGAGCTCTGGTGATGGAGTACATTTGGGCGTGTTCACGAGAGATGCATGTGCTAAGAGACATACCCTCTAGATCTGTGACAGTCTGTATTAACAGCAAGATTTTTCCAAACACAGCTGGTTACTCTGAGAGCCTTTAATTTTTAAATACTCAGTGGGAGAAGACTTGAAGCCTTTGGGGTGTATTTAGCACCTGGAATCATCGGTCACATTTGGAAGTTAGGAGGAGCTGCAGTGATGTTTGCTTTCCACTTCCAAACTCTTGATAGTGACCATAAGCAGCCTGCCCATCTGAGCATTATTTGTGCAGCAAAGAAATGAAATGATGGACTGTAATGTAGAAAAGGCTTATAAAAATGAGGAGTTCCTACATATGTGTGTACTGCTCCCATGCTATCAACTCTGACTGAAGGAAAACCCTTCCCTTTCTGTTCCAAGGTATCATTTTCAAGCTGCCTTCAAGCCGGAGCAGCCCCGTCGGTGGGGCATTGGCCCTCCCTCCTGTACTCAACTACACCATCAGGATGAGCAGCAGGATTACACAAACCACCAACAGGATAAGGGAGCGCATCTGGACTGTGGGACCACACAACTCCACCTCGCAGAGCCAGATCTACAGCCGGGCATTTATCTATATCCAGGACAGCATTGAAAGAGCCATCATTCAGTTACAGACTGGCAAGAAGCTGGAGGAAATAGCTGTTCAAGTCCAGGCCATGCCTTACCCCTGCTACAATAAGGATATGTAAGTTTGTGGGACTTTTATCTTCCTGGTTTTTGTAAGCTCTTCTTGTCTGACTGGTGGAGTCGGCTTCACCAGCTGTGCTGGTCTCCTTAACACCTGTCCACATGGGGTGGAAATGATTTTGTGTTGTGATTTTTCAAGGGTCTGAACAAAAGGGGAGATTTTGGACCCTAGCATAAATGGCCTCTGTTTAGTTTGCCCAATCTTTTGCTTTCGGTGCTCTGTATGTGCCTGAATTGTCATGGTAACTACAGGTTTTACAGCTGGTAAAATTTGCTGTTCTTGTTTTACTTCAAAAGGTGGAGCTGAGTCTTGGGTTGGCAGGACTTGGGTTAAATAGGAGCGTTGGCTTGTTCTGCAGGTGTTTACGTGCAGACAGTGCGGCAGAACTTAGAAAACGTACTTATTGGGCAAAAAGAGCCCCTAGGTTTATGAGCTTTGTTCCTACAGATTGCCATCCAGCTGTGCTATTTGTTATTCATTCCACTGATTCGGGCTAATATTCAGCGTACAGTGAATAGTTCTCAATCCAGGTGCCTCTCTCACAGATGCTTTAAGAAGGATAAGAGGGAAGATGAAATTGTACCATTCATCGCCGCAGTAATGAGGGAGGAGAGAAAAGCTTTTGATGTGCCGAGTTGTCAGGGTTAACAGCCTGTTATACAGAGCAGTGCAGCATGAACCGTGTGTGGACCAGAATAAGTTCTGAATGGTAAAGTAGATCAAAAAGTTTTGGATCGCCTTCCTTTCCACTCGTCTTGAGCCAGATCTGCAGCTAATATAAACCATCTCTCTGCCAAGTGCAATAGAGAGAAGCCAATTTCTCACAGCTGAGGACCTGCCCCTCTGGCAAGGCAATTTTGGTCGGCATTGGGAAGCTGGCAACATGGTACATCCTCAGAGTTATTCCCCTGTCCACAGCTGGTGGCCAAGCTGAGTGGAAAACACACAGGGAAGGGATTTCGTGTCGCTCAGAAAGCACTGAAGGATGTTCAGCAGGTAATATTGGTAGGTTGGGCAGGCAATTCACACAGACATGAGGATCTCCTGTGGACCAAGTTTACAAACTGAACTTTGGAGCTCTGCATCTCGACTGCATGAGCTGAAAGATGACCTGGGAGCTATAGCAGAGCCCCTAACCTCCTGTGTCAGCCTGTCTTCTGCGAGCTGGGAACTTACCGTCCCTCCTTAGGGTAAATGCATGCGAAGTGCTTGCCAGTATGCAGGCAGGGAACATTCAAACCAAGCCTCAACTTCTTGCAGCAAACGTGGATTATTGCTGTGAGATAGTTTTGCACAATGATTAACTGGCTGCTGGGGGCACTTACTACAGTGTTATCTGTTTCTTTGCTTGTTCTTGGGCTGCTGAGAAAACAGCTTGCCTTTGGGTTTCCCTCTCCACCCTGGATTCAGAGAGCCATGAGTTTGCTCAATTATTAAACTACCTAAAGGCTTTGGATTTGCATCCAGTAGAAGTCATCATAAAATGGCTGTTTATCGATTCTTAGCACATAGTTACCGTCCTGGAGAGAAACAGGAGGAACATATGTACTACTACAAAGAAAGTATGGGAAATACTGATTTTTTTATAGCCTAGAGATAATGCACAAGGTGGTGATAAAAAAAAAAAAAAAAAAAGGTGGCGAAAAATTGGTAAAGCTACCAAAATGCCTTTTCATCGTTCATTATAAATATGACTTCATTCGCATGGAAGCATTTCCTAAAAGCGCTGGTTTGGGGAAATTTTGGGCATTACAATTCAAAAATGTAATTTTAAAAAAAAAGTAAATTAAAAAAAATTGCTATTGTGGATTGAACTTTTCCCAGGAATAATACCGATTTTTTATTTTTTTTTAAACCAGGTTTAAAAATAAGGGAGGAAAACGTAAGCCCTTTAGATACGATGAATTGAATCTCCCAATCTCCCACTGTAAAAACTTACTTTCCATCACAAAATGAGAATTGTACTTTGGGCCATTGTTGTGTCTTTTCTCAGTGCACATTTGGCATGGGAGGAAGGTTGTAAGGAGGAAGAACCAAGAATTACGAAGCCCACGTTGCAGACCTGGATCTGTAATACCCATCCTGTGGGGCAGCAGGACAGACACTCTGAGGGCAAGCACTGATATCCAACCTCAAGCACCAGGAAATATGGCCAGATAACAAAATTTGGCCATTATATTTATTGCCAGAATAGCTGGCTGATGGGGTGTTTCCAGGTTGGATGCACCCCACCAGAGAGCCAGGAGATGCCATTGCCAATGGTGGTTTCTTCTGCTCTTGCCAGTGGTGCTGCTGAGCAAAACTGCTTCCAGAACCTGGCTGGAAATCCCTGTGTGATTTAATAATTTTTTTTTTTTTTTGAACAGCCAGGAGTTTCATGAATAGAAAATCCAATGCAATGGCAAAATAGCCTTTTTTTTTTTTTGTAATTATTAATTATACTTCACATTTTGAAATATAAGCCTGTCTTTTCCTGTGCCAAAGTATTATTCTGAGAAATATATTCTGTATAAAGCTTTAATCCCCAGAACATTTTGTATTCAGCTAAAGCCTGCATTTGCCTTTTACAGGTTCTTAACCAGCGTGACCTACTCTCTTCCATTTGCTCTGATGGCTGCCTGGGTGCTGTTTATAGCTGATTTTGTTAAAACACTTGTTCAAGAGAAAGATCTGAGGCTTTATGAGGTACACTGAAACTTTCTGGGGCGTGTAAAATTATAAACAGATTTTCCTTATTAGTGAGTTGTAGGTCCCATGTGCAACATTAAATGGAGCAAAACAAGCATTAAGGAAAATAATATTCCATATACCTATTGTCTGGCCTGCAGTGTTTGAATTCTGACATTGTAACCAAGCACAAAAATGTAGAAGTGCAGGGCATTTGCCCTTGAAGTGGTGAGAATATTGCTTTGCCATGCTGAACACTGGAAACATGGGGACCTCACAAAATTACAAGTTTTCTGAAGATTTAAAGCTCCCTGAAAATTGAGTTTGAGTCGTACCTACTGGGAACAAAGACACAAAGGGACTTTCTTCCTATCCTTGAAGTTATTATACTTAATAATTCAGAAGGTGCTACATTTTACATCAGCTCCTCTGAAATGAAGTCCTTCCTTCAGGTTGCCTATAAGAAAAGAAATGACATTGAAACATAGGGAATTTACTGCAGTAACTTGGGTTTTCAGTATGAGCACAGGCAACAGATGAACAGCAAAGAACTTTTTGTAAAGCTAAGCTTCGGCAAACAACAAAAGCTTAGGCAGATTTGGTTTTTATCTAGTACCATGGAAATATATTAATTCACCAAAAAGCCTTTCTAAGAAAGTGCACCCTATGAACTCCAATGAGACAGACAATGAGTGAACCTCAATAGCTAGTTGACGGCCCCATTAGTTCCCAGTATAGTTTTGGGAACCCACTTTTGTTGTTTCTAAGACCTAGGGTGTCGGTTTTCTGTTTAGGTGTGTTATCTACAACAAGACAACAGCATTGGTCATTTCTTTTGGGTTCAGCAATACAAATTTACAGTTCTATAGGTCTTGTGGCTTTGATCATCAGCTAATATAAATTAATATCACTTCTGTATAACCATGCTAATTTATCTCTTATGCATTGCCTTGGGGATGTGTGTGAAATGGCTTGGTTTCAAAGAGACCTAAGAGTTTTTATGTTCAAGCCACGAAGTCAAATAGCATTATTAAAAAAAATAATAATAACCAAAATGCTTTAGAAAGGTTACAAACGTAATGCCAGCAGCTGCTTTGCAACTTGTGGGTTGCGGCACATGATGCTTGCAGATCCTGCCCCTGCTGTTCGTTTGCAATAGACTGCTTTGCAAACCCAGGGCATTCCAGAAATGTGGGAGCATGGTTTCTCCCTGGTTATCAACAGAGCAGTATGCCAAAGTAGGAAAGCATATTTTGTTTGTGTGCCCTATTATCACTGAAAAAAAAAATCTCTTAATAAACATTTGCCATTTGTAATTCTTTTTTTTTTCTTTTTAACCCTTCTCTCTGTAGTACATGAAAATGATGGGTGTTAATGCAAGCAGCCATTTTATCGCCTGGTTCATAGAATGTGCCATCTTCCTTCTAATCACTGTCACCTTCCTCATTGTTATCCTAAAAGTGGGTGACATCCTTCCCAAAACAAACACATCACTCCTGTTCCTGTACCTCATGGACTACAGCCTGTCCATCATAGCCATGAGCTACTTCATCAGCGTTTTCTTCAACAACACCAACATAGCAGCATTGGTGGGCAGTCTCGTGTACATCCTCACCTTCTTCCCCTTCATTGTGTTGCTTGTCATTGAAAATCACTTGAGCTTCTCGGTGAAGAGCCTACTGGTAAGTTCTGCTTTTCAGTAACAGGGATTATGTGTGTGGAAGCAGGCATTCCCCTTCAGTACACTTCAGTTGTTATTAAGGCTTGTGTCACAATTATACATGAATTCTAAATTCTAAATTCCTTTCTAAATTCCATCAGTGGGTGTTGACAGGTACGTAGCAGGAGAGCTGGCCATGGCCTGGTTCAGGGAGGCCTGGAATTAGTGGTGACTGAACACAATACTTGTGCCATTTTAGGGAGTTACCACCTGCCTGCTGAACCAGAGTAGTGTGAACCCTCGCAAATTGAAAGGCAAAAATGGGTTACCTTCAGCCACCACGAGCAGTAAGGCTGGTCAGTAAGGAATTTAGGTTTCAGGACTGTGAAGGAGGGCTGGCTCTGCTTGTCCTTTAGTTGTATGTATCTCAAATTCATAGTCACGGAAAGAGACACAAAGCCATGTCTCTTACCAAGGGTAGAAATAAATAGGTATTAGGTTCCAGAAGCTGTACTTGTTTTCTTTGAGTCCACCAAATTTGAGAAAGGACACCTGTTAATTCAAGTGGTAAAATTATTAGCCACCTCAGGTAATTTTCAATCACAACTTTATTTCAAAAGCCTAAATTAAAGCCCTGAATGAGGGATTAAGTTGGGTACTGGGAGTAGAAGCAAAAGGAGGGAAGTCTTTAAGGAGTTATTACAGACCATCACCAGAAGCACTGTCCATGATAAGCCTCATCCACTGCTCTTTGTGACTGTTGGAAAAAATCTCCCTCGTTTTTCTAGCTGTTGTACCAAGCCAGTGAGGTACCTGATTGGTTGTCTGACTTGATTTCTTTTTGAGACTAATTCAAAAATTGTTTGTTTTCAATTTTGTTTATTCCTCAGAGCCTGTTGTCCCCAACTGCGTTCAGTTATGCAAGTCAATACATTGCTCGCTACGAGGCACAGGGCATAGGTATGTTTATTGTACAAAAAACTAGGATTTGAGTTCCCATGGATGTGATGTTTCATTAACTAATATGGATTCTGTTGTATTTCTAAATTCCTTTCTGCAGGTCTGCAGTGGGACAACATGTATAAATCCCCAATGATTGGAGACAACACCTCCTTTGGCTGGATGTGCTGGCTCATTCTGATAGACTCCTTCATTTACTTCATCCTGGGGTGGTATATAAGGAATGTATTCCCAGGTAAGGATATGTTGCATTGAGGTTGCTGCTGTACCATTTCCTTTGGAAAACAATGAATACAACACTGGCTGATTCCAGTCTGCCCGCACAGGATATTTCTGTTACTAGACCAAAGGGCCCATGACTTAAGTGGTGGATGTCTGAGTATTAATGAAACTGGGACAAGACAGAGGGAAAAATAGGGTTCTTCTGCTTATCGTGTGGGTAGGTGAAACCCATAAGGAAGCTGAAGCCAAGGACACAGGAGGGTATGTTTGCTGTCTGGTCGGTGAAAATGAGAACAGAGCATGTTAGCCAGCATTTGTCAGCTGAGTGATTATGGGTTGCGTTACTTATATCATTCGATTTCAAAAAGTAATTCCTGCCTTGGGCAAGAGCCAGTACATTTATCTTTTGCTTTTCTTCCCCACCTAATGAAGCAGTCCACTGGCACACAGAAATCTACCCAGTGGAAAATGTAAAGTACTCCAACCCTCCGGCTATGAAGTTACTCAGAATAACAAATTAGCAAATGCTTCCTGTTGTGCCAATTAAGGGAAAATCCTCTACCAAGTATCAGTAGTACATGAAGCACATCAAGAGAGGAGAGATCTCTACGGAGTTCATTTTTTGTTATTTTGAGTGCAATCTAATAGTGGTGCTTTCTGCAGATACCTGGATGAGCTTCGTTTTCTTCTTGCAGGACGATATGGCATGGCTGCTCCCTGGTATTTCCCGTTCCTTCCATCTTACTGGCTCGAATACAACAGTTACCTCCCCTTCTGGAGTGAGAAACAAAGAGGCCTCTTCTTCAGCAAGCTGATGCTAAGGAAAGAAACTCCCCTCAACAATAAGATATGTATGTGAATTCTACATGGGGTAGCAGTGCCAACTTACACTTCAAGTAAACAAAGTGGAATTTGTAAAGGGGCACTGCTCTCAGAAAGCGCATTTCTGTGTTAATCCTTATTTTGTAGCACAGAAAAAAACGGAAACTGTTGCTTACCTGAATGGAAATTTGGCTTTTAAATTTTCCTTTTTCTTCCTATTTGATATGGAAATCCACTACTGATATTCACATGCATATTTGTGTATACTGTAGTTTGGCAGATACCTTAGATGCATATGCCTCACTCAACAATGCTCTGCGTAGAAAAACACACTTTTGTTTGTGCAAGCAAAAAGAAGTTTCCACTTGTCAAAAGGGATATGTGCTGCTTTGTTTGTTTCTTTAAATATTTAGCCTGTAAAATGTAGTGAGCTCACAGATACAAGCTTGCTGATGCTACCTAACAAAAATAATTTAGTAGTTTTGCTGTGCTTTCTTAGTATAGATTACGTTAGGTGCTCTGAAACATCTAAATATGGGACCTTTCGGAAGTGATTAACGCTTACTGTCAGGAGTTGTAAGAAGTTGCAGAAGTGAAAAGGAGAAATCCGGAAGAGCTCAAAATGATTCAGATCCTCTGAAATGTTCTCTACATTCCTTGTTGAAAGGCATCTACCTTTTCTGTATTTTATGCTATAAAAAGCCCTGCTTATTTATAAGATGAAAAAAAGTAACTGTCCTCTGCCCCTTCCCTTTGGTGTTGCAGGTGCCCCCCCTCCTCACCTGGAGCCAGAGCCCACTGACCTGACCTTGGGAGTCTCCCTCCGTGGCATAACAAAGGTTTATGGATCCAAAGCTGCAGTGGACAACCTCAGCCTCAACTTCTACGAAGGGAATATAACTTCCCTGCTGGGACACAATGGAGCTGGGAAAACGACGACCATGTATGTGCTCTTTAAAGTTGGGATGTTTTATACTGTGGGGCATGGCAGGGTGAATGAGAGAGCAAATGGGGCTGTGCAGGGTTGGGGAGCTGAATAAGATGCTTTATTAGGACAGATCGCTCCTGCAGTTTTATCTTGGTCTTAGACAACCTCAGCTGTCCCTTCATCTGTTAGAATTAAAGCTCCTTTGCTGCTTAGGAATATGCTTTTTAGTCTGGTAGGATCACTGTAATACACAGCACAGCAGCTGTTCCAGCATTTTGTTCCATGAGGCTTTGGTGCCTGGGGCTGGGTTGCTCTGAAAGCTGTGGGTAGCTTTGCACATGCCAAAGTTGAAATGATATTAGCACAAAAGCTTAATAAAGGTATATTTCAGCTGTACAGACTCATGTGTTGACTGGGCTGGGATGGCAGTAGGTTAATACATTGGCCTTCCAGCCCTTCTAGCCTTGCCATTTATAAATTATTGTTTGAGTTGTTAGATAAAAGCAGTAAAACAAACCTGTAGAACTTGATTTCTCCACTGATATATATATATGCATCACTCTGAAAGCAACATTAAGTTGATAAATAGAAGCCCCAGAAGAGCCAAAATCAGTAAGACAGATGTGTGCTTCATCTCAGCTTATTAGAAATTCATCTCACGTCCTCTTTGTGAAGTGTAGGCAAAGGTGATGTACAGAAAAATATAATGGCTTCTTGAAACTTAGTGCAGGCTTGAAATCCCAAGTAAGGTCACAAGTTACTTCTCCTCTCCTTTTTAATGAGGGTTAAAAGTCCCAGGAGAGGGAGCAACACGGGGAAGGTGAAAGGCAGTCAGAGATGCATCTTCTCCCTTTACTCCCTGCAGGACAGCTCTAAAAACAACCCATATTATGTAAGTAGTTATTCCAAGCAGAAGGTGTTTGACTCGGGTCTGTTAGGTAGGTAGCATTAGTAGGTAGTATTATTAGCTTGAACTAGTTGAAAGTGCTGCCCTCTGTGAGGTGCCTTGCCTGGAAGTCCTCTCCCATTCCTTGTTAATAATGGCAGTGAAATCAGGTTTCCCTGCCGTGATGTGGTTAGTATGATGAAGACGTGGTTTGCAATCTCTGATGTGGTTAGCAGTATGAGGCTGTCTGGATACTGCAGACAAACCTCAAAGAATGAAGAGTAACTGCATTACCTGAATTACCAGTGATTAAATGGGAAGTGAAGGGCATTCATGAGTATCGATGTACGGGACACACTGTGGTCTGAGTTGGAGAGGGGAAGACCAAGGAAGATAAAAGTATATGTGAAAAGTAGCCAGAGTTCCATACACAAGCTTGGTACTTGCCCTCACAATCCTACAGAGAGGGAGGAGGATGTTCTTTGATGTTAATTGGCCACTGCTCTGCCCAAGCATGGCAGGCAGCAGAAGAAGCTGTGTTCAGTTATTTCTGGCTGCAAGGAGTGCGGTGGTGATGGAGGGAAGCTTTGCAAATAATGATAGGTACAGGACCATGTAGAAAAAAATCATGTCTGGCTTTCTACTTAACTTTCTTTACAATTTATTTTTCCCTTTCAGATCTATTTTGACTGGGTTGTTCCCTACATCATCAGGTACTATTGTTGTCTATGACAAAGACATCAGGACTGATCAGGAGGTTATCAGGAAGAACATGGGTGTGTGCTTGCAGCACAACGTGCTCTTCAACTACCTCACCACGAAGGAGCACCTGCTGCTCTATGGGTACATCAAAGTCCCTCAATGGAGTAAAGAAGAGCTCTACCAAGAAGTTAAGAGGTATAAAACCAGCAGGGTTGGGGAAGAGTGAGAGGGCTCTGAAAATTATTGTGTGGTAGTGCCATTGCCCCTACAAAGCTCAAATGAATCGTTTTGAGCACAGTTGCAGACCCAGCCTGGAGTTCAAATAACGCCTTGGTCTGCCTAGAGGAGGATATTGAGTGTTGAAATCTGGGGCTGTAAGAAAACAACGTCTTTTCTCCAGGGGGTTCACAAGTTTCTCTGGCAATTCTTTGGAGATGAATTTATCGGCCTAAGGGTCTGGTCCTTGCTTCTTTACAATTTTCCCCAGAAAGGGATTTAATCAACCAGTCAGAAAGATGATGTCGGCTTTATTGGTTCTGCGGAGAAGTGAAACAGCCAGAACATCCCAGGGAATTTGGATCTTGGTGTTCTCTGTTGATGAGGTTGAGCCTTTAACCTTGGCTTGTCAGATGGAAACTTTGAAAACATCCTAAAAAAAGATTTTTTAAATTAAAATCCCAGTGGCTGAGCTATAGGATGAATCATCTCAGTGCACTGTGACCATTTAGTAGAGCAGTCCATACTTGAGCAGTTTTTCATTTGCAGTTATGTTTTTTGGGTATTTTCAGATTCCCTGCTTTTAAAAGATGCCTGAAGGACAACCTCTGGGGGTTGTTTTTTCTTTGTTTTGAAGGACTTTGAAGGAGACTGGACTGTACAGCCATCGTCATAAGCTAGCTGGTTCCCTGTCTGGGGGAATGAAGAGGAAGTTGTCTATAGCTATTGCTCTCCTGGGTGGATCAAGGGTGGTAATCCTGGATGAACCAACCACAGGGGTGGATCCGTGCTCTCGGAGGAGTATTTGGGAAATTATCTCCAAGAATAAAAAAGGTACTGTGATGAGATGAGATGCTGCTCAGTCACAAAAGCGATTTGTGTCGCTTGGAAATACGATATCAGTGGCTTTGAGAAGCAGTTTTTGGAGGCCACAGAGAACTAGCTGTGGGGATCTGGGACTTTGCAGAGCTTCTGGGTGCATTCCAGGCTCTTCTTGTAAATTCACAATGTCATTTGAAAATAAACTTTACGATAATACACAACTTATGATAGTAACTTTCAACTTCTCTCTAATGTTGTCTTTCATCCAGTTTCATTATTAATTTCCAAAAAGCACAGTTGATTTTTCACCTGATGCTCTGCGTGCCCTCATTCGGTGAAGCTTTCACGGGTCCTATGTAATCCTTTATGTCTGTTCTGTGTTGGTTGACATCAGTTTTCTGTTTCCCAGGCAGAACCATCATTCTTTCAACACATCACTTGGATGAAGCAGAAGTACTGAGTGACCGAATCGCCTTCCTGGAGCATGGGGGGCTCAGATGCTGTGGGTCGCCGTTCTACCTCAAGGAAACGTTTGGTGATGGATATCACCTGACACTCACAAAAAAGAAGGTTTGTGTCAGAGTCCTACAAATTTAGCCTCACTTTAAGATAAATGTGTGATGTTATGATAGACATCTTGGGTGGGAAACTGAGTCAGTTGTATGACGTGAAGGAAGGAGGCAAGTCAGTGTCCCACAGACATGAAGCACATTGCAGAAGGTTCATCTTAATCTTAGATCTCTGCCATGGAATGGTTGTTTCAGTCTAATTTCTCTTCCATGGAATGGATTCTTTATGTGACTGTTTTATTGCAGGGTGAAAATGGGATGCATTTTGGGTTGAAACCTCTGGTTTTGGACACACAGGTTAAAGCACATGCTGGCTTTGTAAACATGTAACTACAGCCTGTAGATTGCTATTAAGAACACTTCTTATATGCTCCAGCCACTGAGGTACACAAGACACGGTGCACTGTGCTCTCTGGCTCACTCTGTCTGTCCTGTGCTGGAATTCACACACTTTTATAGATAAGTTTCCTTCAGAAAGACAGCCTATATGGAGAGTTCCCCAAAACATAGGAGTCTTAGCTGCAGATCTAACAGACAAGGCAGAGGTGTGAATCTGAGCCTCCTGTGCCCAGGTGAGCAATGCAATCCTCTTTATCCTCCCTTCCCTTCTGGCCCTGGCTCCCTTTCATGTCCCGTGGGCATAGTCACCGCAGCAGGTACTGCAGGGAGCAGAGGCAGAGATGCCTGGTGTTTGAGCCCACATGTAGCATGAGCTCTCAGCAGCTTCATCTCTGAAGGGGAGCATCGAGGCTTGCTCAGGGATGCTGTTGGCAGGAGCTGAGGATGGAAGCAGTACCAAAGTGGTTGCGTTGGATGCAGAGAGAGGCACCAAAGTGCTCCTGAAGATCTGCATGTGAGCACGCTGTGTCTCAGGGAGAGATGCTGACAGAGCACGTTCCTTTAAGCAGAGGGAGGATCTCCAAACCAGCCACCAGGGAGGACATCATACCAGGCCCTGCGACCCTCAACAAGCAGAAATTTCAGCTTTCTGCTTTGTTGGAAAAGAACAGGGTCTCTGTGAGGGTTAAAGGCAAGGCCAGGTGCAGAGTGTGAATTCTGGAGTTCAGAGATAAGAGATGGGAAAGGCCTGTGGATAGTACCTGGCCTGAGGCAAAATGTTCTGCTGTTTGCAATGAGGGAGGAACTCTGTTCTTAAAGCCTTTATTACAGTGCTGTTGGTAGCCCCAGCACACAGAATAACACACAGATACTGTAAGAGATCAGCCCCTCTTCCAAATTGAAGGCAGTATAGATAGAAAAAATGAAAAAGGACCCATGTGCAAGCCCTATTTTTCATGGGGAAAAAGGTTGTAATTGTGCTGGCGGCCAAGCTCAGGTGTCAACTCTCCCTTGTGGCTAGGCTTTTTGTCTGTACTGTAAACCCTCTAGCTGGTACAAAATGGCCAATCTGTCCCAGTCCCTGTATGCTTGTGGACAGAGGGAGCTTGGTGAGCTCTGCATGGACCAAGATAGGCACAGTGTAGTCCAAAAAGTCCCCAGAGCTCATCTCTTCCTCAGCACAGTGAGGGGCAGAGTGTCTGTGCCACATCTTTCAGTCTTCTTCAAACGCCAGAACCCCAGTTTCATCTCCTTTTAGTGTGTAAACTGAAATATTGCCTGTCTGGATTAAGTTTGCCCACTGGTTATACTGCAGGACAGAATTTGGTCTGAATCCTGCAGCAGGAATATTGACCTCCCAGCCCTCTCGTTGACCAGAGCATTTTCCTCCTTTTTCAGAATATGATAGAGGAGTGTGACACCGCAGCAGTGACCTCCCTGATCCAGTCCCACCTTCCAGAGGCTTATCTCAAGGAGGACATTGGTGGGGAGCTCGTGTACGTGCTTCCCCCCTTCAAGTCAACAGTCTCGGGGGCCTACCAGGCGCTTCTCAGAGCCCTCGATACCAGCTTGAGTGATCTCCACCTTGGTTGCTACGGGATTTCAAACACAACCGTGGAAGAGGTATGAGCTCAGGACTCGATTAAATGAAATGTTATTAACTTCCCAGAACTGTGTAGGTCTGCTTTCTGAGGTAGGTGATGGCACGTTTGGGATGTGGGAGTCACAGGCAAGGGAAGAGGTGGTTTGGTTTCTCACTGTGCTACGTTTATGAACACGCGAGCGTGTAGATGAATTCATCGATCTACTAAATCTACTAATGCACAAAGCATACCACTGTCTTACCTTGCTAAGACCTTTCAGCATTTTACCCAGAAAATAAGATGTTGGAGTTAGACAGGGGAGAGAGGGCAAAGACACATTTCTGTTTGAGGTTTGCTTCTCATTGCCATGAATTTGGGGTTGTCTCTAGACAGTTAGAAAACAGTCTAAATGCTAAACTTCAGCATGGATGCTGCCATGCACAAGTGTGTCACCTGTAGCATCTCAGAGTAACACAGGCATCTTCCTGCCCACAGAAAATCTCTTGTCATAATAAACACAATAACCACAAACATTTAGTTACATCAGAAACAAAAAGCAGCTTTAAACGATGAGTTTTAAGTAGTAGTTTTAAATGATGCAACCTTCCTCTTGCAGAGGAGACGCAGAGTTTGTCACCTTTCTGTCCAGAAATCCATGTTTATTTGTGTTGAAGTAGTCAGGATTGTCAGAGGCTGGAGAGGAAAATATCCCAGGGAGACAACCCTACTTGTTTCTTTACTGATGCCAAGCAGGGTAAGCTGCCTGTGTGCTGAAATGCAGCTTCTTTAACACCTACTCAGTAGTCATGGTAGCGGGGTGGCATTAGGGCAAGGTAAGTCCAACTGTGGGCAGCTGCAAAAGTTTAGTTTGCCACTGCTGCAGCAAGAGAGGTGACAGGTAGCTGGACAAAAACTATTTTATACTGAAAAAAAGTGAATTTCTCCTTCAGAACACAAAGGGAATAAAAAGAGGATTGTCATCCGCGATTGCTCCACAAACAGCTACAGAGTAGGAATGGGAGCTACAGAAGCATGTAGGAGAGTGGATTCTGATTATTGGTTTGGAAAATGGAGTAATTTGGACCAATTTTCCTTTATGTTTTCTTGCTGTGTAGGTGTTTCTCAATCTGACAAAAGAGCTAGGGAAGGACCCACGAGACGATACTGAACTGCCTCAACAACTGCCTGGAGCCAGTGGTCAAACTGGCAGTGACGAAATGTCTGTGAACACGGATACCTTCACGGAGAGAGATGGTACTGAATTACCTCCAGGTTTTATTCCAGATTTGTCACAGATGCAAAAAGTGAATGACAGACTGATTTGAGCTTTCCTGTCCTCTTTCTATGTTGGAAACCATGTTTCACCCAACCAGAAATCACAAAACCAATTAATCACTAGAAGCACAGCACTCAACAGTTGTTTAGATCCACTGGTTTGGAATGTCTGAATCGCAGAACAAATTACAGAGGGGGCTTGTTTGTATCCGCCTCCCTTTAATTTGATTCAGGTTTAATCTAATCAAACATAGTATGTGGGTGAAGGAGCAAATGTATACCTTTGAAAGTAATTGCTGTAATTGATGCAGAGGTTTATTTCTATGCAATTAGTAGAATTTGAGAGAAACTTTGTGGAAACCCCTTAGCCTGCTGCAAAAGCAGCACAGCTCTGAGCTGGATCTTTCTTGGAGCTCTTTTCTGTGTCCCAACCATTCCAGTAAGGGCAAACAGCAGAAAGGGCAAGACGGTGGCATAAATTCCCCTTCAGAAGAGAGTCAAGCTACACCACTATCTCCGAGAGTTTGAGAGCTGCAGAAGGTGGCATGGTCCAAAAAAATCTTGAACATCCTTTCTGACAAAGAAAAGTTTTTTACTTATGAATATATCATTTATAGTTAGGGTAACAGTTAAGGGACGACACAGAGGTATTTTAATACTTGCTTCTCAAAGCTGACCTGCACTGGAGATGTGCAGCTCCATAAACAGTAACCCAGACGTGTAGAGAAGTATTTTATGTCATGCCTAATGAGAGCACTGAAGATGATTTGCTTCGTGTTGTATTATATATGTTAATATTTTATGAAGAGGAATAGGTTGCACAGGGTTTGGTTCTGCTTTTAAAGTGCTGCAAACTTGTCCACATAAGTGATCAATTAGTTTGTGCCTTTTTTCTTGTTCCTGAATGAATTCTCTTATTGATTTGTCTGAGGACCTGCCTTCTCAATGACGAGAATTTTCAGTTTGCAAATATAAAAGTTGCAACCAGGTAGGTAGGATGTAGATAACTTGTTGCATCTGGAAGCGTGCATTCCTCTTGCAAGATGTCAAAATGCATACCATGTGTATGCATTTGAAATCAAGCTAAAAACTGGTGTTACTGAGCTCATGACTCAAGACAAAACCTGAATCCTGTCCAAAGAGGGTATGTTCCAACCTAGTAGTTCTGATTTTTCCATCTGAAAAGGGAGAGCAGGTAGCCAAGGTTATTCCCTGGGACCTATAACTGTCATTTCTCTGCATTTTGCAAATACTGATCCATGACGAAACGCGTTCTTTTGTGCCCAGATCAGCTCCTGATCAGGTCAAAGAGCCTGCAAGGTTTGCCATTGCTGCTTAAGAAGACATCAGCTTTATTCATTAAGAGATTCCACCATACCCGGCGGGATGTCAGAGGCTTCATTGCTCAGGTCATCCTCCCAGTCCTCTTTGTGATGGCAGCAATGGGACTTGGGACGCTGAGAACTAAGGAGACTGAATATCCAGAACTGATTCTTTCCCCCTCTCTGTACGGCACATCTGACCAGGCAGATTTCTTTGGGTGAGTGCTGTTTGTTTTCATCCTTAAACCTGTTGGTTTATAAAAGCCAGTTGTTTTCATCAGGATTATTTTTAAGCAAATACAGTGGAAAAGTATCATGCAGATAACATGTAGTGATAAAATCCTGTTCCTAGGGGTTTTCTAGGGGAGATGGCTTTGCTCAGACCAGCAATCAGAAAGCTTTAGAAAAACAACCTCTCAGTTGGAATTAACTCTGAAATATGTGAAAAATATTCGTCGTTGTGTTTGCCATTGGAGTCTTCTGTCTGTGTGACAGCCATGCTGCCTTGAAAGGATTTTTAAAAAAATATATTTACTCTTCCCCTGATGTGAAATGGAGGTGGCACATTAGTTGGCTCCAGCATTACAACTGCAGGATTAAGTTCTGTTCATCTTGTCAACCAGCTGCATTGCCCTCCCCTCTGGTAGTACAGGACATGCTGTCTCGCCCAGGACTCACTAGTCCAAGGCGTGCACTGATCTGAAGAGCATGATTAGGACGTTACCACCGAATGATTTCCTTGTGCTTAAAAATCCCTTTACCAAAAGGAATATAATTTGTCCCGTCCTGTTGTCGTGAGGTGAACTGCTTTCTCCAGTGGTTCTCAGCTTTAAGAGAGCAATACAAAATTAATCTGGAACATCATTACAAATCGCACATCTGCTCTCAGGTGTTCTTTCCCAGGACTGCTCATGCCTTTCTGCTTCAGTACTGCTAGATGGGGGTAGGAGACACGTGTCTCTGAGTCCTGTATTCCTAAAGCTCTCTGCTTCTCCTGATGGATAACTGCTAGATAGCTGGGTGAGGAGGGAGGAGCATCTTTCTGAATGACCTAAAGCAAATGGACTTCACATATGTGAGAGCTGGTTGAGATGAGACTAGAAGTTTTGCCTGAAAATTGCAGTAGATGCTTTTTCCCTGGAAACAGAGTTTTGATTGTTCAAAAGCTCCTCAGTATCTCACTTCGATCTGGAGGCAGCAAGTCACCGGAGTAGGAGTGCAGTGCTAAGCAATGACCAGTCCTTTTAAACCTGTGCTACAGCCCTCATGTGCTGCTTTTACTTAAGTGGTTTGCAAGACTAGCACCACAAATAATCATTTATTTAGCATCATAAATAAATCTTATTTCATTCAGACAGCTTTCTTCTGCTCAGTGGTAGTGGAAGAACCTTGAACTTTTTTTTTATTGTTATATTTTAGGAATTTCAATGAAACCACGGATGCTTTAGTCACGTCGATGCTTTCTTTCCCTGGGACAGATAACACATGCATGAATGCAAGCAATTCGTAAGTAGTTCTTGTTTTATTTTCCCATTTAAATCCTGTCTGCAAGAGATTTGACATAACCCTATTAGACAACAGACCCTTAATAGCCATCTTTGATCATCTGCAGAATTTGCATGTGCGGGTGCCACAGA
This sequence comes from Anser anser, assembly GCF_964211835.1. Lineage (NCBI taxonomy): Eukaryota > Metazoa > Chordata > Aves > Anseriformes > Anatidae > Anser > Anser anser. The sequence continues at coordinate 31,990,418 of NC_139726.1, forward strand.
GAAAAAATACCTCCTGCCTGTCTCCAGACAGACTTGCAGACTCAGCTCACTAGAAAATATGCAGGTGGCCTTTTGAAGGCAGGTCCTAGCTCACTGCTCCCCTTACAGATGGAGCTGACTGGATGAAGGTCAGTCTTGAGCTGAGTTGTCCTGCTTAGTGTGAAGCGAACCTTAGCCCTGCTGAGAGCCCACATGGCTTGGAGTGAAGGCTCACATCTGCCAGCACAAAACTGTAGATATGCTTGAAGACAGCAAGCTATACTGTGCTTTAAGGCTGAGGCTGGAACTTCCACACAGTCCCAGGGCCTTGAATCTGGTGGTTTTGTTTGCCTGAAGAAGTATCCACCACCCTAAGTGGATTCCTTTACTATGAGTAGTAAAAGAACATTTTTGGTGGTGACAGGATGCCAGGATGAGAGCAGGTTGACCCCATACCTGGGAAGTTTGGCCTGGGTGAGCTATCTCCTTATGAGGCCCACTGTGGTAATGAAGAGGTGTCTGGGTTCTTTCTAATCAGCTGAATGAATCCAGGCATGGAGAACTGTGGTGAGGGTTCTCTACCAAGTCAGCAGGAGGACAAATACTCCCTCAAGCCCCCAGAACTGACTAGAAGGTCTGTTATTCCACTGAATCTACTCACTTCCATCTTTGCTGTCATTAAATGTGACATCAGTTAGGATCATTTATGCCTTGTTATAGAGAACCTCAGAGGAAAATGTGTTTCATTTTCAGGCAGTGTTTAAGTGAAGACATGCTTGGCCCTTGGATTACCAGTGGAAACCCCCAAACCAAGTATTCTGCCTGCAACTGCACAGATGGCATCCAGGTAATTCAAATAAACCTAAAAGGGAAGGAGTTTGGGGGGGGTCACTTGTGGGTTGGGAGCAGTTTTCTGAGCAGGCACAATAACTACAGTGAACTCAATGTTCAAAATCCCTCCTGTTTTTGCTGGGCCCTGTGTCTCTGTGGCGCAATCGGTTAGCGCGTTCGGCTGTTAACTGAAAGGTTGGTGGTTCAAGCCCACCCAGGGACGGAGGGCTGTTGTCTTTTTCTGATCATTGCTCCCCAGGCGTCGGTGTTGGGGGCCATGCTCTTTAATACCTTTATTGATATTTGGCTGAGGGAATTGAGGGCACCCTCAATTTGCAGATGACAACAAGTTGGGGGTAAGTGCCGTTCTGCAGGAGGGTAGAGAGGCCCTGCAGAGGGACCTGGACAGGATGGGTCGATGGACAGAGGCCAATGGGATGAGGTTCAACATAGCCAAGTGCCGGGTCCTGCACTTTGGCCACAACAACCCCATGCAGCGCTACAGGCTTGGGGGAGAGTGGCTTGAAAGGTGTGCAGAGGAAGAGGATCTGGGGGTGTTTATTGGTGCTCTCCTGAACATGAGCCGGCAGTGTGCCCAGGTGGCCAAGGAGGCCAATGGCATCCTGGCTTGTATCAGCGGGACCAGGGAGGTGATTGTCCCCTTGTACTCAGCTCTGGTGAGGCCGCACCTCAAGTGCTGTGTTCAGTTTTGGACCCCTCAGTACCAGAAGGACATCGAGGCCCTGGAGCATGTCCAGAGCAGGGCTATGAAGCTGGTGAAGGGCCTGGAGCACAAGTCCTGTGAGAAGTGGCTGAGGAAACTGAGGGTGTTTGGTCTGGAGAAGAGGAGGCTCAGGGCAGACCTTATTGCTCTCTACAGCTACCTGAAGGGAGGTGTGGGGAGCTGAGGGTCGACCTCTTCCCTCAGATAACTAGTGATAGGACTAGAGGGAATGGCCTCAAGTTGTGCCAGGGGAGGTTCAGGTTGGACGTGAGGAGACATTTCTTCTCAGAGTGGTCAGGCATTGGGACGGGTTGCCCAGGGAGGTGGTGGAATCACCGTCCCTGGGGGTGTTTAAGGAAATGTTGGACATGGTGCTTAGGGACGTGGTTTAATGGGTGACATTGGTGGTGGACCAGATGATCTTGGAGGTCTTTCCAACCTTAATGATTCCATGATTTTGTACCCTGGGTAATGACTGTTTGCACCAGTTTGGGAACAGGAAAGGAAATGGCAACCTCAGAAGATTTGCATGCTAATATATCTGACTTGCTCCCCTTGGTGGGGGAAGGTTTAATGGTGTTTTTGAGTGTTATATGATTGTCCCATTTAGCAGAGGTGAGCATGTATTCAAGAGGAAAATTGCATTTTATACAGCACTGTCATTATGTGAAAGCACAGCTATTATTGCTGTTTGCTCTTCAGAATTTAACTTTATGCAAAGTCTAGATCTGTCTGCTTTTACTCTGTTCCCCATTACAAATAGTGATGATTAATAATATCAGTTATTTGCATTGAGGTGGTACATACAGGACCAGATCTGGACCCTGCTTAGCTCAGTGCCTTTAGATGCACATGGGGAAAAGGCAGATTCTGCCCCAAGAAAGTTAAAATTTAACGTGTCCAGTTGGAAGGTGAGCTCTCCTCCCCACAGTGCTGTTCACCTGTATTCAGTTTTTTCCAGTAGGAAACCAAATTCAAGGCGCAGCTTGACACTGTTTGTAAGATAAAGCGTGTACTTAGTAGAACATTCCTAGCCATTCCTTACAATGCAGCTATTTTATGCAGTTTTCTGGACATACACTTAATTTCATATCGTTAAAAGTATTGGCATCATTCCTCTGGTAAGTCAGGATAATGTTCAAAGCTGATTCTCACTTCTAGCAGGCACAGGCAGGTGTTCCTCAGCGTGAAGGCAGCTATTTTGTGTATTCTGATGTAAAGTTTTGAACAGATACACAATAGGGGAGGCCAGGGTTTTTGTTATGGATGAGTTGAAAGAAGCAGCCAGCATGCTGTCTGGTGTAGGACGTTTCAACCTTATGAAACAGTCGATGCGATTTTGACCCTCAGTGTGTTAAATTATATATTCAGGACTAATCCAAGGTTTCTCTGAGGCTCTGGAAAATATTCCCAATGACTGACAGTAAAGTAAAAATGTAGAGCATAGCTACTGTGAAATGCAAGATGAGAGTTTGAGGCCACTGTGGAGTTTTCTGCTCCATGAAGCTGTTTTGCCCTCTGTCATTGTCAGTGCAGTCACTCTGAAGCTCTTCTAAATAGGATCAGCCTTAATTCGGGAAAAATCTTCCTACCTAGCATGAAGCACATTTCAAGGTCTCATTGATGTTAGTAAAACTGAAGTGTAGACTCAAGCAAAGGTTGTTTTTGAAGCACCTCACTAAATACATTGAGAACAGCACACAGAGATGTATGCTGTGGGTCTTGGCACCCTGATTTGCAGATCACCAGCTTCTGTAGGAATCAGTCCCGGGACCAGAATGTCACCATTGCCAGCTCTCAATCTTGTCCTGATATGCTAGGTTTTTAGTTAAAGCACAGCCACTAATGTTTTTTTCACTTATCTCCTCTCAGACGTGCCCGCAGACGAACTATACTCCCCCTCACAGAAGGACCTTCTCTACACGGATGCTTTATAACGTTACGGGGCACAATGTGGAGACCTACATTCTGGCAACCACCAAAGACTTCCTGCAAAAACGGTACAGCACATGCCTCCAGTCATTCTCTGAACTGCCCATGGCAGGGGTGTTGGAATTAGATGATCTTTAAGGTCCCTTCCAACCCAAACCTAGTTCTTCCAACCCAAACCTAATCAATTCTATGATTCTGAGATTCTGTAACTGCAATGGGAGCACATATAACAGGTATCATACCCCTGTACTCGAAGTGGGGGCAGTGAAGTAAGGGTTTAGCAGGACCCCACTGCTGATGGTCTCTGTGAATCTGGTGGAAGGAGGTAAAATGCACTGCAGTTACAGAGCTAAAGATAAAGGTTTTGTGTAAGTGCTCTGCTCGATCATAGCAGAGAGCACCTAGGGATAAAATGTCAATCACTTGATGGGTTGATGGCTGCATCCACAGATGAGCTGTTGTCTGGCTCAGAAATGTTTAAAAAGAGGAAAATCTGACACAGCCTGTCATGAAGCAAACCCTAGGGAGAGATTCTCCTTCAGGTTTAATTCTCTGAAGAGTCTTGGTGTGTGCTTCACTTAAACAAGTGCATCTGTTCCAAGGAAGTTAGAAGTTGAGTGTTTTCTTGCACCAGGGGGCCGTTGGAGCTATTAGTATGTGGAGTCTGCATCACAGCTGCACAGCATGTCTTGGGGCAAAAATAGCCTGCCATTAAGGTTGTCAAGGAATATGTTCATCTGTCCATTGATTTAACCTGAGCTGCTCAGCTTCTGGAAAAGAAGCAGTCATCTTGTTCCAGTGTGGTGAGGAAGCAGCTCCAAAATGTTTCTCAAATGGAGGCAATTTTGTGACAGTGCCTCTGAGTTTGTTTCCTTTTCTTTCCCCCCAAATAAGGGCTCCTGTAGCTGTGTTGGCATGGCATCATACCACATACTGGGATAAGATTTTCTGTTTCAAGTCAATCAAGAATTAATTAAGGTGATGGTAGCATGCAGCACATGAATGTTTCCAAAGAGTCCATGCTTCTCTACACCAACGGTGGTATTAAAGCTTCTGGGTGAGGATAACAATGCATTTCTTTGTGGGTTTTTCCCTCAGGTATGGTGGCTGGAGCTTCGGGATGCCTTTGACAAGAGATCTCCAGTTTGACATCAAGCCAGTGCCGCCCAGCAGAACATTAACTAAGGTAACTGACCTCCATCTGCTAGCTTGTCGTGGCAGGGGAAGTGGGGGATGCAGGAGTGATGTTGACTTTAGTGATATTGCAGAAAATAAAGCGAAAACTCCTGAGATCTGCAGCTTGGCATGGCAGAGATGACTTTCAGTTTATTTCCCTTCCTCTCCCCATTCTTCTTTATTGGTCTGACTTCTCTTGCTAGTAGGAAACAATTTTTCTGCTGTTATAATTTTATTACAGAAAAGTGAAAAGATCAGTTAGTGGCACCTTTATCTCATGAGAGAACGTATGTGCCTTAGCTAGGTCTGCCTTGTATGTTCTGATTTACCCATTTCTCTGTTTCTGCTCAGTGAAAATGTTCTAACACATCAGTGTTAAAAAAAAAATAAAAAAAAATAAAAAACAAGGCTGAAATCTAAGGTAGGAAAGAAACACAAGAGTTTACAAGATTCTCTTGTCTCCTTGGAAAACCTAGTTACCAGTAAGTAGAGTGTTCCTGCAAGAGCTGTGCTGTTTTCAGAGGTGGCCCCAAGAAAAGGTAATTTTGGGGTTTATTCTTTCACTAGTGCTCAGAGCTCTTATAATCAGTTTGCAGACGTTTTCACCCCTCCGATCCTATATCTGAAAGCTCTCGATATTTGCTTATCATCTGTCGGATTTAATACCTGAAACCTTGATAGTGCTGGAGACAGGGCAGGCTTCCAGCCCTCTCTTTCTCTAGCAGTACTTGCTCTGCTAGGGCAAGGAAAATAGTCGTTTAGTGTGTAGAACTTGGGGAGATGCAAAGGGGATGCTGTGGGCTGTGTTTAAGCCTCTGACCTTAATAGCATAAGCCCTCTGTGCTATGAAAGGTAACTTACACCTCTAAACAAAAGGCAAAAAAGAGTTACTATGAGGGTGGGAATGGCTGTTGCTAAAAGAGAAGGCGGCTATTTTCTGCCCTAAAGCAGTCTTTTCCTTAATGTTTGACTGGTCCAGCCTTCTTTTGGAAGTCACCACTGCTGGTACTCTTAAGATCTGAGCAACTTATTACAGAAAAGAAAATCTGTATGCTTTGTCACATAGCCAGCTAGTGCTTCTTTCTTCTCTCCCAGAAGGCAAATGAAGCTGATGGGACTGCTCACGTTTTAAGTGAAATGTGCTTTTATACTCATTTGGTGCTTGATGTGGTTTAATCATTGGACTTTAACTTGTAGAGCCTTATGAATTCAGATAACAGCTATGGAATGATTCATTTGTGCAAGCAGAACAAACCAAAATGTTATCAGTAACAATTTCTCTCCCAATTTGTTTCAATTTCTCAATTCTGTGCAGGTGTGGTATAATCCCGAAGGTTATCACAGCCTTCCAGCCTATCTGAACAGCTTGAACAACTTCATTCTTCGAGCTAATCTGCCAAAAAATGACTCTTCCAGTTATGGTAGGTGGCCCTTCACATGAACAGACAATTTCTCCCAACTCGGGGAATATCATGGTTGTGTTGAAATCAATGACAGCACTTACCTTGACTTCAGTGAGGCCATTTTTTAAATTCCAAATGATGCAGATTCCTTTAAAAACAGAATTGAAAAACATGAATAAGGCATATTTTATGTGCCTTTGTCAAAGATTCAGGGGAGTTGGACAGGGAAGACCCCAGCTTCTACATAAAATACTTCTTCATCCATCCAAAAAACTGGCAACGGTTGCTATTGGATTTATTGCTTCTCGTTATGGTACTGAAATAGCTGTCTTTTGTTAGGTGCCTGTTAGTTATGCACAGAAAGGCTACTTTAGGTCATCTCCATGGGTGGTTTAGATTAGTTAATTTTAATATTTCACCCTTCTGCTGAGAGCAGCTCGGGATGTGTGGGTATGTGTATGTTTGTCTTTGAGTGTGAATGAGAGAGAGTGAGATTAAGTGAGAAACATCATTTTCAGCTCTATTTTTCCTCTCACGCATGAAGTACAGAGATCCCAAGGAGAATTAGTAGCCCATTTGGGCTCATAAGTTCTCATAGTTTCTTCTCAGTAATGCAATGCAGCAACCCCAATTGCTGCTGATAAACCTGGGTACCTTATTTTAGTGTTTGCTGGTTAGCCTACGTTCAGGGTGCAGCACAGGCACGAATATGTTTGTGTATGTACACCTGTCCCTGGGGATGGAGGGGTGCAGGGAGAAGAGGGGACGGTTTTTATGGATGTCATTTTGAGAAGCCTTATACAGAGGTGTATTGGCCCTGACAAGAGTAGCGATTGTGTGCAGAATGCCCCCCCCAGTTGATTTTCTGTGACAAACGGTGCCCTTCCAGCCATGTTGTGGCCATGTCAAGCCCCCCTCATCTCTGATGCCTGCTGTTCCAGGTGACAGTGAGATAAGTGACAGTGTCACTTTGCTCATAAGACTACTCCTCGATGATGTGCCTGAATTTAACGATAAGGGAAAAGGCACCTGCTCTGAAGCCTTCAGTGCCATGCCATGAATCCAAGGCACAGCAGAGTGCCGATTGCAAGTCGAAGCAGCACATCTCTCTTCCCACCTCCACATACTGATGCACTGCGAGTCCCCTCACAACAAGCAAAACCAGCGCCTTGTCTCTACCCCTGTCCTAAAATAAAGGCTTGTGCCTTTGAGATCACACTATGCCCTTGAGGTCAGAAGGTTCAGGCTCTTCAGTATGCACTGCAAAATCACATGGCAAAGCCAGAGCCCCTGCCAGGGTGCAGAGAGAGGAGACCTGAGCCATGTGCTTCCAGCAACAGGCACCTCCCAAAGCAGATGAATTATTAAGCAGTGATGTTCTCCCCATCTCTGTATTCCCAACGCATGTGGTAGTGGGACGAAAGGCTCACATGAACAGTCAGAAAGTTTGCACAGGGAAAGTTTGATACCAGCAAAATAACAATTTTTAGTGGGAGAGAGTAGCAGCAGTTTTTATTCTCTCTGTCCTGCTGTGTGTGTGTCTTTTTTTTCTGAACGAAATGCTCAGTAGTAAATGACCAGGCAGATAATTCTCCGCTTCCCACTAATGATCTGATCCATAGAATGGGGAAAATAAAATGAATGGACGAGGATAGCTCCCCCGGGGTAGTGTAAATCCAGTTTGAAATACAATTGAACAGACGGTCCGTGTGGTACGTCCCTGGCAGCTAAATCTATTTGTTTTTGTGACAAATAAATGACAGTTTAAGAAGCATTGAAATGGCCAGATAAAAGTGTGTTGTCATTTCAGCAGTTTGAAAGAGGTGCCAGTCCTGCTTTAGAGGTTTGACTTAGTGTATATTTTTTTAAAAAATACATGAAGAGCTTTTTACCCTGTCACTAAGCAAGTCATAATAGCTTTTGACTTATGTATATTGTGCTTTCTCTTCTCTCAATCCCAACCAACAAAAAAGAGAAAGCATTGAAATGGAAATTCCGACTTCTAGCCTAAGCTTCAGCAAAGGAAAATGGCTTTATAGTAGAGCATTAACAGATTAGACAGACGGTATCTTTTTCTCTCCCTCTTTTAGAGAAGGGAAACATTTCCTGACTGTTTATGGGGTTTTATCAGGAGCCCAAGATTTTAATTTCATTTTGCTCGCTTATGACAAGGCTGAGGATTTTTTTCCCCTTGGAAATGAATTTCCTAGGAAATCCTCCCTTGCAGATTTATTTGCTCAGTATGGCAGTTGGTCACCTAAAACCACAGTTTCCTCCTTGCTGGCCCCCGAGTCAGAGTGTTCCTTCTTCAGGAAAATAGCCCAAAATTGTCCTTCCTTTTACAGCTGCCCAAAGTCAGGCACTAAGGAGCTTACATTTCAGAGGTGCTGTGTGCTAGCAAATCTCTTTGCATTTAATAGCAGCCAGAGGTTCTCCAGCACCTGCTGAGAACTGAGGCATTTATTCAGGTGCCTAAGTCCAGGTGGAGAACCTCATTTTTGGGCACAAACTTGACCTAAACCCTTTCTTGGTTGCTGGAGACGTAGAGACTGAGCTGTCATTTTGGTGTGACCAAGGCACTGACCTTCACTGGAGGTTGGAACTGCCCCACCAGAGTCCCCCAGGTTACTCCTCCTGTTCAAAAAACCTCTGGTTTTATGGGCACAAATTGCCCCTGAACAAAGCAATGTTCACTAGTTCCTTTGAACAAAATGCTCTGGTTTTGGTTTTGGCTTTTTGACTGCATGAGACAATTGTTCAGAATTAACTCATTGTCAAACTGGGGACAAAGGTGTCTGCAGCTTACTTGGGTTAATGCTAGCTTCTCAACAGATCCCCGTATAGGTAAAAACATATAATATAGGAAGATAATAGCTGTGGGGAAAGGCAGTAGGGAATGATTTGTTTCTCATGATAAAATAAAAGATGAAATGCAGTGAAATCATCAAGCAGCAGCTTTAAGATGAAACGTATTCACCAATTTTGAATGCATCAGTGTTGAAGAATCTAACCTAAAATACATGGGCCCACAAACACGTGGCTAATTTTAGGTGTAGGAGTGCTCTTGCTGAAGTGAGTGATACAGCCTTTAAAGCTGGACAGATGCAGAAACGAGGCCTAGGGTTTGAATTTCACAGCTGCTGAGCAGCAACATGAAGTCGTAGGAAAAATGGGGACATTCAAAATCCTGCCCAAGGTCACACCAAGACGATAGAGCAAGAACAACTTTTGGTCTGCTTTTCTTCTCTACTTAGTTTTCTGTATTACTGCCAATCTCAAGAGCTGGGGAAAGAAACTTTAAGCTAGCTACATTTTAAATTTATTTTCTTTTTGTTTCTTTTTAGGTATTTTCTTATCAGCTCACCCATATCCTGGAGGACAGAGTCAAGAACAAGTAATGTAAGAAGATTCATTTGGCCGATGCCTGAATTATTTAGCTTCAAAAGAAGCAAACCAGTTTCTTGAAAACCATAAAGCAGCCAAAATTACTAAATATCTCCCTCCAAATGTGGAAACTGTTCCCATCCTTGCCTTCATTACCTTTATGCATGAGTAGGATCCTGGATGCCACAGCACTGATGATTCCTGTTAGGGTATTTTTGCAGGATCCCATTTAAATCTGGAGGTCACAGTTACAGTATCACATCGTTGTGCTTCAGCATAATATTAATTACATAATTTTCCTTTTGGCCTTTCCAATCAATGCTGTGGCTGTCTTGACTCAGTGTTGTGAGTCCTTTTTTGCTAGGCGTAATAATAAACACTAGCAAAAGACACTGGCACCCCATCAGGCCCTTTTAGTTTCTGAGCTCTAACAATGTGATGAGGGATGTCTACCACTTTGACTCACCATATACATCTTTCTCTGCTTTCTCCCCAGGCTCAACAGCTTACTCGATATCATAGTTTCAATGTCAGTTCTGGTTGGCTACTCTATCACAACCGCAAGCTTTGTGCTATATGTGGTGAAAGAACATCAAACCAAAGCCAAGCAACTGCAGCATATTTCAGGCATTGGGATGACAAGCTACTGGGTGACTAACTTCGTTTATGATCTGGTAAATAATTCACGTTCTTAAACGCATCAAGAGTAGCATTCAGCAGCAGGAGGGGAAAAATGTTCTTTATTTAAAGTTGGTTGCCTAGACTTATTAATATTATCACTACCAAGTGTGTTATGTAGTAATTGTTCTCAAAGGCATTGAAGACAATTAAATGTGAACCGCAACACTGGATTTTGCTAAGCAAAGGCATTCCTTCTCTCTCGAGTGTATGCAAAACACTCAGCACATTTATACAAGAGCAGCACAGAACAGGCCAGAGCTTGATTTCAATTTTAGCATGCAAGCAGCAAGCTGCTTTTTGGTTAGCTTGCAGGGCTAGATGAGTTGTCATGCAGGCTTTATGCATCTCGGGTAAGGATTTGGGGCTCGAGGCTACAGCCATTTTGGAAACCCTGGGACCACAGGGTGTGACATTAGCAGACATCTCACAGCTGACAGTCCTCTGTTGGGCAAAAATCCATTGCTGGGTTGAATGCTCTCTTCAAGATTATCTGTTATAAAGGTTTTTTAAGCCAAGAAGAGCTACTAATGCAGCTCTGTGCCTTCCAGGATGTGAGCAAGTGGCTTTCTACAGTGCTGCACTGCGCTGTATAGATTTACCACCCTGTTCCTATAGATAGTTGAGCTCCCCAGCTCTGTGCTGCATTATGTGGTGTAGGCATGCTCTTGTACTGCCTGAAGTTTAGTCTCCTCATGGTAAAGAGGGTTAATAGCACTGCTGGAAAGCATTGCTAAGAAGATAAATATGCACAGTGTCTGTAGACTAAAGTGCTTTGTGTCTTATGAATTACCTTCAGTGCACGATGTCAAACCCTCACATAGCTAGAAATCTGCAAGTGCAGACTGTCTCTGCTCTGGAGTTTTGGCACTGCCACCTGTGCTGTAATGGTGACCAGCTCCACATATCCCATGGGTTTCCATCAGTGCATTTTTCTAGCGCCTAAAATCCCAGCAATAACATCAGCTCCTGAAAATAGGAATTCTGCAAGGGTATCTGGGTGGCCAGCCCCTCTCTGATGCAGTGAGGGCTAAGGCCTGAAATCCTCTGGCTAATGTGAGCTGTGGCCTCAGTCTGGCTTGGCACAGCATCCCTGAGTCATGGCACGGGGGCTGGAGAATGGGGCAGATGGTGTTTCTGTTTGCCCAGTCCAAGCCCTTGCTCCAGCACTGCATATTTGTAAATCAGCCTGTGGAAAAATCCCCAGAATCCTTGCCACAATCATTATTCAGTGGGCTGCAACTAATCCAGCACTCCCCACCAGTCAATTCTTTTAAATCCCAAAACTGAGGAAGAGAGGAACCTCTCAAGGCAGATGCATGGTAGGCGATAGCTTGACACAACGTTATGGAGACCAGATTTATAAAAAGCAATGAACTGCAAGGCTAACAGAAACCCCAAAGGGTATTTTTTTTTAATTTTATTTTTTATTTTTTTTACATTTAGCCTATTCAAAGTGGCTTTGCAGGATTCATATGGAGGACTCCCTAGGGTTTCAGGAGGACTGAGACCCCCCAAATGTGTTTGATTTCTCCTAGAAAACCTAAGCAGCAATGGTGGGAACAAATTCAGACTTTGCTGCTTTCATATCGTTCTAGAAAAATGCATAAGAATTACCATCCTAATAACATCTTTTTAATATCATTTTACAGGTGCTTTTTATGGTCCCTATTGGACTCTCAGTAGGAGTTATTTCATCTTTCCAGATACCAGCTTTCTGCAACAACAATAACTTACTGGCAGTATTTCTTCTGCTGCTACTCTTTGGGTAAGTGTGAAGCTATTTAAATATCAGAGTGAGGAACTGGATATTGCAGGCTGCTGTGATTTGGGACTCAACAGAGGAATATGTGGGCTTTCTTCTTCAGTGTTCACTTCAGAAGTGGTGACTCCTTCCAGGAACAGTGAGCTAAGCTATTGTCATACCTGCTTTATTCAAAGCAAAATCTGTGTGAGGGTACAAAATATGCAAGTTCACAGTGATAGCCTGGGCTGCAAGCATGTATTTACTGAGCAAAGTTTGATACAGAAACATTTCAAAATCAACAAGGGAATGAAAAACACAGGAAAATTCAAGAAAAGTTAGAAAAATGGTCTCCCTGGCTTTAAATCCCCCAGGCCTTGTCTGTCTGCTTTCAGTCAGGGCTACATGTTCAAAGCCTCTGTCATAAACTTCTCCAAATTCTAACAGACACGAAGACATTTTTCCTCCCTTACAATCCTGTAATATGGAAAGCTAGTTACATACCAAGACAGTTATGTTGTCTGAGAACTTTACTTGTTGGTTTTCAATTGCTCTTTTAATCACTGGAGTATTCTTTGTGCTGTTGGCAATTTATAGATATGCAACGTTTTCATGGATGTACCTGCTGGCTGGGTTCTTCAAAGAGACAGGAATGGCCTTCATCGTTTATGTCTGCGTCAACTTGTTCTTTGGCATCAACACCATAATCACGCACTCAGTTGTGTTTCTGCTCTCCCAGGAAAAGGCCACAGACCAGGTAGGATCCCTGCTATTAGCAAGCCCTGAGCAGAATGACAGGACACTTCTTGTTGAGTTTGGTGGGTTTGATCATGTCCTAAGCAGGTTCCTGGCTGGTTTCTAGATATGTAATGTAGTCCAAGCAGAGGACGTTAGTTGCAGGACTTTGTGGGCTTCCCTGTAGACAGGACATGAATCAAATTGGAATCCTGCTTGTCTGTGTAAATCTGCTCCCCCAGCTAAGATGGACAGGATGGTGTCAGAGGGAAGAATATAAAAAGAGAGGTCAAAAACTGCCCGTGCAGAGAAGGGCAGGAAGTGGGCATGGATGTTTGATACGAGGTTGACAGGAACTTCAACCATTGCTAAGTTCTTGCCGTACAAACTAGAGAGTGATGACTAGATTTGATTGCCCTGAGTGTGAAGTGTGCTGCATTAAGCCCAGCACCAGCTGTCTGTCAGCTAGATCTGTAATGCAATCTTCTCCCTGCAAGGATGAAAAATGACTCTGAGACAGTGATGATTCCCTAAAGTCAAGCCTTTTCTTAAATAGAGATATCCCTAGGAATCGGTGGGATTAAAATGTACACCTTATATCTAGATGTTGTTTTTTTTTTTCTTTTACATAAATTGCAATTGCTTTGTAAAACAATAGCTGCAGTGGATTTTGCTCTCTAGGTGGATAGCGCTTGCTAAGCAACCCCCTGGATTTTAGGGATGTAAGAATATAATCTGGTTTTATCTCTCTGTTCTCCAGAGGCAGGGAGTCAGCCTCTCCCCATGCTAATTTACTGCCTCTCCACTTTGCAGCACGTACTAATCCTTTCTTCTGCTAGAGATGTACCAAATCTCTGCATATGAGAGTGCGTAACTGTTAGGCCGTGCACTTGGCTCTTTTGCCATGAATTAACTGGAAAAGCCCTTTTATGTCTATTAGTGCCAAATCTTGTGTTTTATGGAGATGTTTTTCCAAGAAAACCAGATAGGGCAGCTCTCCAGAGGAGCGAGACTGGGGAACAGTCCATGCTCTGCAGTGGGTTGGTGCAGCAACAGTAATTTTGGGCACTGCAGCTCCGTTGCAGGACTCAGCTCTGGCTCACGGGTGGGTTTCTGGCTGCTTGCGTGCACCGGGTGAGGTGGCTGCTCCAGGAACTGGATGCTGCTTACTATGGGTGATCACAGCCTCTTGACTTCTCTGACCTTGTGTCTGTGAAACAAGCTGTCTCCAGAGCTCTTTGCTCTCAATTTATCTCTGCTCTGAGACACAAGCAAATCCCAATGTAATTGTTACACTTCAGTCACACAGTGAAACCTGTGAATTTATTCTATGAATAAAGACAGTGACTCTGCTGTTTTTTCTTTTCTTTTTTGTTTTGTTTTGTTTTATTTTTTCTCCAGGGCTTGTATGATCTCGCTGAAAACTTAAGGCATGTGTTCCTTCTGTTCCCACAATTTTGCTTTGGCTATGGCCTGATTGAACTGTCACAGGATCAGGCGCTGCTGGGCTTCTTAAAAGCCTATGGAGTGGACTACCCTGACAAAACCTTTGAGCTGGACAAGACCACATCCAAGCTGTTTGCCATGTTTATCCAGGGCACTGTGTTTTTTGCCATTCGTCTGACAGTTCACGACAGGTTGATTCAGAAGGTCTGGAACAACGTACTACAGTAAGTAACATCTGGAGTCTCGCAGTGAGAATGGACCGAGCCAGTGCTCAGTGGTTCTATTCTGGGCTCTTGTGCCATCGTTGTTGATTATTCAGCCCATAAATTTCCGAGATGCTCTGCAAACACAGAATAAGTTTTCTCTGACACAGTGATCAACTAAGAGAGGTATAGGTTACTGGAGTCCTTTCCTAGTCCCTGCTGGCTCAGGGACTGAGCCCCCGTTTCAGGGCTCTGGCTTTGGTGAGCTGATGTTCAGCTCGTTGGTGAGAGGAGTGAGTCCACTGAGATCCTCCTCAGTTTGAATCTCCCCATCTTTTTCCAGTGAGGAGCGAGAACCTGTTCCCTGCACCATGAGTGTGGCCACGAGGCAGGACCTGCTCCAGCTCAGAATGTTTCCTGAATGAGAGAAAAAATGAGGCAGAAAGAGAACACACTTTTTTTTCTTTCTTTTTTTTTAATGCCTTAGAGGGAGCAAATAGAATAGAAACTGCATACCTGTGTGTATTTGCATGCTCTGGGGTCTCGCAGGACGGCTCCTCAGTATCCCAAACACACAGACCCCTACTGTCTGTGATTTCCAGAGGGTAATGGCCCCTGTTCCCTCCACATAGGTACCTGTTTGACAGAGTGCATGGCAAAGCACTGCTTCTGCTGCCTGTGACTGACGAGGACGGGGATGTCCAGGCAGAGAGGAACCGGGTAGAGTCCGGCAAAGCTGACTTCGACGTGGTGCAGCTCCAGAACCTCACAAAGATCTACCACCTTCCCCACAAACGCATTGTGGCTGTGAAAAACATCAGCCTGGGGATTCCAGCTGGAGAGGTAAGCCAAGGGGAAAGGCTACAGGGGGGACACTGGGACAGATCCAAAGTCCCACCATCATCTTCTCTCCCAGTCCTTGCCACTGTCCCAGTACTAATGGAATGGTTTGCTTTGCTCTGACTTCTTTCTTTCTTCCTTCCTTCACCTTGCACTTACTATATATTAATTCTTGGAGTTCCAGTAGCAACTAAAGGCTCCTGGTAGATTTGGGACACCAAGCACCAAGCTGAAGGCCCTAGAAACAGGAACAGGATGAGACAGTGTGGGGCTATAGTTAGAGCAAATTGTCTGTATGTTGTGTTTGCAAAGCACCTAGCACAGCGTGGTCTTGGAGGGATCACTGTGGCTTGCCAAACTTAAATGAAGACAGCAGCATTTTGCCAGTTGCAATTCTTCATCTAAACCAAACTGCATGTGAGACAGTGAGTCAGGGTTATCTGCTTGTGTTTGCCCATCAGAGAAAGCAAAATCACTTCAGCTGTACACGCATTTCCATGAATCAGGACTTTAAAGAGAAAAACATTCTTCAGTCACATCAGTTCAGTTACCTATAAAAACACTGACTTAGGAGAAAAGAAAAGACAGGAGCACATGGAACATTATCTGAGACCCATAGGAAAATGTACGGGGCCTCTGGAGGACAGATCCTATCTCAGGCTGTTCACCTGACTAGTGGGGAAGCTTGGAAATAATCCTGGGTATCGCTGAGCTACGGGGCACGTGAAAGAATTCAGGGTGCTGGGCAGGAGGACAGCAGCTTCACATGGGCAGTGTGGCCACTGTTCTTTCTGGCAGAGGATTTCTCCAAACCACAACAGGCATCAAGGCTTCTAACTCCTGGCAAAAGTCATCCCAGTGCTGGTGGGGCTTGGGGTGCCATTCCTCACTGATCACTGCAGGCTGTGCACAGACACTGTCCCTGAGTGGAGCTCGAGGTGGGGATGAGCTCTGGATGGATGCTGGGCCTCTGGACAGGGCCCAGCACACGAGGGTTTTCAGATCAGCTGGTCTGTGTTAATGATATCAAAATAACAGTAATTATCAGCACAATGGTTATTGCTTATGCGACACACAACTGCATATCTCCAACCTCAGCAATAAAACATGGATTTTAGCATGAGATACTGAACTGCACTACAGGGAGCCAGTTCTTAATCTTATTAATGTAGTGCATTAGTGAGATTATTTGAAGAAAATCTTGTGTCGCATTAAGGTTTTACCAATGACAGGACAAACCTCACTCACCTCATCCCTATGAATAGCTCTGTTGCTGTCAATGGGATGTTTTGCACAAATGAGATGATCAGGATTTGGCCTGTCAGATGAGTTCGCTGCAAAAATGCACCTTGCAGTAAAAGGAACGACTCTATTAGAGACACGTCCTTGATTCTTCACCATATTAAACAAACGATCCTAATAAAAGCTGCGGTATATTGTACCATAAACAACCTCCATTATAACGTTCGTACGCTCTGAGTATCTCTGCCTCTCTTGCAATTCATCTTGCTCAAGGGTCCAAAGGAAAGAAGTGACAAGCTGCACTGAGCGCTCGTCTCAGTGCAATATTTCTGCATTATAAATACAGCATGGTTACGTTTCTACCTTTCTTTCCCACAACCCAGTGCTTCGGCTTGCTTGGTGTGAACGGAGCTGGGAAGACGACCATCTTTAAGATGCTGACAGGTGATATCGGAGCGTCCAGCGGCAGGTTGCAGGTCCAGGATCACTCTGGGTATGGAGATGTGATTTCAGGGGAAGGCGCGTGATCAGATCAGCCTGGAAACAGTTTATAAGGCTGGATGGCAAAGAAAAAAAAAAAGTCTGGAACAAAACCAAACATTCAAGGCAGAGCAAAAATGAATAAGGCAGGGAGCTTAATGCTTTGAAGATGGCATACTTGCTTCCTTACCATTTGCATTTTGCTCTCATACCTCTGCTGTTCTCAGTGGTGTTTCTTCCACTTCATTCCATTCATTCCATCTAGATCCTCAGATCTTCCACTTCTGGAGACCAGAAGGACTCATCTCTAAGCACTGTTTAACAGGAGTGGGCCTGGTGGCAGCTATGCTATCCGAAGGGCTGATGGTAATTGGAGACTTAAGTACTAGACACTGTGGTTCACAGATACAGCTCTTCCTTTGCAGAACTGAGGGCCTGAAAGCTGAAAGTCTGCAAATTCATAGCATTTCTCTTCCAGGGCTGGGGAGGAGGTAGGAAGCAGGAGAAAGGGTTTTTATCTCTGCTATCTGATTCCAAAGTGCATTAGCAATTCAGTGTGTTTAAACTGACTTGCTGACTTCCTTACACAGGTCCTTGAATGACATCAGCGAGGCACACTGGTCGTTGTTTGGCTACTGTCCTCAGGAAGATGCCCTGGATGACCTGCTGACAGTGGAAGAGCACATGTATTATTATGCTAGGCTCCACGGCATCCCAGAGAGAGAGATCAAAGGAGTGAGTAACACTAGGGCTTGACTTAAAGCATTTTCTTGTTATTGAGAGCCTTTCCATTGACTTAATTAGTATTTCACTGTAGGTGTGTGTGTGGTAATTCCTGGGCACTGTTGTTCTCTTCTGCCTGTAGATCGTACTCCAGCTTCTCCACAGGCTGAATTTGATGGCCTACAAAGACCGAGTCACCTCTATGTGCAGTTATGGCACCAACAGGAAGTTGTCAACTGCCCTGGCTCTCATTGGGAATCCATCTATTCTGTTGCTGGTGAGAAATGGGAGCCTTGTTGGGTGGAATTGAGCAGATTCCGCTGGCAGCGGAACCTGAGCAGTCTAATGAAACCTTCTTAGACATGGCCTGCAGGACATTCCTCAGTGTTCATATGGAATAAATTAGCCTTACAACATGTGCATCCAAGGAAAGTTTAGATTCCAGCAAGCACCCACATTTTCTCTGAGCGTATCAGAGAGTGGTGAGTCTGTCAGTTTCTGTTAGAATCTTTTAGAGGTCAAAAATAGGCCCTCTGTTTGCCAGTTAAATTTTCCTTGTTCCCAGCTCTTTCTCATTTTTGTGTATTGACTACCTTGTGTAGTCTTGCAAGAAAAGCAGCATCCAAAGCTGCAAATAAATAGGAGAGCAAAGGAGCAACTTTCAAGGTTAGAACATAAAACAGTTTTTTCTAGATTTGGCTTCCCCTTTTTTCTTTCACTTCAAACTTTCCACTTCTTCCATGAGGTATGCTATTGCTGAAATACATTTTTTTTGTGCAGTTTGTTACTTGTTGTGTTTTGGATGTGTGCAGTGCTCTTTGGGCAGGTTTCCCAGTGTTAAACCTGTTGCCTAAGTGGACTTAAACCTCCCTTGCTCAAACACATATCCAGCCCTACACTTCTGCCTTTACTTCTGACCACACAAGCCCCTCAGCTGCTTTTGCAACATGTAAAATCTCAATAAAAAGAGAAGCTGGGGAAATTTCCTCCATACTGACTGCTACATGAACCCGAGCTGTTTTTCTTCCTCATATAATGCATTACCCATAACAACAATTTGATGATGGAAAGTTGGCTATCAATTTTATCAGCAATGCATGAAACAGGAGACAATATATTGTCTTTCATCTCTGGCTTATTGTATATGTAAATGGAGAAATGCAAGACTTGCTTCATCAGGTTGATCTTGGTGTTACCACAGGCACTCAGTTCCTATAAAGAGTCCGATGGGGGCTTGGGAGTTTCCCCCGCAGTCACCAGGGGAGGTGGGCAGCTCCCAAGGGCAGTGAGGATGGAAGTCTTAAGCTGACTTGCTTTTGCATGAAGGAAGCCTGGGATGTGTCAGTCATAACCATAATGCAGTTCAGGAGTATCCTTCTCCCTGATTTGTACCGCTGGCAGCTCACCTGGGGGTCCTTATCAGCAAATGTAACACTAATGATGAAGCTAAAAATAGGACAAGCCTTGGGAAGATAAGATTTTGAGTGCATTACATTTAGTCCTTCTTTCCCAATAGGATGAACCAAGCTCTGGAATGGATCCAAATGCTAAACGCCACCTTTGGAAAATCATCAGTGAGGAAGTGCAGAACAAATGCTCAGTGATACTCACGTCCCACAGGTAGGGGTTTTTTGGCTTTCTTTCCAGTTTCAGGGTCTTCAGGAGGCATGGAGAGGTCCATCCTCCAGAATTTTGATTGCTTCTTGCAGAATTTCAGGGCGCTGAGCTGTAACAGGTTTGGGGTTTTGCTGGGGCTGAATGGGGGTGCCCACGTAGACTCACAGCACTTCAGTACTCTAGGGAAAATGCAGTAATGTTCTCTGATCGCCAAAGTAACTATTTTATTTATGCCTTCTTGATGATTTATTCGAGTTTCTTTGTTGTTTTTTCAGCATGGAAGAATGTGAAGCCCTCTGTACCAGGCTGGCTATTATGGTGAACGGGAGTTTTCAGTGCATTGGCTCTTTGCAGCATATCAAGAGCAGGTCAGTAAAGTGTACCAATTTCACTTCTACTGATTGGCATGTGGAGTTACTAGCACACAGCTTTGAGGGCTCTGGACATCAGACCTTTGTTAACAGGGCATCAAAATAAGCAATTTTCTATTTTATGTTCCCTACTACACCATTGAAATTCTGTTAACTAATGCGCTTTCTGCTCTCTCACAGCCTTTTTTTCCAAGAGATGTGTTCCCCAAAGTAATCTGTTTACTGCTGAAAATGTAAAATGCATGTTGGGGTTGAGCTTTGATTTCGTTAGTTATCACAATAGCTCAGTTTCTTATTGAGATTCACTCCAGGTTAACAACCCTGACCCCATTCAAGCTGCACTCTGCCTGCATTAGATTTTCCCAAAGAGGCTGTGCAGCACTCTCAAAGGATTTTCTTTATCTGTTTCTCTTTCCTACTGTGTTAATTGTGATTTTCTTTCTCCCCTAGGTTTGGAAGAGGATTCACTGTGAAGATGCACTTAAATAGCAACACAGTTAGCACGGAGACACTGACACAATTCATGAAGTCACACTTTCCAAATACATGCCTGAAGGTAAGCAGGACAACTGCATTCAGGGGATGCCCTCCCATCCTTTCCATTTTAACCAAGAGTATCTTTGCAAGGAAGACATCTTGCAACACGCAGTACACAGAGATCCATGCTCTTAAAGTCTAAGGGATTCACACACTTGTTACAGCTCCCAACAGCATCGCCCAAGGGCTGGAGCATCCAGGTTCCTTGATGGCTTGAGTAATCTCAGCCAGACAGCTATAGTGATTCTGTAAGGCAGCTGCAAGTTGACCCTCTGCCCCTGTGAGTTGTCCCACTGAAGCCTGACTGCATGGAGGAAATGCACTTTATATTCAGTGAGTAATGAGATGGTCAAGTGCTTCCAGTAACTGAATAACTGTAAAACCAGATCACTGAGTCACAAATCCTGTCCATAACCCAATCTTTGCATTAATGACAACAGCAAACTTAGAGTTGGGAATGCTCTGGTGACCCTCAAGCTTCCAGTTCTGGTGAAACATCTCCCAGTCACAAAATTACAAGAACTCCCAATAGGGAAACACTGGTCACTAGCAGGCCATAATATTCCTCACCTTTGGGAACCAGAAGGACAGAACATATCTTCTGTCCCTTCGTTCTCCCATTGTCTGGCTCCTCTGTGCTTCCATCTTCATCCAGACAGCCATCAAATCTGTCTGCTCTTCACAGGTAGCAACCTCTTAACTCTACCCCATCGTTCCTGTTCCCGCAGGATCGGCATTTCAACATGGTGGAGTACCACGTTCCAGTCTCTGCAGGAGGGGTAGCAAATATATTTGATCTCCTGGAAGCCAGCAAAGAAGCCTTTAAAATCAGGCACTTCTCAGTGAGTCAAACAACGCTAGAGGAGGTAAGGAATTAAAGATGTGTGGCCATCCGTTTAAAACTGTTAACAGGGGAGTAGACTGATGGTTACACATAATGGACTGCTGCACACAATAGACTACGTTTTGAAAGGGATTTCCATCTATATTCCTCCTGGGGATACTTTATCAGTGCTACTGCCTCCAGATACCTGTGCTGGTGCTAGGAAATTGCACATAGAAAGCCGCCTGTAGCATAAAGGATCTGTTCTTCCCTCTGCCAATGCTGATTTCAGCAGTCTTGTGAGCATGGATGAAGAGCAGGATTATGAATCACCCCAGAACTCCGTGCTAGGCCTTGTGATAGCAGATTTTTACCACCAGTCATGGAAATTTGCTTGATTTTGCCCTTTCTTGTACTGTATTTGACCACAAGTTCATTTTCCCTTGGAAGAACATTGCCACTGCCATCAAAATCTTGTAGGAAGTGTCTCAGCTGAAGGGGTGCCATAAGCACCTACCCAGAACAAACCATTCTGTTGAGCATCAGCATCTGATATATTCGGTCTGCCCCAGAGACAGGAGCAAAACTGCAAGCCCAGTAATCCTATAAATTGTTGAACAGTGATCTGGGGGAGGAGGGAAGGAGGTCCTTGATATTGTTTTAATAAGGGGACATGGTTGTGAGAGAAATGGGCCGACAAACAGCAGGAAGCCCTGAGTCGTGTTTTGTGGGAGGACAGCATGGATTTGTGTGTATGCAAATGTGATTGCAGATAGTGTTCCGGTAAGAATATTTTATGTATTCATTAGGTGCTGTTCAAACGGAGACTGTTATGTGTGATTATGTATACCTATCTATATCATATGCAGCTGTGCATGCATGGATGTCAATTATATATAGACAGATGGGTTTATAAAGTAATAATATAGATGTATTACGCTGTGATCAAAACCAACTACCACACAGGGGTATTATCTCACTAGTACTTTGGAAACATGAGCTGCAGGACAATTAGGTTTTGCACAGGAACATCTACCTCTGCATCCCCGGGTGTCCATTCAGCAGTAGAGGAGTGTGCATCCATTTATTTACATTAGGCCATAGAAGCCCAGCTTCTGCAATTCTCAAATCCAGTGTGAATCCCTTCCCGAGCACTCTCTCCAGGCTCACAGTCAAATGAACAACCATTCCTCTTTTTTATTAATTCGTATTATGAATTTCTTACGCTGTCACATACTGAATGTTTCCCTTTAAACTTCTAGGTTTTCATCAACTTTGCCAAAGATCAAGCAGATCCTGATGGTGTGGATGTAGCTCCCGATGTGACATCAGACAGCTCTGACACATGCAGCCAAGCCAGCACCCTCAGCTCCGTCTATTGAAGAGGCCCAACCACGAGGGATCGCAGAAGCTGGGGAAAAAAACTGACATGACCCCTCAGGGTTCTTTCAGTTTCTTCCTGTTTTCCACGATTCTAGGATGGCAGGCATACAAAGTCACATTTTCTTAAAGTACTTTTAAAATATGCACATATTTTGTTACTAGGAACACAGTAGGCACTTAAGACTAGCATTTGGTTATGAGTCAGATTGGTCTTTCCACAGCTGCTGGTTTTTGGTCCCCAGTTGTTGTCTGATGACTTTTATACCTGTGAGCACTTAGTTAGCATCACCAGCTCCTGCTGGTCGCGGCTGTTCGCTTACAGCCGAAATGGCCGTGGCAGAGCAGAGAAGCTGTTGGCAGTGCAGGCTGTTTGACAAAAAAGCAGCCCTGTGGCTGCCCTCTGAAAGCCCACACTCCCCCCCTTGCTCTGCAGCAGACTTCCTGGAGGACGGAAAGTTGCTCAGTTGTGACAGGTTCCCCACCTGTGAAGTAGGGTTCCTGGCGCTGCCCTACCTCACAGGGGTGTTGTGAGGACGTAGGTGTTGTGTACTGCGAGTTGCGTATGCCTTTGGTGGGGCCATCTTCGGTACTGACATAGAGCTTATCTGCATGTGTGGGTTATGGCAGTACAAATATAACTCTTTTAGAAGTCACTGCTTCCCCTGGTGTCTTGCTGTGCTTTATTACAGCTCTTTGTAATACCTAGGGCAAGTCCTCAGCTCCCAGGCAGTTCTTGGCTCTTGGTACCCCATGGAAGGTCTCTACCCCAAGCAGCTTCCTTGTCCTTTTGGCTGGTGGCCAGGGCTCCTTCATTACAGCAGAAGAAGAACAGAAGCAGCACTATTTCCTGAATCCTTTTGTATGGAGATGTTTGCTTCAGAAGGTCACATTTCCCCGAGCAAAGTAGAAGCCACGAGAAGCAGCCTTGCTCAGAAATCTGTGCATCTGCCCCTCTGACAGCCTCCCTCTCATGAGGCTCTGCCTCTCTGCTTCCATTTTGGTGACCCTCCTCACCACCGCCATTGTGGCCGTCCCAGTAGCTCAGCGGCTGTTTTCCTGCATTAAGGCACAATTAGTTCCTCCTTCACAGACTGCCCACTGGCTTTAAATGAGACTTCTGCTTACCTTGGAGCAGCAGACCCCCAGGAGCTGAGTTCAGCACAGCAGCACACACATTCTCATTTTTTTTCCCCAGAATCATTAACAGCCAGAAGAGTTAAATATTGCATTTCATTATCTGTGGGAGCCACAAGGCCTCAAAGACTCACGTTTGGGTCAGGGCAGGTGCATGTGGTGCTATTAAAGCACATAATGAGCTTAGTCTTCGAGCTCAAATTTACTGTTGCTGGTAAAAGAAAAGAGAGTGCCAATATAGCCAGGTCATACTTACCTTGGGAAGACCTGGGAGGGCCCACGTGACACTGCATTTTGGGTTCACATGCACAGTTCCAACCAGAGGAGGGTTTTTTCGGGGGAGGTTGATTTTGTTCCCACCCTCATCCCACCCCCACACCTAATTCAAGCCAAGGGAAACTTTAGGTGGAAGCTGCAAAGTGACACATCTTTCTCACCCTGAGCATCAGAGGAGTTTTACTAGTTTAGTTCCCATTTGATGCTGAGGCTTGCTGAAATAATCATGCAAGGAATAGGTGTTGAGGATTTTACAGTGGGATACAGAAGTTCAGAGAGTTTAGCTACTGCAAGGAGGTCACGCTTTCTCCTTCATCTCGCTGTAAACTTCTTGCTGATAGCAGGAGGAGTTTTGCTATGGATTGAAGGTTTTATCAAGCTTTGAATTATTCCTCAACCTGCTGACTGTAATTAAAACTGGAATTCAGCTTCTTTACAGAATGTATTTGACACCTGCAGTTTATAAGTAACTGAAAATGCTGCCCAGACATTCATTGTGGCTCCTATTATTATGTCTCCAGCTCTGCAAAAGCTCTTTTTTTCCCCCTCTCATTTTCATTGCATATCTTACACAGATCACAGTATAAAATTAAGCTTCTCTCTAATGGAGGGCTTGCGCTCCCTGCAAAGGACTCAGAGCATGAATGCCAATGATTTAAATGCAGCCTTGTAATACCAATCAGAGTATTATTTTATTATGTCGATGGCTTTGCAACTGCCAGTGAAAGATGGATCTTCAGACTCTGTCCAGATGTACTTTACATTTAATTGAGAGAGACTGATACAAAGCTATTCTTTTGTCCCTTCAGAGTCTGCTAATCAAAAAAAGAGGAAGTGATTCATTGGAATACTTCAGCAAGTTGCGGTTTAATTGGGTAAAATAGAATTAAAAAAAAAAAAAAAGGCAAAAGAGCATTCTTTGAATTTCCACCCAATTCTGGCATTAATAGAAACATCTGCTTCATGTGAAATGTGTCATCGCCATGATATACACTCTCCGATTTCACTTGCAGGTAAAAATAAAACATCTGCTATTGCAATCAAGTCTGTAGGTATTGGTCCAAACAAGCAAAAGTTTGCGTACTTAAGGGAATTTAATTGAAACCTGTGGAGAAGTAGTTACAACTGTTAAGGGGCTTGAAGCATCTGGCAAGGACGTTGTATAAAACATCACCGGAGGCTGATTTATCTTTTTTGCCATCTTAGAAACTCACTTCAGAGCCTCGTTGTTTTAACCTGTCCTTTTCCAAGGTAGGTCATGCTCCAGGCTTGACTCCAGGACAAGAGACGTGGAAGCTAATTATATCCTGCCTCCGAAAGCTGGCTCTGGGTTTCTCATCACCCCTCAGCCTCCCCAAGGAGAGCTCGTTCTGGTTGCAGGGGTGGCTGGAAATACAGAGCTACGGCTCAGAAACAACTTTTTAAATAAAGCCAGCAAGCCCGGTCCTATTTTTTGGTCTGAGCAGGGAGTTAAGGTCACTGAAAACATTGACCCCAGTGTCCCTGGAAGGGACAGAGGAGTGCTCTGTGTACTGCCACACAGCACCTCTCCGTGAGCGAGAGATGAATGCTGCAGTCCAGGGGGAAAACAATCTTTTCATCTCACTTCTTTAACGCAATCTCACTTCACCCACCCTAATAACCTTTGTTCGAGGCAACGGGGAGCGACAGTGCCCTGCCAGAGCGATCGCGCAGCCTGTATGTATTAATTGGAACTGCGCGGGCTACAGCTGGGCTTAATTTAAGAATGCTCTGAAATATTAGAGACACGAGGTGTACACAGTGCAATAGCTAAACAAGTCCAGGGAGTCGAGGAGGAATTTCATAATTGGTTATGTGGATTGTGAGATGGATTCAAATCAATTTTGTAATTGGAGATGTGGACTTGGAGACAGCGACTCAAATCTCTGTCCCAGCCCTGCTTCATTTATCTCTTCGCGCCGCTGATGAGAGTGTGGCACTTCTCAAGCCTGATCCTTGCTTGGCTTCAGCCCCGATGCAAGTGGCCACCAAGGGCAGCCAAGGAAAGCTGTCCAGAAGGGCCAAACTAAACAGCAGCTATCCTAGCCCTAACCGCTACTGTGAATATAAATTAAGGGCCTAACAGGACTTCTGTGTCCTTTCATGAGAACCGCAGCGGTGGTTTTGTCCCCGGATCGGGTCAGCGAGCAAGGTCATGGGTCAAACATGTCCAGGTAAAGTGCTTTTTGCTCAAGTGACCAGCAAAGCACAGGAGCTGGTGATGCCCACAGACCTGCTGCCATGTGTGAAGTCACCCTTGGGATCCAAAATTTACAGCATCCAACCTCGCAACGGGCTCAGGAAGGGGCCCCAGCCTGTCCCAGAGGCCTCAGCTTCCTTAAGTTCCTGCAGCTTCACTGAATCTGCTGCGAGGATTTGGGGCTTTTTACAAGCCAAGAAAAATGTAAGCTCCTGCACTTAATAGGGGAATTGTTTTTTTGTGAGCTGGTGGAGGAAGAAAAATGGTTGTTGGATGGCAACAGCACATAGCATGATTTTACTCCCTATTTTTTTCCAGACAACAGCTGTGATCTTGCATAGCTATAACAAAATATCAACAGCATATTAGAAGGGAGTGCAACAGAGAAAAGAAGCAGTGGGGAATGACAAAAACGAATTTGCCAGGATTATTATTCCACGACAGTATTTAAATAAAAAAAAAAATCACTCTAATTAATTTAGTTGTTCAGGGAGAGGGAGGAAATAAGGAAGATGGCACTGAAATAGTAAGAACAACATTAGTATGGGACACGGCCAGCAGTAACTTAGTGTTGGCTTTGCTCCTCACGCTGCTCGCATACGCAGAGCTGGTAATGAGGGAGGGTGATCAGCTCCATGGTGCTGGGGTGCAGCCTGCTTTGGGGGCCACACCGGTCCATGCCAGTCCCCCCCAAAAATACCTACAGCATTGGGGGGAGCTGCGCAAGGCCCCCGATCACCCCAAGGGGTAACGTTTTTAGGGGGATTGGGACCTGGTATGAACCTGCGGTGTCTGAAAGGCAGCACGTGCCAAAATGGAGGGGACGGTCGCAGCGGCCACGTGCTCGGTTCGTGGGGTGCAGCCCCCTGCTTCACCTCTAATCGCTGCTCTGGGAGACTTTTGGAAATAGGCCGTCATCAGGAAGAACAATTCTGAGGGACTCGTGCTGGGATATGAGAGAAATAAATGATGGTTTTCCCACAAGTTTTAAGGCCCAAGGCAGCAATCTGATCATCCGCCCCAACCTCCGTCTTAATGTAGGCTCTTGAATGTTAAGCAGCAGGTCTTTCACTACAAGCAAGTATTTTGTAGAAATAAAGCATCTTTTAGAGGGAGATCAGCTCTTTGCTGACTCCAAAAAAAGAAGAAACAAAAGAGTGCATCTTCAGGGCGGGAGGGAGGATTTATGGTAACCATACACGATAAAATCCAAGTGAAGACAGGGTAATAATTGAGGTTTTTACCTCCATTAGCAGGTCAAGGTGAGCTCTCAGCCCTCTCCTATCTCTGTCCTGGTTGCCAGCTAAAGGGGTTTTACACAGCCCTGTGCTTTAACGTGCAGGGGCTGATTTGCAGCCAGAGCCTACCAAGGGGAAGCGTGCGTGGCGCAGAGCAAAGTGACCAGAGCAGGCAGGTCTAGGGCTACTCGGGTTGTTCTCAGGAAAATAATATCTGCTCACCTCGTTGCGATGCTGGCCCTAACCAGAGGTTTTTCCTTAGCCAGTAGGACCCAGCAGTGTAAGGCATTGCCGTGTTGGCCAGGCACTTCCTGGAGGCTGAAGCATTTGAGTAAGAATAAGAAAGAATAAGAACTCCGATAAGAAAACTGGTAAGAAAAATGCAGAGAGATATTTTCAATCCAAGCCTTAAGAGATGCTAGAAACGCCAGCATACTTGTAAGTGCCCTCATCTCTCCTCAGGCTCTCCCTCTGGGGAGCTGGATGAAATATAGTAACTCAAAATGCCTTTTCACCCCCAGCCTTGAGCATAACACCCCAAAGCAGTCAGACTCCACTGGTGCAAGCCAGGAGTGCAGCCCCTGGCTTGGAGCCTTACTGCAAAACCTGTCGAAGGGCTGTGGGACCACACCTTGCTCCCCAAAAATTCCTATCGAAAATCCTGTCAAAGAAAAAACAAAGCTGAAGGGGACTCTTCTTCGCCAGTTGTGCCACCAGCCTGAGGGCTGATGTGTGTTGATAACCCAGGGATCTGATTTTAATACAAACTCATGTCACCTTGCACTAAATCGTGCCCTAAGGTGTGACACTGGTAGGGGCACAGCAGCAGGGGTTTCATACCGCTTCATATGCTCCTTCTCGAGTATTTCTTTGAATACCTTCAGTGTCAGTAAGACAAGCAAAATCTGAGACTGCTGCCTTAATCAGATTAACAATTACAATCATGCCCATCCATCGGAGCAAGGCAGGCTGCAGCACTGCTGAATCCGTTCCGCTTCAGGAACTGGGGAAATCAGAGCCGCACCTGAGCAGCCCAGCAAGGGCAGCTGGAGGCTCCCCGGGAAGGAGGAAGAGACCGATTGCTCAGGCTGACTTCTTTATTCATTTTTTTATTAGCCTTCAGAGCCTCCCTAGAAATTATTAAGGCTTCCCCAGGGAGCGCAGCGCTGCAAAGGGAGCGTTTACTCACGGAACGCTGCTTCACGCCGTGCTAACCCTCCGTGCAAATGTGCTGGAGCAGCTGCACCCGTCTCCTCCCCCACTTGGGCAGCAAGGCTGCTCCTTTAACCTGCTTTCCACGTCTTCGGCATTTGAAAATCCTCATTATAGGCTCAGCAAGCAACTTTTTTTTTTTTTTTTTTTTTTCCCCACCCTGTAAACAGCTCTTCGCCACGCATGGGTGGATGGTGGCAAAGGCAAAGCTTGTAGATTTGTTATGTACCCCCCCGGCTGTCCGCCTGAGGTTTGCTGGGTTAAACGCTGCCTCCTGCTCCTCGGGCCCGGGTTATAAACTGGGATTTATAAAAAAAAAAAAAAACACCACAGTTTGGCAGGATGAGGGAATACCACGGAGTTGCAGCAATGAGGACCTGCATTGGGTTGAGGCTGAACATCAGCTGGTATACATGCACTGAAGATACAACACTGAAACATACTGAAATTTCACGTACTGAAATTACAAGGTAATTTCAAGGCAATTTCAGTGCTTGAAATCAGCTCGTATAACACTTTAATATAGCACCCCTTTGAGCAATACACCACCTCTTCCAGGCCCCCAGGCCAAGACCAAACAGCCCCTGTGGCTCTCACTTCGTGCAGGGCTTCTTCTGCAGCTTGTAGCCAAGCCCATCCATGGGTGAAAATGCAGCCGTCAAGGCTGCTCGCACAGGATTTACGATGTGGCCTCAAAACACAGGAGGAAAGGAAAAGCTGAACTCTCCTTTGATGTTTGCAATTGTAAACTGCAGACCTGAGCTGGACACGCTGTAAATAAGGAACATTAATCAGCAGCTAAGCAGCAAGTGGTTGCTGCTGCTTATTATAACGGCATAAATCATTGGGAGCTGTTGTGTTAATTTGGGTTTAGGAGGGATTACTCTAGTAAAAAAGAACATCCTTACCTATTTACAACATGCATATCCTTTGCAAGCACACACAGGTGTGCTGGGGTGTTTGCCTCTTAGTTTTCCCAGGGAAAACACCACGGGAGCTTTGAATGTGAGGGCTTGCAGTGGGTTTGGCTGAGTTTTAGCTGAGCACAACCTGCCTTGTGGTACCCATGGACATGGCACCCAGGGGAAAAGAGAGATGGGGAGGAACCAGGGCACCAGGGGGATGCTTCCCATGCATGGTATCCTTGTACCTCTGCAGTAACTCCATGGTTTTCCCTTTTTTTTAAAAAAAAAAAAAAACTTTTAATTTCATTTGCAGCTCAGTTCTGGGTCTTATATTTAAAAAGCACAAGGCGTGATTTTGGGATGCTGAAGCCCTCTGCTCCTGCACTTGGAAGGATGGCTGAGCAGGGAGGGAGCGCTTGGGTTTAAATCAAGAGAGCATTACCCACACATTTCATATTCTCCTGAAATGCCAAAATGCTGCACTCCCTGTTGCTCTATTTCCCTCATCTCTGGCCACTGGGGCCGCACCAGCATTTTGTGTGCAGAGCCTAGGGAGCAGCCCAGACCCCTTCCCAATTTCAGCAGGGATGGAGCTTCACTCCATGGGGATCCCCATCCTGGGCTTGGATGCATCCCCCCCGAATAGCTGGGGGTCTGTTCTGCCCCCCCGAGTAACCTGAATTCTTCGAGGAGAGGAAGGCTTCCTGTCAAGAAGTCATGGCACTTTTTCCCCCAAAACACGCCCGGTGCCTGCGGTCCCAGCAATCTGTCTCATCTTGCTGAAACTGCAGGTGCCAAGCCCTGATCGATGTCGCGGAGCAGACAGCAGCCAAAAGGCAAATTTAAAAGCGAGAACTTCAAAGGGACGCTCGGCTGTACGTCTTCAAAAGGAGATGTGCAGGGGAAAAGGGAATTAAATCCTGACAAAGGCGCCCTGGCAGAAAGGAAATGCTTCCATGCTTTCTCCATTTGGAAAAAAAAAAAAAGAAAAAGCACAACACCCCGAAAAAACGGTGCTTATAGTGGAGCCTGCACTGCCCTCAGCGTTTTCCCATCAGATGGACGTTCAGGGTCCAATCACAGCTGGTGGTCAGCTGCCCCAGCACCCCTCAGCATGGCCGAAACCTCACCAGAACCTTTAATGGGACCTGACGGGGTTTAGTCCCGATCAAGAAATGGGCCTCGGGAAACAGAAGTCAGAAATATTAGGGGTTTTATTTTTTCCAATTTAACTAAAAGGGAAATAAAAAGGATTTTCTGTATTGGGGTGGCCCAAAGGTTTCCAGCAAGCTTCATGCTGCAAGAATACCTTCAAAAACGGGCTCATAAATCAGGTGTAAAGAGGATGAAAGCGATGCAGCACCCACATCTTGGCTCCACCACGCCGATTGCCTCTAATCGCCCCCGTCTTTATTAACCTGCGTTTGGTGTGTGCCAGAGGAACAGGCACCCAACCAGGGAGAGCTTCTCCGAGCACTGAGCCGGAGCTGAGGCTCCTTTTAATTATAATTGGGTTATTTACGATAGCTCTAGTACAATCGGGATAGTGTAACAGGACTAATTAGAGTGGGGTTAACAATAAGAGGGTTCACGCCACAGCAGCCCCCGCACATTATGAAATCTGCACCCAACTTCTTCAAAGGCTTCCTTGGATTTTCCTCCCACTCGAAGGTAATCCAACATCTAAAAGCCACTGCAAAGCTCTCACTGCCTTTTCCCGAGCATCCAGGCTCGCAGCGCGCCGACCATATGTCTGCCTCTGCCTGCGAGCAGATTGCACCAAATATTTTCCTTTTTCATCGTGGCTGAGCAAACAAACACCATCTGCGGGGCTCGCCGAGGGAAATCCTGGCCCCCGCCGCGCCGATGGGATGCCAGCCCTGCGCGTCCACGTGGCTCCGCGCTGCTGCCATCGATGCCTGCCCTGGACAAGATCCCTTCTCTGCCCCCCCCCCCTCTGATGGGTGAGGACCTCGCCTTTTCTGAACAGACCCAAAATTTGGATTATATTACAGAAATGCTGGCTCCCTTCAAAGGAGGCTGTCTCACGTTGAGCCAGGCTGTGGGACTTTTTTTTCTTCTCCGTCCACAGCTATTTCTTGATTTCTTGAATGAACCCATGCTGCCAGGGGCTTTGGGCAAGTTTTAGCCATGCTCACATCCTTGGCCGAGGTCTGATGGCAGTTTTTGGTCCTGCTTGGGGCCAGGGGCCATGGTGGGCGGCTGATGGCACGGGTCAGTGTATTCCCTGTTCAAACCTTTATGCCTATGGAAGTAAAACTCCCAAGGGCATTTTTTTTTCTCTGTTACTTTGCTTTCTGAAGGAGACCCCTCTTTCCCCACCCCACAGAGGGTGAGGAGAGGAAAAACCAGGAGGGTAATCTCAATTTCACAAAATCCCTTGCAGTTTTGACTGAGCCAGGGATTCGCAGAGAGCTCCTGCTGAGTGATGGGCCCACCGGATGCGGGTGCGAATTATCTGCCACCTTGGTGACTTTGTCACTCGCCCTTCTGTGGCATCGGCTCCACAGCACATGCTCTGACCAGATCTTCTGTACAAGCAGCCTTCGGATTTAGCAATTCACACGGCGAAAGCAGAACCGATGAACCACAGGCTGCTGCTGCCTTTAATTAAAAATGCCATGTCTAACACCAGCAGATGTTCCTGCTGTTGAGCCTCGACTAATAATTTAACGCTGTGTAATGCAATGCTGACTGTGCTGCTTAGTCTGAATGCCTAATAGACTTTTTTTTTTCTTTTTTTTTTCTTTTTTACAATTGCTATTTCCTTTTGGGGATCAAATCCCTCAATATTCAAGCAAGCTCAGCCCACTGAAGGCTTTGGTTCAGACATTTGAGGAAACAGCAAGCACAAGGCTGCTCCTCCTGCACTGCTCTTTCAGTCTTCTGCTGGAGCAGACCTGTCCCGGTGGCAGGATGCGAGATGCAGGAACAGCCACCCTCCTCGTCGTTGTGTGATGAATCACATAGTGGTGGTCCATTTATTGAAAAGCAGCTGGGCAACCTTGCTAATGAATGGGATATCAGGTAGCAGTGTGTTTGCATAGAAGGGTCTTTACCAGATGGGCCACGCATGATATGACACAGTAGGATTTTACCTGTGCCATCCTTCAGCACCTGTTTTGCTCTGAAGCCCTACACTGTTGGAAAACCATGTTATCAGCTTAGCATGGCCAGGATCATCGCTGTCTTGGTGGGGTGCAGCATGGCCGATTCACACGTGTACCCCGTGCCACTGCCGCACTATACCGTACCACTGCTGAAACCACTCTGCCGGCTTGCTGTCACACTATGAATTTATTTTAAAGTGTGGGGGCCTTATACTGCCTGGGATGGCTTTCCTTGTACTTTAAATACTGCATAAACCAAATTTGGCAATATATTTCTCACTCCTCCTGTTCTCTGCATCGTTTTTTTTTGCTCCTGACTGTCCAATTGCTTGCAGTAATTCACTTCAGGGGAAGATGTTTCTTAGATTTCCAAGAGCGTCCGCTCCTTAACCTTTATAAAATTAGGGCAAATGAATCACTTGTGACTTTTACATCTTTCTTGAACACAAGTATTTGTTTGAGGCTGGCTGCCCAGGGCAGTACTTTGCCTTAGTTTAACTTAGTTGTAAACGTTTGTAAATGCTCACATAATGTCTCAGCACAACGGAGACCATGCTCACACAAGCAGATTTATCGAGAGGGACAGTAAACATATTTCAGCGAGGGGAAAGGCAGACGAGGTGCTTATCTGTTTTATTGTCCTATACAGTATATATCGACACCTCATATTTTGTGAACATAAATGCCAGGTTGACTCAAGAGCTCTATGGATCATGTGTTTTTTGTAACTTGTGCTCAAACGCCTCAAGTTGCATTGAAGTTGCACCTGAGCAGCAGGTCCTTTCGCCATCTTCTGGCATGACACTGGGAGATGCCAGGAGATGCCAGGCACTCATTTTTTGGAATGCAGGACAAATTCACAGGAGCTGAGCAAGAGGAAAGAGGATGTTAATATTGGAAACCACTGGTGTTTAATGGCCAAATGACAGTATTAGCTTATTTTGTAAGTTTATCCTGGTTTCAGAGGGTTGATGGAGCAGGTGCCGGTCCCAGCTGTGTGCCCTGACATCGTCCCTCTCCTGTATCCAGACATTTTGGTGTGTGAGCGTATGATGGGATGAGGCACCACCAGGAGCAAGGGACGTACTGGTCCCCACCATCATCCTGATGGTGTTTCAGCCTCTCACACCTCAGTGTGCTCCAGATGACCATCCTGAACCTAAGAGACTTCAGGTTTCTGCATCCTGCATGGCGCTGATCTCCCCGTCCCTATGGCTGATGTTCTCCTTGTACCTGTGGCTAATATCAGTTGCAAAGACCAATATTTAACCTTCCATAAATGACCAAAACAGCACCCAAATTTCAGCTGGTGACATCGTACCAACATCTGTTTTCTGCTGCTCTTGCCAGCCAAATTTGCCTGCTCCGCGTCACTTTTGTGATGAAGTTCCCTCAAAGAATAACTCGCTTGCTTTAATCGTGTTTGCACTGAGATTTATGGCGTGATGCTTGCTCACTGGTGGAGCTTCTCAATGCAAAATGTCAGTAAAGCCTGTTATAAATTGCTTCTGGCATTTCTACTCTATCTTTTATTTGGCCGGGAGTATTTCTACCTGAAAGTGATAAATTCTTGCTATAGCTTCTTTATGTGCTTCAGTAATTACACCGTGCAGCGGAGGCGGGGGAGGCTTCCACAGAGGCATCCTGACGAAAATAGCAGCCCACCAAAAGCAGGAGGCTGGGCTGAGCTGTGAGGCATTACCGGGCACACAGGCCAGGAAACATAAAAAAACACCTCAAAACATATAACAGCGGTGAAACGTTCCCACCTAGCTCTGACTGGGGGGCAGGAGAAAGGGAAGAAACAGATATTGGCCGTCATGATGGATATGCATGGGTTATATGATGGGAATGGAGCTGAGCCTCCGCTGCACCCATTTTGGGGAGTTTTGGGGGTACTGGAGGTGTTTCAGGAGTTTTGGGGCACTGTGATGCCCCTGCTTGAGGGTTTCAGGTATTATTTAGATGGGAGGTATTTCTGATATGTTAGATTTGTTCGTTATGGACGGGGAGGTGTTGGAGAGGGGCCTCTGGTGAGGCCGCACCTTAAGGACTGTGTTCAGTTTTGGGCCCCTCACTATCAGAAGGACATCGAGGCCCTGGTGCATGTCCAGAGAAGAGCTACAAAGCTGGTGAAGGGCCTGGAGCACAAGTACTGTGAGGAGCGGCTGAAGGAACTGGGGGTGTTTGGGCTGGAGAAGAAGAGGCTCAGGGGAGACCTCATTGCTCTCTATGACTGCCTGAAGGGAGGTGTGGGGAGCTGGGGGTCAGCCTCTTCTCACAGGTAACCAGTGATAGGACTAGAGGCAATGGCCTCAAGGGGAGGTTCAGGTTGGAAATGAGGAGACATTTCTTCTCAGAAAGAGTGGTCAGGTGTTGGGACGGGTTGCCCAGGGAGGTGGTGGAGTCACTGTCCCTGGGGGTGTTCAAGGAAAGCCTGGATGTGGTGCTTAGGGACATGGTGATACTGGTATTAGGGGGATGGTTGGACCAGACGACCTTGCAGCTCTTTTCCAACCTTAATGATTCTATGACATAGTAAAAAAAAGACGCCCCAATCACCCACACCGTGACCGAGGGGCGGCCCTCCCGCCATTTCCCTCAGGCACCCCGCCCCCGGCCCAGGGCGGGCTCGGCGGGTGCCGCATGCGCGATGGCGGCGGGCGGGCAATTCGGAGCGGCGATGGCGGCGGGGCCCCGTGAGGCGCTGCGCGGCCGCTCCGGCAACCGGCTGGACCCGGGCGGGCAGCCCGGCCCCATGGCGCCTCCAGGGCACCCCTGGGCGCTCACCCGAGCCGCGTTGGGGCGGCTGGAGAGGACGCTGAGCTGCTCCCGCTGGTAACGGGCGCTTCATCCCTTCTGTTACCGAGCCTCCCCCCCCTTCCTCCCGCGTTAAAACTAATGGCGTTTTCTTTCCTCCGCCCTCAGCGCAGGTATCCTGAGGGAGCCCGTGTCCCTGGGGCGGTGCGAGCACGTCTTCTGCCTGTGAGTAGCTGGGGGCTTCGGGGGACGCAGCCCCGCGGGCTGGGCAGGGGGCTGCTGCCCTCCACCGCTATGGGGCTTGTGGGGGCCGGGGCCAGGCTTTTTGAGGCGCTGGGTGAAGGGTTTGGGGCGTTTGCCCACTGCTAAGGGAGCCCTCAGCCTGGTGGGGAAGGCAGCATCAGCTGTAAGTGGGGTGAGGGTGCACGATAGCTTGAGGTTCTCTGCATCTTCAGCTCCTTAAACAGCCTAAATAGCAGCCTGGAAGGACAACTCCTTTGCTCCCCCAGGCCTGTCAGTGTAACTTTTCCCGTATTCATGTCTCCTGACATCCAGCTAACCACCTCTGAGGAGGCAGACATCACATAGCCTGTGCTGGGGCATCTGCCTGCGTTCCCCATACAGGCGGAGAGGCGAATGGCTCCTGCCCCAGAGCATCCTAAGGGGAAGGCAGCTGAACCTTGTGGCTCTCCCATATCTCACTGCTCTTTGTGGTACACAAAAGCAAACACAGGTACTTAAAGGGTCTGTCATAAACCTTAAACGGTTTTGCTGCACCGCAGGGATGTAAACTCTATTAAAATACTACACCTGTTCCAGAGGAGATGATGAACGCTTTCTGCTTCTAAGCCAGTCTAGAGGTTCAGCCTTGCCCCTTGTTAATACTACAGTCACCCTGGCAATAAATGTGGAGGAAAACTCACTTCCATGCCATACTGGCTGTGTATTTACTCCCTATTTCAGCTGCATCTTTCTCATGGGGACTTAAGGTGTTATAGGCCTGATGACTAAAATAGTAGCAAAAGATACTTTCTTGCTTTTTAATGAGAAAGTGATTAAAGAGCAGATGCCCTCAGCATCTCCTCCCCCAATATGGATCAGGCAGCATGGATCCCAAGGATGCTTGATCCCAAGTACGGATCAAGGAGCTCATTGCCATCCAGGCGTGTGGGTTCTTGCCCAGCTTAGGCCCCTAATTGCTGTAGGAGGTTCTGCTTCTGAAGCAGTTCTTTGTTCCTTCTTTCATTTGCACTCCTGCCCACAAACTACTTGGTGAGATAATCCCCAGGAGCTTGTACGAGCTATAAATATGTTCATATCTATCTTGTGAAATGTTTCTTTTTATGAGGCGTAATATGGATTCTGAAGGGTAGAGTAACAGGTTTTAATAAACCACTGTGTAGTTGTTGGGCATCCGAGGCCTTGTGATTTTATTTGGATGATCCTGATGTATTCTAGAGGATGGATTTCAAACACTTGCTGTTTGAAGTTTTTTTTTTTTCTTGGCTTTAGAAAAACTTTCGAGACACCAGAAGATGATGCATGATGCACTTGGCATTGCTGAGGCTGGAAAGAGTAGCCAGTAGGATCCTTAAGCGTTCCCCAGCAGCTGTTTTGTGCTCTAGAGAAGGTTTACTTGCCATGACCCCTGTTGTTATACTTGATCCTTTCTCTTTCATTTATCCAGCCTTTTACTCATCAATTTAATGTCTGTTGGTGGTTCAGTCTTGACTTGTGGCTACTCTTTTTAAATAGGCCTAAGGAAATTTAGGGTAATTTGTTTATAAACAAACCTGGTAGGACGTGGGATGGACCTGCAGTATTTGGACATGAACTGCTTTTGATCCACAGCTAAAGAAGCACATTCTTTAATATAATATGCGGGAAGGAGTGGGGTGAATGGCAAGAGCTGGCTTTTGGTGTATTAAGTGAAACATGTAAAACTAACAAGACGCGATAATTAGGTAACACCTAATGTAACAGGTTCTCTCTCAGCATGTGTTTTATTATGGGCAGGGATATTTATTAAGATCCGTTCCTGCAGTCTTGTCTAAGTAATTCTGCAGCGTTAGTTACGGCTAATGGGTAATGAGTGTAAAAAGCCAACAGATAGAATAATTAGCAAATGTCATTGTATAAAAGTCATTCTGTGTTTCTTTTGCACTACACTTTACAGACTTGGGAGACCCGAGGCCAGTGTTCCTAGAGAACAAGACCTGGTCGGTTCTCGTTCTTGCTTGAAGTGATCTGTCCATGTCATGTAGAAAATGTCAGAGCCAAGAGCTGTGCATCAGCCTCCCTGATCGCAGCAGTGTCTCGGCTCCCGAGGTCCTTTGCGCTCCTGGAGCAGGCTGATTACAGTGCAGAGCACAACACCTAGCAGCAATTTTTACGTGGCAAATTTTACATCCTTCTGAAAATTAACTGAAAACATGATACTTGTGTTTGAGGGAGAGATGCCAGTGCAGAGAATAGTTCTGAAAAAATTCTCTGAACGTATTTGGTAGTTGTTATACTTCTGATGCTGTTAACTGATAATGATTCCAGTTTTGGGGTGTATGACTGTCAGCTTTGAACCTGACTACTTTTAGAGTCTATGTGCGTTGACTTTGATCTTCCTGTTGAGGTCACAGTGCCGCAGTATTACTTGCATTCTGTTGCTCCAAATGTTTAATATAATCTGCTCATATTTAATTTTGTACCTCTGGCTAGAATTGTGCATGCTACATGGTGGTAAGTTAATAGACACTTTTCTGAAATTAATTCAGTCTTGGCTATGTGAAACCATAACACATGTTTACTAGAATAAATTGAAACTGAGAAGAAAAAACGTCTTTTGGATGATGCAGCTCAGGTAGCAAGTCATAAGGTCCCCTCACTGGCCTAATCAAATGAAGAAAAGTTTTTAAGCTGATATGAAGAAAGTGATATTAGTAAGAAGCTACAAGTGTTTAAATGACCTTACCTAAATAAACCTGTTTCTCCCCCGTGCCCCGCTTTGCTCATCTCATGACATAAATGCTTTGAAAGACAAGTGATGGAATACTCTGAACACCTGCAGATCCCTGGGGGACTTCTTAGGGAAAAAACGTTCAGACAGGTGAAACTTCGCAACATCAAGAAAATTTTAAGCAGGCAAAAGTGGAAGAGAACTTAGTGTGAGCTGGCTTTCTGTCACTTCTTTTAAAAATAGCTGGCTGTAGAAGAATAGCCATACCTCTTGCTGAGCTGTCAAAAGTGGCACTTTAACAATTATGCTCAAACTGTTGTCGAGAGACAAACAGCAATGGAGCTTCAGCATACCTGGAAAATTTGGATCAGACTGCAACTGTAGGTGTCGTACAATAACCATGGCAGCATTCTGACAAGGCTCTGGACTTAGCTTGCTTAATTATGGCTTGTCATTTGCTTTGATGAATGTCCTCTCCTGCATTTGTGTTTAACTCGTATGGGCTTTACAATAGTAGTTTGTCAACGTTAAGCTAAGGGATTCTCTCAGCATTTGGCTGTGGGAAGGTTAATTGCAAGCACTGTAGATAATTTACAGCAAATAATGGATTTTTACTTTTGACTTTCAGATCTTGTGTGGGCGACTGTGTCGGCACAGAATGCCCGGTGTGCCACATGCCAGCCTGGGTGCAAGATGTGCAGATAAACCGGCAGCTAGATAACATGATCCAGCTTTGCAGCAAACTGCGGCATCTGTTGGGCGCAGACACCTCGGGTAAGAGCAAATCTGGGTCTCCGACAGCCACTGAGTCCCGGCCGCTCTGTTTCCTTCCATGCATGTGCTTGGTAGAGAATGAGCAGTGCAGCCCTGCTTAAGATTCTGGAAGTCTGTTCCCAACCATGTTTGGAAAACTTGATGTGAAGAGAACTGTCTGTATGGATTGCTTGTTCTTCAAATCTGTTTTACTAAGAAATCTGCATGAGCGGGTTATCCATAATTCATTAGAATGTCTTTCAAAATTAGATGAAAGTGGGATATATTCCCAAGTCATGTGGCGGTTAGTTGCACACACCAGGGGCACAAGTTGTCATATCGTGTGCTCCTAAGGGAACGCAAATGTGTGATTCTCCAGCGTACACTTCTTTGGGGGGCCCTCTTAAAGGATTAAGGCATATATTATCACTCCTCTCACCTATTTGTGCACCAGGACGTGCATGGTGTCCCAGTAATTTTCGGCTTTGGGTTTTTGCACAGGGAAAGCCTCTCCTTACCCCCTGCCTAAAGAGAGAAGGAGACAAGTCTTAATTCGTTTATTTTATTCTGGACCCAAACAATCAGCTAGTCTGCTACAATGGCATTTTGTCATTGCTGACTGTGCTAGAAGATTGCAGAGATTGTGCTCCGGGAATTCATCTCTATCAAATTTCAGGCTGATTGTGAAAGTAGGGAAAAATGGAGTGAAACGAGCGTAGGTGAATGTGTCTCTTCTGTAAGCCCAGAGAGGAGCATTTTATGTAATTCCAAGTTTTAGAAAACATTCATTTAGCTGTCAGATGCAGAAAAAGTAGTTCTTCCTTCATTGTTGCTTCCTAATGTGTTTGTCTAAATAAAGGATTCTTTCTCTAAGTCTAATCCCATCAGCACCTTCGTGTTCAATAACGATGTAGCTCATTATTGACATCAAAATAGATTGAAGTGATGCGACTGGAAGCCTATGTCCAACTGCATAGGAATACGTTTTATAGAGATATAAAATCTTCCAGAGCATAGAAAACTGTAGCTTAAATGTGATTTCAGGGAAACATTTTAAGTGGTGAAGGCTTGTTGAAAATCTAGCTGCAGGAGAATCTCTGAGAAGAGCTACTTGTAATGCTAAAATGCAGCATTTAACATACAGCCTGTTATGATTATTGATACTGTTTAGACGTTTTGCAGAACTTATGGCTGGAGTAACTCTTACAAATTGGCCTGAAATTTCACTGTGCTACAAGTTAAATAATACATTCAGTCCCATAGCTCTTCGAAAATAAGCTTTGTGTGGTGTGGCTAAAGCACAGAACAAGATGAGGTCCTTTTATTGTTCTTTAAAACGATATCATGATTTTTATTGTGACTTAAAGGCTGGCTCAAAATGGAAGCTTACAAGCGTTTTATTTGGAGCTAAAATTATGAGCTCATGTGGGAGCTTGCTTTCTATCGCACTTCGTCTTTGCCCTGTATTAACATCAGTGGTCTTCTGGATGTTTTGTAGTGAGGATAAGGGGAAAAGTCTCCCAACTTCATTGCCGTGAATGGTTCAGACACAGGTAAATGAGCACAGCTCTAACAACAATCAGTTGTCTCGTACTATGGCAAATTACAGGATGCTGTACCTTCAGGTTTCTGAGAGCAAATCCTTTAGGATGTTTTGTCACTCATATCTCTGGCAAATCTGTCACTTCCCATAGACGTATGTCTTGAACTTAATATATACAAAGTGAAATATGTTTGAGTTTGGAGAATCGGGGCTTTTCTTGTTCAGAAGTTGCTTTCGTGTTCTTACAGCACTACTTTTGCTATGTTCCCGTCAGCGATGTTTTCTTCTCTCCTTCTGTTAGAAGGTCAGAAATTGTATTTTTATCTTCCAGTAAAAGAGGCACACTAAAAAAAAAATCCTTCTGCAGAGGAAAGGAAATGAAGCAGTTGAAAAGGAGTTGAAATGGGGATCTCTTCATACATTTGTTTTTTCTGTTTTGCGTATTTGTTTTATGTGTCTAGTTTTGAGACAATTGTGGCTTTTCTAGAGGCATTTGTCTGAGAACGTTGTTGACACTCGGTTTCTGATGAAAATGGGTCACACTAACCTTTTTTTTAATCCGAGAAGACAGATCTTGGAGCCCGGTAAGATCCATGTGTTGTCTTTAGAAATGCACAGAACTGCTATGGCTGAAAGGGATAGATTTAAGCTCACACATTGAACACTTCAAGTGTACAAATCCATGTACCCAGCTGGTTCCATGGTGCACATGAAGAGGGATCTCACCTGGTGCTCTGCTGGGATAAGGTGGGATAAGGACAGCTTTTTTTGTTTGTTCTAAAAAGCAGCAGCAAATAATTCAGGACAGTTTGCACAAAACAGCTCATGCTTCCCTTTTAAAGGGAAGCACAACAGATGACACTACAGAATACTGTTGGGGGATCACTGGAGAGGAATTGGCAGACAGAAGGGACCTGGAATTGGCTAGAAAATAAATGCAAACTGTAAGTAGCAAATGCTGAGTCTGAAAATTAATTAATTCATTAGAGATGTTAGACCCGTAGCATGTAGTAAGGTAAGAAGAGCAGCCTGTCCTTCTCACTGTCCACCTTCGTACCTTTACAAGGACGGTGGGAATCTGGCTGCTTAATAGATGGGATATCTGCACTCCAGTCTTGGTGCTTATGTTGCCAAATCCAAGACATCTTGAGAATTGTGGCTGATGGGATAACAGCTCCATAGGTGCCAATTCAGCAAAAGCCACTAAGGTTTTTAGAGGCAGGCTAGCTTAATAAATAATTAAAATCCCCACAACCAAAGAAACAAACCAACCAACCAAAAAAAAACCAAACCACCAAAAGGCAGCCTCCTTGAAAAGAAGGAGACTTTTTTCCCTGGGACTTTTGCTGGTGGACTTACAGGTGAGAAAATAAAGTCAGAATTGGACAGTCTGCTGTTGCTTAGAATTATTATTTATTTTTTTCTCAGCTGAGCTAGAATAACACACTAATAAACCTTTGCTGTTGATAAACAACACAAAAGACAGACAGGAGACAAGGGAATGCTTCTTCTCTGTCTAGCCCTGGATGTCTGAAGCATTGAGAGATGCAAGGACCAAGGTTGAGAAACTTACATGGACCAAGGTCTGTGGCAAGGCATTTGTGTTGGCTAACTGCTTTGTGCCTTTATTATGGAACAAGCATTCACTCCACACGATTCAAATCCACTAGCTTTGGAAACCATTGTTAAGATCATTATTTTTTTTATTAGCAAGGTCAGCATTTCAATCTGAGCAGTGTTCTCTTCCTGTAGGCAGAGGAGGAAAGGCTTAAACCAGATTGGGAGAAGTGCCATTGTGAACGTTGACAGAGCAGTTTAGGACATTATCACCATTTTTGATGAGATGTGTTTGAATCTTCCAGTTTCATTTCAATGCTGGACAAACACAAACAAATTTGTGTTACTTCATGTTGAAACAGCCTTGGACATGCAAGCGATTAGCTATAGCATGCCAAGCATACCAGCTCAAATTAGGCTGGTAAATCTGCACGGGCATGCCTTGCTGTCCAAAGTTTCATTCAACTTACATACAATTCTTAATTGCTGGTTTTAATAGAGAAAATCTATTTTTTGTCGGTCGTATTTATTTTTAAAGCTCAATTTTTCTAAAGAAGCTTCCTACCTTACATGAAAAATACCCCAATCGGGTTGCATGTTGAAAGGAACCTTGCTGGCAACAACATGTAGTCAGTTGTGGCAACATCAGATGGAGAAGTAATCTTTTAATTCATGGTTTATTTATCCCAGAATAAGTTCCAAATTGGAAGTTTTTTGTTTGTTTGTTTGTTTTTTTAATCTGGCCAGCAAAGTA
Organism: Anser anser; assembly: GCF_964211835.1. Classification (NCBI taxonomy): domain Eukaryota; kingdom Metazoa; phylum Chordata; class Aves; order Anseriformes; family Anatidae; genus Anser; species Anser anser. Next base: position 32,033,103 of record NC_139726.1, read on the forward strand.
TCAAGAATGCTTTATTTTATAGAACTAAGAACATGTTTGATTAAAACTTCTGATGTGTGGAAGTACTCTGTGGCTTATCACTTACACATTTTGCAGATGTCTCCAAACTTTCTAGGAGAGAGATGATAGCATCTTTCTCCTGAGAGCATGGTTATTTTTGTAACAGCTGATGATTAGTATTAATAATATGAGTATTATTCCACTTCTAACCTTCTGAAGGGTAGAAATGTCCCTGTTTCCTTTGGGAGGAGGAAAAAGCATTAATCTTTGGATTATTTCACTCTCTTGTCTATCTTTCTGCAGAATTTGCAAGGCTTCCCCCCACCACTATTTCTGATTCCCTTTGCAAGTGAAACTTATTACTTGCATTTACTCTACAATATAAAATTACAGTAATTATGCTGGGTAATTAGTCAGAACTTGTTGAATCATGGACATAGTATCTAGGGTACTAGAGGTGAAGGCGGTTCATTGACAGAGATGCTCTTGAAAACGAGTTTCTAAATACTTCAGATGTTTGGGTGGTATTCTTTAGAAAGAAATTGCTGTAAATTATCCCAGCAACCACTTGTAGGTGATTTTAATTTATTCTTTGTAATGTCATCTGCCTCACTCCAACAGTCACAAAGCATGTTATTTTTCTTTCCCCCCATCCTCTTCTCATACAGAGCTAGAACTTTGCAGGTGTTGGTCAAATCTTCTTAAGCTTGTGTTGGTGCTTGTGGACAGGAGGAGAAATTAACTTTTGATTAGCCTTTATAGTATCACAGTTTAGTTTCTCATTTTCTGATGTGGAGGGGAGGACACCGAACTCCTGTTGTAAGGGTCTGCATTGCATTTCATGTATGCTGTGACATTTTTCATAATAGCCAAAGCTGAGTTTTTTGAATAGCTGGAATTTCTCCCCCCCCCCCCCCCCCGTTGAATACTTCACTTCCAAAATAATCATTCTTCAGTGAAGGCACTAATGTTGCACAGATGGTACCAAAGCACTTCCCTTTGATTTTTAATAAGGGACTAGTTTGTCAAAGAGATTTCTCAACTTCTGTTCTGAAACCCATAATAGAGAATAATTTGAAAGGCACACAATGTGCATCATTATATTCCTTTGATGCAGATTAATGATAGCTAAACCGCGTTTTCTAATTGCTTCTTTTTTCCTGTTCTAGTCTGTTACTGCACTACAGCAAAACTTGGAAATGTAGTTCTCCAGTTGCAAGGCACCGCGCATCTCCTATTTTTTGTCTACTCTCAGCCCTTTTAATACTCAAGAAATTGAATTCTATTAAATGTTATCATTAAGAAACTTGTGTTTGTTGTGTGCAAAGAAGCCTAATTTAGAAAGGATTTAGTTAATATTGTGTATATGGATGTTATGGTTAATGTGTAGGCATTGGTAAGTAAATAAATTGCATTTTTTTTAGGCTGGTTCTAATACTGCTGTTGTGGATAGTCTTTACACTAGTGCAAATGCTTGAAATAGAGAATTAGTAAGTCATGCTCCACTGATTTACCTTGTCTCAATGAATCTCTAAAAATAAATTTGTGGGGAAACTTGTTATGTATTAATAAGCCAATTAAATCTTAATCATCCATAGTCACTTTTCATCCCTGTTGAGATGCAGGCTCCGTTGATTGGCTTCCAACTTGGAGACAGGAAAGAATTCCTTTGGATCAATTTTTCTACGAGCAATTTTCTCTGAAGGTAGTTGAACTGAGCACACTTAGCTACCAGATAATGCCCTCTTTTTATAAACGAACATTTACGTATTAAACTGTAACAGCTTCCTTCGGTTTCTCAGCACTGCCTTTTCCCTCTCCCAGCTCTGAGTCCCTTGAAGGATTGGATTTTGAGGGAGGGCAGATCTGCCATTTGTCCTTATTACCTCTACTTGCACCCTTTGGAGACATCAAACTCCCCGGCAGAAGTAGCAGGAGCTTCCCTGGGTTTGCATAGCCGGAGTCTGGATGTGTGCAGGGAGATCTTTGCAGTCTGGATGGCCTTTTAGGCATGTTCCCTGAGTGCCTCCCCTGTTCTTTTACATGGCAGGTAGTTGCATGTGAGGAAGAGTAATCCCAGGAAAGCATTTATTTGGTGTATTTTCAGCAGGTTTTTAGTAACCTGGCTGGTAAGTCCCCGCTGAGCAACCAGTAACGAGCAGATCTGTTTAAGAACCCTCGTGGTTGATTTTTCACAAGCTTTCTGGCTGCCAGAAGTGGCATATACAGAGCTTCCAGTGTAAATACTTAATTGTCTTATGCTGCTTTAGATCCTACATCTGAAGGACAGTGCCTTTGATTGCATTTGTCTCTTGACTTTCAAGTCTTAGTGTGCTCTACACATCAAAAAGAATTCTGGCCATCACAAAATTGTCGGACAAATTACTTTTGCAGGCTGATTTCATTCTTGCTCCTTACTTGGAGACGACTGATAGTCCTAGCAAGGTAAATATTTTAGAAGGGAATTGGTGGTTGTGTAAACAGTGAAGGCAAGACAAGTAAATAGTAACTGTCTTATATTTTGCATCTGTTTGCAATCAGGCTCTTTTTTTTCAATGTTATTGTCAGAAGGAAATTGGATATGATATCTTCCTGACGGCTAGCGAGTTATGAGATTTCAGTCTCAATTTCAGTCCTTTTATTCTGCTTGCACCAAGCCCAGCCCTAAAGGAAGAGCAAATAGCTGCAGTTCTGTACTTGGCAATTATCTTGCCTGTACGGTGTAGTTTTTGTTAAATAACTAAATGATTGATTAGCTTGCCTCAAGCTGTATTCTTAAAGACACTCTTGGTCTGATGCCGTGCATATCCCTCTAGCTAAATCTCCTCGTGCCTTGGAGCCTATTTTAATTCAAGGGGTAAGTAGGTTAGTTTAAATCAAAAACGAGGAAACATTTAACCTTGAAACGTTCCTTTCAAAGAAAAATGTAAGTGTGCTGTGCCCTGTCTTGGGGTCTTGGTACAGGAGAGACCTGGAGCTCCAGGAGCAAGCCCAGCGAAGGGCTGCTAAAATGGCGAAGGGACTGGAGCACCTCTCCTGGAGGAGAGGCTGAGGGAGCTGGGGCTGTTCAGCCTGGAGAAAAGAAGGCCAATCTCCTCCATGCGTGAGGGTGATTTTGTGATTCTGTGGCCATTGAGGGGACGTCTGTAGCCCTTGGTCTCAGCTGCTGTTTCATGTACAGGGTGTTTCTCTGTCATCTTGGCTGTTGATTTGCAATATGCTGTGCAGTGTGACTTTTGAAATTGTTCCATTGCATATTTTTAAAATGTTTGAGATCATCAAAAAAAAATTCCTCGGAGCTATTTGCTACCAAGGAGCAAGGGCTGAAACGAGAGGACACAATTACTTGTAGGTTTTGTGTATTCCTCTGACTCACCTGCTGTATCTGTGGAATTAGCCAATGTTTGTCAGGAATGTTTAACATTCGTATAACCATTTTGTTTTTGATTGATTACAGTTACTCTTTGTGTTTTTCCTCAGATGAACTGTAATATCTCTTAAGAAAATTGTTTCTGTGCTCTTGTATATGTGCAGAGGCTACTTTGTTAAACTTGCTGCCAAAGACCACTGGGGGAGGGAACCAGTTTCTCTCCTCTGTACAGCCTGGTCAGAAATCTTGTGTGCGTGTGCTGCCCTCTGAACCTGGAGAGCTGATGGAATTTCTCTGCCTGGATGCTCACTTGCCCAGCAGATAGCTTTAGCTGCACTGGGATCCCCAAACTCCAGTGGTGTGTTGTTTTTTCTCTTCTGTTGGCAGTGCCAGTTGTTTGCAAGCCGTTGCATGTCTTCAGAAGAAATGAAGGCAACCATAGGTTCTATTTACTAACATGTCATCAGCTATTACTGCTGTTGTTGTTATTCTGATCTCTTTTTTTTCTTTTGAGGTGTTCTGCTGAAGAGTACTCTAAATTATTTTTCCTCTTCCCTTTTCCACTTAGATTCAACAGAATGTATATCCACACCAACAGGCTCCGACTCTGGGAAAAAGAGTAAGAAGGAACAGATAAAAATGTGGTTCAGCCCAAGAAGCAGGAAGATTCGATGCATCCTGAACAAGGGTCAGCCTAAGACTAAAAGCGATAGCCCTTGCCAGGACCCATCTTCAGTTTATCATTTCTTTCCTTCCCCTCCTCACGAAAAACCCAAGCCAACAAAAAAGCCAGCACAGAGGCAGAGTAAGAACGTGAAGAAAAAACGTCTAGCAGACATCAACAAAGTGTGGGGCTTAGGGAAACCTGAGCACAAAGGAGGAGTTGAGGAGAAGACTTCCAAGGAAAAGTGTGTGACCATTTGTAGCCAGCCAGTTGTCCTGTGCACTCCGGAGCCTACTGGCCCCGAAGAGACGCTTCCACAGGAGCCTCTGAAGGAAGCTGACTCCAACACAAATGTGGAGAAATTAGAAACATCACCAGAGGTACAATCCTCAGAGGAGAATGATAACAGCTTGGATGCCTGTCCTGCGCATGTCAGCAAGGAAAAAAATTGTGCTACAGAGGAATCCCCATCAATAGGAAATGAAACTACGCCTTTGAAACGTGGAAGGGAGCAATCAAGCCTCCCAGTTTCGTCTCAGACTAAAAGGCGCCGAAGAGCTGAGGGGAGCACTAGTGGGAGTGCGGGCAGGCAGGCAGCTCGCTTGGAGGAGTCGCCTCAGGGCAGCCCCATCTCCCAAGCGACTGAATCCAAGACACCTGTTCAGGTTTCCTCCTCTGTATCAAAGCTCGCTGGCACTGCGATGAAGACAAGAAGCTCTGCAGCAATGAATAGTCCTTTGTTTCCCAAATCTCCCTCTACTCCCTCTACTTCCAAGACGTGTAATCAAGTAGGAACACCACACAGTCCTTCTGTGTTCAAGTCCCCTGGTGGCGCTAACGCGGTTGCCCGAAGAAACTACAAAGGAGAGACTTTGCTTCACGTTGCTTCCATCAAGGTAGGACTGTCATCTTCTATCTCAGCTGTAAATGGGTCTAAAAAGATGGTGTTGTATTTAAAAATATCCTGAAAACCACTTCACTGCATCCTGGCTTTGTGCGGAAAACTCACTTTGGGGTCTTTGTTGTCTGTGTTTAGTGAGGAGCTTGCAACCTGTTTCTGTGCCTTCAGAAAGAAATGGCTATTGGAATGATCAAAGATCTCATACTGGAGAGTCTCAGTGTATCACAGTGTCAGTTCTGCTTCTGGGCTCTGGGAAGCAATAACCATTCAAGTGTTTTGGCTTTCTGTGCTGGGAAGTTGTCTCTGTGACCTTTTGCAAGGAGTATTACTAGTAATTCCAGATCTCCCTGAGTGACCTCGATCGGTTTAACTTGACCTGGTAAGTCAGTCAGGGCAGGATTTGAATTACTGACATAAAGATGACCGTGCAACCTTTGGTACATATTTTGTAATCGTTGGGATCCCCATCTGATGGCAGTGGCAGCTCAGAAGGCTCAAAATACGGCACCATGGGATTTCCTTGCTAAGCCCTATGCCCTCAGTATGCAGTCCTCACAAGGGAGAGGGAGCACGAGGAGAGCTGAGATATTCTCAGGAGACTTTGCTTTTACGTAGGATCAATATTATTCAGTGACACTTGCTACTCATCTTGTTGCGAGTTATTGTCCTAGCCAAATTCTGCTGGGATAAAACACTGTGGGCTTTGCCCTTTGCAGCGGTTATCCTTCCCTCTTACTGCTTAACAGCTACACACATGTGGGGTAAGCTGAAAGCTTACAGTCAGACTCATCAAACGCACTAATATGGCAGCTCTTTTCTGTGAGGGCATCTCAAAGAATTTGTATTCTGGCAATTTAAATGTACTTTGTGCTAAATCATAATATAGAAATACCGTGTTGTTAATAAACTGCCTGTGCTGGTAGAATTGATTCACCTATAAGCGTCCTGACATTTATACAGCACTTCTATTTGTCGAGACAAAGGCTGTTCTTGATAAATAACAGTGTCCTCTTTCAAAGGCACTCTAATAAGCCACTCCTGCTGCACATGAGACCTTTTTAAATGGAAGTGGCAGCTGGGCTGAGTTGAGTTCAAATCTCTTACTCGATGCCATTAATACTGAATTAGGGAGGAGAAAATGAAACATTGTCCTCATAGGACTCAAGAGCTTTAGAGGATAGATCTTGCCACCTCTCTTCATAAGGCTTCTATATTCCTGTTTATTAAAGCACTGTTTACAAATTATTCTTCCATGACTTTCTGGGAATTTCTAAAGAATACCATCGCGACTGGTTCTAAAAACTGAGCTACCTTGACAAGTCTTCGCACAGGTGTGGCTTCCAGCACTACGCCCCATCCTTCTTTGGCACACAAGTTCTTCATCCCAGAAAGGAGAGCGTCGCTGCAGCCTGTTGTGAGACTCGGAGTAGAGTGATATGCCAGGCTTTTCATTGCAGAGCATTTTGAAGATAAAGGGGTAAAAATTAGGCAGTTGGTGCTGTAGAGACAAAGAACAAACATATTACAGCTGTCCAAGGTTGGTGGTGTAGCCTCTCGGGACTGCTACAGGGCTACATTCTGCCTCGGTTGGCTGAAATGCTGAACTCCAGCTGTGCTGGAGGCAGTGGGGTGGGCAGACACCTGAGTAAATGCTATTTCAGTCCTGTGAATGAATTCATTTTGGTTTCTTTTTTAATGTTTTCAGTCATTGAGCAAGAGGGGAAGTAGTTTCTGTTCCTCACTGGTTCAGCTGTGTAAAGCTCCTTTGTTTGTACTGAGATGCTCTTTGGTAAAGGCATGGTCAACTAACTAGGGCTCTGGGGTGATCCCAAAGTTACCATACCCCTTTAAATCTAGTCAAAATAAGGCAAGGAGAGTCGTCTTTTGGTTATGGTCTTAATTTCCTTGTATCTGTTTCTAGCTACTAAACTTTCAGTGCAACTGGGAAAGCTCTTCTGCTGTGTGAACCTCAGCTCCTTGTCTGTAGAAGGAGGTAATATGGATGAGGAGACGTGAGGACTGGGTCTTTCCAGAGAACTACTCACGATGGGGTTTGCTAATTTTTACTTTGCAAAGCAGTGAACAAATAATAGTGGTTCATCACCACGAATCCGCTGGGAGCGTGTGCCAATTGCAAGAAAACCTCTTATTGCATGCAAGTATCTTCATTATAACCCGTGTGTTTCTAGATTGCTAGGTGCAGGAGCCTTGCTATTACACGTAACAAGTGCTGGGACTGATGAATGTGTTCTCAAAGAAGCTGGTCTTGAAAATACTGGGTTTTATCCTGTATGTATATTCCCATTGTGCCTTTAAAAATAGCCCTGTCAGATCTTTGGTTTCGGAAAGAAGTATTTCTGTGTTTATCTTCCAGTTGTGTTACAGGTGAATTTTTCTCCTTGTTTCCACAGTCAGCAATATTTTTCCCTGTGTGTAGTGAGAAACAGTCTTAAAACAGCCACCTTGTCCCCGAAGTGAAACAGTCATATTCTCTAGGACTTAATTAATTAGCAAAATAAATATCTGTACCATTTTCATTAGCTGTTAGGGTCTAATACTCTGAATGTAATGAAAGCTCATCAACTTTTTTCTTATTTAAAAGATAATTAACAACGTTATGGGGCATTAAAATTAAGTGTATTGTGCTGTTTCAACCAATTCTGAGGGATTGTCCCCATTTACTACTCTTACCCTAGTGAGAAGCTTACTGAAATCAGAACGGTTCTCGAGAAAGATTCTAGCGTGGGTCAGCTCCACGCAGAGTTACCCTAATAAATTGAAATAAATGCCTCTCTTCCCAGAGCAGACAGCAGTCATGTTCATCTTCCTCCATAGTCAATAAAGGTAAAAAGTTCCAATTAGTAAGGATGCAAAACGTGACCTCCTGCACTCCTAATATTCTAAACTGGTGGGAAGTTGTCCCCATCACCAGCCCTTCTCTATAACAGTGTTTTTTCCCCAGTAAAATAATGAGTTGTTCGCAGTGCCAGCTCTTACGTATATGACAATTAATTGTGGCACAGTATTATTTAGCTAGGTGGTACAGTGTCTTAAATTTAGTGCAGAAATCAAAATTTTTTGTACTTTGGTGCAGCATTTCGGGTCTTGGTGGTGGCTGCCTTTCTTCTGCCCAGCCTGAGCGGGGTCGCTGGGGCTGGGCAGGGAGGAATGGGAAGGGAGGAGAGCACCAGGGTGGCTGGGAGAAGGTTTTGACTTCTGCTTCCAGCCAGAAGGACCAGTTGTGGTTGCCTCCAGCTCCAGGAGCCCTTTAGATCTGGCAGCTCTGGCTGGGAGGGATTTCAGAAGGCTTTACCTGCGGTTAGCCTGCACTGCTGGACTCTTCATATTCATTATACTTAGCGCTGCAATAACTGTTAGATAATTCCTTGCGAGCCTGGGAGATTCTTCTTCCTTGCTATTGCTTTGTTACTAGCTGTGTAACAGCACAGCAGAGCGCAAAGGGAGGTGCTGTGAGCATCAGCTGGCCACCACGTCAGCTGGGATCCTTTTGCAGGTATCGCTGCCCGAGCCAGCTGTGCAGTCCCTTGCTTTTGGTACCAGCCATGCACGTATCTCGTGGTTAAGTGCCAGATCATGCATGCAGCCTCCAGGTTCCTAGCAGCACGGTGGGTACAGGAGCTACACCTCTGACAGCCCCAGCCTCTCCTGAGCAAGGCAGCGTCCTCCTGCCAGCTGCTTCGTGCAGAATTCACCCATCGCTTTCTCCAAGGTCTTCGTGTCCAGGCCTCCTGCTTCCGTGACTCAGCTGCGCGGCAGTACAGAAAAGAGCCCGTGGTACAGGAGCACAGCCCCCCTCGTTATGGGTAGTATCCAGCAGGTAGCTTAAGACAAACGTGAGGTCACGTTTTAAATGCAGAACTTAAGAATGTGAAAATTAGCACCAAGTGAAAGCAGTCCATCTTCCTAAATACTACTCCGAAAGCTTAGAAATGCATTGCCGTTTTGTTTTCTGTAGTGCTTGGTTATTACTTTTTGTATTACTTAATTTCTTCTGTGTTGTCTTTTTGTCACAAATAAGCAATTCTGCATCCTTATGTTTGCTGGTCAGGAAATGGTCTGCTGGGTTGTCACAGCCCTTAAGTTACCCAGCCTGTGGGTGTGTGAACGCGGTGACAGTGGGCTCCTCGCGTTCTGCAACATACAAGCACACAAAGTTTTATTCCTTTACAGTGATTTATTGCAAGTTACCACAAATTACCACTAGTAAAGCAAGCCTGTATTTAGCTTAATTCCCCGTATGTGTGCTTATCTATATTATTTCAAAGTGCTACTGGCAGAGTTCTCACCAAACTGCTCCCAGGAGCGGGGCCAGCGACGGTGGGCTGAAGTTTGGTTCAGTGATGATCTGTGTCACGGGGTCTGGTGTCAGCCAGGTGTCCTCAGCTGTCCAGGAGATCTCGTTTGGAGACGTTCATGCAGGGAAAGCTCTTGGAGAGATGCTCCGCTTTGGGTAGACAGAGTGACTTCTCTATTTTTAGGGACCTTAGGGGTGTAGGACAGCAGCAGCCTGTTGCTGACTTCTGTTTTTTAACCTGGACCAGCCAATAGATGTTGCTGGTCTGTATTTTCTTAGATCACTTTTTGCCTTCCCAGTCTGATTTTTACTTTCCTCAGAAGTACTTCTGTTTTTTCAGCTGATGATGATGATTAGTGCAGCTTTTTTGAGCTTATCAAGGGTGTTTCAGGATGTTTCAGGTTCTCAGGTACCCAGCTGCACTTGGAGGATGCCAGCTGCACGTCTCAAGGATGTTCCAGGCTCCCAGGCCAGCAGACATCTTCTTCTGTCAGTATCTTTCCTGTTACAACCAGATTGCCTTTACGGTTGCTCCTGTCATGGATAGAGAAATAATTTAGAGAAATCTGAGGTGAGAAGCTCCCCGTTTCCTGGAAACAGTTGGAGCATTCACAATTACTCTGTAATTCACTTTTTGTCCTCTTTAACCACTTAGCATGAGCTGTAAATAACCTAGTTTTCCTCCTGCTGTGCCATATCCTAACAAGCAAATGTATTTGGGTTTGAAAGGTGTTTTTTCTCATTTGTTTGACCTAAAGCTTGAAGTTTCTCATTTACCTTTGCAAACAAAGGGAGAAGCACTCGGTTGATGTGGTGCAGCTTTTTAGCTGCCTTCATCTACTGCCGTAATTCTTTGGGTCTCTTCTTTGAACAGGTAGAATATTTTCAGTAACTTGATTTAAAGGTGACTTTTGGGGAACAAAACCTGGTCCAAGCCAAGTTGTCTGGGCTTCTGCCATCAGCATCTGCAGGAGCTGGATTCTCCCTGGGAGGGGCGTGCTTTTAAAGCTGTGTAAACACCTTTCTCTGTGCAAATTAACGCCACGCTGTCTTCTAGACCTGCCAACAGATGGCCCCACAGCCTTTCCAGCTTCTGAGATTTTCAGAGCTCCCTTAAGCTGTAGCAGAGGAAGAGCCAACCCGACACATTGTTTTGTTGTCACTGTACATAAGGTTGGTTACGAGCTTCAAATGACCTTTGCTTTACTTCTTCCAAGCAAATAATTCTACGTTCTGCGGTGGTTCCAGCCTCTTCAGAAGCTGCTTGTAATCCTTTATTGATAATGAGATTTAAAAATGAATGCTTCCCTGCTAATTGTTCCAGATAGCATTCTTCTACGTGGTGCTTGTCCTCTGGACAACTTTAGAAGAAGCAGCATCTCCAGTTGTTTCCACTCTTGCTATGGACTGCCGAGATGAGCTCTTAGGCTCCTCTTGCTGTTACCTGGTATAGTTAGGGCTCTGACTTGTCTTGCTGGGATAAGCGAACTCACGGGACCATGGACAAAATCCATTTCAATATTAGTCAGAGTATAATTTTATATCTCAAATCTTTATATCTCAAAAGCATATCTTTAAATCTCAAAGCAATAGCTGGGGATTGGTGTAGTCTCTTCTGCTTTCCTGCTTGGGGAGGAAAGAAGTCTGGTATATTGGTGTTTGCAGCTGGGACTTATCCCTGCTGGGTGCTTATCCTCTCACATTTAAAATTGTGCAAAACACGGACTGACTGTACACACGCGAGGAATTCTGCCAACTTTGATAGATCTGGTCAATGTGTCAAGCAGTCACTGCTACTCTTGGGATCGCCATCAGGTGCTGGTGACTCTCCTTGCAGGCAGGGCTCTAACACGAAGCAGATCTGCTAAGGATCTGCTTCCTGAAATTGCCTGCCTGGTTTTTAGCTAAATATTCACAATATAATATCCAACTGGAGAGCTTCTTAGGGGACAAAGGCATGTCCTCCTAGCATATGGCATAGATGTGAATTTAAAACTTAATTTCTGGCTATGTTTCTTTTAATTTTGAGGCTCTGAACGATGTTCTTAACGTGCCACTTGTAATCCTGATGGGCTGCACCGAGAGCTTCCCGTCCCTGCTGCCCCTCTGGTTGTGCGGTGCCACTTGCGGAGAGCAGCTTCCATTTCCACCCGAGGCAATGACAGGCTTTTCTTCTGTAACAGCAAAACGCCAGTCTCCTAATTTTGTCTTGGACCTGGTTTTCGTTCTGCAGATGCTGTACTGTTGTCCACGCCAGCGACGCTTCCTTTGATAAAACTCCAGTGATGCTTTACAAATCAACATTTACATTGCTGTTCTGAAAAGCTCTGATATGCCAGTGCCCACACAAATTATTAGCTATGCTTCCTGCTCTAAAGGAGTACTGTTGAAATGTCAAACCCTTGCCGAACGTGTTTGCAAACTTAACTTTAAATGATAAGCTCAGATCTCGCTTATTATAGATAATTGTATCTTTTCTCTGTAGGAGAAGATCTAATGCTGATCACTGTCTTAGCTGCTTCTGAATAACTATTGAGACTTGATACGTGTCTGTTACCTTGCAACCATAAAGCAGCACACGCTGTAATTGCTCTGAAATGTAACGTTTTGCTGGGACATCCAGGCTGTGAATATAATGCATGAAGCTTCCCTCATGTGTTAATTTGCTTGACAGTTTAAAGCCGGTGATTCTCGGCACTTTTTTTTGGTGAATTTTGAGTTTACATTTGTTGCTTGCTGGATTTATTTCTGTTGAGCAGAGTTTGATGACTTAATATTTTCTCTAAGGAGTGAAGATTAAAGCTATTCTATTTATCAGCCGTGTTCCTTGGTAACAAAAAATGGGATTGAATTTATTTTTGTTGTATTTAAGGTTTAATTTATTATTTTCTCACTTCTTCCTAAGGTATGCTGTGGAATAACAGGGATTCCTTGAATTGCCACTGCTTGAGGGCACAGAACTCTGTGTATTATGGAATGAACTCTTTTCTTGCTTTAAGACCTGCACTGCAGAGATTTCCTTGCCTCAGCTTCTGCAGGAGGCTTCTCCTTGCCTATTTATAGTTGCACCTGTACACGATCCAATCTTATCGCTAACTTTGTTTTCTGTTTGCCTTTAGGAACATCAAAACCTCACATTCACAAATTCTCCCCAGTTGCTTCCTTCATCTTATTTCTGCTTGGCCTCTTTCCTTTTTCTATAATCTTGTGCATCAGTTTCTTGTATTTTCCACATACATTTCCTTGCTTATAGTAAAACCTGAATGTGGCGTGTTTTTTTTTTTTTTCCAAAAATCAAATGAAAACATTTTTTTTAGAATAACTGTCAGAGAAAGTTTCTGTAAGATTCAACGTGGGTAGTAATTTTAGTGTTAAATAGAAATCCTTTTTCTTTTGACTTGTGGGGAAAAATTTCTAGCAGCTTGTCAGGCTTATTAATCTATTTTATCTATGCATTTTCTAGACAGTTATTTAGATGTAAAAGATAAAACATCCAGTTGGAATTAGAAGCAACTTCTGAATAAACATTCCTGATCTTAACCTTGCAGTCGATTCTAGTGTATGGATAGTAATCAGCACAAACCTGCCCATTTCAGAATTCTGAGTTAGGACTCTTATGCACCTGATTTTTAGTTTTAAAATATTTGTATGAAGTATGTAGGTGCTTTTAAATGAGCAACAATGAGGAATAGTGGTTTCCAAACCAGCTGAGATTTTGTTATCCTGGAAGACTTACACCATTGTGTTTTTATTGCAGGTAGACTTACACAGACAACAGTTCTGCATCTTACAGTTCTGTCTCTTCATTACCTTTTAATAACAGCCATGTTTCTTACTTTTGCAGGGTGACTTAGGAGCTGTTGAACAGCTGCTGAAAAATGGGGCAGATCCCAATGTTAAGGACAATGCTGGCTGGACACCACTGGTGAGTCGTAGACTTCTTTTTGCCATCGGTCTCTCTCTCACTTTTCATTCCATCCCTACTTTTCTCTCGTATTTTGCTTCCCTTCATACACACTTAACCGACAAAGAATTGTGCAAGGTGGAGAAATGATAAAGTGTAAAAATTTATTATTAGCAGCTATTGATCTGCCAAATCCACCTCTCCTTTGCTAGGTTAGAACGTGCCAACAAATCTGTCTGAGATTCTGCAAATGCAGAAAATGTAACTGATAACTACAAAAGGATCAATTGCAGATAATTTGTATGTTTTATGGGTTCTTGATGCCCTTGGTGTTTTCCTTACAATTTAGGAAATATATGCAGTGGTTGAATGAAAAAATATTGCATACTTGAATGATAGTAAATAAGTTTTTTTCAGTGATGACTTCTTTCTCTCCCAAAGAGTACTTTTGACTGAGTCTGTAAGCAGGGAGGCTTTGTTCTCTCTGGTCTAATTTGCACACAATTGGCCTTTGTTCAGCTTCTCTCTAGGCTTGCGATTAGTGCCAGGTTTCAAGGTTAATTCATGTCAGGAACATAATGCAGCATCCTTGCATTGTCTTCCCTGGCCTTCTGCTGAGAGGTGTCTGAATGTGTTGGCTGGTGTGACAGAGGTACCTGCTCTGAACTGTGTTCCACTTGAGTTTTCCCTCCTTACCGCTTGTGGCCTTCCCCTCCTAGCACGAGGCGTGTAACCATGGGCACAAAGCGGTGGTGGAGCTGCTGCTGCAACACAAAGCACTGGTGAACACCACGGGCTATCAGAACGACTCGCCCCTGCACGATGCTGTCAAGAATGGGCACGTGAGCATTGCTGAGCTGCTGCTTTTGCACGGGGCCTCCCGCGATGCAGTGTAAGTAGATGTGAAATGTTACTTTAGCTGGGGCACCATCTGCAGCCTCCAGGGTGTATGTTAAGTAAATAAGAAGCAAAGCTAGTAATAAATGTGATTATTAGAAGTGGTGGTAGTGGTGTAAAACGTATGTTCTGTTATGCTTGTATCCCCCTTTTCAAGGTAGGTGTTCCCATTTGAACTTTGTCCGAAGCTTTTCTGAGAATGTCATAAGTAGCTGGAGAATTGGAGACCAAAGTAGGAAAGTAACAAAATATGTTTACCCAATTTTCACCCTTTTCTGTTGGCATCTTGTTATAGCTACTGTCAGATACAGGATGCTGAACTATATGAGCTTTGAACTGCTACAGCTGTTTTTCTCTTTTACTTTCCCTACACTACGTGCTAGCAGAAGGTGTTTCAGTCCAGTCTCTTTTAACTTTTTAAGTGGCGTAGACAAACCGAGATTTGTGAAGGTTTTTTTTCTTCTTGTTCTTTGTCATTTCAAAGCACTAATCCTCGGTACGCTTCCTAATTCCTAAAAGGCTTAGACACATTCTCAATGAATCTGTGTTGATATTCGTGCTGAAGATTTTGGCATTTATGTACAGGAAGTGCTAAAGTGTATGTTAGGTAAGGAATAACCCTGCAAACTATTATTATATCAGGTGCTAAATGTAGTTTTAGGTGTTGTAGTGTTGCTGTTATGCCAGGAGCTTTATTTATAAAAATTGAGTCTAACACGTGTCAATAGGGGTGTTTGTGTATAAAGTAACAAGACAGGATGAAGTCTTGCATGACATGAATTTCCTTGCCGGGAGCATAAAGGAACATAAACACGTTCAGCTTAATCACTTCAACTCACAATATTCACTCTCAAAGATCGCAGAACTAAGGTATTCTGAGGAAAAGCACAGGGTTTGCAAAAACAATCCTGGTCTTGAAAACACTGGAGTTGGAGAAGAGGGGGGGAAAAACCCCACACAAAATAAACCACCAAAACTGTGAAAAAGTAAAACAAGGTTCAGTTGTTCATCTTCACTTTGTTCTTGAACAACAAAGACCATCACACTACACCTTAAGCTGACAACTTAAGGTGCTTAACTCAGGGTGCTTAAAGAGCTGGCTGACGTCATCGCGGGACCTCTCTCAATTGTTTTTCAACGATCTTGGGAATCTGGAGAGGTCCCATTGGACTGGAAGCTGGCAAATGTTGTGCCAATTTTCAAGAAGGGTAAGAAAGAAGACCCTAGCAATTACAGGCCTGTCAGTCTCACGTCAGTGCCTGGTAAAATTATGGAGAGGATGATCCTTGAAGTTATTGAAGCGCACCTGGGGGACAATGCAGCCATTGGTCCCAGCCAACACGGGTTCATGAGGGGTAGGTCTTGCCTAACAAATTTGATTTCCTTTTATGATAAGATCACCCATCTAGTCGATCAAGGGAAACCAGCTGATGTGATCTTTTTGGACTTCAGCGAAGCTTTTGACACAGTTTCCCACAGGATCCTACTGGATAAAATGTCCAGCATACAGCTAAACAAAAACATCATGCGGTGGGCGAGCAATTGGCTGACGGGCAGGGCTCAAAGGGTTGTGGTTAATGGGGCACATCTGGCTGGCGGATGGTCTCTAGTGGGGTCCCTCAAGGCTCCATTTTAGGGCCAGTCCTCTTCAATGTTTTTATAAATGATTTGGATGTAGGACT
Source organism: Anser anser (assembly GCF_964211835.1). NCBI lineage: Eukaryota > Metazoa > Chordata > Aves > Anseriformes > Anatidae > Anser > Anser anser. The sequence goes on from NC_139726.1 coordinate 32,048,836, forward strand.
AGAAGGTGTTCTGAGCAAATTTGCTGACACCAAACTTGGAGGAGTTGTGGACTTCGATGAGGGTGGAAAGGCCTTGCAGAGAGATCTGGACAGATTGGAGAGCTGGGCGGTCACCAACCGCATGAAGTTTAACAAAAGCAAGTGCCTGGTCCTGCACCTGGGACGGGGCAACCCTGGCTATACGTACAGACTGGGCGATGAGACGCTGGGGAGCAGCCCCGCAGAGAGGGGTCTGGGGGTTGTGGTTGACAGCAAGCTGAATATGAGCCAGCAGTGTGCCCTGGCAGCCAGGAGGGTCAACCATATCCGGGGATGCATCAAGCACGGCATCGCTAGTCGGTCGAGGGAAGGGATTGTCCCGCTCTACTCTGCGCTGGTGCGGCCTCACCTCGAGTACTGTGTGCAGTTCTGGGCACCACAGTACAAAAAGGGCGTGAAACTGTTGGAGAGTGTCCAGAGGAGGGCGACGAAGATGGTGAAGGGCCTGGAGGGGAAGACGTATGAGGAACGGCTGAGGTCACTTGGCCTGTTCAGCCTGGAGAAGAGGAGGCTGAGGGGGGACCTCATCACAGTCTACAGCTTCCTCGCGAGGGGGAGTGGAGAGGCAGGTGACCTATTCTCCGTTATCACCAGTGATAGGACCCAGGGGAATGGTGTTAAGGTGAGGCAGGGGAAGTTTAGGCTAGACATCAGGAAGAGGTTCTTCACCGAGGGGGTGGTTGCACACTGGAACAGGCTCCCCAGTGAAGTAGTCACTGCACCGAGCCTGTCTGAATTTAAGAAGCAATTGCACTGTGCACTTAGCCACATGGTCTAAACTTTTGGTCAGACCTGTGTAGTGCCAGGAGTTGGACTTGATGATCCTTATGGGTCCCTTCCAACTGGGGATATTCTGTGATTCTATGAACTTCAGAAACTCATTTTCAAACCACTTGAGTATTAGTCTCCAGTTGGGTGACACTTCCCACTTGTCTGCCTGGTATTTGAAAGTGTAGCACAGACACTTGCTTTGCAGGCTTTTGACAGGACTTAAGCATGGAGGATTTGCGTGACAGAGACTCCAAATGCCAGCAGTGGGCTTTTCAGCTCTCCTCTTAGCCTTAGTCTCTACCACATGTGCTTAGACAAACTGAGATGAAGCTGAGCCTATTTCAGCTCATTCTGCATTAGCAAACACGACCTTCTATTGAAACAGGAGCTTTTTAATCACGGATGGAAAGATTTATGTAAATCTTAAATTCTGGTTTAGTTTTCCCTGGAAATAGGTAACATTCAGTTGTATATTAAAACAGCGTGACATAGGATAGGTCACAGCTTGCAACTAGCTGCTTCTTGCAGTACTTTTAAGCATCACAAATGGCTTCTTACCCACTTCTAAATATGCAGTGTTCTTGACTTAATCTCCATGCTGCTTGGAATCTCTACCGTGTGGTGTTCATAAATATATATTTATATGTTTTTTTCTTAAAATCTCTTGGGGAACAAATCTAGTCTTCCTTGATCTGTTTCATTCCTTTGGCAAAAATCCAGTCCTCCCTCCTCTGGAAAAAGTGAGGCCTCCAGATCTTCTGTAGACTCTCTCCCTTGCTGAAGTGTTACTGTACGTATTCCTATTGTAGTGATGAGGCAAGGACCCTTTTTCCATTTTACAGAGAGCATAAGAGACATAAAGAGGAAGGAATCTAAAAGTGAAGTGTTCAGGCTTGAATAGTAAGGTTTTACTGACCTCTTCCAAATGTTATCAAGAAACAATATAAATAAGAACAACATGGCTGAGCCTTCTGAAAATGTTTTATGCCTCCCTCCCTTTTCGACAGAGCCCTGCTAGTTTTCAACAAATTGCACTCTGATCCTTGCCAGGACCATGACTTTGCAAATCTTACAGTTTTTTTTTCCTGCCAGTGACTCTGGAAGCTGTAGTACTAATTAAACAGTGGTTGGATTTGTCTAGGTAAGTGGATTTGAAACCTATTCAGTGTAGGTTTTTTTTTTTTTTTTTTCCTAGTGGATGCAGGAATCCTTATAATGAAGTCACAACTCTGACAAGAAGCTTGCTTTTCTTCAGAGTGTTTTCCTAGATCCCTGGGACCTGAAGACCACAGTTGTAAAAACAGGAGGCGAGAACAGGGTGATCGCTACAGATAATGCAATTATAGTTGTCTTTTGGGGATGATTGGTTATAACTGGCCTCTTTGTACTTAATATAGGATTTGACAATCTCTGCGTTCTGACTCTGGGATCTTTAAATTGGAAGTTGAGCAGTGATGAGCAAAACATGCAGGTGTTCTCAAACGTTTATTTTACTTAGGAATGTAATTAAGGAGTGCCTTAACTTTAAAGGTATGCAGTGTGTAAGCTAGGACTATACCAAACAAATTTTGCTGAACTACTAAATCTTCGCATTAATTCTTTTTACGAAATTCATTTTGGTCGTTGCATGGACTCTCCAGGTGCTCAGTAAACGAACTTTCAGCCCAGGAGAGGGCCCTCTTTATCCTAGCAAATTATAGTGATTCTTCATTACCATGCGGGGGGGAGGAGGAACATTTGAGTATTTCACTGTGGTTACTCTTTTTCTTTAGCTAACCTGAGTAAATTGTGAGCATGATAAATGTATTCAGATGTTATTTGGGATATATAACATCAAACTCCCCAGAAGTGGCTGATGTCTTGCAGCTGTTTTGACCGTAGAAATAACTCAGTTGTGTTTTAATGTCCCCTGTGTGCTGGGGAGTTAATCTATTGGAATAAAAGCAAAGCTTATGTTAAATAGCCTGCTTAGAGCAGTAGTTTTGAATTTTACTGTGATGCTTGATTGTGCAAGATAAAATATTATTGTAAAGTTGGATGATGTTTAACTGCAGGCCTCAAGGCAGGTAAGATCTACTGGGCTGTAGAGGGATGTAAGATTTGTCTGGGAGCAAACACAGCCATTTTTCCGTGAGCCTCAATTCATGAAGCACACAGATAGTAGCACAAGCCTAGCCATCAGAGAGCTGAGGCTTTGCTACTTCAGATTTAGGTCGCCAGGTTTGCAGACCCATCGAGTGCGTCTCATTCTGAATGTATGTCAGTCCAGTCTCTTCCTCTCCCTTGCATGTTAATATATAAAGTGTGAGAAGGAACTATATTATATGGAGCAGCTGCATATCTTTTGGACAAAGAGAAAACAGGTGAGAGGTACGTTTCTTTCCAGAAAGCTATCCTCGGTTTTCAGTATTCCTTGGCAAAATAACTTTTTGGAAATCTATAAGGTTTAGTAGTTGTGGCACTTCATTTACCATTTGAAGTTTTCACTGACTGGGAAAGACATGAACTGCAAATGAAAAATATTATATGGACCAGTGGACCTATTAATTGTCCCGCTGGTCTAGTTAATTTTTGTAAGTTAATCTCCTACACATAGCTAATTTATATTTTTATAGCTTTTTTCATGTGCTCACTCTCTCAACTTCTGTCTTTTTTCCTTGCTTCACAGCAAGCCAAGTGATTTGAAAAATTAGATCTGTGCATTTGCAATTTCACAGTACTTCCTAAGTGCTTTCACTCAAATGGGCTATCTTGCCAGTTCTTCATGCACAATAAGTTTAGCATTAGTAAAAATTGTTGTTGCCCTATTTTTTAAGATGTTAGCTGTCTTTGAATAGTTGAATCTGATTCTCAATAAGCCTGTGGGAGTGCTTAGGGATAGACTGCAGTCCCCAATTATGAATGGCAGAGAGGTAAAAGCTATTAAAACCTGAGAGTAATTCCAGGAGGCGTTGGACCCATGACACACAACTTTGCTTTTTCTTAGTCAAGACAGTGCAGGGACTTCACTGGCTATGTGCAAGATTGGAGCCTCCTGCTAAGAGCAGGTTAATTGGAAACCTTAGCCCTGTTTGGGTATGTAAGATGGTCTTTCTGGCTACATGACTTCATTTTTCCTTTTGTCAGAATCAAAAAGTTTTGCTAATTTACACACTCAGATGTGAATGCTGACATGAGAGACCAAAACTGGTCAGATTTCCCTGTGGGGATTGGTGTTTTTGGGGCTGTGCTGGCACCTGGCTGCGGGACTTCCCATCAGTACTGAGCTCTCCTCTGGGACTGGGGTAAACCTTGGGCTTTGCTCAGCTGTGGAGCAGCAAATAATATTTGGTGTCAAAGTGTAGCAGCTAAAAATTCGTGATTACGAAGTATTACATAGTGATTGCTTGCTTGTGTCAGAAGCTGTGCGAGTCTGGGGCTTCTAAGGAACTGAGAGGGGTGTCTCCCTGTTTATCTTTTCTTCTCTGGTCACTTGTTTCCTGAAAGCTTCCTGAAACATTTAGAAGGTAACTTAAATTTCTTTTTGACTACAGCAATTCAGCTCTGTGGACTTCCCAGTGAAGACTTCAGCAGTGTTGCACCATGAACTGAATCCCATTTTTAAAGCTTCTTTAGAAAGTTCTTTGATCTGTGAGTCCTTAAGATATCACCTGTCATCTCATCTAAGTCATACTCAGCAGCTGATATTGAGTTGCTCTTCATTGGGCTCCTCTTTGTTCTCAGCACAGATATCCCACTCTTTGATGGGAATTTGTACTAGCCCTAAGAGCCCTCTGCTGACTATTCACGACCTTGATGAGTGACTAATAAGAGAATGTTTGCATCAAAGGATACATCCAACCCTTGAATGTTTAAATCAACTTACAGAAAGCTCACTTACACTCTGGTAGAAAGAAGTATGCCTTGGAGACCTTGTGTTCTGGCATAAGCACCAGAGATGTTTACTTCTGTCTTATGGAAACAGTTGGCCCTCTTCCCTCTGAGGGTGGAACTTGTCCTGCTCAGTGGCCACATGGACTGGAGCGATTCTCAACAAACCCAGACCTGTATTAGGAAGAGATAAGCAGTTACTGATACTTCTAGAAAGCTGTTTGTGTGACAGAATGGACCTAACGTGTTTGCCACTCACTTTTATTTCACAAATTGGATCCTTTTTTTTTTTAATCCTGAGCAAGGTGAAGGATTTCTCTCATTCTTCAGCTTTGTTGAATAAAGACAGATTTGAGCACATCTTTTTTGCCAAACCTGCTCATAGGTTTAAGAACCAACATATGTTCCTAACACATTAAAAAGGGTTCCTTAGGTAACTACGTCAATAATTGTACCAGCTGAAGAGAGACCTGTTTTCTTTCTGATTATGATCACTTCTTGGGTGGTTAGTGGGTGCTGAAGTAAAAAGAACAATTTTTTTGTCTTCTTTGAACAGGAGGCATAGATTAAAACAATACCATACTCAAAATCCGTTGTCTGGATGTGTTCCTCATCTTAGTTTTATTTTGTAAAAGAACTTCTCACCCTTCAGCTCTTCACCTCTTCTTTCTTCACTTTCTTTAAGGTCAGCAAGATGCTTTAATACAGATATTCACAACACTTAAGCCCATCACTTGGGCTGTTGTGCATTTTTTTTTTTTCAGATCTGATCTCACAGGCCTGTCACGGTTTGTTTTAACTGTGTGACCTTAACATCCGGTGGCTAGCCGGTAGTTCTTTGCTGCATACTGACAGGATAGCTTTCTGCAATGCTCTCGTAAGAAGAGATTAAAATGTTCTGAAACATGGGAAGAGAGAGGTGAAGAAACAGTTAAGTGAATAGAGGGAGAGTAGCTTGGGCTCCTGGTTGTGCAGTTTAATTGGCAAAACATATTCGTTGAATATAAACATGTATATTTAATTGCATTGGCCTAAAGGTAAACATTCATGAAGTGTTTTTTCAGTGGTTAAGGATCTTACTGTAACTTTACGGGGGGGGACACCCCCAAATCTCTCCAACTAACATGCCGCGATTTCTTTTCCCTCCCACTTTTTTCCCAGTGAAAGGTCAGTCATCTAGCCTAAAGTTGACTTTGGTTTACGTGCCACTGTTGTTTCTCTGGAAGCATTGTTCAGAGGAGCTGTCCTACAGCAGTTTGAGTGGAACGTGATCCTTATTTAAAGAAAAGGCAAAAGCTATCCTGATGATGCATGGCAAAGCAGGAACAGCATGACAATATTTAATGGGCTACAACTCCCAGGCCTGGGCTGAGCTTTAACCAATTATCTTTTAGTCTGCAGAATTTGTATTAGGCTAGCTCCTTGCTCATTATTAACACCGGCAAGCTCAACTTTGGCAATGATGTGAAAGGAGAAATTGTAAAATACCAGGATCTCCTGTGTGGGATTTCTGTGGATTGTAGTGTTCCCAAGAGCTTCCGTTAGCAAGCTGTGCTCAGTCAGGAGCACAGAAGGAAGCTGAGGTCAGACACAGCTCTTAGCTGTGCACTGGCCAAAGCCCCCCAGCTGAGTCGGGGTGAAGACTTAATGATCTGAGCTTCTGTTGGGGCTGGCTTGGGTTATGGCCTTACGTGGAATTCCCTGTAAATCCTCCTGGATTCTCACTCTGCACAAGAACACGTGGCTCGCTGAGAGACAGCACTTCAAAGATGCAGCAGTTTTCTGACCTCTTTAAATGTTTCATCGTTTGATGATGAAGCTTGCCAGGTTTCAGGTACCGAGCCAGGGCTTTGTTCTTGTGACAAGCTTCCCCTTCATAATGAGCTCTTCTTGTGCCTTTTAAGAGCCAGAGCTACATGAGGTGGGGAGAAGAGGATCAGCTGGCATAGGCATTATTCCTGCAAAGGGCAAAGCAAGCAGAATATCTCCCAGAAGTGCTGGCAGAGGACTGTTTGTTAACAAGTTACACCAGTTTCAGGCTTTCCTCTGCTTGCTGCTGTCCTGCAGCTGCAACGTCGTGTGAGGAGGAGATGGAAGCCATGCCTGTGTTCGGTGTTGTGTTTATAGCAAATCATGGCTGTCTGAGTGATGATGAAAGAATGTGGGAGGAGAGGGGTCTTGAAGCATATCTAATAACCGAGATGCCACACAGGATGGATAGTTTTCAACAAAATTACCAAGCCAAGTCAAATTTGAATGAATTGGCTGTAATGTGTTCTGTGGACCAGCATGCTAAGGAAAATAAGGTGCTTACTCAAATTCTGGAAGTAGGAGGGAGTTCCAGCTCCCAAGAAGAATGCAGATAGCTTTTCCCATAAAAGTGTAACTGCATCAAGCTCCAGTGTTTAGCACAGTAGGAAAGAATCTTCTGATATTTCTTTGGTGGCAAAGGGGTAAGCCAAAAACGCATTTTCTTCATTCTGTAATGCCAATGAGAAGATTAAATCTGAAATTTCTGGGTCTCGCAGATGATAACAATGCATCTCCAAAGAGTGTAACAAGGACTGTGGTTTATTTAACATAGTGCTCTGAACGTCCCTTATTCCTCAGCTGAATGCAGCAGCTTGTAATTCAGTATCCATCTGTCTTGGATGTAATTCTTATTTGAAGCTTTGTGTTTTTTTAGCTGAAATTACATATTAATAAGAAAGTGGTGGTGGGGAAGCTACCCAGCTAATGTGCCCAGTTAGTTAAGAATCAAGTCACATTTTATTTACTTAAACCCATCTGTGCTTGTTTTGCCAGTAATATATTTGGTCTGCGGCCTGTGGACTATGCAGACAGTGAAAAGATGAAGTCTGTGCTAATGTTACCAGTGAAGAATGAATCATTTTCACTTAGCCAGCCCTCTGAGGTAAGTGTTTGGTGTGGTGGGGTTTTTTACTTTTTAAAAAAAAAAAAAAAAAAAGCATAAGTTTATGCTGTAAGTGATGAAGGCTTGGTCCTGGGTAGATTATTTAAGTCCTTGCCTTTACAGGGGGATTTAAAATAGGTTGGGGACCTTGGGTAGTATTTCTAGGCTGCATGCAGGATACTTACAATGGTATTTGGCATTATAGTAGCTTTATCTGGGAAAATGAAAGATATTTCTTGCAGTGGGGATTCATTGTAGAAGAATAAATACTGTTATTCCTGAACTATTGTTGATTGAACTTTGCTGTTGTTGGTGTTTTTCTGCATATTTAAATTTGCTGTATTTGCCAAACTGCCTGAAAGCAGTGGTAGTCCTTGCTCCAGGTGCTTTTCTTGCATCGTTCCAATATTGTCACTTGTCCAGCAATGAAGATATCAGCTCAATAGCTGAAAACAGCTTTGGGGGTATCATTTTTGTTTTTCTTTTCTTTTTTAATTTTGCCAAAGACTTCTATGGATTTGTGACCAAAATCAAGTTGTCCAGACTTATCATTATGAAATGCTTTGTGCTTCCTAATGAAAGGTGATTAAACTGAGCTGGCTGACACAAGCAGTCCTAATCTATTTCAGGGTGTACAGCCTGCTATGATCCCACCCCACTGAGGTAGTAAAATGTCTGTTGGCCAAAAGAAAACTGTTGCAGCTCAATCATCAAAAGTATGACTGTTGATCTGAGCTGTAGCAAATGCAAGATAACACAGCTCTACTGTCACAAGCTAAACAGATTTTGCATTGGCTTTGGGATGAGTGTGTGCCCAGTGGAAGGTTACCACCAGCTCATGTGGAGGACTTGATCCAAAACCTGAGGCTTTAGGGTACCTGGGTCTCACAGTTACATACTGTGGGATCTGGGAGTATATATCAAGACCCAGGAGCTGAAGTATCACACCCATATCAGCATAAAACTTAATCAATCATCATCTGTTGCTTTGAATTAATCCGAATTAAACATTCATTATTTCTAGAGCAACGTATTAGGGACTTCTCAGTAAAAGAAAATGCAGATGTTAATTTTACAGGTAACTCACACTTTGCTACAAGAAGGAGATTTTACTACTTTATTGGGAAATTTTTCTCCTCCAACACTGCAGTCAGCAGGGCTGTTTACATAATGTTCAACCAGCTAAATGTGCACACAGCAGTCTTTTTAAAACACAAAAACAACAAAAAAGGCTGATGCACAAGCTGGTTTTGGTAACTTCTATAAACTAAATAAAGCACCTCTAATGTCAAGCTTTTTTCTCTGGAACCGTTTTTTTATAGAAATTTAATTATGGACCCTGTCCACTAAGCTTGCCATGAATTGTTTTTCAAAATGCTTACTCTTATAAAGCTGCCAAGCAAGTTAGTTACTTTATTTGTTCCCAAACTCTCAGCTTACGTAGGATTCTCTCTTCATGCAGTCACAGAGCCCTAGCCAGCCAAGAGATGGACCTCTTGGCATACTGGGGAGCAGTCTTAGTTCAGAGCAGCAGAAACTGCTGAACAAGCTAGTGACAGTCCTGAAGGCTCGAAGGTGTACCGAATTTAACAGCACAGGTACGTAGTTGTGCTGAAATGTTTCTGTCCAAATGTGATAAATGATTACAGTTCTGCACTTCATGCATGGATGCTGGCTGCAACAATTCTTTTTATCATTATTAAATAACTGCAGTTACAGCAATAGTCGAATAATGGTGTGGTGTGTTCCATATAAACACGTTAAGCATTTGTGGTTCCTGGGGCAGGAGACTTCTTGGGGAGCCACAGTCTGACAAGATACTGCCTGTTATTTAAAATCCCTAAGTCTTGCTCGGAGACCTCTTCTCTTTACACTTTTTAGCAACTTTAAGTTCTCTGCTCATATGAGACATCATGAAAGCTTTTTATCTTCTAGAAGCCTTATGTAAATGGTGCCTTTTGACAGTGTATCACTGACAGTTGACAACTTTCTGCTTATGTGCTACCTTCCTTCAGATTTTGGTGTTCTTTATTAAGATGATGGAGCTGAATTACTGGGTTCACTTTTTTCTTTTTTGGGGTATTAATCCTTCCTATTAAGTTTTCTTTGGAGTGATGCTTCTGTTTGTGAAGGAAATGCTAAGGTAATTTTTCCCCTGCATCCCTTCACACCCTGAATACTGCTGCAGAGTTGCGCTGAGTTCTGTTAGATTTGTGTTAAAGCAGTGAGATACCACAGTAAGATCCTTGTCAGTCAGATAATTTTAAAAGGATTGATGAAAATACCCCATAAACCTGAGTCTCCTTTGAAGATTTAAGTGTTAGCTTAGAGCCGTAAAAATGTGACTTCCCTTTTGCACAGCAAGAACATGTTGAAACCCACAAAATCTCTAATAGCACTTCTACGTATTGTAGCTTAGTCTCAAAAATCACAACCTCTCTTCCCAGTACAAATAAATTCTAGCTTGTTCTTAAATAGTAATTAATTGCTTTTCAGGCATGGTTCTGATTTTTATGTGCTTTTATTTCTCCTGATGTAATCTTTTTCCTAGTAACTCATCTTGTTATCCCCGACGTTCCAATGCCAAGCACCGTCAAATGTTTGATGGCTGTTCTGACTGGATGTTGGGTCCTCAAGTTTGAATGTAAGTATTAAGCATATGGAATTCCTTCTTTTAAAAAAAAGGAATGGTGGATGGACTTGTAAACAAAATTCTTTTTCAACGACTTCCTTAATAGCACTGAATTCCACACAGAGATAACATTATGCTGACACATAACGGGATGGTTGAGGTTGGAAGGGACCCCTAAAGGTCATCTGGTCCAATGCCCTGCTCGAGCAGGGAGGGACCCCTGCAAGCAGCTTGGCCAGGCCTGTGTCCCAGTGGGTTTTGAAAAGAACGGCTCCTTGTCAGAAGTGGGATTCGAACCCACGCCTCCAGAGGAGACTGCGACCTGAACGCAGCGCCTTAGACCGCTCGGCCATCCTGACGGTGCTCATCCATGCTGGCCTAACAAAAAGTGTGAGGTTTTAGGGTTTTAAGCTCCTGAATGAGGAGATTTTTGTTAAATTCAATTACTCCTTCCTTGGTAAGTGTGTGCATTGCAGTACAGTATATACTGAGTTGGTCAAAGCAGCAGTGGGGAATGAACTTGTTCAGTGCTACCTTAAGGGTGATTTTGAAGATCCTTGAGAAATACCCTGAAAGAGGAGGGAAGGAATCTATCTAATTCCTGTATTTCTTAGGAGCAGCTTCCATTGAAATTGATAGGAAATTTTTGCTTGCTTCAGATATATGATCAAAGCCTGTAGGAAGGTAAGGTTTTGCCTATTTATATAGAAGCTGAGATCTTTTGAGAGTTAGAATTTATAACCAAAGGTATGCAGTCAGCTGATTTCAGCCCCTCTTTGTACTTTCTACGTTGGTTGAGAAAATTACTAGGCTCCATGCAACTGCAGGTAGGAACTACCAGGTATAGCTGTCTTGCTCATTCATCTAACAGCACACACAAATCACGTTACTTTTTTTTTTGTTTCTGTACATACGAGCTATGCAGACGAATGTTCTTCCACTACGACAGTAACCTCCAAGGAAAGATGTTTGCATAGTATCCCCTTAGCATGCAAGTAGTTGTCTTTGTGTTGTCTGTCATGTAATCCATCATTAGTTTTTATAGAGTGTGTGCTTTGCTATATGGCTGTGCTGTGGAGTTAGACCTTGAGTTCTGGTTTTTATAATTTCTAATGTACTTGTTAGTGTCTGCTTTCAGTGGAGTTGTAAAAGCCATCTTCTTCCCCTTGACCTTCGTGGCTAAGTCCTTTTAGCTAATAACCACACTACAAATGAGTTAATTATCCATGGAAAACTCATAGACAAATTTCATTCCAGTTTTTTACTGTGTGACTAAACAGAGTGTGAGGATTCTTTAACGGTCTGAATTTTCCACATTCACTAATGTTTTCGAAAGCACTGCTTAATGCTTCAAAAGGTGCAGAGTGGCCTTTCAAGTAAGGCACATCATCAGACTCTGACATTGGACACTTTTTACAGTGTTCATTTGGCTTCCTGATATATTTCTTCCATGATTTTTAAAGGGTCTGCTGAATCTGTGTACTCTCAGATGTTTTCTGCAATGCCTACAGTAGCTTCTGTTTGTAGGCTTAAGCACTCGCAAAAGGAAAATTGTGGTTTTTTTTACTGTGACTTTTGCAAATAGCAGTAACTTCTTGAATATCTAACACAGAGAAATACTGTTTATGCTTAAGCAGATGGGTTTAATAGCCTCCAGATGCTTTGCTGGTAGCAAAGGGGTGATAGTTTCCTGCTTGGAGGTGGGAATGCAGCAGGAAACTCAAAGGCCTAGAGGCGATTTTTGGGTTGGGTAACTGGAAAGGGTGTGTTCAGGTGATCTGGAACAATATCCTGTTTAAGACTGAAAAACTTTTGTGTGGTGAATCACTTTGATGCAAGTTTTTGGCTTCATTTGGTTCGGGAGGTCTGCATACCTTCACCGTATGCATCAGGGTTGTTTTCCTTCAGTTTATCTTCTTGCTAGTCAGTTGCTTGGAAAACTAATGTTGCTGGTAAAGGTATGTAGCTTTCTTCAGCTCAGTAGTAGGGAGATTAAATTAGTGAGACCTGAGTTTAAATCTTTGTGGAAGAACTTTATTTTTAGAAGTGTGATTAAAAAAATAGTTTAGAGTGGGGGTTATTCAGGGAATATTTTCATATTTTTTTGTTTGCAGCTGAATTTTATTTTGTGGCGTTAGAGTACTGATTAGTACAATCCTGACTGCTAATGCTCCCAGCCTAGTAAGCAACATACTACTTAAAAGCGAGTGATTCTCCTCCCTAGTGGGAAGTGTTAGTAATAACTCATGGGGTCTGATGCAGCTAAGTGCCTATAATTAACAGCACTACTCCATCTGTTCCCACCAGTCTGTTATTAGTCTTCTTCAGAGTCATTACAAGTTAAAGATTGTTATAACAAATAATGGGACTCCTGCTGATGGAACATTTGTCTAAGGAAAGGAGGTCTTTGCTTTTCTTCTTCATAACTTTCTCTCTTTATTTATCATGGCTTTTTGACTTCTGTTTGGATAACTCTCCTTACAAGTGATGCAAATAAACTTCCAAAAGTGTATGTGTACTCTGGCTTACTTCTTTCATAGCCACTGCAAATAAATTGGAGGTGTTGCTTATATTTTGGTGTTCCAAACTGCACACTTAAAGTAGATTCTAAATTTGTGTTAAAAAATGACATTGAATTATTTGAAAAACAAAGTTCAGTGTAGCCCTAATGAAATGCTGACTATCATGACAGTGAGTGAGGTTTTTTTTTTACCAGAAGGTAAGCTGTTTAACTGTGATTTCTAAAGTTAGGTTTATAGCCGTATATTTCTTATGTTAACTCTTTCATTATAGCAAAAAGCAGTTTTCTTCATTTGCTTGAATCTGTCTGTATAATTGTATGGTGCTTCTGTTTACACGTCTATACACATATAGAACATCCTCTAGCATCACTGGGGAAGTAATATGGAATTTTCCACCAGAGTTTGAGCAAAGAATAAGGCCTCTAAGAATTAGAGAGGCAGGATTTAAAATACATATATCTTGAGTTTGAGGCTTCCCTTTTGTCTTCAGGTGGAAGTTTTAAGATGAAAGGATGCCATTGCTATGCAATTTTAGAAGAAAAATTTCTCCTTACCACTTGCAGTTCGATATTTTCCATACATAATACACTGTCAGCAATATATCCGCTTTCAGAACAGCACAGAATTCAATTCAGACACTGTTGTCACTGTGCTCCTTGCCCTTGGCCATATTTTTCATTGGTTTCATTATTTTATTGCCCTCATTATTTCTGGGACTGCAATAGGGCACGAAGTAGCATATCATTATCCCTCTGCAAGTAGCCTGAGACAAAGATTCAAGTATTATTTTATTTCCCCTGTGCTTTTTGTAGATCATAGAACAAGGTAATTAAAACCAGCAGAAATCTTTAATAGCTTTTCAGCTGTTCTATTTTTCTTAAGCTCTGATTGTTATCTGTTAAAGCAGGGAATGAAAAACTGTCTCGGTAATAACACTCACTGAAACAAACTTGTGTCAGTCTTTGCAGCAAATTCTTTGAGAATTCAAAATATCTGCTGACTCCTTCATCTGTTTTACTTACCTGGAACAGCATCAATGATTCAGCTCTGATCACTTACAAGAATGCAAAAAATCCTGTGTTTCCTGTAAGGACTTGGAACAACTGGGAGTTGGCTGGAGGAGCCAGGGGACTGCATGACTGACATTTCAAGCAAGAGCATCTTCCTGAATTTCTTGGAGCGTCCTTATTTATGCTGTTAGACAAGGGAAGTGCAAAGCCTGTTTGAGCTCTTAGGCTCAGCTGTCTTTTTTCCACACGTAAATATCTTTTAGATAAAGATGTTATTTAAGACAAAGCTCTTTCTCCTTAAAGCAACCTAAGATTTTTGACCACTGGAGTTTCCCACTTGTTCTGTAGTTGGAGACTCATTTCAGCTGCAGGTGTAGAAAGATCTAATGTGCATATGTGTGTTCTTGTGCTGGGTGTGCAGCAGCAAGGGATGTTTCATGTCAGTAGGGTCTAAACTTCTCCACTCCTACAGTGGATGGCACCTCTTGGCAGGTGGGGAAGCAGTTTTGTGTCAAAGTCTTCACAAATTTGGACTGTGCAGCTGCTGGGATTCCCAGAGGAGAAAATGGGGGGTGCGAATGTCTGGAATGCGGTGTTTGCCTTTGTCTGCATGGCTGGGGTGTAGACTAGTTTGAAATAAGGTCTAAAGAAAAAAGAATCTGTTTCCAGTGCCCCCTAAGTTCTGTTCTGTGTCATCCAGAAGTTCAGTTCTTAATTAGCGAGTCTTTTCATTCTAATTCACTTTTGAAGAAAACCTTATATCAAGGAGCCCCCTTGTGAGGAAAAGGATGGGGGAGTGTTAGCTTATTGATTTAAAAGCATGTGACAAGATGCAGAGTGAGGATGAGCACTGCCAATGAAACTTAACCTAACCTCTGCACTTCAGCTACCTCCATTTAACTTTCTCCAGTCTAGAAAACAGCTGTGGGAAATGGTGGTTTCTTAAAGAAGATGGGACATTTGTGGGGTTTTTGTTTTCCAAATGAAGAGATGATTTACATATTACGTGCTCCTGGCTTCTGGGAATCAATGTTTAAGGACTTGCTAAGCATCTGCTCCATCATCTTTAATAAATATCATCTGGATTAACTTGTTAACTCCCGTTCTTAAGGAAGTTCATCTTAGTCTCTGCAGCATCTTGTGGCATTTCCATCTTTAGGAAAAATGGACTGTTTCACAAAGTGAAATCTCTACCCTGCTTCTGAAAATCTGCAGTTCTAAAGTTACTTTATAGGTTGATAAGAGAAGATACAAAAATTCTTTTCCATGCTTTGGCAGAGAGCAGTAATGTTCTTGAGGAAAGCAAATTGAAGATAGCTGTGCGAAATTCCTCTAAGACTTTGTCTCAGTCCAGTTTTCTTCCTTTCCTAGTAAAATAATCTCATGAAGCTTTACTCAATCTACATACAAGTCTTAAAACCCAGTGCAGAGTGAGCTGAGAAAATTTCAGTTGCGGTTTCTACCAGATCTTGGATGTGTAGTATTTTATCTTTGTTGCTCTCACATCTTTCTAAATTGCTTTTAGGTGTTCTGAAAGATTTTTGTGGCTAACCCCTGCTCTTTGCTTTATTAATGCAAATCCAACAAAACTCCACTGAGGCTAATTGAGTTACTGAGAGCTACCCGTGGGCATCTGTGGGTGATTATAACATGTTCTTGGCATCCAGTTTGTCTTGTACTTCACCCTGTTTAAATTGTTCTTGCTGATGCAGTTAGTTTCATTATAAACCTGTAAGACTTGCATGAACAAGGATTACAGGGCTCTGATCTCAAATTTTGCAAATAATGTTTTCTTTATTTCCAGTACTAGTAGCTACAGTCATATCAAAGGTCAATTAATGATGCCATTAGAGTGGGCTCCCTTTTAACCTGCTTGCTCCTTACATACTGGAAGGTGAGGAGGTTGGGGCAGATGTTCAGTGAAGTAATAAGGGTCAGTATAAGTAGTGATGCTTTACTGTTCTTGCTAATGAGGGGGAAAAAAAAAGGCAGCAGTATTCTTGCTAAATGTGGTGGCATCAAGCTAAAATGCAGTGGTATTAAACTATAACCTTATTTTTCCAATATTTTCTAGAGACCTTTAATGCAGGCTCTTTTTGCTAGATTTTGGTGCAACTGATCTTATTCATATCTACAAATTGCAAGTGTGAAATTAGCTACTTAAGAGGCTCTTAACTTCAAACATTCCATATTTCTATCAAAGAACCTTACGTGACCCTTCTGCATATGTGACCTTGCCTCCCAGCATCATCTTCTGTCAGGCAGGCAGCAAGCTTTATCAGTGAGTGCTTGCACACTTGTGATGGGCGTCACAAACCAGCTCTGACCCACATGAAATGGAAGAAAGCCACTTGTTTCGGTGGCTCAGAACTGATCCAGCTACTGTGATTAAACTAGAGGGCCATTAAAGCACAGTTGCAGTAATCACCCTCTTCTCTTTAGGGAAGAGAACATGCTAAATGAATAAACTCTATCACTCTCAAACCTGGTGAGATCAGAGCTCTTATTGGCAGTAGTATCAAGGAATAAACAGAATTGTTGAGATTCTGACTAAAAAAGTGATCTCATTCTGTCTTGTAACAAACTGGATTCTTAAGCAGATTTCCCTGGAAAGAATGCCCAGACTGTGAATTTGGGAAAGAAAATAATGCAACTCTGGTCTCTACCCCCCCTAAAATTGTGGGTGTCATCTCAAAAGTAAGCTTTCTTTCTCCTCTGCTTTTAGAAAGCTTCTTTAAGGCAGTTCTTGTCCTTCCAAGACTTAGAATCCTGTTCTGATTATTTTACATAAGTAAATAAGATATCCATGTCAATTTTAGAAGGGAGGTGGCATATTGATGGTGTCCTAATTGCTTTTCTAATTAGGATAATAGCAATTCTTTTTCAGTTTATTCCTTTGATTTAGCTTCCAGTGTCTTAGCATCAAGTTCTCACTGGTGGTTCTCTAATACAGTGCTGAGACAAATGAATCTGTAACTTCAGGTGTTCTGGGAATCAATTTAACATGACTACTGTTTGAAGTCAAAGGGTGTTGTGCCTATAACTTAAATAGGAGTACTCTGAGGTCAACAGAGCTTCTGGAAATGTCCCTGTAAAAGCAGTAGTGTTATGCCTTTGAGTACGGTATGGCGTTTTATTTCCTTTTATGTGTCCTCTTAATCAGGATGACACTCACCCTGATGGAGAGACTATTAAAAGGGAACTGTCATGTTATCCAGCCACTCATACGCATTAGCAGCTTTAAAATTAATAAGATCTACTTAGGAAAAAGACCTGGGCTTTATTGAGTCAACTTAGCTTAGAAGTTGTCATAGAAGATAAAGTCCCTAGCTGTATTTAAAAAAAAAAAATAAAATTTTAAACAATTAAAAGGCCTACAGTGTGCTCTAATCTATTTGTATTCATACTCTTAACTGTGAAATTGAGGCTTTCCAGCACAAGGTTGTCTTGTGGTGGTCATACCACACCTTAGAAGAAAGATAGAGCTTGCACATGCCTGCTGCTTCCAACAGACACCATACCACACCTGAAGGTAACGATGCTGTCTTTGAGAACCTCACTGAGATCCACTTGGAGTCACTGCATCTGCAAATGGTAGTGCAAAAGTAGTAAGCTAGAAAAAAGTGACTTGACACTAAGTATTGGGTGCGGAGGGAGAAAAATGAAACAAATGGAGAAGGGGCATTTAAGAATATAGACAATTGTGCAATGAAACACATTGTGAAGACAGAAATACAACTTTAGCACTGTCTTTTTGTCTCAAATATGAGACAGATGGATATTTCACTTTTTTGCTGATTTCTTTTCTTTAAATATTGTGGTATGTGAATCATTGAACACTTGAATACAAAATCTCTTTCTAGTATGCAGGGGTTGCTGAAGGGAGATGACCAACTTAGGATCAAGTCAGTCTGAACAAAGTCTGCAGTTAAAGGACGTAGTGGTCTCTACTACTTAATTATTTTTACTTCCTACTTCTTGTTAGGAAACCTTTCCCCATGGACAGATGTTCCTTAATTGCTCACCTTAGGGTTGTAAGCACCTTCCTCTAGCATCAGATGATATCAATTTTCTGGATGTATACCCTGACCATAGTTCTGATACAACATGCAATTTGTCTTGTTTTCTTATTCTTAATGCTCTCCTTCCACTGTTATCTTGTGTGGATTTGTGTCTGTCCAAACGATATTCTTACTACAGATTAACAGTGCTGTTGACAATAAGAAGATTGTATGTTGAAACCTGAAGCATCACATCTCCTGAGCTTGAGGATTGCAAAGCCTCTTTGCTACCTGCACACAGGCAAAGTGTTAGATAACTTCTTGAGATGTCCCTGAGCACAATGCTTCACAAAAAAGCATTTGTTCTTATTTGTCAAGTGTGGCAAGACCCATGAGTCAGAGCAAGTTCTGCTTCTACATCTTGCATGAAAAAATATGTTCTGGAGTCAATAATGCACTGTTTTTCCATCAGTAGGAAACATATGGAGAGTTTGTTGTTCCACAAAGGAGTGTAGGCCTAACAGTGTTACAGTGCTGCCTCTTAACATACTAATGTGTTTCTTTCTAAAAAAAAAAAAAAAAAAGCAATACACCTGGGCGCTAGGAATGTATGTTCAGGGCTTTTTACTCTGTCTGGAATACATAACTTCTGTGCCACCAATCTGTTCAGACACAGATCTCTTCTTATTCTAGCCTGCTAAGAAAAGTTAATGAGGACACTGATGATGCAAATATTGGCTAGACAAGTGGTGTGTTTGCATATTTCTAGTTTTTCAAGGAAACAAATATTTGTGATTCTTATGGATACAGTGAAGGACAACATATCTAGTTGAGTCTTGCTGTCTTGGCAGATTTTCGTTACAAGTAACAAGGAACTTTAGGGCCTACAAATTACTTGGAGAAACTGGCATGAAATGGATGGACATATGTATGCAAAACAGACTTGGTCTGTTTTCTGTGAAAATACACGTTCTTCTAATGTTACAGTCACTTCCATGGTTTGTTTTTATTTCTAAGGAAAGTAGCAGTACGAAACAACATCATAGTCTTCTGTATTCGTTCAACCTTTTATTACTTCCATATCAAATTTGCTCCATTTACAGATGCTGGCACTGGATGCTTAATTTGTGATGTACTCATCATATAAAAACTTCAGCTCTGTAGTGAATATCCTTGAAATCGAGCTTTTGATGGTAGATTGAAATAACTCATGTTCTTAATGAGTGGACAGTTCTGCTATTAAGTCTAGCTGAGATGACTTTTTACTTTACTGTGAGTGATGCCCATTAACATCTGCATTTTCTTGAAAGGAAAGAATAGGTTTATAAGTTTGAGGCAAATTGAGAGAGGAAATCCTGTTGAGTAGTGTTGATCAAATAAAATATTGGTATAGCCTTCAGATTTTTCTTGAGTTAGGAGTACTTCAAAAACAGTTTATCACTATGCATTGTTCTTGCCAATAATAAATATATGTTACTTTTCCAGAAAATACATTACTAGCTTCCTCTTCTAATGAGTTCATAGTAATGTTCCTTGAAGAAAGGAACAAAATAGGAAACAAAGGGAAAAAGTACAAACAATTAACCTTATACTTGTGCATGGAGGAAAATGTATATGTATAGTCATAGTGTCCAGCCAGTTGTGGTTTTCTATATAGGTTTATCCTTTTTTTCATCTAAGTAAATTGGAGGACTTCTAGTAACTAAAGCATGAATTCCTATTACATTTTGTGAGCTTGTGTAAACTGGTGGTAAATCACTGCTGGTTAGCTTTCAAGATCTCTCTAGGTTAAGATTAAATATTGGTACTTATTGCCATGGTATTCAAGTACCTTTATCAGTGATGCTTCTCTTGGGCTTTCTTCCTTTCTAGGATCAACACCCCTGTTTTCCTTATGTTTTTGTTCAGCTGGTTGTATTATTTTAGATATTGTGGTTCTCATATTTGCACAGCAGAAATAAGTTGCCTAAACAAGAAACACTGTGGGAGGAGTAAGGTACTACTAGAAAAGCTGCAACCTTAACAACACCGTAATCCTCATGGAATGGTTTGCAAAGTTTCTTTCTCGGGTAATTTTTATTAATGAGTACATTGTATTTGCAGGCAAAATGTTTCATCCTTGAATCGGTGACCACAGCAATTCCTCTTTCCAAAGTCAGGTCAGGTAGTACGTTCCACTAATGTTAGCAGTACATTAGCATCAGCACATTCTGGATTGGAAAAAATAACTAGCCTTAAAACAAGGTAAAACCACATTGACTCTAAAAGACAATCTCATTAGGCAGCAGTGGTAACAAAAATGAATGCCACTGTTAAAACCCCAGCCTAAATCTCCAGTTTCTGCTGATCTTGAAGACTTCGAGATCCCATCTGATTTATTTGAGGCCGTAGCTGCTCAAGAAACAGCTTTGTACTTGCTTTGTAATTGCTCTTTATCAGGCAATTGCTTCCGTTTCATAACTGCGGAGTTGGTTCTACATGCTGGCTTTAAGCTTCTAAATGATTAGCAATTTGACATCTGACATTAAGTGGCTGACCTTTAGTAGTGGTTAAGAGGAACCGCTAATAATTCCTTGTGTTTACAGCACTGATTTTAGTGTGATACTGCTTCTCTCCATCCGACCTACATCTTTACAACCACTATTGTAAATTCTTTTCCAGTTTAAAATGAAATCACTAACGTGTACAGGATGGGATGCTATTATGGATGCAGCATTTTGCATTACGAGTAATTCTTTTATCTTAGTGCAAATTTTTAGTTCCTGAAATGAAATGTCAAGCCTCTGTTAAAACATGGAACCTCTGTCTAAAAATAATGGTGAGAGTTAAAACTAATGGTTTCCTTATTGTGGTTTCTGTAGGGGTACGAGCCTGTCTGCAAAGTACAGTCCGAGAACAAGAAGAGAAGTATGAAATCCAAGGTGGCCCACAAAGAAGCCGGCTCAACAGAGAACAGCTGGTGGGTTTTATTGCTTGAGACAGATTGTCTGAATGACCTCTGGTTCACACATTTTTGCCCTTTGCCACATGGGCTGGTGCAATAGATGTAAAATTTTAATGTGGCCTTGTACAGAAATTTGATGATGTGCAAGGTGATTGAAAGAACCGCGAACATCCATAAAGCAGTCATTTTTCGCGATTAGTGGGTATGTTGCCATAACCTTGTCAGAGGGAACAGTTTATGGAAGAAGCTGCATGGGACAGGAAGTAATGCTGCTTTGGACCTCTCTGCTCAGCTTTAGAACATAGCTGAAATGATCTGAAAGTTGAAAGAGGAAAAAAAATGTTTGAATTACACCTTGTTTCTATATGGGAACTCTTTATATTTAATTTCTGGATTACCCTGGAGGAGTTCATTAAGTGTTTGTAATAGTAGCTGTGAATAGGCGTAGCGCATAGTTGAAGACCCTGTTGTGCTGGAAAATAATCAAACATAAGCAAGAATTCACCGTGTAAGCAAACTTTGCTCAATTGTATACTTATACTGAGGACTTTGTGTTAACTGTTCTAGCTTCTAGTGTTGATTATTTTCAATTGTACTTTTTGTTGGCACCGATCATTCAGTTTTGCTTTTTTCCTGTGTGCTCAGTTGGGTGGTCCTGTGTTTATGCTTCCTCTTTTTTTCCTTCCCTTAGCTGCCAAAGTTGTTTGATGGATGCTACTTCTATTTTCTGGGATCTTTCAGTAGTCACCAGAAGAGTGATCTTGTGGAGTTGGTCAAAGCAGCAGGAGGCCAAATTCTGATTAGGCAGCCAAAACCAGACAGTGATGTGACGCAGATGATCAACACGGTGGCATACCATGCAGAATCGACTTCTGACCAGCGGTTTTGTACTCAGTATGTCATCTATGATGTGTCTTCTAAATTCAAGCCAGAGAAAATTCGTCAGGGCAAAGTCTGGATGGCCCCCTCCAGCTGGATTATAGACTGTGTAATGTCATTTCAGCTGTTGCCTGTAAAGTGAACATCCCTGTCTCAAGAGCAAGATTAAAAAAAAAAAAAAAGTGAAAAAAAAAAGTGTTGACTCTTGAGCAGTTGGGAAACTCTGATAAATACTGGCCTGAAGCTATGATTTATGTTTTGCACTTGGAATACAGGAGAGCTTTGACCATGTAAATGAGTTGCTAAGTTCACTGTGATGTGCTGGAATAAATGACCTTACGATGGAGGAGGGAGGTAAAGATGCTGCATTGAAAAATGTGCCTTGGATTATTTAGTAAGCTTTATTTTTGCATTTAACTTCAGTGTAGTAATCAATGATATTTTGTAACTAAGATTTTGGAAAATGAAACCTTTTGCATTCTTGACGTAAATCAGACCTTCATGGGTGATAGAACATAACCCCATTTCTTTTGTGTTTAATATCCTTTGACAAGGATCTACTACTGTATGTGTCAAGATTTCCCAGCCAGGCCAGAATGTGTATTTTAAAAGCTTCTTTTTCATTTGAACATAGTCATTTGCCTGTATAGACACCTCTTCTCTCATATAGGGAACATCAAGTGTCATAACTTACTACAACTGAATGTTGTAGGAAATTCTTGGCATAGGGTAAGCCTTGTGGAAATTAAAATAGAACTAATGGCCTGAATTCATTTGAACAGAAACATTTTTGAAAATGCATCTTTAAATATTTTAATCTAAAATTCTTTATTTGTAGCAAGAGTAATGCTTTATTTGCTTCCATCCATCTTTGTGCCTGTAAATGTGTAATTTGAATTCAACACTATTTTCTGGAGGATTTTAAGAGTCAGAACGCTTAGTAAATTATAAACAAAAATATTCCTGTAAGTATAGATTGCTATCATGGTTACATGAAAAAATTAATGATCACGCAACAATTATGCCTTGCTTTGCACAATTGTACTTAAACTTGGCTGCATTGGAGCAGTACCTGATTCTTATGTATTTGTTACAGTTTTTAATTCTTTCCTCAAATTGATCATAAGTTATTGTTGATCTTGCTGCCTCACTCTGTGCTCTTGTGTCACGCAGTGCCTTACATCCCGTGTGTTCCTTTAGTTTGTGAATTCATAACTTAAAGATTGTGTCTTACCATGATACACAATGGAAATGATGGTTGTGGGATAAAATGAGGTTAGGGTTTTTATTGCTTGTAATAAAACTTACCTTGTCGGTCACTTCGGAGTGTCTTATTGCATGAGCTGAGCTGCAGAATAAGTACACAGTGTGTCTGTATCTCAACAGGTAAATGGGAATGGAAGTACTTCTCTGTGCACCTGATAAGCTGTTAAGAGGGCATATCCCATCTGCATGAGTAGTTCTGTAGCGTAAGAGTTTTGTGTAACCATTATGCTTGGAGATCCCATGCCCGTTTTAAATGTCCTCTGTAGAACTGTTAGAAATAGACGCTTCACAGATAATAGGTGTACTTTTCAATAGCAGCTACCAGAACCCAGTAGCTGGAGTGTCTTGATCTATCACTTATGCTAGACTGAATCATTGCTCTTCACTAAATGCAGTTCTCGAGTACTTGCGGGTCTGGGTGAGCAAGCAGAAATGTAAGGCTCATTAATAAATGGAGTAACAGGTAGGATGAATGTGTTTGGGGTTTTTGCGCACATAAACACTGGAAGCAAATAAGGCACTGAGTCAATACCGTGTGGACTTGGTCATTTATTTTAACAATTGTAGCACATTTTAACTTGATGTTTCATAGCACATCGATATACCTAATGGGGTATTCTTTGCAAAAGTAGCAGTGAGTCTCTGCAAAATTCGTAAACATGGAGCTTTTTTGCTCTCTGCCAGGAAGAAGTTTTGGTCCATCAGGCATCCCTTTCTATGATCCTACCTAAAGGCAGATCAGATTTACAAATTTTGAGCTATTGTTCCCTGGAAGCTGAGAAGAAGCTGTTAGAAAATTGCCATTTAAAAAAAAAAAAAAAGTCACTTATGATTTTGCACCCATTTAATTTGACTCCTTTGAATCAAGTCACATTCCCAAGCACAGTTACTATCAAATCATGTTAAGAATCCCTCCTTTTCTTGCTGAGGAGCAAGTCTTACCCCTCTAATTGAAGTATGCTTGAGATTAGCTCTGGCCACTCTCCTTCAGGGATTTGGAGATGGAACCTGGACAACTTACGCTTAAAGAGCCCGACAGAACTGGAATAAGTAGACTTCGATGCCAGAATTGAAGTGGTTGTCAAACGCTACTGAAGCAATGAGTAAGTATTTAAAAAAACAACCAAACAGAAAAACTAAAGTTCAGTGATGCAGACCCTGATTAATTCAGTGCTGCTAGTCATAAACAGAGGTATAGCACTTGGTTAAAGCAGGTCTAAAAAAATAAAAGTTCTTATAAGGATAAATCAAGTTCCTCAAACCAACGGATGGATTTTGGCTCACAAAAACAAGGTTATAAAATCATGAGTCATGTGGCAAAGGGTGGGGAGGGATCATTTTTCTCTGTTTTCAAGTGGCGCGTTGAGGGAGGCTAGTAGGAGGCAGGGTCAAAATAGAAGAGGTATTTCATGCCCCTCGAGTTGGCATGGGGCACTGATAGCTGATTTGAGTGTTATGGGGTTACAGCGTGGTATGAAGTAGGTTTCATCAGCAAAAATATGTTAAATGCTGCTAAGAAAATTGGTTATAACATGGGTTTGTGTCAGCATTCTCCTAAAATCCATATACTTGATGTGTGTTGATGACTGGGTCATTTTAAGAGGTAAAAAACAGTCTTGTATCCTGGATTATAGATGTTTTAATTAATCTTTTGTTTCTACCTCAAAAATGCTGTGAATCTCGGAAAGACTAATGATTTTTTCAGGCAGCTTCCCTTGAAATTTCTCTCCGTATTTCGTTATGAATTAGCTCACCTGGGACACCTGGTAGCACCTGCAGTAGCAAGGTCTGCAGCTCAGCGGCATCAGTTTAACATTGCTAATAGTTAATGGAAGATGTTGTTTTAAATCAATTTTGTACAACCTGTTTGTGTGGTCTAAGGGATAATATGAGTCCTGGTGAGTATTTTTTAATTATTATTTTTTTTTAATGGATAGTTGTGTGTATTGAAGTGAAGCATATCTGAGAGTATGGAGGTGCTTCCTTGCATCAGTGTCCTGGGTAGATCCCAGGGAATGCCATCACAAAATAGCTTATATTCCCATGTGTTTCTGCTGCTATTTGGTTACTTGTTTTTTATCCCTAAAAGATCCTCCCCCCATTCCTGTCTGAATTAACTGAGGTAAATTTTTGAGGGAGAGAGATTAATTTTCTTAAGAAATAAATGTATGCTGGGCAAGCCTGGGGACTGTAATTGGGATGCCTGGGGAAATAATTCTCTTTGGACTTCATTCCTGCAGCTGTAAACCCAAAACTGTCCTACGCTGAGGATTGGTTTGTTGTTATCTGAGAAGTGGCTTCTGAGGAAGAAGTGAGTGGCTCGTGAGAAGGTCCTGGAGTAAAGTGGGAGAGCCAGGAGCTAGGTTATTTCTGCAGGTGTTTGGGGGAAAGAACAGGCAAACAAACCAGCGATAGCAAGCAAGCTTTGGGTCTCAGAATGGGCACGTGGGAGATGCTCATGAGGTGAATTTTGATGTCAGATTAACCGATATTAATCAATTTGGCTCCCAACTCCTTTTTCTCACTTTCTCCCAGACTTTGCAAGAAAAATTCAAAGTAGGCTTGAATATTATTTTAAAATCTATAGGGAAAGGTCTTTGGACAGCCAGTAGTGGTTAGGAAGCGGGCAGTAGCGTCTCTTACGAACAAATGAAGATTCAGCTGTTTTTAAAAGCAGTACAGCATGTCCTGTCTTTTCAGACCACTTTGACTTAAATTAACGCTAGTTTAACTACCATTAAATTACCCTTAAAAGCCAAGGAACGCTTTGTATGTAATCAGGTGGGGGAAGGTGAGGAAGTTTCTCACCTTCCTTCTGTCTATTATTATATATATATTATATATATATATTTTTTGAAGATGTATTTGCTGTGGGTGCATCTTTTTTGAAGATGCTACCACGGTGAGTGCTGCTCACCGGGGCTGGTGCTGCTTTGAGCAGCTGGGGCAAGACAAAACCCAGCCTGGCTATAGTTTGGGTCCGGCTGGATCTCGTGGTCTGTAGCAAAATTTAACAATTTTCCTGCAGAATAAAAGACCTGGAAGAACATTAAAAAAAAAAAATCTAATTGGGGGCCTTTTAATTGAATTAAATATTAATACAGCTAATGCGATCGATACCGTATTGATTACGTTAGCCACAATAATGTTTAATTCAATAAGTCTGCGGTGCTGGACCTTTTCCTTCCCTGTATTTATTCTATATTGTGCAGCAGCACAATGCCCTTATGCTCTGCCCTAGTCTCGTGCTGGGGGATCAGAGACAATATTGCTGTTAGTGTAAGTATTGCCCGTGACCCCCATACACATTGCTTCTGGAACCCGGGTCCGATGTGATGCTCCAGTCCCTCCCTTAGCAGCTGAGTCCCAGCAGCTGTGTCAAAACGGGAAGATTTCCTCCCCATAAGCTCCCTAACGTGCTTCCGAAGGGGTGCCAGGTTCTGGCTTTAAACTCAGCCAACCTTGAAGAATTTTATTTGTGGTTGTAAGCAGAAGGTTTTTATTAAATTAAATTTCATGGTTTTGTTTAACTGAAAAATCAGAGGCAGATGTTGTCCCCAGTTCAATCCACTTACAGTACAAGCTTTCTGGCCTCTGTTTTATTTATTTATTTATCTATCTATCTATCTATTTATTTATTTATTTATTGCTATGTTATTCTTGTTTCATTCCACCTACGTTTGTTGAATCCAAGGAAAATCCCATTTTTTTTTCCGTGTGTTTGCTCCTCAGCTAAGCAGCAGGGCTGGTAGGTACCAGCATGAGTTCACACCAATGGTTTCTGGCTGCCTTTTGGGGTAAATGGGGCTGGGCTGCGGGCTCCTCCGCTTTAGGAAGGTGGCTGTGAGCTGTGGCTGCTGAGGAGGCTAAATCATAATTTTCTTCTGTGCCCTACAGGTGATAAATCTTTGTACATGTTTAAATATTTGATCACGGTGGCGAAACACGTCTGAGTGCAGCAGGGAAAGAGGCTATAACCAGCCCTTGGGATGTGTTGCGTATTCCCACACCTAATTAGAGCACATTAAGGTAACTATTGAAACTGTCTTTGCGTATTAAATGATAATATCCACTTCTCCTGCTTTCCTTCTTTCCCCTTCACATCCCTGAAAGAGAAGCGCTTGAGTGAAGAAAACCTCAAATAAAGACATTTGAGGCTGTTTTGTGTTTGGAGAGCCAGGGTCACCCCACCTCGTTCAGCTCCTGCTTCACACCGTGCCATGAACACGGGGTGAAGCTTCCAGTGCTCAGCTCATCACCAGTGCTCAGCTTCCAGACCTTCCCCTCTCCAGGCCCTTTTTGCTGGGTTTCTGTGCCCAGAGCAAACCTGGGAGCTGGCTTTAGTCCTTCTGCACTTGCAACCACCTCTGTCCCTGCCATGCCCACGCTGGATTTTTACAGATATTCCCTGCGTTACAACATCTGCACACCGCGGTTCCCCGACGTTTCCTTCTAATGGATTTTGCATTAGTAGCTAGTATCGGGAAATCTAGTACCAAAAGGTTAATTTACATCCATTAGTCCTTTCCCCTCCTTCCCTCCCCTTTTTCACGTGCTAGTAGAAGACGACCAATTTCAGTAAATACATTAGGCCTAGGAGAAAGTCCGGAAGCACTTGAAACTCTCTATGTGCAAAGCTGTGGGGCTGTTAATATTGTCCTGCCTGAGCACTGCAGGATTTGCAGATGTTGAGTGATACTTGTCAAGCACTTTCCAGACTCCACGATCTTTCTTTTCCTCACGAAAAGAGCTGGGGTTTTGAGACCAGTTTTTTTGTTGCTGAGTGGATTACTTTGACTTGTCTATGTCCTGCATGAAGCTGGGCTTTCACCTGGGTGCTCTCAGCTCTGGGCAAGCTACGGAGGAGCGATACCAGGGCACCGGGTGGACAACCAAGCTCACTTCTCCTGGAGCAGGACTGTTCCTGGACCTGCAGCAGATAGTTTTCTCCCTCCTCCCCAAAAAGCCCATGTAACAATTTATTTCTTGCTAATTGGAGCAAAGCTGAACCCCAAGTATATCTCATTGCCTTCCCTGACCTGCACTTCAGACTTTTCTGAAGCTTTTCCCATCTATTACTCTAATGACCTCAAGTCGCAAGCGGGTGGAGGACTGGCGATTTGTTTTGCTTCCTGATGTGTTTATGATTTGCAGAACGGGCTTTGTTCTTTAACTGAAAACTTATATTTTAGCAAGGCAGCCCTTTGAAAGTTAAGAGTTTAGGTCATGATACTGGCACGCTGGTTGTCTTCACGCTTAGCACCCAGTCGGCCTTGCCTTTGGAGCCTCCTCCCAACACCCTACTGGAGAGCCCCAGCACCACCCTCCTCCTGCACCTTCTCCGTGTTATTTCCAGGTACCATGCCGTTATTGAGGCTATATAGCATGAGTACATGCTCTAAAATCTGTGGCCCCTGGAGAAAAAAGGTGCAACATGCCCGTGCCCCTGACGTTAACCAACTGTTCTCCAGATCCCAGGTAAGCTTTCCTTTTCTGGATACCCACTGACTTGAAGATGTTTAGGTGAAATTAGGGGTGCACAAGCAACGCTGGATATGCAAGTCGAAAATGATGCAGGATCAAGGCCAAAAGGAAAAAAAATCCTGTGTGCTTTGATTTCACTTAATGAGAAACCATTCACATCTTCCCATTTCTGATCCGTATCTTTCCATTTCTATTCTAATGGTAACTACTGTAGCAGTTTATTAACAGAGAAATCATTTGATGGCTTTCACATATTTCCATACTTCAACTATCTAACAACCTATTGATTCAATGGCTTGGCAGCATTCCTGATTGAGGAGCTGGAGTTTGATTTTTTTTTTCTTTTTTTTTTCTTTTTTTTTGAAGCACTTTGATCATTTTGCATGCAAAGGATAATTATTTTTGTGGTTGAAACAAGGGATGGATTGCAGATCGATGGAGTCCGCTGTATGTTCTTGTGTGTAATCCCTGCCGCACCCCATCAGAGCATTTTCTTATGGAGGAAGCTTGAAGAATTATTTGTGGCTTGGATTTCTGATCCCTGGATTACTACAGCCAGCGATGGAAAGGTATGCCACACACCTGCAGGGAGGTAATCTGCCGAAAGACCACAACATTAGCTGATGATCATACTGAGCCAGCAGTGTGCCCTGGCAGCCAGGAGGGCCAACCGTATCCTGGGGTGCATCAAGCACGGCATCGCTAGTCGGTCGAGGGAAGGGATTGTCCCGCTCTACTCTGCGCTGGTGCGGCCTCACCTCGAGTACTGTGTGCAGTTCTGGGCACCACAGTACAAAGAGGGCGTGAAACTGTTGGAGAGTGTCCAGAGGAGGGCGACGAAGATGGTGAAGGGCCTAGAGGGGAAGACGTATGAGGAGCGGCTGAGGTCACTTGGCCTGTTCAGCCTGGAGAAGAGGAGGCTGAGGGGGGACCTCATCGCAGTCTACAACTTCCTCGCGAGGGAGAGTGGAGAGGCAGGTGACCTATTCTCCGCTATCACCAGTGATAGGACCCGCGGGAACGGTGTCAAGCTGAGGCAAGGGAGGTTTAGGCTGGACATCAGGAAGAGGTTCTTCACCGAGGGGGTGGTCGCACGCTGGAACAGGCTCCCCAGTGAAGTAGTCACTGCACCGAGCCTGTCTGAATTTAAGAAGCGATTGCACTGTGCACTTAGCCACATGGTCTAAACTTTTGGTCAGACCTGTGCGGTGCCAGGAGTTGGACTTGATGATCCTTATGGGTCCCTTCCAACTCAGGATATTCTATGATTCTATGATTCTATGATTCTATGATTCTATGATACTGTTATTAAAGCTGCTAAAATCACTGTTATTATTATATTGGGAAAAAGAGAAACATTTGACCTCTAGGAGGAGAAGCAGTGTCCCCGCAGGGCTTTTTGTGCCTGTGACCCTAAAACAGGTCTCCTAACTGGTTTGTTAATCACTCACACACCGTGCTGAGATGGCCCAGCTTGATCATGCAATGCCTAGGTGACCCCAGGACCTATTGGGAATAAGGCACTGGGAGGTCTTGAATTACAGGTTAGTCATTTTCCCGTCTCATATATCACAGACTGAAAGCTTTATGACTTCAGAGCTTACTGTATTAATTTTATGCATGAGCGCTTTATTTTTGCCATACGCGATATATCACCGGCTTACTAGAGCAAAATATCATTAGACCTGGAAAGGGATTTGGTCACTTACACTTTGTCACCAAGGATCATTGCGCGTAGATTATGTAGGGCCGTACGGTGCCATTTCTCATGTGTTTATTAAGCGATTATAAATATCGAGCAGCGTGCCTTCAGGGGACACTTGAGATCTGTTATTGTAGCCACATTTCATTTAGAAAGATGGCACACGCCATGATTTGTGTCTCGGGAGGGACTGTCGGAGAGTTTGTCTCAGGAGAAGACATCCCTTAGTGGTGGGAGCAGAAGGGCCCGAGCTGCCATCGTTGTGTCTCCTCTCCCATCCCTTTTTTTTTTTCCTCCAGAAAAAAAGAAGAATTAAAAAAAAGTTATAATGCATCCTGCATGAGAGTCACTGAAGGCTGGGCCTCTTCTGGAGACCAATTCCTCTTTAGGTATTTACTGGAAATTTTAAAATGTTTCCTGCTGGGTGTGTAAAGCACAACCTGAAAGTGTGGCTCTTCTCTATCTCTGTATTTCCACTTACAACTGAACAACAGAAGCCCACCTTTGATTAAGTGATCCACGGAAGAAAAAAAAATGCAATCTGCCTCTCAAATGTTAATTAATACTTCCGTGATTCATTAATGAAAAGGACCGAGACAAGAAGAAGTAGGCAAGCAGGAAAGAGCCTGCATAAATTCATGAGCAGCCCTGATGGAAGTCTGCGCTGAGACCAAGCAGTGTTTGCAGGAAAATGGGGTAAAAAAGGTCTGCAGCAGGCCCCCGGAGGAGGAGGAGGCATTGCCTTGTGTTACATGATGGCGTGCTTTTATTAGTTTGATGGTGTGCGGCGAGACTATTTCTCTTGGAAATGGGTCTTTGGTTAACACTTCATTTTCCTTCCCAAAGTCAGCTCTCGCTGGCAGCGATATGAAGCACAGCTCCCTGCAATTGGCTGGCCCCAAACTTTATTAATACCACTTGTTGCTGCCGTAAATGATCTGTTTCAGGACAAGTAATAAAGCTCTTCTTTTGCAGGTAAGCATGCCCTTGCCTGTTATTGCATGGAGTTTCCACAGCAGGGAGAGAATGAAAAATCTGTTAATAAAAAATAAGAAGAATAAAGCTCATAATACGTTGCATACACTGTTATATCACTTTTATACTGGCTGCTTCTCTTTAGGAATTGGAGGTCAGGCACTAATTTAACTAAATTGGACCTTTTTTGATGTGATCTATCCTACTGATATCACATTTCCAGTCATTTTCACATGGATCCAAATGACAGCGTCTGGAAAACCACCAGCCGCACTTCTGCAGACCCACAAAGGGCACAAGTTTCCAGGGTGGTGCAGGTCCCATACATTGGCATTAACATACATTCATCTTCGAGTGGACATGAGAAAATTGGATTGTGGGACCTGCTACTCTTACCCAGGGGAATAATTTTAAGCGTGATGAATGGAGCTTCTGATATCAGGGCTGGGGAAGGGCAGGAGATGCCTGGTGTCCCCTCTGCTGGTTGCAGCCCTGTAGCATGAAGCCAGGTCTTCTTTTCCAGTAGCAGACTCTGGCCCAAATTTGTGCTTATTTGAAGGGAATGTGACTCAGCTGTTTTTGTGCTTCTTTCTTGCCGTGTTTTCTAACCTCCTCAATGTCTCTTCTCTCTTGAATGGTAACAGAAAGGCTGTGACACCTCAAGGTTTCCCTAGGACAAGGCTTGAGAATGGTCACCCGCTGGCTGCCCCAGCACAGGGAGGTAACACAACCCTTGCTACGTACTGTAATGGTTTACAAGAGGTGGGACTGCAAATGATGCCTCGGTCCCCAGACTCCAGCTGGATGGAGACCGAGCTTGGATCTTGGGTCTTGGATCTCTGCAACCAAGAGAAGCAGGCAGGAAAACTCCATCGTCTCGTGGCCCTTGTGATATCTCCACCTGGGAGGAATTATATCCCCAATTTCCCTGCGCTGTCCCCTTGCTGGGGAGGAAATCCTTCACCCTCAGGGAAATTTTAACAGAGCAGGGGTCATGAAGAGTGGCTCCCACGTGCCCCAAGTGCCTTCTGCTCCTTGCCCTGGGCTTCTTTCTATTTGATATTTCTCATGCTGCTGACAAAACAGTGGGATTTAGGAGGTTTTAGTAAAACCATGAAGGCTAACACATCCTACGGGACTTCACGCCATGGTAACAAACAGGCTTTATTTTCCAGGCGTGTCTCCATATGTTTTCTTTTAATGCTGGCGGGGCAGGGAGGGGTAACGCTGCTGTTTGTTTAGAGATGCAATTAACCCAAGTGCAGGGGGCTGCAGCAAGCCAAGAGAATAACCTTGAATCCAGAGAAAGTTAGGGGAAATTTAAAGCCATCTGCAGCTCCAATGGGTCCCTGCGCACCCCTTTTGCTCACAGTTTCTATTCATGCTGATAAAGTGCCAGAAGATATGCAATACAATGGAAAATTGCTTCTTTGGGTATCATAGCATCTTGACTTAGAAGTGCTTTAACCTTGGCCTCATGCTTCCTGCGGGGCCTGTTGTCTTTGCTGCAGAAGTGCCGACACCAGCCGGGAGCGTGCAGAATTTTTCATTCGAGTAAAATTAAAGCCAGAAACCTTTTACCATCCTCTCAATTCCAGGCATGTTCTACCTGCATTAAATTGAGCTTAATGGACTGCAAAACGAGCATTTCAGCACGTATGGGAGTGGGTTATTTGCAAGAGGACAGGTTCCTCACGTCCCCTTTCCCCCCAGCCCTGCCATTCCCTGGGACCGCGCGCATCCATCCACGTGGGGGACGAAGACATCGCTAACACAGCAAGGCTCCAGAGCAAATCCACGGAAAAAGCCTTCCAAAAAGCCTTTGAGGTGGGCACCACGACGCTCCGTTTCTGCAGACGGCTCCAAGGCATGGGCTGCAGCCTCCAGCCTGGCTTCATCGTTATCGTCATGCATCAAAACCCAACAACAATTTACTCCACACTGCTCTGCCACTCATTCAGATCTCAACCTGCAGCCACGGTGGCCAAAGGGTGTCCAAGGCAGAGCCAGCCTCTGCATGGCCTGAAGGGTGGATCGAGGTCATGGTCTGCCTAGAAAATCCTGTGTATTTAACCCTGCTATGGCTTAACCCAAACCCATAGACACCCCCCAACGCTATCCCCAAATTGCTTCTGGAAATGTAGGAGGTACATCTGCAACTATAAATATATATATGGTGTGTTAAATATACGCATGCAGACACTTCCTTTCAGTATGTTATTGCTCCGTTCTCTGTGTTTTAAAAGCTAACCTTCCCCACTACAAAGGTAGGTCCATTTTCAAGAAATTTGTCATTTTCTATATTGAATCGCTGTTGCAAAAACATATAATTTTGCCATATAAAAGGCATTCATTCACTATACATTCACAGGGCCCTTCTTTTCCCTTCAACAGCCGCCGAAGAGAAACACATTATTGCTCATGCTGTGCCAGAGGCTGCGGGTTTGCTCTTTGGCTTCATGTTTTGCAGCTCTGTGCTGATGCTGTGTGGCTCCAGGCTCCCTGCAGTGGGGACAGGGACGGTCATGTCCAGTGGGACTCAGCTCACGATGTGCCACATGACGTATTAACGAGGATGGAGGAAAGCAATGCTCTCTGGGAGAGCTTTGCCACTGTTTGGGGGACACTTTGGGGTTAAAAAGTGGCACCAAAGTGAGACTAGGGGTAAAGGTCCCCAGGAGGAAGGATTGCCTTTCTAGCGCCACGCATGTTTCTCTTTTTCTCCGTATCTTCCACCATTCCTGGGCCAGCCGTGCAGCTTCGCTGCAGCTGGGGTTTTGCCCAGGGGAAATATTTGTGTGCTTCCCTCCACAATCACTTTTCCATCTGCAGAAGTCTCTATTCCTCACATTGAAAGTGTTGCCTGTAAGACCCTGCTCTTCTCTTACTCCATTTCAAGGGCATTCATTGCCTTTTTCTATTTACACGCCCCGGGCTGTACCATTTCTTACTCTGTGCTCTTCATCCCTCATCTTTCCAGCCCAAATCTCCACCTTCCCTGGCTCTCTTCCTTACCAAGTGCCTGTCCTTCTCTCTATCCTTCACCAGTTCCCTCCCTTTTGGTCACATTTTCATCTCCTCTGTCTCCCATTTAATCTCTGACCTAACCTGGGCCAGTCCAGCTGTTACAGTGGTAGCATCATTTGGCCGTCATCATGATCATCATCCATCCATCCATCCATCCATGCATCCATCCATCCATCCATCCATCCATCCATCCATCCACCCATCCACCTACCCACCCACCCACCCATCCCTATCTCAGTCTGCAGACCCCGTAGTCCCAGATGGCCTTACAAATGAGCTCGCACGTATGGGGTCCTGGAGATGTGCCACCTGCTACAAGGACATCCTGTGTCATGCGCCCTGTCGAACCTGTGCAGCTCTGAGCACAACCCTGCTGCAATCCAAACCTGTCCCTGAGCTTCAGCCCAGGGGAACGGGAAGGACGGGGGGAGGTTGTGCTCCTCCATCAAATAACACATGCATCAGACACCTTTCCCTTGAGACGGCAGCCCCTGGAAGCCCAAGACGAACCTTTCAACAAGATGAAAGAGATGGTATTAATTGCTATCGATCATGGGTCAACAAATTAAATTGCATCTGCAACTGCATCTCTGAAAGGTCTAAATGAGAAGAGTAGTTAATGGGTCTGGCTGGCCCAGAGCTGTGATTAATTAAAGGGAGAAATGAACTAAAACACGTACACACACACACACACAAAAAAAAAAGCGGAAAGAAAGGAGTTTGAAATGAGGTTGAAATTCTTTCTAAATAAACAGGTTCAGAAGAAAAAGAAAAAAAAAGAAGAAGAAAAAAAAAGGTGCATCTGGGGAGAGCTGGATGGGATTTCAATTCCGGATCCACTATGTTGGACCTGAGGCTGGCTGCTATGATGATTTTGGGGTTTCTGTTCTGAGTACCCCAGGTGCAGCTGAAGCACTGCCCACAGGTGACCCATGCATCTTTCATGCAAATCTGCAGAAAAGCCGATTTGTGCTCATTGCTGTCCCAGCCCCACCACTGCTGAGGCACTCAGTAGAGCAACGGGATCCCCCAGCAGGACCTGGTGCCTAACACTGCTCGATTTGGGGGAACCAGATCCCTTCTGAGGTCTAAGCCAGGACCTCTTGGTGCCCCCACGTCCATGCTCCTGGGAGTGATGCTCCAGCTCGTGGTGCGTGGTCCCCGGGGCTCCCTTTGGATTTATTTATTTAATTATTTATTTTGATTTAAAAATTGTGGGGGGAAATAACGTGCTAGTGATCCACCTCGCCACGGGCAGAGCAGAACCACAAGGGCTTTCCCATGGGGAGCTGGGGCAAGAGAGCAAGGGTGCTGCCGCTGCTTCTTGGAAATAATTAACTAGCACAGCATGGGATGTAGATGGCGTTTAATTAATAATGAGGAAAATAATAATATGTGGCACGTATAGCGCTGCACTTGTTCCAAGCACTGTACAAACATTAACTACAGTAATTAAGCTGTAATTAATTAGAGTAACCGCTAATCACTGTAAATAATGATGCATCTGGAGGTAGCGAAAGGAGTCTGCGGGCTGAAAGCAAAGTTCTGGGTTTGGGAAGTGGCATCGAATATAAAATGGCACCTGTGGGGGGACCAAGCGCATGGAGGGGCCGGAGCTGGCGGCGGTGTGATGGGGAATCGGGGTCAGCAGAGTCACATACACCACAGATGGAGAATTTTGTTTTTAGCATTTTTTTTTTTTTTTGCTGGTTCATACACTTTATATTTAACAAAATAATTTTTTAATAATATAGTCTTTTACACATCAAATATTGTTTCTAGAACCCCCATTTTTTTTTTTTTACAGAATAGTTTGTTTTTTGTTTTTTGTTTTTTGTTTTTTTTTTCTCCCTAGTTTCAGGCACACTATTGTTTGAAAATGAAGATGGGTAGTCACTGACAGGCAACAGCTTACAAATAAACGTGACGATGGCTTCGCTCATGGTGCTCTGCAGGGAGGAAATTCTCAGCAGCAGCACGGCCAGCACCGCCCTAGTGCTTGTCCTGTGACAGCTGAGGACCTGCCCCCTGCCGAAACACAAAATGGGGAAGAAATAAAAATATAAAGGCAGCGGTGCATCATCGATGAGTGTGCTGACTGGTTTCAGTGGAGGATGCCGTGGGCAGGATTTGCTGTCGTCGCCGCGCAGAGCAGGTGCTGGGCTGACATCTGGCCAAAATGATGGTGATGGGCAAAAAGCAGCAACCGGACCGTGGGTAGAGGAGGGACCCTGGTGGCTTTTCCCTCGCCGTACTGGCACGAAGGGGAACTGGTGCGTGAGGGTTTGGTCCCTGCTGCCCCAGGACATGGCCAGCGTGTCCCAGCCCTCCCATGCTTGTGGCTTTGGCTGCTCCCAGGAACACGGGTGGCTGTGCCCTGGCCCCCGAGGAGAGCCCCAGGCTCTCTCCACCACCCCAACGGGACATCACATCCAGAGATGAGCCAAGCCCCAACCCAAGCCCCCAAAACTCCCTTCCTGTGTAAGCTTGGCCCCAAATATCACAGGGAGAATAACTGGCCCAAGAGAAAGAGCTGGGGAGAAACCTCTCAAACCCAGGGGAGCAGCTGCTTTCCTGACGTCCTTGCAACAATGTTGGTGACCAGGTAGGAGTCCTCATCTGCCTTGTCCCCACGCGGTGGGGAAGGTGTAGCACAGGTACAGCTCACCTCGTGGCCATCCAACCTCATACCCATGCATCCATCTCCATCCTCCTGCAGGGCATCTTCCCGTTGTGTTTCTCAGCCCCATTCTCCCCTTTTGGTCTATGTTTCCCCCCGCCCCCGCTGTCATAGACACAATAGAAATTACCCATTGCTTCGCTCATAGCTGTATTGCCCCGACCGTCCCAGCTCAGGAAGAGGCTTAAAAAAAAAACATAATAAATAAATCATGACAGCAAAAGAAATTAAGTAACCGTGAAAAAACGCGGTCCACTCCGTAGAAAGTGAGAGCAGTGGATGAACCAGTGCCTCGGAGGCGTCGCCAGTCAAAGAGCTTGCACAGAGTTTTTTTTTTTTGTTTTGTTTTGCTTTTTTTTTTTTCCTTTTTTCTCCCCAGATCTCACCGCCGAATCCCTCCCGAGCGCTGATGATTACCAAAGCGGAGCGGCTGCCCAGGTGCTGGAGGATACATGGGGTGTAAAGCAAGGGATGGGGGGGGGGGACCCCCCCTCCCACGAGGAACCCCTCGGAGCCCCCGGGGGCTTTGCTGGTGACCCTGCTGCGGCCGGCGGGGGTGGGAAGCGCCGGGGGTTGTGCCGCTACAGCGCCTGCTTGCCCTGGCACTCGCGCTTGGAGCACTGCGCCGGCTTCCACCAGTCCCCGTTGTGGCAGTGGCAGATGTTGCAGTCGTCCACCTTCACCTCGATGCCGGCCGGGATGATGGTGGTTCCTGCAAAGCAGTTGGGACCTGCGAAAACACGTGGTAGAAATGAATACACTTTATTTTTTATATATAAAAGATTTAATTTTATTAAGTCGGGTATGACCTGGCATTTCATCCTGCCCAGGGGGCTGTGGCTGCCCCCTCCCTTAGGACTCCGGGGAGAAGCAGGCTTTTGCTCCAGCCAAGGAAATTCAGCATCAGGTGTTGAAAAAGTTAAGTGGTCATGGGAGATGGGGATGTTTTAAGGCTGCTTTCAGCCGGGGATTGCACCAGACAACCCCCAAAGGTCCCTCCAACCTCCGCTTCGGGGCCAGGAGTTACCAGCCACGGGCATTCAGGGAAACGGAAAGGCCAAACTCTGTATACACACACACACACATAAAATCTCTGCGTGGCTTTTTTGGCACCCATGTGGCTGAGAAAAATCTTCCAGCAAGGTCTGCAAGGCTGAAGGGGCACGAAGGGGTCAACAGGCACACGGCTGCCTTCCAGCAGTGGGGCAAGACCTGAGCTCTCTGCACGGCATCTCGGGGTTGCTTTTTTTACAGCAGATTTACTCTGCCACCAGCCAACGACACCCAGGGGAATACGTGAGGGAAGGCTGAGGTCCCCAGATCCCCCATTCTGGGGACAAATCAATGGGGAAGGGAAAAATGCAGCTATTTGGGGTAAGTCAGAGGAACCGGAGGTGAGGAGGAGCTGTGGGGAACGAACAAAGCAGCACTGAGCACCCCCGGGCTGTCCCGATCAGGCCACCCGAGGGACCAGCTGTGGTCAGAGGCTGGAGAGAAAGGGAGAAGTACAGGAAGTGGGGTTGATTTTATTTTTCTCTTTTACCAAACGGGTGGAAACCTGGCTTTGGGCTCTACTGACAACTGCCTCCCTGGGAGATGCCTCGCTGCCTTCTCAGGATCATCCCTCTCTTTTATCAGGCCTCTGTTCTTTTAATTTAGGCCAACACATCACCGCTCCAGATGATTTTTTTTCTCTGCATGCTCTCTAAATAGCCACTGACAGCCACCAAACCGATATGTTCTCCTCGGCACACCACAGCCAGCTGGCTGGAGCACTCTGCCTCCTCTCTCTCTGCTCTCCACCGCTCACCCAGAGCAAAACATTAAATTCCCACCGCCCCAAATCCAGCACCATCCCCGTCAGCCATCCCATTTTTACCCCTACCTGAACCTTTCCCACCTCGGATCCACAAGTGAGTCCTGGTTTTCCAAACCTGTTGGCAGCATCACACCCCGTGCTGAGGTACGAGGAAGATGCGCTCAGTGGGAAACTTGCTCTGCTGAAATGTAGTGGAAAATAACCCCCAGACATGTGGCATTTTCTATCTTTTTCTTGCAATGGCATGGTCACTGGCAAGTCTTTGAGCAATGCTGGGTTTTTATAGAGATGGCAGCTGCTCCACTGCCACAAAGACACCAAACAGCACTTGTGAATGTGACATCGAGGAGCTGCAGCCTGCAACGCCATGACCAGATTACATGGCACAAAATAAATTCAATATACATATTTTCACACTCTGCAGCAGATCTAACTGCCCCCCTTTAAGTTTTTCACTTTTTCTACCCCTCAGATCAACCTCCCAGCATGTCCAAGGCTCCGTGTCCCAAACCTGCTGACTGTGCTGAGCATTTCCCACCGTGTCCTGATACGTGTAAAAGCATCTGCGGCTCCGACTGCTATGGGAACAGCTCAGCAATCCCCCTTTTCCCTCACTCAGGGAGACAGATGGGGGAAGTTTGCTGCTCCCACAGACAACACAATGGTGAGATTTGCTTTGCTTAATATAATTAATACTCATAAAAGAGCACGGCACTCCGGGCTGTTTGCTAGAACAACTGGTGAGATTTTTACGGTGATACAGCACATGGGTCCTGGAGTTGCCTGGGAGCCGATTTTGCCATCCTTGGACATCAGACTGGACAGCCGGGGGATGGCACACGTTGTCTGCTGGGGTTTCCTGCTCCTCCAGGAGCCTCCCCAGCCCTTTGGAGAGATGAGGGCTGGCCCCAGGGGAATTCAGCATATTCAGCTGGTGGACATAGCATTCCCATAGCATTCAGGAACAGATACAGCTTGCAGGCATCCCCACGGACGCTCACTCAGATGAATGAGCCTTGATTAATTTGCTTTTGGAGCTCGACCACGAGTGCAATAAGGCGTAGGAATTAACTGCTGGCAATTTGTGCTGAGCTCGAGCAACGTGGCCGGGTGCCTTCTGTGGGGGGAGGCAGGCAGCGTGCAGCCTGCACCAAGAGCATCCCCAATTTGTGGTGTCTCCAGTGTGCTCCCATCATTGCTTGGCCAAAATCACCATGCACAAAGTGACGACTGGGTGGGACATGGGCCAGGCGCAATTAGAAGAGGCAGAGTCCTTCCGAAGCTGACCTTCAGTTTCTTTTCCCCCTTTCCTGCACTTCGCTTCTCACAAGACTGTGCTGCTCGCCTTTCTCTTGCACTGCCTATTTAGGAGAGATTTTCCCAGCCATCATTCACCTTGCTAGGTGCCTGAAGACACCTAAAAGTTATTTAATCTCTGCATTAAAATTATATATATATATTTCTGCGGTATCCTTCTCTAATCTAAACCCGAATCGCTCACTCTAATAAAGCACTACATCAGGAAAAGGAGTGCATTAAAAAGGTGAAACTGAGCTGAAAAGTTAAATTCTGTGTCTCTTCCAGGCTGTCCCCATGAAAGGTTGCTCACAGCACGGGCAGAGGACCCAAATCTGAACCGGGACGTGCTCGGCCAACCCCGAGCATCTCCTGTGGTGGCATCTGAGGAATGCAGGGCAGGGACTTGAGTCCCCTGAATGATGACCCGTGTCCCAGTGATGCAGATGGATTTAATCCTCGCTGCTTTGCAACATGGTTAATTGTTACCCGCAGCTCATTATCAGTCTCAATCGTTATCAGTCCCCCAAACAAATCACAGAATCACAGAATGGTCTGGGTTGAAAAGGACCTTAAAGATCATCTAGTTTCAACCCCCCTGCTCTGGGCAGGGTTGCCAACCTCTAGAGCAGGCTGCCCAGAGCCACATCCAGCCTGGCCTTGAATGTCTCCAGGGATGGGGCACCCACAACCTCCCTGGGCAACCCATTCCAGTGCCTCACCACCCTCTGAGTGAAAAACGTTCTCCTAATTTCCAACCTAAATCTCCCCTGCCTTAGTTTAAAACCATTCCCCCTTGTCCTAACACTACCAACACATGTAAACAGGCGTTCCCCCTCCTGTTTATACGCTCCCTTCAAGTACTGGAAGGTCGCAGTGAGGTCTCCCCGGAGCCTTCTCTTCTCCAAGCTAAACAAGCCCAGTTCCCTCCACCTTTCTGCATAGGAGAGGTGCTCCAGCCCTCTGATCATCTTAGTGGCTCTCCTCTGGACCCGTTCCAAGAGCTCCACGTTCTTCTTGTGCTGCGGCCCCCAGGCCTGCACGCAGTGCTCCAGGTGGGGTCTCACAAGAGCAGAGTAGAGGGGGACAATCACCTCCCTCTCCCTGCTGGCCACCCCTTTTTTAATGCAGCCCAGGACATAGTTGTCCTTCCGGGCTGCAAGCACGCACTGCTGGCTCATGTCCAGCTTCTTGTCCAGCAGGACCCCCAAGTCCTTCTCTGCAGAGCTGCTCTCAAGTTCTTCTTCTCCCAGTCTAGATAAATACCTGGGATCGCCCCAGCCCAAGTGCAACATCTTGCACTTGGCTTTGTTGAACTTCATTAGGTTCTCATGAGCCCTCTTCTCCAGCCTGTCCAGGTCGCTCTGGATGTCATCCCTTCCCTCTATTGGAAGCACGCACTACTTGTGCTCCCGAACCCTTGACCAGTCTTCCCAAGGATCTGAAGTCCTTCTTCATAGGCCTTAGAGGAGTTCTTCCTATTTCATCACTGCCTACCTGAAACAACAAAAGAGGATAATAATCCGAGGGCCATACTAGTGAAGGAAGTTTCTTCCTTACATCTTAAACCCGGGCCCCTGGGAAGCAGCAGACCTCCCTGTGTAGCGGGTCTGGTCTGCGCATCGGGTCCTCCACTACCTTCAGCAGTGAGTCGCCAACAACACTGACCCATCTTTTACTCTTTACTGAGGAAGTTTTAACACAGCGGGTAGTCTGATTGTACTTTGGTAACACCTCCACGTAGGAAGAACCGTCACCCTCACCATTGTCCAGTTGTCCTCGCAGAGCAGTGTACCTGTTCTGCAGGGGCAGCTGGGGAGGTAGGGCGATCACCGGGCTCGTAATGTTTGTAACACCGAGCAGGGACCTTTTGCCATTGCTCCCTGTCCCCCAGTTCATCACCATCGCTGTTAGGGGAGCAGAGGAGGGGGGGTTCACCGCAGCAGGAGCTCTGTCTGCCTGCTGGTCCCATCCTGTTACCTGCTCACAAGGCAGCAGGGGGTGATGTGTTTCTTGTGGAGTCTCTGCTGGCTGCCTGAGCCTCAGGGCTGGTATTTGGGGTGTCTCAACCCGGTGTCCTTCTTTCAGGCCTGGCAGGGAGTTGCCCCACAGGTCTGTCTCCCGCTCGCACTCCCTGATGGCTCTCAACCTCTCCACCTCCTCTCTGAGCTCTGCCACCAGGCTGAGCAGGCCACCCACCTGCTCACACCTCACACACACGGTGTCTCTGCCGCCCTCAGATGGCAGCGACAGGCCCAGGCACTCCCTGCGACCAGAGACCTGAACTGCCGCATTTTTGAGCGGGCACTCAGTCTGGGTCACCACAGACTTTCTAGAAAGAGCCTTCTGCCTAGAGGAGACCATGGAGGTTCAGCTAGGTAGACAGCCAGTAGACGAGCTGTTCTCCTAAGAGGGGAGGGAAGCTCTGCCCTGCCTGAGGTGCCGTGCCCCTTGTCCGGCCGGGGCAGGGGCACTGCCGGCTCCCCTCGCGCCTCCTCAGCCTCCCTCACAGGGCTGCCGGGCCCTGGCGGCTCCCTCGGCCGCCTTGAGAGGCCTCGGTGCCGGAAAAAAAGCCCTGCCCGCCTCACAAGAGCGTGGCTTGAATTCTGGCCCCAGGGCATTGGCAGGAGCGCGTCCTCCTTCAGGGACGCATTTGGGATGTGACAAAATCCATTCACGCACCTTTGGGAACTGGAGCTCGGGAAGAGCAGGGCACCTCGTGTCCAAGCTCCCATCTCGGACAGCAGAGGAGCTACAGACCTCACATGGACCTCAAGGACAGGTTCATCTGTCCATCCACCTGTCTGCCCCCTCCCCCCCCTTTACAAAATGCAGGTTGGTGTTTTCCAAGTCACCTACGGGGTACGCGCACTGAAGTCCTATTCATTTTGAAAGACTCTGGGTGTGCAAATACCTCAATCGGCACTGAAAATTACAGCTTTTGTTAAAAAAAGGCAGATGCAAAGGAAGAGCCTGTACTTATAAAGCACCTTCAGGCCTTTTCGGAGTCAGATTTTTTAGAAGGAAACAAGCAACACCTCAGATAGTGCAACCACCACCTCTTAACTCAGGTTTCAGCAGTTACCTGGCCAAACGAGAAGGATTATCTCTTTAAAATCTCTTTGCAGACAGCATAGAGCTTTGGGGGAATACAATAGTTTTTTAAAAATATAGGTAGATTTTAATGGCAGGCAATGAAAGCCACTCCTAGGTCATGCTAACCTTTCAGGGAAGTAATAGGCTTTTAAAAACTTGTCTAAATGGGTATTTCCCCAAATGAACTCCAGCTGCTCTGAAGGTACATTAATTCTTTTAATGGATCCAACATGGCAAATCATTTTTTTTTTTTTTGGTGGGAGGGGGGGGCCGGTATAAAAGGGATTAATTTAAAATAAATCTATGAATAAAACTACCATTAAGGTACTGCCTCGTTAGCCCTGCCCACATAATAGTGCTGGGGCACCCATTCACCTGCTGGGGCAGGGATCAGGGGCTTCTGCAGGCAGTAAGAGCTCCTTGAGCACAGAGATGCAATGCGAAGCCCTCGTCTACTGAAGGAGGTGGCCAAATAGCCATCAATTCCCCAAGTTCTGGGTCTGTGCTCTCCGCCAGGGTGTCTCCATTCAAAGGCGAAGGTTAACAGCAAAAGTAGAACAGCCGGGACATTTTCGCTGGTCCTCTGAGGTTTTTTAGCCAACTTCCTCACCTCTTAGCTGTGCTCCGTGTGAAAATTTAATCATTTTTACAGCCCATTTTAACATTTTTATCTCTTTTTTTTTTTTTTCTGTGGAAAAAAACCCCCGCATTTGATGTAAGAATTAAAACGGTATTTCACCCCTAACTGCAATCACAGATGATGTACGGAAGCAAGCTGGCTGCACGTCAAATCAATGTAAAGCCAGAATTGGGTATAACTTGGTCACTACAGCTGTGCAACATGTTTTATGCTTTTTTTTTTTTTTTCCGTATCGGTCATAAAAGGAGGCGGAAACTGTGACTGTGCTGATTTTGTATAAACCAAGCCTTCTAGTATGTGAAGCAGGAGGGAAAGAGGAAATGGGATTAGTACATACGCATCTGGGTGGTGCATTTAATGTGCAATCTAGTGAAAAATAAGAGAAAATAAAGACGGATGCTCACTGGGCAGCACCTTTATGAGAAACATGGTCTGATCCCCTCTGCTGGGACCCACACGGATGCCTCCAGCAGCTGCAGGAGCAGCTTTGATCCACGTTTCCGTCCCCTGGTTTCCCTCTTCTGAGGGCCCATTATGCTACCT
This sequence comes from Anser anser, assembly GCF_964211835.1. Taxonomy (NCBI): domain Eukaryota; kingdom Metazoa; phylum Chordata; class Aves; order Anseriformes; family Anatidae; genus Anser; species Anser anser. The sequence goes on from NC_139726.1 coordinate 32,092,946, forward strand.
GAATTTAATGGTATCCATGGCACTTGCACAATGCTTTCTAATGGGGCCGTGCAAAGAGTCAGGTTGCTAATAAAATAAAATGAGCAGTGCTGGTTTTGCATGTGAATGGTTGCATTTAACTAAACCATCAAATGGAAAGGGATCGTACTTGCCGTCGCTAATAATTCCGGGTGCCACTACAAATGCATTACCACAATCTGTGTGGGCTCTTACACTCAGGCGGATGCCAGGTGACATTATTCTGATGTGACAGGGCGGGAGAGCTATTTTGCATGGCAAGGTAGCAACTAGGAATGATGAAAGGCTGGGGAAAATTTATGGTGGGTACATGCGATTCTCCAACACCCCCCCAAATTTTCAGAATGCTTCATTACCCCTCACGCTGCCAGTCTATTTTAATTAGGTGTCACTGGGTAAAGCTATTTTTTATTCTCCGGTCTTGGTGGCACCACTGTTGAGCAGCTTATGACCTTTTTCCACCACTCCTAGAGTTGCATGGAGAAGACCTGGGGGTGATGCTGCCCAAGTAGGGGTGGGGGGGGCACAGCTGTGGGCACCCACCCCCTCGTGTGGATAGACAGCACCCAAAACCCAGCAGATTCACCTCACCAGCAGGGTTTTTCTGGGGGATTTAGGCTGGCCATCACCTTACGTTGGCATTACAGGGCCCGTTATGGGCAGGGGAGAGGTGGCAATACGCTGAACCAGGACCCCAGAAGGAAATCCCACAGGCATCACTTCAAAAGTTGCTCCTGCCTTGCTCCGTCTTGCCTTCCTTTTTGCCTCCAGAAACTTATTTAAAAGCCAGAAGTGGGATTTAGACGTTAGAACAGCTACTGACCTGATACGAGCTAATGATTTTACAAAATGCCTAAAAAATGTCTTACTTTAAAAGATTGATGTTTCCTATTGTATTTTTTCAATGCCAATTAATTACTTAATTCATTAGCAATGTAACACAAGAATAGTCTTTGAAAATCCAGTGCTTTGTGTAGATGCCTTTAATTATGGATAATTAAATACTGTGGAAGGACCTGATTATACCTCTGAGCATTTTCTAATCTGGAAAATGAAACACGGTCTTGTACTCTTCAATGCACGTAGCGAAAGCTGAGCTCGACAACCACATGCAGGAATATTATGGGAAAAAAAATAAAAATGAAGCCCAAAATTTAGATCAGAGGAAGGTTTTCTCAACTAAAGGAGAAGTTGCTGTGGAAGATCGAGGAATTTTGGCACCCGTCTCTGCATGGGGCTTTCCACCACCCATGCCTTGCTGGGAAATTGTTATTTCCTTATTATACTCCTTATTTACACCTTATTTACACCTTTACTCCTTATTTTACATTTTTATTTACTCCTTATTTACACCACGGCCAATTCCTGCCCCTGTGGCCGAAAAGCAACAGATTTCCTTCTCCCTTAATTAAAAGCCACTGATGACGATGGTGGTGAGGGAGCATAAAGGTTTGAGGTGAGGTGAGGTTTGGTCCCTGAAAAATTCAGCCTGCCAGGCTCACCACTGCTCTGACCTTACCATCTGGGAACGTTTTGGCCATTTGGAGCTTATGTGGGGAATTTTGCTCTTTTGGTTTTTTTTTCCCCAGCAGGTTGGTGGAAAGCTGATGATACCAGGCTGAAGCACCTGCAGAGCTGTTTTGCTGCAAACTGCCCCTTGTGCAAGCGCTCTGCAGTGGAGAAAAGCCAGATCCTCACCGTGTACATGGTGGTACGAGTGAAATTGCTGACTGCTGGTCTCACGTGCATAAATACCGTGGTTGTAGCACACGAACAAACACCATAACCTCTCCTGGAAAGCATTACAGGGAGGATAAGCCTCATTTACACTCACTGAAAGGGGGGCTTTAGAGTAGCCAGCTCTCAGGCTGTGCTCCTTGAGCACCACCTTGATGTTCGGCACGGAAGAGCTCTCCAACACTGATCTAGCTTGACGCTGGACCCATCTCATCATCGGGACACGTCCCTGCTCCTCCTGGGTGGGTGTTGGGGTCCTGCTCCTTCTGCTCCAGCACCCGAGGGTTCAGCACTGCAAGGGGGACACGCGTGTGAATGTCCTCAAAATGAGCACTGCTCGTCAGTCTGCTGCAGGGCCATCTGCTCCACCTCACCCTGGCACCCAAGGGGCACCTCCTTCGGGTGCCACATCCCCATAGGGACTCGCGCTTCATCCCCAGGGGACATCACAGCATCCCTGACCTAAGCCTGGAGCAGTGCGTTCACTCTCTCAGGGGTAGCCATGAAAAAATGTGGTTTCTGTGCAAAAATATAGCAAATTAGTTATTAATACTGCAGACAGATTCCCATTTTTAATCAGTTTCCCAAGTCCTTAGAAATTACTGCTCGACGGTTTCTGTAATACATTTCTTTTTTTGTTTGACACAGCTTGAAAAGTGACCAAAAATTATCTCCTCATAGCACGGGGAGGGCACAGGAGCCTTGCGCACACTGACCACAGCGCGTCAAACAGAAGCCGGATAAATGTATCCGTTAATTGGCATTAATTGCAGCCCGATGAGCAGGGTGGTGATTGCTGTGCTGCCGGCACGGGGCCGGTGCCCGGGAGATGAGGGCTGACGCAGGGAGATGCTGCACAAGTGCAGGTGAGTAATCCACATGCACGAGGAGCCCCTTGCATGTCAGCGATGGCTGCGATGAGTCAGGGATCGCAGCGAGGCTCTTCTGGGCAGCACACCCCATGGCTCCTCGGTGCTAACGAAGTTGGAGCCTTGCAGATGAAAGCTCCAATGCTGCACGGTGGCTGTGTGAAGTTCCTTAGAGGCAGACCGAGGAGCTGCTGGGGATTTACCTGCTCCCGGGGGCGGCGTGAAGGAAGGATGGTGTGTTGGTTCCCAAGGCAGAAACCACAAACCAGAGGGATGCGCTGACCTGTGCCGATGAGATGCAGGAGAAATGCTGCAGTATGGAACAAGGACTCTTGTATCTGCCTCTCCTGACATTTCCCGGGTGCTGTAATTAGGCGAGGCAGAGCAATTAAAAGTGCAAGTTGTCCCTTGTGAGTAGCAGAGCCTGCGGGCCTGATCCTGCGAGGTGCAGAGGGTTTCTTGGGAAGCTCTGGGTGCCTTCAGCTCTCTCCAGCCAGGCGTGGATGGTGGCAACCCCTCCATGGAGTCCATCCTGGACCTCACGACTTACCCCAGCGAGGGCGACAGCCCAGTGGGAAGGATGTTTCGTGCCACAGTCGGAGTTTTGAGAACTCTGCTAGTCCTTTCCCACTTGTTTTACCCCCCAAAATAAATTCAGAGCTGGTTCTCTAAAATAATCCGTCAGGCAAAAAGCCCCTGCATCTTCCTCTTCATTTGATATTTCTTAATTAAAAAATGTCTATATGCAAGATCATGCCACCCTCCCAGGTTAGAGCCAGTGCATTTTGAAAGCATTGAAATGGGGCATCTGATCATTCCAAGCTTTTTTTTTTTCCATCTTTTTTTTTTTTTTAATGTAGGAACAGCCAGTTTGCAATAACTGGCCTTTTTCCAAGGAACACGGCTGTGAGTCAGCAGTTTCTGACCAGCACATCCCCATCCTCTTCAAATGCTCTCAACCAGCTACGGTGAAAAAAAGTCTGAGCTTTGAAGAGTCTTGGAGAAGTCTGTGTGCACCCTCACGCAGACCACTTCTCACGATCTAGCCCTGTGCAGGACACCGGTGCTTTTATTTGTGGTACCTCACCTCCTGCTCCCTTTATGCTCAGAACTGTGAGCTTCTCTACCAGCACAAAACTGCTGCCACAACATGCTCTTAACTGGGACGAAACCATGGCTTATTCTATATGTAAACGAGATACATCACTTTACATCAGTTGTGGGACTGGAACATATCTAGTTTTTTTTTTTTCCTAATCTCCTTGTTGTATTCCTTGTGGCAATTCCAGTTGCAGAAATGGGTGCAAGTGGAATATGTACATCCTAGAGTTTATCTGAAAAGAATAAACCTGGTGAGTCCCCATGCACAAGGAATACATTGTTCACGTAGCATAGGATGCATGTGATGAGGCTGTAGGGGCTCTGGGGTATCTAAGGGAAGACTTGGTTGCCTTTCCACATTCCTAGGAGATGAAATCTAACTTTTATTCGACATCTTTTGCACAAGAATAAGGTTAAATCATGTATTTGATGGGATGACATCTGGAATTTGTGCTGGTTGGTACATTGGTCATACACAGGGCAGGTTTCACTGTTTGCTCTATGGGACTGGCAGTGTTTGGTGCTTTCCGAGCTGTTTTTACTGCGGCTCAGATGTGCCAGCAGCTACGTGGTGCTGATGATCAGGGTGCCACGGTGAACTTCCCAGCCCTTGTTTTGCTGTATCAGCAGGGCCAGAGACACCGAGGAACCAAGACAGACTAACAAAACCAGCCACAGCAGAGAAGGCAACGTCCTCTCCTCTTTTCTACTGGGCTTTTATTTGCTGATGATGAAGCCTAAGCTCTTCAATCTTAGGTACTAATTCAGATCAACATTGCAGATGGGTTTTCCAAACAGAAACAGAAAAAAAAAAAAAACCACCACAACAAATTACCCCCCAGCCAGCGAAGCTCTTTGCAACCTGCCCTGTCCAGGAGATGTACTCTGCCAGAAAATCAGGGGTAGAGATGAAAAAAAATGCACCGTAAAAATATTTTCTAATCTCCCCAGACAAACTGGCTGGTGAGATTGCAAGTGTAACAGGCTAGGATGATGTGCAAATATGCAGTAATATCCAGAATGAGATTGCTGTGCTGATTTCCTTCGCAAAGGTGTGCAGGGGTAGGAGAGACAGACGTCTGGGACTGAGATGAGGAACCCTATCGAAGAAGCAGAGGGGATGGAGAAAGCTAAAAAAGGTGGGGGGAAGGAGAGGAAGCAGGAGAAGAAAACTTCTAAGTGCCTTTTTTTAATTCTAAGTTTTCTCAGACTTGCTTAGCTCTAATCTTTAATTCATATTTTCATTACAGTCTCTTTGCTCTGTAAAGTCTGCATTTCATGTAAAAGGAGCAGCTCAAACATCAATTATTTGACATAAGTCAACCCCTTGTTAAAGTCCTCTACTCTACATATATGTTGGCTCCAATAAAAGAAGCATTAAACATTCATTAAATTAGAAATACATGAAGACAGTGTCTGCCACTCTTCCCATACAGATATGCTTAATAATCCCAACCTTCGAGAGGAACAGAAGCAAACCCATCTCTAATCCTTTCAGAAAGCCTGACCATGCAAAACACCCCAGCCTCCTGCAATTTGCCTGTGAGTCACCCAGAGATATTAGCTCTTGCAGGTCAGATCCTCAGTGGGAGTAAATCCGAGCAAACCAACGCTGCTGGCATTACACCAAGTGACACGGACTCACGAATTGGCTCCAGGTTTCTCTTGCAGCAAAGTGGTTTACAGCAATGTAATTGGATAAAAATGTCGCTTTTGGTCTTTTACATTGCACGAAGAATCTGATTATGTGGGGGACAGCAACAACCACCCCTGTTTGAATTTCAGTACTGCCTGGGCTGCTTATGTTCTGCAAAAGGAACCTGGTTTCCCAACAGGAATCTAGGAACTTTTTCACCAAAAAAATCCAACCCCACCCCCTCCTCTATAAAATGCTACTGCGACAACAGTGGATCTGGAACCACTTCTGCCATTGACTTGTGCACACAGATTTCAGCAACATTTTCCCAACGGGAAACAATCCCCAGTAAGCAAATGCTTCTTTATAAGTATCTCCAAGTTTAAAGACCAACGCAGACCACACATAACATGTTTCCAACACCTCCGTGAGCTGTGTCCTTTTAATGAGAGCTTCAGAGCAAGTCCCATCCAGCAAATGATTTCTCGTAATCCTCCCCAAACCTTCTCTTTAGGGTGATGGTAGACATTCATTTAAAGCTCTTCTGGGGCATGGAAACGTGGTTAGGACCTCGGGTACACATTCAGGATGGTGGCTTTCAGCTCCTGCCTGGCAGAGTCTTCTCCTGCCTTTAATATGTAAATGATCCTTTTCTTGCTTCCTGGGCAAAGGAAAAGGCCACAAACACTTGGGAAGCACTTAGCTGACCTGTAAGCTCACAGATGAACATTTTGGGTCGCAATGGGCCGTCCTCTTGCCGGCTCCCCACCGCAGCACTCCGTCCACCAGGCTTTTCCTGGCAGTGTCCCAGTCGCTCTCATGATACGCAGTCCCACAGCTTCTGCTTCGTGTGAGCACTGAGCTGTGCGGTGGAGTTAATCACGTTTACCGCCGGTCAGTTCATGTCTTTTTTATTCTCTAAAGGCCTTTCCACTCCCTCCCCTCTTATAGTTTCTCCTTCTTCTGTGCTTTAGGAGGTGGTAAATTCAACCCAGCCCTGCTTGATTCTACCCAGCACCGGGATGGCTCATTTTTGAAGATTTATTTGTATAGCTTTCCAAAGCTTCTCACCAGTATCAGATGACTTCCAACAGCTGGGTCCACAGGGAGCAGGTCATAGTCCTGATTCAGCAGCATATTTAAGCATCCACGTGAGATTTCCAAAAGCAGCAGAAGGGTTTACAGATTCCTATGCACCTAACTCTCATCAGAAAATTCGGCATCTACCAGCCTTTAACCAGTTGGCCTGAAGTAATGGAGGTGAACAAGCTCCGCTGAAAATCTATTTCAGTGAAATAACATCTTTTTAAAGGAACAGTAGAGCAAGTACTGAAGTATTTTGTTGGGTCAGTGGTGGCTTGGCCCAAATATACAGCCTTGTTTTCAGTCTTGATCTTTTACCAGCTTTTAAATCAATCCCTTTCTTCCTCGGTTGGTAATCAAATCACTCCTTTAATTGAGCTAACACGGCACCGCAGTTTATACTCCTGCTGGTAAACACAAAGAACATTAGCTGACAAACAATCAAAAACGCATCCTTTGTAGTCTCAGGAATTTTCTTCTGTGTTCAGTCTTCCATAAGCATTGATTTTCATAGCCAGGCATGAAGCCTTGATGTACCGGGCTCTGCCATCGCAATGTTAAGGCCGCTTCTACATGTGCTGCAGAAAACAGGAGACTCCTGATTTGGGATGGTGTCCAAAATGGGAGAAGACTCCCGATCTGGGCTGGCATCTTTTCGTCAGCACAAAAGGAGTCAGCTGTGGAACAACCACCAGCCCCCATGCCCTGGGTGAACGCTGCGTGACGAGGAGCAGATCCTTCCTGTGGCCCCTCAGCGTGCCGTCCGAAAGGGCTGCTGGCCGTGGGGGCAACTGAGTACCCAAAAAGCTGGCTGGCTGCCATCAATTCTTCATCCACCAAGCGCAAAGGGTGACGTGGCTATGCTACGCTACTGGTTTCGGTCTCCCCGACCTACGAAGAGGGTTGTGGAGTCCAGCAAAGTCCAGCATGGGAGATACGTCTTCTTGGCCGGTCACACTCAACTCGCATTTGCACAATCAATCAGCATATTGCATAGACTTTGACTGAAGGGGTTTTAAATCCTAAAATCTGGCCATTTCAGGACTTCCTGAAATAAATTAGAAGAGGAATTTTATTTAGTTTTTTTCTTTTTTTCTAAAGGAATTTCCCCATGGCTTCAAACCACTGCTTTCCATAAAGTAAATGAATATGAAGTCTTCTCGTGTCGTCTTGCCACATTTTCTGTGTTGTCTTTATTCTGCAACAGTTGTATATAATCAAATGGCAGACAAAACATCCTCTCCCCAAAACCTTCATTTTTTTCCTCACACTTTTAATTTTTTTCCTCATCTCATTGACTTTTTTTGGGTCAATAATCATGTTAGAAGCAGATGCTTTCCAAAACAATGACCTGGAGAGTCAGTGATCCACATCTTGCAGATAAAGAACAAGCAATATTTATGCAGTAAAGCACAGGTAACTTAATAGCCAGGCACTGGATTATATGGTATTAAAATCTTGGCATATTTCAAGATATCCAATAATTTGGAACAATAAAGACCACGTGGGAAAGTTCTTTCTGTCAATACTGGTTAACGACTTGCACTGTTAATCCATTACTCTAACCTATAATACAGTAAGCAATTTACATTTATATGGAGCCTTTTGTCCCCCAAAATCACAAAGGGCTTTGCAAAATTAACACTCCCGCAGCACAATACCTGGGCCCTGATTGGGTTGTCTTGCTGATTCAGAAGGAAGAGCCCTGAGCATTGACTGAACGGCAACATCTCCATTTATTTTGGTGAAGGAAACGCTGCCCCTGGTTTTGTTGGGCTGGGAAACTCCTTGGGGGATGCTCTGGGCAAAATACACCGTGGTACAGAAGGAACAGGCTGGGGCGCTGAATGCTGATTTCAAATTAACTTGAGCTGAGAAATAATGAGCAGCGAGTTTATATTCTCAGCAAATTAAGAGAGAAGCTTAGGTAAAATATGGCTTTATGCACTTGGAAATAAATTATTATATGCATGGAAATAAATTATTATTTACTTGGTTTTGTGCTCATGCCCTCAAATATGAAGATGTTTGTATGGAATTATTAATATTTATAGCACATTATAATAAATACTCATAACAGCTTTGCCTGAATACTTGCTGTTTTCCCAAGGTAAAGTCTACTGAAGGTCAAATGGGTCTTTTACTTGTGTGTGGAGGGCAGGGCCAGACTCTTTACTTTGAAATCTGGATCAACTGTGGTAATTTAGAACTTTAATTAAAGACTCGGTGACAGATTATCTACGAGACGTCTTCCTGCTGCCCACTATTTCATCATGAATGCCTCCAGAAGCCAGTGCTAAACTGAGTAAGCACACTTGCCAGGAAGTATTTCACCACAGACATGTTAGCTTTTATCTGTCTTGTTGTGTAACAAATTCTTTTGTTGAGGGTTGGTGGCAACAAAAATTAAATTAAGAGCAAAACCAGACCCCCAAACAGAGATTTATAACGCTTCTTCTGTTCATCCCTCAAGAAAATGAAAGTGCCAAGGCAAAGTCTAATATTTTAGCAATTGCATTAATGTATGTGTAAATGGGCAAAGGCGCCTTTGAAACGTGCTGAAAAGAATTTCACACTTCAGAGAGGGGAAAGAAGTTAACAATTCTATTGTGGCTTTTATTGGAATTTTAAAATTAATTTCCCCAACACAGCTGTGCCATAAAAATCCCCCACGATGATGAAGTTTTGCTAATGTCAGGATTATTTTTGGATGCAATGCCGAGGGAGCGCTTTGCAGAATCTGGAGAGGGTGGGACCCAGGGGATGGGTCCACCTGGGCATGCCTACAGCCCTAGGTGCAGGAGGATGGGACCTCGTGGGGGATTTCTGCTCAGAAAGGCTTCGGTGGGAGCGGGGTGGATGGATGATCTTGCCCAACTGCTAGAGAGCCTGGGGGCAGGAGGGATGGCACAGCCCACGGCAGCCCCCAGCTTGACTTTAACAGTAGTAGGCAAGTTCTGGGTCCCGTGGAGGAGAGAGTTAACAGGAGCTGACACGCTTTTGTCTGGAGAAGCCACAATGACTAGAAATAACAACTCTGGGCCATGATTCTGCGGTCTGTCACTACCAGGAAACGTGAAATCCAGTGACCTTTCATCTCCACGACAGAAATGCTGCGCAGCACCTGGAGCCATCGCCCTTAAAACACGCTCTGACAACCCAAGGATGATTGGCCACGAAGGAGGAAATGTCCTCTCCTTCCCTCACCCCCAAATTTTGGCCTTCCCATAAACTCGGCTTGCTCTGCGTGCAGTGCGGGTCCCGTGCCCAGCAGAGCCAGCATTGCACGAGCCATGTGCATTTAGCAAAGCACGAGGTAACAATTCCATTTCTTTTGACACTAAGGAATAAATCTCCAAAGCCGCTTGTTCAGACTGCTCCTAAACGATGGTAGAGGGAGGGAAATTGATATTGGCTTTTTATGAATCTTCAGGTCAGGTACGTTAGAATCAACAGATTTTTGCATTAACCTCACTGCTTCACAGCACTTTTGCCCTTGGCAAGACATAATTAAGAAAGGCATGAAAATCTATCTGAATGTATCGAGAGGAAATTATTCTCCAGTTAATGGCAGCAACAGCTAAGCAAGCAGGCAAACCACGCTGCTAGCAGAGCGCAGCAAATGATGCAGGGCTGTGTTTTAAACCAAAACAAGGATTTTCCTCACCACAATTTCAAGGAGCAGCTTTTGAAACGAGGATTTGTAGTACATGTTGTTCTGGGGATTAACTTTTTTTTCCCCCAACAGCTGTAGCCCTTGAGCTCTTCTCTCTGCCGATCTAAAAGGATGACCACAGGGACTGAGACTAAGCTAAAATCTTTTCATCACACCGAGACGTGGCACTGTAATGTCTTCACTGCTTTGGTAGAAAGAAAAAGCTACTGGATGGAAGGAAAAAAAAAGAAAAAAAAAAAACAAATTACAAAAAAGAGGGATTTCGGTCATTTAAGTGGGACTGTCAGCTTGTGTTACCTTCATGCATTTGTGAAACTGAACTTTAATTGACTGGCTGCGGTGGAGAGCTGAGAGATAAAATCATGGTCTCAAGATGAGCAGACAGCTTAAAATGTTGTGATCCTCATTCATTAGGATGTGTCAGAGGGGTTGGGAGGGGAAGAGGCACAGCAATGTCTGTTATTCTTTCACATGAAGTTACCAAAATATTAGAGGGAAGCAAAGGCTGGCTCCACTCTCGAAGCTACATCCAAGAAGAATAAAAAAAATTTGCTCATCTGGTTCCCTGTGACAACCAAGACTATCTTGGCGCCTACTTATTTCTATCACTTTGCATATTATCTCATTCTATTTGTGAAGGATATAGTCAAAATTACAAGCATTAGCCAAATATCAGCCAGTCAGCACAGACTGCAGCAGGAGGAGCTGAAAGCCCTCTGGGGGGTCCTGGCATCTCGTCCCCACGGCCAGGCTGGGACATAAAGAGGGGCTCCCCTACAGAAAACCCCCATGCAGATATCCTCAAGGGATGACCACGCCACCACGCCTCCTCTCCCCTTCATCCACTGCCGACTCAGAGCAGCAAGAACTGGTCCCCAGAGACCCCTGAGGTATGCAGACTGCTCTTAACAGGATGTTAAGAAGTATTTCCTTGCCTAAACCAGGTTTCAGAGAACTTTATAGTTCTGTCTCCAACAGATGAGTAGAGCAATTTGGCAAACCCATGGACAAACCTCCTGGCATCTAGCTGAGGGCCTCCATCACTACACCATGCCCTGAGCCCCTTCTGCAGGTATTTGATTTTTTTCTTTCCTCCTGTCCTCACTCCCATCAGTAGGAGCTGCTCCTTTCCCTGTCCTCCTGGCTCTGTTTTTGGAAGAATGGTGCTGCCCACTCCCGGTCACTGGGATGCTGGGGACTAGAGCCACTGGCCCCCGAAGTCCACCAGACATGGGGGAGTCTAGTTACTGGGGGAAATGGTCATGGTGGTGAGGGGTTGGTGGGGAAATCCAGCAGCTCCTGGACCTCTGTGAAGCCACCTTTGAGTCTGCAGTCCTGGGAAGCCCGAGCAATGTTCACAGCTTGGATTTGTGCGATATGAACCAGGTGGGGAGGAACTAGCAAGGGAGGGGGATTCAGTACAGTGCCCTGTAAGCAATGGGAACACAAAGTCCAAAACCACACCAACAGTGTTTATTTGGGTGCAAATGAGACCGAGCTATGGTGACAGACACCAGGATGGCCAATCCAGCCTCTCCTGATCAGCAGGGTGCCTCATGACACCCTTTTTTGTGTGCTCTTGTTGAATGCGATGGGAAACTTTGCACCCAACCACAGTGGGCCACATGCAGAAATGGTTAAAACACCCTTTTCTCTGAAATTCACTTGCAACAAACTAATGAAATTTCCTATGGACATTTTTCTGCTTTCCAACAGACACATAAAATTCTAGATGGTATCTTTTAAAATATTTTTGAGCATCGTTTAATATAGACTTCTGGATTTCAATACCATTGGCATAATTTCCCAGACTGCTCAGAATTGTTCCAATTCCTTTAGTAAAAATGTTTTGGATTTCCAATAGTTTCCTTTTCCTCTGTCTTAAAGAGCAGAAAATGTGTTGAAAATGTTATTTCTCTGAAAACATTTTCATTTGTGACCCAAAAGCAACCATTACTCTTTTATCCAGCAGTGGTGATGCATGTAAGAGGAAATACACATGGACAGCAAAGTCTAAACGCGCGTAGATGAGTCGAAGCAGCCACTTCTCATGTTAAGAAAGCCATGAAGAGGTTTATGTGAAGCCAGCCCCTCTCTTAATCTGTCTTCATATCTACATTAGGAGAAAGGTGTTTTTCCAGCGATGTATGTGTGTAGGGGCTGCGATACGAGACCTGGGAGACCTTCTTGGAAACATTTATTTTCCAAAGAGGTACCTTCAGTCATCCCAAAGCCCTTCTTGGAAGTCTTGCTGAATCCTACTCCAGTTCATGAAATTGCAGCAGAACAACGGGGGCCAATGCTACATACAGAGATTCCAGCACACAACTTTCAACGTTATGGGCTTGGCCAGTATCTTAGCAGTCCCAGTGGGAGTTTGGCCATTGATTTCAATGAGTTTTCCCCTGGCCTTTGGTAATAATCATTGGTTTCTTAATTTAGGGACAAAGACTCTGCTCTTTCCTTATATACTTGATTTCGTTTGGGACTATGAGAAAAACACAAAGACATGAAATGACCATCACCGATATCAGGACTTAATCCTATAAAGCCTTACTTAAGTCAGCAATCCCAAAACCTGCAATGAGATGACACAGGCCAGGAAGGGGAGCCTACATTTTTGTAGCTGTCATCTCATAATCGAAGCCCATACACATGGAGGAGTAACAGCCCCAACCAACGCCAGTCTGTGCCAATGGAAGCGAATATCCTGGCAATACATCGGTAATGACATTTTAAGAAAATGTTTCCTTCATATCTCTTTGTTAAAGCCAATACAGTACTTTCTTACCATTTTTGCAGACCGGACAACACTGCTCTGGTTCATAGACTGGGTTGACACACTCGGGAACTGCGCAGTCTGCTACAACACAGTGAACTTCATTGCTGGGCTCGCAGCGACACCATTCGCATGGCGAGGGCTAGGAACAAATCTAAAATTAGCCCGTTTCCTCCTGCAGCTCACAAGTTTGCAACATTTCTAGCTTGCCATAAGATAAACACATCAGCGTTTAATACTTCTTGACTGCATTCATTCATCATGGGTAAAAACAAATTAACCTATAGGACAAAACATCAACATCTGAAATAGGCAACCAGAACATTAGAAAAACCAGCAAGCATGGTATTTGTTTTCTCAGAGAGCTTGTATCTTTTGCCAGGCTTTAGGTCTCGTCAGTAAGAAGACAGAGCTGAAGGGACCAGGTCTAAAAGAGGTTTGATGGAGCGACCCACCTGCTTGTCTGACACTGCATACCTCCCTAATATAACCATCGGATCTGGCCCCAGCCCCACTCCTGCTTGTTTTAATGAGGTTTGTGAGAAACTGCTTCACGCTGTGAGTAATTAAGAGCCTGAATAACTCTGCTGAAGTCAGGGAGTCTTGGATTAAAGCACCCAGCTTAATGGTTTCATTTCAGCTCCATCAATTCAAAGAGGAATCTATCTACCTCCAAATGTACAAATGGTAGAGAGTTGTTGCTGCCTCACTCTAGAAGAAGCTGTGAAAATCTGTTGAAAAATAGAAAGGTCAGTGTTTAGGGTTCCCCATATCCTTATGCGTTTGCAAGCGTGTTGAAAGAATGGCAACAGAGCTAAGAAAGGACAACGAGAAGGGAACGTGAAAGGAAAATAACTTCCTTTCAGTACCTGTGGGCTCAATACCTAGGCTCCCAATTCTTCAGCTATGGGAGCTCCATCACTAACGCTTGAATGAGTAAATGTGGATATTGGAACAAATGCTGCTTTCTGTTGCATCAGTGGGAATCTGCAGCGATGGGAGTTCCTCCATGTTCAAAACAAACAAGCAAGATGCAAACAAAAGGCGGCATCATCCCCGGGTATTTCAAACCTCAGTGATGTGTCACTCATTTCTCCAAGACAGACACAACCCCACGAGCCCAGGTTCTGGCAGGTAAAAAGCTTTTCAGTTCACCTCTAAGAAGCTCCATATGTCTTGAGTCAAATAATTTATTCCCAAGAAATTCATTTCTACCTTAAAATGCACTAATTAAAGCTTCCCTTGCTTTGTCTCAGCATCTGCAGTCTATAATTCCTATCACCTCTCATTTGCTCACGGCTTTGGCAATTTAGATAAAATCAGCACTCCTTGAGCAAGGGAAGAAGTCTGTGGAGGTGGAATTCCTCTCTCTAATTATCTTTCCTCATTCAATCCTGCTTTGATTTCTGTCTGAAGCACCAGGAATCTAAATTCATTTGACTGACATTTCTTATTCGAGGCTATTTAATACGAAGAAACAATGCAGAAGGAAATAGACAGAACTATTTGCTGAGGGATCAATAAGAAAATTGCTGCTTTGTTTTTACTCATTTTAATCGCTAATTATATGGAGCAGTAGAACGAGATCTTAGGATTTGTGGAGGCTTTCACTGACGTATCCTTCGGCTCTTGCCCCGTCTCCACTACTCCAGTAGCTGCAATCCTAAGAAGCAGTGCAACGTGCTGCCGGGGCTGCCGCCCCATATACTGCTTGAAGGTGATCAGCAGATGTAGAAGATGCCCCTGAACGAATGTGCAACTGAGTAAATGAGACATGACACACACATCTTTTGCTATTGTGTTGCCAGTATAACTTGAAAATGACATTGTAATAAACCGCGATGTTGCTTGACACCGAAAGCAGCTTTTCAGGAGGGAAAAACTGCACACCATTATTAAAATAGAAGTAGGCCTCAGCAGTACGAGGAGCACGCAGCCAGCAAATGAAAAGGCTGCAGTGGCATGAACTACAGAACTTTTCTCAGCCACCTCTTCTTCTCCATCCTATCAAGTTTAAACTGCTTGGACTTGCCTCCAGGACTTTCCTTCCTCAGTCTGACCATTTTGCTCATGTGCCAGCACCCCTTTGCTGTGGCTCTCACCCAGCTCCACACCTCCGCGGGCAACTCAGCCCTTCCTACCCACTGATTTTATGAATGCCTCAGCACTTTCTCCCACCAGCTGTGTTTTGGGATCTTATTTCCAGACCCCTTGCAGAAAGCATTTTGCCCCAGGTGCATTGATTAATCCGATTTATGGGCCATTTCCCCTGGAGCTCCACTTTCCACGGAATGACTGTGGCCCTGTATTTATCTCCATAGGCAGCAGGGAGACCAAGCAGAGAACTGACAAACTGGGAACCAGTGAAGGAACTGGGAACCAGGGAAAGATATCCCAAAGTTTTGTTTCCTGATCCTTTCATCTACTTCGTTTGCTCTTATTTTTCTCCAGACCACGGCAATTACTCTTTTGGTTTTCAAGGGACCCACTAGGCAGCTCTGCCAATATTCACAAGTTCCAGAATCTGGATTTCAACTTTTATCCCCCACGGAGCAGGGATGCTTTCCACCACCAGTTAACAACAGTCCCTGAAAAGAAACTCCCATCCTTACTGAGAGACAAAGTTGAGAAAATACGGAAGGTTTCTGAAGTATGAAGGAGAAAGGACACAAATCAGAGGCTCTGCCATTCCCACATGGACAGAGAAAACACTTTATTCGTGTTCCTTAAGCTGATATTCTGCAAAAAAAAAGGCTAAGATTAAAGGATCATAAAAGGCTTGGGCCAGAAGGTGATTTACACACTCCACCTGTCCATGGCAGAATAATCTCTTAGAAGACTCTCTAGGGAGAGATTTGTTAGGAAGGATTTCAGGACATTGAGAGATATTGGTGCAGAAACTTTCTTCTCACCATTGCCTGACATGAAAGGAAGTTCACAGTGCCCAGTCGGACACAGATACACACCCACACACCAGCTGCACCCCCTACACCCTTACTTTTCAAGGTGTGTTTTGGGCAACAGACCTATCATTAAACCAGAGGAGCAAACCTTTTGTCGAAGGTAGCAGTACGTTTCCCATTACTTGGGGAAACCAGTGCAAGGCACCCAAAACCCTTCTCACCCAATTTTCACTGATGACCCTCAGGAGAACTGGCGAGGAAATTCCTTCTTCGATGTCATTGTCTGTGCAGGGGCTGAGACAAGCCAAGTTGGGAAGAAGACGTGACTGATACCTGACCTTTTGTGAGCAGAGGAAGTGGGAATCAGCACCCAAACGACCTTCTCAGTCTCAGCAGTGGCTCTGCTTCACCTCTCCTCCTACCAGTCACTTCAAGAGAGCACAAAAGCACAAATAAGGATGCAGACCCTGGACACCCTTGCTTACAAGCCTCACCTAAGCTCACAGCCCAACTGGAAAGCCTTGGTCTCAGGTGTTGTCAAACGGGAAACATCTGCAGTCAGTGAAGTTCATTAACAAAGGAAGAAGGAAGGAAAATTAAAACAGAGAATAGAGAGTACACATGGCTAATAAAGATTTTATGTGCCTGAGCACATAATGATAAACTTGATAGATGACATAAACAAACAAACAAACAAAAAAGGCAGCAAAGGAAACACAATGAGAAGCAGGATACACTGTGAGCAGGGGAAATCAGGAGGCCAAACCAGCTGTGGATACCGTATCTCCTAATCTTTACTCTTACTCCCATACACACACCAGCTCTGCACCATTTTCACCCTCTCTTTGGGAGCAAATGCCAGCACATGTAGGAATTAGACTTGCTAATGTCATCCAGCCAGTTCTCACGGTGAATGGGGGTTGCCTTTCTTACAGGGCTGGGACCACAGCTCCTTCCTTAGACCCTAGGATTCATAACCTCCAGAAATTTCATACCTCTGAGAGCTCTATGGTTGAGGGCTCAAATCATCCAAAAAGCCTGGTGGACAGAGAGACAGATCATACAATCAAACAATTCTTCAGGAAAATAGCCTAAAACGCAATCCCTCCCAAACTTGAGGGAGAGGTGGGGAAAAGAAAATGGAAATATGAATTCAAATCTCAGTGTCTAAATCTACACTTCTATGCTTTTCTCCAGCTGAAGAGATCTCAATCAAACCTTTTCTAAACCAAGGCAGCTGGTACAGTCACACAAATAACCGATCACACAGAACTTCGAGCTTTTAGATAAGATCTTGCAACAAGCTTCTGCAGGCCTAAGCTTTACTGCATCTGAGACATCTCAGCTAGCCCCTGAAATCTGGTTGTCCCAAATGCTTGCTGAACTTCACCCGTATTTCACTCTTAGCTCGTGCCTTGTCTACAACTACAGCATCCTAAGCCACCTCTCTGCTGCCCCAAACATGTGAAAGATTTTTCTGTAACACGTAGATTGCCCTGCAAAAGCTTATTACTGACTAGTAATAATTCTCCCTAAGTGGATGGAGTAAATTTATATGTAAGAAATATTATACTGCAGCCCTGCTCCCTGGCTCCAGTAAGGATTTCTGTCTCTGTGGGCTTGTCAGTCACTCTTTGCTGCTTCTACATAAACACCTCTAGGGGTGCAGAGGGAGTGATTTGTCTAAGACAAGTGAAAAACTTTTCAGCAGACATCCGATTGATACTTTTTTTTTTTTTACCTGTTTGCTCTGCCAATCATAGGTGATTTTCCTTTTTTTCTTTGCTCTGCTCGCAGCCACCAGGCTAAGCATCCTGCTGCCCTTCCTCAGGTCCCCATGCATGCTCATTTCAGTCCCGTTTGAGGGCTCTCACGTATCTTAGAAGAGCTCTCAGGCCAAGTTTTAAGGCTGCAGACTCCTGCCACCAGCTGTGATTAATCCAGCTGGCTTCACTCAGGTTTGGGTGAAGCTCCTGATTTCTTCCAGGCACGCTTAGCACAGCCACTTCCTTCACTTTGGAGCCCTCCTCACCCTTTCAGAACAAGACATCCAATTGCATGGTACTTGCCCCATAGCTGTGTTTTCAGCCTGGTGGAAGAAGGTTTACACCTTTGCTGGAGCCAGTGTGCAGGCTGCTCAAAGCTACTGCAAACTCTTGCAATTAACTTCCAGTCATCTCTTCTGAGACTTATTCACTTAGTAGGATTTATTGGGCTGCTCTCTTCCCCCTTCTTCCTACACAAACTGGCCAAGCTTGAAGAGGATATTAGTGCAAGAATGTCCCATGATCCCAGACTCAAGACTTCATCTTATTGACCAGGTCCCAAGAAGTGGCCATGAAAGGACTGTGTCTTTGTACTGTCTGACTATTGCACGACAGCCCTTTATCGATTACACGCAGCTACCAGCAAACAACTACAGAGCATTACGAACTCGACACCTATTATATCACAAATACTTGACATTTCTTTTGAGGAAGGAAACAGAAAGGCTCCATGGCAGCGTTTACAGCCACCTAATCATGTTACAATAGACACGTACTGATCATTGCCCCGGGGCTGCTCGAGTTAGTAGAAGACAATCTAAGTATTTCCAGTGAACTGAACAGACCTGCTATTGGGTCCTGCAATGCTTTTCACAGTCAAATTGGTATATTTATAAAACAGGCAGAATGACTGGAGAAATCTGTTTGGTTGACTGGAATCTGAAGTGGCATAAAACAAACAGATAAATTATCCCAGTGGACTTTCTTTCTGAGCCCCATGGAAACTCAAGGATCCATCAACCTAGAGCAAATGCAAAGAAGATACCGGGACTCTGGGTATCACTGGAAACCTCCATCAAGCATGTTAGCTCACCGAGAAGGAAATGGTACGTATGTGCCTTTTCTAGGTTATATTGCAAAAGGTAAAAATGCACGGGAAGGAAACCTGAAGACCACCATCGCTGCCCACTTCTCCGTCTTTTGGGTTTCGAGAAAGTTTGTGCCAGTGCTCACAGGGATAATTGCCTTCAGCCTCTCTCCTTCGACAGACTCGACTGATGGCATCCTGCTCTACGCAGATAAAACAGCAGGAAAAGCAGAGCAATGCAAAGTGAAGTCTGTCAAATTGGGCACTTACATCTTAAGAGGAGCTGTAACTTTTAATGACACAAAGGACAATGGCAATTCTGACGGAGATGATTTCTGTAGCTACAGTTTCAGGTGGTGAATTTATTGGCAGGAAGCAAGAGAATGAAGAAAGTTAAAAAGAACCTGATGAATAAAATCAGAGGAAAAAACAGTTTCCACATTACAGCTGAGGTGGGAAGTCATAAACCAGGGGAGATGAATAAAGAGAAACTGGGATAGCATTCATCGAAGATACTCCTGGAGTTGAAATTAGAATCATTTTCATTGTTATTGAAATTGCCTGTGATCTCAGGCAGATTAGCAGGAGATTGCAGGGAAGTTCAGAGGATACTTACAAGCGAGAAATTTTGCAGATGCCAAACTGCAGAGAACAGGCTGCGTAGCGAGTCCCACCTGAAGGCGAGATGGAAATTTCTGTTCTGGACTGCTCAATTTGTCTTTACTATGAGCAGCACATAAATAACTGTCTAGATTGTGTTAAAAGTTTGGTAAAAGGCTTTGTATTTGTGTGCATGCACTAATAGAGTAACTGGCATGGGGCAAAAATCACCATAATTTTTGTCACTTAAAAAAAAATCATCCATCCAGCTATCGGAGACACAGCATCAATTACACTCTGGCAACTGCAATGACTTGGACTTTCCATTGGTGGAAAGTTGCTCAAATAAACAATCCGGTGAATGATTATAGCTAAGCACAGTGACGGAAAACACCATCAGGTTGCAAATTACTCCGCAACAGGAAAAAAGTACTAAGTCATTAGATAATTTATTTGCAGTGAAAAAGTGGAGCTGTATCCGGCTTATATGGAGAACCAGCAATACAAATGAGCTGTGCCATCCAAAATTTGAAAAATGCTTGCACCATACTGCAGATGGGCTGAAACAAGGAGCTGGATCCCAAGGAGCAGCAGAGCTGATGCCGAGAGGAGACCCTGATTTCCTAAGGGACCACCGGCACGCAGACACACAACCATTGCCAGTGCAAGACAGAAATGCCACGACAAAACTCTCACTCATGGGAAGGACAAGACAAATACGTTACAGAAAACATTTTCTATAGGTGGTAACTCCACTCCATACTCAATGCAGTCACACCACGGCGAGGTTGAAGATGACTCGCCTTATTTTCTTCTTTTTTTTCTATAGGTGCTGCAGCTCTTCAACCAAAGCTCACTATTGGTTATCCCTAACTGGTAGCTGTCTACTCACAGCTACAGGAGTCTCTCCAGGCTTTGATACTGGAAATGGAAAAGCATCAAGATGCTGTAACCCCCACCCGAGTCATGTGTATTTCTCCCCCGCATAACCCCAGAGCACGCCTGTCCATAGCTGACACAACATTATCCTTGCCATCCTTTTGTGAAACTGCCTGGGGAGCTACTCCAGATCCGTCAGCCAGACAAGGCAGAGAAGCACAGAAGATGTGTCCAACTGTGGGCATCCTGGGCCCACATCAGATGATTCAGGATTGTGATGGCATTAGGAGCTCTGGATGCATACATGTGCTACGTGCCACACAAACTGATGCGTTTATAAGGCTCCTGGAACCAGGTCTGGGTCTGAAAGAGTCACTTCTCCACTAGCTGACAAGACAGAGACAACCCTGAGCCGCGCCCTGGCCCCTTTTCCATGGGTGCTCCGTATCTGCAGTCCCGTGATTGCTTTTCTCCCCTGAGAGCAGCAGTGGAGCTTTCCATAACAACATGACTCTGCACTTCTGTACGAACACTCCCTTTGTTTTGATATATGTCTCATTTTGTTCCTGACAATAGTTGTACCTCGTGTACCCTGGGGCCGAGGGAACCGAGGTCTGTATTACTTTGGTGATAATTTTTATGGCTCTATTACAATAGTTTTTTGGTTCAGACATGCCCAGTGCACAGGGACCAGGACTCCTTTCAAAAGGTTACACCTATGACAGATGGGCCTGCAGCTCAAACGGGGGATGCACAGCCCCATTCAGACATGGGCAAAATGTCTGCGTGTGCTTCACATTTGTTAAGCTCCTTTTAATATCAGGAGGGAAACCGAGCCCAGCTGGCAGCTTTCTGCTCTCTGTTCCCTTCCTGTCTGCTCTTGCCGCTGCCAATGCCGCCACGTCAAGGAGAAAGCCTCCTGGGGCAAGGGGAAGGGACCCAAGGACCTGTTCAGAAAGCTGATCCCTTTCACCTGAGTTTTCCCTACACTTGACTCTGCTGTTTCCTTCTTCATTCATGCCAAAAGATGGAAGAAGTTGGTCAGATCAGCTCTGTATGCTGATAAAATGCTGAATTTGTATCAGGGACGGATGTATGACATAACCAGACATCACCGGGGAGGAAAACTGCATCTTGGTCCCTTTCCTCTTTCCCTCACAACATACCCAGATCACGGCTGGGTATCACTCAGGCAGCTGGAAAAAATCACCCTGGCTGGGTCAGGGCAGTCAAGGGAAGGCGGAAGGCTTCCTGGGAGCTCCCCTGGGCAAATCCTTATCTGAAGTCAGCATCAAGCAAACTCCACTGAAGAGGATCTGGCTGGGACCAAACTTTACACCAGTGTAACATCCCAAAGGGCCACCTGAGATCCACGGAGCTGCAGCAGCTCATAGCAGCAGAGGACCTGCCCCCAGAATAAAGCAGCTCTTTACTTTTAGAGGACATTTTCCAAATTGTCCCATCAGCACTTTGCATGTAGGATGTTTACCATGGGGAAAGCAGCTCCCCTGAACCCAATGCACATGTATGCACAGCAGGGAAGGCTGATGTCCCGGGCTGCCCTCAATGAACAGGCCTGAAATCCCCCTTAACCCTGTGCTGGTGGCTGGAAACCTGGAAACATCTCACTGCCCTGGCAAAGGAGAGCTGGAATCAGTTCCTCGCTCAGGTCAGGAAGCCACAGGGCAAGGGGGATGTCTTCTTCTGCCACACATCACTGGCAACGGGAGCACAGGGATTCAGTGTGCAAGTTGGCTCCAGTGGTGAGCAACACTTTGGGGGAGAAGCAGAAGTTTTCATTCCTATTGCCATTGCTTAAACCATCAGCAGAAAAGGCAGCAGCCTCCGGGAGGTGTCTGGCCCACAGGGGATGTTATCACATTTAGTTCTGAGCACCAGGAGGGAAGGATGTGAAATGAAAATGGGTTTTATTCCCCAGTCAGGGTTTGAATAAGTTGTTTGTGATGAGAGGCTACACGGAGTTAACCCCCTGTCAAGAAGGTTTTCCTGCCCAGGATGACCACAGGCAACCAGACTGGGACGTGTCCTCCTTTGAGTAGCTGTTTCAAATCCTGATACTCTTCCAAGCAAGCTGAGTTTCTCATCATTCCCCCCAAGAATCTTCTCTCAACTGCACCACAGAACAAAGAGTAAGGAAGCCTAATGGCACGTGTATTTTTATTTTGCAACTAGATTGAGCATTGTCATTAGCTGACTTATCTAATTATAGTTTAAAAAACAATATCTAGGATAATTATCTAATTGAGAATTATTTCTAATGAATGCAACTCTGCATAAAGCACATTCTAGTAGCAACAAACACACACCTGCGCTTCCCCTTGCTCTGGTAGGGAATGGTTGCAGAAAAACGTCTCGCCCATCACTTGGCAACGTTTCTGCGGGCTACATCCTTACTCACAGGATGATGACCAGAGGACCTCATGCTCACCACCTCTAAAGAAACATCTTGGATTACATGGAGGGACATAGCTTGAGCAAGCCAAGGGACAAATGTGTCTCTCCTTTGCCTCCCTGAGCATATCTGGAAGCTATAATGTTGGTTTTACCTTCTCTGGGCATGCAGCTAGATATCCTCTCTCTCAGTAGCCCCAGCTCTCTGGACATGCCCCAGTTCTGGATGCAAGCAGCACTGACAGGCTGTTTCCTGGAGCAAAACTCTGAAAGCACAGCCACAGCATTGGCGGTACAAATGTTGGGCATGTGTTCATTCCTGGGTCATATTTACTGGAAAAATCCCAATCCCTTGGGTTTGCATGTACAGGCCAAATTCTGCATGGCCCCGAGGAATGATAGACTGTGATTAAAACAATTCCTGGTGATTCTGAATCGTGCTGATGCTTGAGCTTTGGGTCTCATCCATTTCAAAGGGGAGCTTCTGAGAGAACATGCTTGTAGCGCACCCAGTGCCAGCGAGCTGTGAGCTTTTGGGTTCTCCATATATCCCTGCAAGCTGGGGAAAACAACAGCATGGCTTTTTTGTAGCCAAATTCTCAATACAGCCCATTGTCTTTTACCTACTATAATAACATACTTGTGCATAATGTAATATATATGTTATAGAATCAGTAGCTAAGCACATAATACGATTTAAAAAATAGCTATCACTACAGATCGATATATGACATGCCTATCTATTTTAGCATGTTTTCTTGGTACGAATTACGACAGAAATACAGTAAGTCAGTAATTTCAGATTCCTTTGCGTAGACATTGTCACTGTAATTTTGCCAGGAGGGAGATAATAAATCATACTTTTCCATCTGACTGATGTTCTGTTTCCCCTGTCTGATTTCAATGGCTGTGTGCTATCTTGTGAGCTGGCATTGTTCATGGTTCCTTTTATTAAAGCGCAGGCACGTTATTGAAATTTCTTTTGTATTATGATTTTCTAGCCGTATGTGAAATTGCAGAACACACAAGAAGGGAAAAAAAATGCCCCATTTGTTTGAGTCATAATAGGAAAAAGAAACAAACTGCTGTACACATCTTGGAGAGGAAAAAGCTAATATTAAAATATGGGCCCCATGCTAGCTTGGGTTCGTAATCAGTGTCTTGTAATTTATGAGCGAAGTTCTAAAAACTACTAGTGATTTGGATCACTGGTTATGTGCTACCACAAGGTTTTACTAATGCTTGTTCTTGCAGTTATTAGCCTGCGACTATCTGAGCATTTGCTAAGATGCACCAGGAAAATGAACACATAGCAGAGAGGAGAAAGCTCAGGAAGAAACTCTTTTTTTTTTTTTTTTGGTGGCCTAATGAAGCTTCTCGGATGGAAGGAGTTGTGCCTCTGCTACGAAGTGCAGAAGCCACCCTGCAATTCACCTGGGAAGGGCTCCAGGGTGGGTGCAGCGATCACGTCTTATGACACATGTGGCTAAAATTCCCCTTTACCACCCACCCTGAGCACCTTGTGGCTGCTGTGGCATGAGGACAGACATCCCCAAAGCATCCCAGGCACTTCCTGCCCTTACCTGCCCTTGCACTTGAGGGCTGCAGCTGCCTCCTGCTGCTCACCTAGCAGCACTGTCCCATCAGAAATGCCCTGGGAGCATCCCAGTGGCTTCATTCCTGTTTGACAAGGCTGCACTCCCTGGCGGCGTAAGCAGTGGTCAGGGCACGGCTGTGGTTTGTACCACTTAATTTCTACTTCTGGCACGGTTGCTGGGTGGGGAATCGCTTTTTGTCTTCACCGCCTCCTTTCATCCAGCAGCAGAATGGCCACGCTGCATTTCAGGGGCTGAGCGATGCTGGGAGAGCAGCTGAAGGAGCTCGTGCCTCTGCTAACACCTTTTGATGAAGGGTATTATTTTGTTAAGTTATATTAAGATAATTGCATTAATAAAACATTTTTTTAAAGAGCATTAACCAAGGAGAAGGAGGTGCTGCTATTCCAAAGTACAGGTTTCCATAATGAGCTGAGAATTAGTATATGATAATGCTATGCTTATACAGTCCCTCATTTATTTTGGATCCTGATTATACCCCAAAGATCCCTGCTAGAGCTGTGATCCCTACTGTGCAAAGTGCTGTTCAAGAAGACATAAAGTCAGTGAGATACAGGAGCCCTGGCTGAAGGATTACAGGTGATACGCAGACAAAGATACAGTGGAAGGAAACAACATGACAGAAAAATACAGGAGAACTCCAGGTGTGAAACCCTGTCTCTTTTCAAGTCAGTGGCGAGTTTGCCCTAGGATGAAGCTAAATATTGCCAGGAAGGCAAAGCTGTGATGCCAAGACCTCTCCCTTTCCCTCCCAAGGATAACTCACCCAAAGCCCTGCCAGGCAAACGGAGATATTTTAATGTCTGTGGCCACAAATCTTCTGCTGTTGACTTTGAGAACCATGACACCATGCTACAGAAAATCATGTCACGGGGAGCTGCTGTCCTGCAAGGACATGGAGCAGCTCCCAGCTGCTTGGTCTGAAATGAAGAGAACCTTTCAAGACATCAGCTTGACGATCTCTTGTGAACTCACGTTTTGCCACGTATTCCTGTAGGTCCGTAGAGGTTAGTCTGGACATGCCTATATTCAGTGATGAGAGACCAGGAACTTCAGAGGTGATTATGGACAGACCAAACGGACAAGCTAAACATTTACAAAAGGCTCCCAACTGTGGCTACGAATATACCATAACCCCCGCCATAAATTGTATTTATTAACCCGGGTAGGCACGTGCTTTTCTGCCTGTAAGTTATGCAGCAGTGTAAAAACTAATCAGCACTTAGGAAAACTGTTGTCTCACTGACATTTGCACGATTTCTCCATCAGCTGCCAATGAACATTCATCACACTGGCGGTACGCTGTCTCCTTTACTTTACATAAGCTGCTGTCTGGGAACATTCATTTAACACACAACCATGTGCGCTCCCAATAACCAAGACCGCTCTCTGATTTATTTGCTTATTTTCTCTCCCCGGGAAGAAAGGGGAGGGTTGGCAACCTCTCCGAAAGATCTCTGCTTTACAGGCGAGTGCGGAGCGCTTGGGACTTGGACCTTAACCTCCAGCACAGAAATCAAAACAGAAGCAAGCTGCTAAGTGACCCTGAGAGTCCCCACCAGATCTCTCTGGGGAAAGCAGCCGGACCGCCTGAGCCTTGCAGCATCCCTCACGCTGACCCCAAAGCCGCCCATCACCCCGTGTTCGCTCTGAGAGGGACTGGAGGAGACCCAGGAGGCCGGATTTGAGGCCAGCAAGGAGAGAAGTGGAAAATGAGGTTGGGAAAGAGACGGATGGAGCCCTCTAAAAGCAAACAGCCCTCCCCTTTGGCTGCAGCCTCAGCAGAAGTCACGGATAAGTCTCAGGCAAACCGAGGGGATGAGGCAGGCTCCATATGGGCAGCTGGAGCCCAAAGCCCTCAGAGATCTCCTAGGACCCATCACAGAGCTGTGGAGATCCTACACGGGGTTACTAAGCCATCTGTAAGGGACACAAGGTTTTACAAAGCACACAGAAAGACTCCTAACAGCTTTAGATTTACAACTGAAGTTCAGTTCAGCATTTCATTCGTACGTGTTAATGATTTAGGGGCACAAGCATAAACATTTGGACAGCTGTCGGAGCTAGATGGCTTGTTGTCATGTTTATTTTTTGTGCTTATGATTGCTATGAGTCAAAAAGATTAGAGGTCCAAAATCAGCCCACTAGAAGGAAGCTAAATATTCAGGAAATAGGTCTTTAGAGCTACCCTTTTACCAAGAGGTAGTCACAGTTATGGTCAGTGGTAAGAAAATAAAAGGATTAAATTGCATTTGGATTTCTCATCCCAATCCTAAACAGAAACCTAAAAACAAGATGGCAAAATTCTCCCAAATGGAAACCTCTCAAAAATTTTGATTTCCCAAAGAAAACACAATCCTAATTTGTGCAAAGATCAGGCAGCTGAAATTTCCATATGATGACTCAGTCCTGGTAGTATTAATAGAGCAAGCATGGATGTTTGTATGCACACACACACAGACACACACTTGCAAAAGGTTTTTAAATGAAAGTTAATTTCAGCTGTAGCTAAGCAATGAAGAGCACTTCTATGGATGATGATTCAAAACCTACATATTAGCAAAAGCAAATTGTAGGTGAAAGGGTTACAAGCCCACAAAAAATGGTGACCGTCTCCACTGGAAGCAGTCTGTTTTTGAGTCAGAATGACTGGGAAAGCCTCTCTTCTTTGGCAAAGACGGAGCTCTGTGTGTGTGGAATGGGTTTGAGAAAGTCTGCAGACCTTATAAATCCAACAGGGTGAGAGAAGAGCAGAACTCAGCCTATAAAACCTATGGACTGCTCTGGATTTCTTCTGTAGAGGTGGCAGGTAAAAGCTCAGGTACTCGGCTCTGGTGAGGCTGCACCTTGAGTCCTGTGTTCAGCTTTGGGCCCCCCAGTACCAGAAGAACATCAAGGCCCTGGAGCGTGTCCGGAGAAGGACAACGAAGCTGGTGAAGGGTCTGGAGCACAAGTCCTGTGAGGGGGGAACTGGGGGTGTTTGGTCTGGAGAAGAGAAGGCTCAGGGCAGACCTTATTGCTCTCTACAGCTACCTGAAAGGAAGGTGTGGGGAGCTGCGGGCCAGCCTCTTCTCACAGGTAACTAGTGATAGGACTAGAGGGAATGGCCTCAAGTTGTGCCAGGGGAGGTTCAGGTTGGAAATGAGGAGACATTTCTTCTCAGAAAGAGCAGTCAGGCATTGGGACGGGTTGCCCAGGGAGGTGGTGGAGTCACCATCCCTGGGGGTGTTCAAGAAAAGGTTGGACGTGGTGCTTAGTGGGTGACATTGGTGGTAGGGGGATGGTTGGACCAGGTGATCTTGGAGGTCTTTTCTGACCTTAATGATTCTAGGATTCTATTATCTGTGTTCTATTGAAGCAAACAGCAAAATCCCCAGATGCTTCAATGAAGTCAAGGTTTGGCTTTACAGCAGCAATTTCCTGAATCTTGGAATTTCTTCCTTTCCTACAGCATTTATAAACTCAGAGTTCATGGGTACTCCTTTTCGTTTTTTCTTTCCTTTTTTTTTTTTTTTTCAAAACACCCCTGGAAGTGCACAGCAATTTCCTATTGCCTGAATCTCTAGGAGGAAAAGAGTTTCAATGTTTGTTCTAGGTAAACACATAGATTTCCAAAAAATCAGTTTATGCCCTGTTGCACAAGGTATCAAGCTCTGTAAAACACAGGTCCAGATCAAAAGCTCGACTGTGAAGTGAGTTAAATATGAAGGACCTCACATGAGTCCTACATGAAGGCTACCACATGCGAGAATGATGTGCCCCCATCTACTGTGCCTTTTTCTGGGGACACTGGAGCTTTGCTTTCCACACAACACCCCGCAGTTGCTGAACACAACAAACTCTGAATCAGACAGCTCTAACTCCCCTTAATAGCCTTTCTCCCCTAAATTCTGTTTCTCTGCCCTTTAATCCATTAACGAGCGGGATTATTTCTTTCAGAAAACGTGATAAATACTTCTGTACTTTTTTTCACATGTTAGAGATACTTTAATGAAAAGATCCATCTCATTGTTCTCCCAGTGCTTTCCTAAAATCTCACCAAAACAACTCCTGATAGCTTTCACGTAAGGACCTGAGCACGTGCCAGGTGCGGGACACTTCCCCACTAACAAATCAAGACTACTCGAGCATGATATTTGTGGGGTGAAGCTGGGCTGGTCTTCACAGGGCAATAACCTGTGATTCAAGCAGTTCACAAGATCAGCATCTTCATGTTCCTCTGCAAAGCAGAGAACAAGTTGAGCTGGGTGGCCCTTGAGGATACAATCCTCATCTATTTGTTTTGTGCCTAAGACTCTAGACTGTCTTGATCACACTGAGTGATTCCAGCTACAGACAGACAGAAAAAGATGAACACAAACCATATATAATTGAAGAAAGAAAATGAATACTACCTTCACTGAAAAAAAGAAAAATACCTGGGAAAAAGGGATTTGTAATCTATGTTATGAGAATCTGTGAAGCATTAAGACCTATATGGAAGTATTTTCATTGTCAGAAAAGAAAATAAATTTGCAAGTGTATAATGAGATTGGGCATACAGCCATGAAGAGTTATAGGCTGTTTTTAATTAAGGAGGTATGAATTTTAAAGCCACGTGACCTGGGAGCACAAACTCGTGTATACCTATTGCCTTTACACACCCTGTACTTCATTGTGAAATACTGTTTTCCTTAGCAGAATTGAAAACATGTAATCAAACTTACTAGAGTGAGAGATGTAGGTTGTGTAAAGGGTAATGGCTTTTGAAAATCTGGTCTTATTTTCAAGATACATTCCAGAAGGATTTCTTCACAACTTTCCTAATAGGCACTCTAATATTATAATTAAACTCCCTGCTTCTCTGTACCTGAGATGGTCATCTGCCTAGAAATTCATCTTCTGCCATTCTAGACAGCTTTACCACAGCTGCAATGCAAATATTAAATACAGCTTGCAACCTACTTACTTGCTTTCTCATATAGTTATGAATCACAACTCTCAGTACCATGCCATCATTTTTTGTTATCCAAATTGGAAAGGGGGTTCCTAAAAAGCACCCAGCATTTTGGTTTACCACCATTTTTACAGACACCACCAGCGGTCCAACTTGATTCATGCTGAGCAAAGAGGGAGGTTGAGGAGCAACTTTGGAAGGCTAGCATTTTGCTCTGGGACTTTCCACTCATCACTGGCCCTCACTGAGTTCACGTGAGGCTGGAGGTGGCAGCTTTCACATCAGCCTGACCTACATCACAGCTAAAAAGACCTTTGCTTTTATCTCTGATCAACAGCAATAAGCAAATACTGAGTGCCTTTGAGAGTCCCCAACAAGTCCTGTATCATACTAATATTAAATACTGAAGTAAGTGTTTCATACCTTAAATTCCTCCAAGATTTTGTAATTTTTTCCATGATATTCACAAAAGTTTTTCACTTCTTTACATTCTGGACAGCATCCATTGTGTTCCACTTTTGTACACTTTGGGTGGATTTTAGGGCATTCTGGTTGATCACAAACAGGTCCATCCTCAGTACAGACACAGGGACAGTTGGAATGTCCCGGGAAAAAACGTTCTCCCAGTTTGTACACAAAGCCACTGTCATCCACGCAGCCCTTCCCTCGGTAGTCATCAAAGATCAGGTTGTCATTACTGGAGGTCTGGTCCCCTTCATCGGCAGGGTAGTCTTCATGATTGATGGCAGCTGGAGTCACCAAACCAGGGATTACCAACAGAAGTATCCAGGCTTCGTGGATATGTAGAGCCATCCCCCTCCTCGGCTTCTCCATGGGGTCTCAATGCCAGAGAGAAACAGCTGCTTCCATAAGGAGACCAGTGTGGTGGTCTGAAAACAAATATTTTTAAGTGAGAACAAACTCAAAATACTGAGGGATATTGACTACTAAAGACCATTCTTTCAACCACCACCAAAAATAAATCAGTGCTTACAAAACCATGCAGATAACTATCTCTGTTTCATTTGAAATAAGCCTCTCCTCAATTATTTGTAATGAGACTAAAGCACATGACATACATAAATTAGGCACACATGTGTAAGCATATGCCCACAAAATACCCCTATACAAATGGTGGCTCAGAGGAATCACCTGATTTTTATTTTCTTCATTTGTGCAGTTGAGTTTTCTGCTGCACCAGAAGTTAAAGTACCTGCCTGAAACTGCAGATTCGAGGGATCTGAACCCAAGTTTAAGCACGGTTTTAACCTCCCACTGTAGCCACTGTCCCTATGTATTACGAAGAGGCTAGCTGGGCTACCAGCATCGCCCAGCCTGCGGCAGGTCCATATAATCCTGGCAGAAAGCACGATGTAATCCACCTTCCCCATCATTCAGCATTTTAGGAATTCGCAGGGAGAAATGCTGAGAGCAGGATGATGTTAAATGCCTGCGTAGCGCGTGGAGCCGCTGAAATGTGTCTGTCTGCCTAGGCTGGAGCCTTTGGAAAACTTGGGGAGTGATGCAGCACGGGCCGACCTTTGGAGAGCTTGGCTCAAGTGGCGGAGCCATGGAGCAACCCGGGGAGGCAGAAGCTTTGCATCGCCCCCGGGGAGAACCAGTGCCAAGAGCAGGCTCGGTGCCTGCGCCTTGGGTGCGCGATTGGCTGCCCGTGGTGCCACATCACTGCCACCAGCGCGCCGTCCTTCCTACCCGCCAGCCAGCAGCCAGCACAGCGCTAGCAGGAGCATGGTTCCTGACCTATCTGAGAACTGGGCGAAGTATTGCAGGAAACTTTTCGATGAGATATGAGCCTTATGGGGAGGGAGGGTGATGGAGGGAGTTGCTGGCACTCACCAGAAAGGGCTTGTTTGGATGTGTGTGGCACTGCTTCTCGTCCTCCCCTCTCAGTGTGCAGACAGGCACACGCACCGTACACAAACATGCATTAGCCTGCACACACAGGAGAACACGTCCTCCCCCTCCACCCCCCAAGGAGGCATTTTTTCTGTATTGGGATTTTTGGTGGACTGCAGATTTTCAGCAATTAGTTCTCCTTAACTGAAGGAAAAAAGCAGCAGCAGCAGCAGCAGGAGCAGGAGAAGGCTTTAATCCTAGAGAAGCAGCTAAGGGATCCTGTTGACAAAGCAGTTTTTCCAAAGCCACAACAGAGGGAGACACCGGATATTACACAAGCTTTATCAAATTCAAAAGACATCTTCTTAATTGAAGGACTAGCTCCTTTCCCTTCACAAGGGCTATGCACCCTCTTACAACTATCAGCAATATCTATCATAACGTGTTGTTTGGGAATCAGGCAATTCATGCAGCTGCAGCTGCTCTACCCATCGCCACAGCAGGGAATCTTGCCTACCTAAATGCTACAGGTAGCTTGCAATATTGCAGATTGGTGGGTACTTAGGGGGAAAAAAATCAAAAAGCAGGAGCAACTGAAGTAATTAATGTCTGAGGAATTGTGAAACAATCAAGGCAATGTGCTGAAGTGTGATGAAGAAGCTCTCCGAATTAAAAAAAAAAAGTTCTCTGAAGATCATAAATATTTTTTTTATTTTGCTACAGCCTGTAGTCATCTGAGACGTCCCACAGCAACTCACAGGCACTCAGCTCAGCGCCGATCCTGGAAATCAGACAGACTGCAGACGCCTCGTACGGACAGATTTCAACAAGTAAACAAATGCTGCTTTGCTCAGAATTAGTTTACAGCTGAACTTTCTCATCATTTCTCATCATGAGAGAGGCCAGGATCGTAGGTAAGTCTCTGAGTAAAAGGTTTCCATCCACCTTCCCTCGCCCCGAGTGAATAATTTACACTTACCTAATCAGGCTCGATCTGAAAGCTGAAAGGGGTCACAGGCCAACATGGACTAAAAGGTTAGACACAGATTAGTGAAAGCAGTTCCTCCTAATCACATTTTCAGTGTTGACTCACGGACAATCCCTTTTCCTCCACCTCCCATCGCCAAACACAGGAAAGCAGCAGCCCAGCAACCACGACATGAGAATTAAGCTTTAACCCAGTGTTCAGGATTCAAAGCGAGCAGCGGCGAGGCGGTCCAGAGGCAGGGATGCCGCGGAGAAACCCCGATGCCAGCAGCACAGTCATCGCGGCGAACTTGGGCTGGATTTCCTCAGGTCTTGAGTGGAGGGGGGCGGCGGGAGGTGGGGGGGAGAGAGAAAAAAATATATATATATCCCCTCCCTATGCCCAGCGGATCTCTTGCGGTTCAGGATTTGCCACAGCGGGGGAAGGAGGGGGGAGAAGAGCGGGGAGGGGGCTGGTTAGGCAGTAGGCAGGCAGGGGGAGGGCGGAGGAGCCCCGCGACCGGCGGGCCCCGCTCCCCTGCGGGGACTCCCCAGCCCGAGGGACGGGCATGGCTGCACCGCGCAGCTCTGCAACCCTTATTATTATTATTAATAATAATAATTATTATTTTTCTTTTCTTTTTTCAGGGAAAAAAATAATAAAAAAGAGGGAATGGGAAAAAACAATGATAATCCAGCTGCGGAGCGCTCAGGCTGTGCTGCGTGCAGCCCCCGCGCCCCGCGGTCTTTCCATGGGTGGCCCCGCTACCATCAGCGCCGCGCTCCCCAACTCGGCCTCCTTCCTGCCCCGGTGGAGGCCGGAGCGTTTGCTGCATCAAAAATCCCACCTTGCTGCATTATTAAAACTTCACGTCTTCCCGCAGGCTGGAATTGGAAACGGGGAGCCGAGCGCTGGTGGCTCTGGTGGTGTTACGCTCAAAATCGATCTCCTTGCAATTCGGCTGCTCTGTCATTAGGCGTCATTGTAAAGCTATTTCTGCAGGAGCAACCAAACGAGAGCTGCTGGATGTTCGGAAAAACAGGCAGCGTAAAGAGGAAGAAACCAGGGATTTTATTCGGATAAAATGCAGAATAATACTCCTCTCAGGCACTTATGCTCCCTGAAAACATTAACTACGGAAACACTTCACTAAGCCCTCTCTGCAACGCTGTCAAATCATTTCCCCCCCCGTAAATCCACGAGGTTAAGGTTACGTGAAAACAGCACGCTGGTCCTCAGGTCCAGAGGCAAAGCGTACCGTCAGCACCCCCCGAAAGCAGCCGCCCTGCCTTGTGATCGAAGGCAACGCTGTGCACTTCTTCCTCGCTGTGGCCCCGCAGGCTGGAGAGCTGTCCCAGCTCCAGGTACAGCACCTTCACGGATCCATCGCCGCTCGCCACAGCCACGGTGCGACCTGAAATTCAGAGCAAAGTTACCGAGGTTTGTAAAGGCAGCAGTGAGAGAGCGGTGCTGGAAGTTTGGGGCTCGCCACTTTAAAGACGAGCCAGGTTTTGTGTGCTCCTGTTGTCGGAGATAAATGATGGGAAAGTTGGATAGATCAATGGTAATGAGATTGGGTTTTGGAGTGATTAAGTGAATCTGGAGACCTGGGCACGCTACTCATTAGGCGCAGAGCTATTCTACCTGGATTTGGATGCAATTATTTAGGGCCAGATTCCGACATGCAGGCTGAGCAGCAGATGTTCTGCTGATAGCTGGAGGTGTCAGAATCAGACCACAATATTACGTTGCTTTTCTTGTACAGCACTGCAATGAAGGAAAGGGCAGGTTTCTAGCCGAGTTCCAGGGAGGTCAGGCTTCTAGCTGAACTGACTGCCTTGCTCCCTGAGAGCCTTAAGGAAAAGCCAACCCAAATTAAATTTGGATAGAACTAGGTCTAACAGTAGAAAAATATAAAACTGGAAAAGGTTTTAAAGAGTTCCCAGCTTCCATGTGCTTATTTACGAACCAAACGGACTCAGTTTTCATCGCCCTCAATGGGGCAGAAAGTGTTTATAAGTTGATTGTCTTTCTGCTTAAATAACAGCACAGGTAACAGCTGGTAAGCGATACGTTTGAAGCACTTTTATTTATCCAGCCACCAGATACACACTCTCTCCTTTAAGAAATTAACTATAATAGTCATGAGTTTCACGTACAGAAAAAAGGAAAAAAAAAGGAAGGATCAATACATTCATTTCAGAGCAGATGTGGTCCTCCCAACAAAGAGATCCTTGCATTCTAGTCATGATCTTGGGCAAATACCTTTTTCTATTAGGAGCAAGTTCAATATAACTTCCAAATGATTACAGCTCTTTTTATGTATCAGTATTTTCTCTCCGAAAGCAAAGACATCACCAGCAGACGAATAATTAATATTGACACTGACAAAGTCAACTGGACACTAAGGCCATCATTTTGGGGAAGATTATGAAAAATGGGAGAGATTCGGGCCATTTTTAGTCATCCAAGTTATTTGCCAAGGGGCCAATGGGAACACATTACACATCAGAAGTCCTCACAATTTTCATCATGTGCAAGCCATAGGGACTTGGGCATGACTACATGATGTATAATTTATCCCAGGAATATATTGTCTGTCCTTCCATCCAAACTAACTCTTAACAACGATATTCAAGACCCACTGGCTCCACCCGTGAAGTAAACGAATGCCATTTCACCATTTATGAAAGCAAAGGCAGAGTCTAAACCAGCTAAAAAATGCACTGAGAATATTTAATCACGCGTTATGCTTAGCGTGGCCATGGATATCTGTGCGAGAAAGAGAACTAGAAGGTAGAGCTAACCATGATAAATATGCCCTATTTGCAAACCTTTATAACTACCCGGCTTCTTCGTCTAGAACAAAGCCTGACACAGCAAAGATCTGTAGGATGGATTAGAGTGTCCAAAGCAGCAGATGTGAATATTTATTATAAACTCTCTTCCAGCAAGTCTTTGCTGACAGAAGCATTGCATATGGATTTCACTTGCAGCCAGACTCTCCAGGCAGTCGCTGGGATGACTTCTCCAGGAGCCAAATAAATGCCATTTCGCCTGGAGCCCTGACACTGGAACAGCTGGGCAGGGGGTTAATGTCACTTTCAGCTTCTTCAGACCCGTAACGAACGCGCTCGTTAAAAAGAGAGAGGGACAGTAGCTGCACAAGGTGCACCAGCAAACCGCTCGTGCCTCCCCGCGCCGGGGAAAGGGTTGAGGTTTTCGGGGCAGCCCTGGTGAGGATTGAGTCATTTCACGCACAGTTAGTGCCAGCCACGCCACGACGTGCTACGGCTGCCGACTACGAGCACAGCAGCTTCCCTGCTCTCTGTAGCAGAAGGATGCACAAGGCAATGCCTGCGAGAGGGGAGGGGAAGGCGTAAAATGAGAACATCTCATTTCTGTCACCCTTTATGTCAACGCTGATCTACACGCTCGTAACAATTTGCTCATTATAATGTAAATTTACTCCCTCCTTCCTTCCAAAAGGAGATGTTTCTTTTCGGAAAGAGGGAACAAATTGTGTTTTATTGCTCTTTCAAAATGTTCTCCAATTAGGAAGCCAAACAAAACCTATTACATAATTGTCATGCAAAGCCCTGTTTTTATGAAGGACACTCGCCTGCCAACAAAGGCACTTTGATATAACACTCAGAGGAAGACAAAAGCCTGGAGCTATTTTTTTCTTCATACACCTTAGGACGAATTGTCAGGTGGGGCAGGTCTGGGCAAATTCACTGAACTCAGCAATTATGCTGAATTATACTGAAATGAGCAGTTTCTGGTTAGAAGACGCAAAGCTCCAAAGAATGAGACCTCGAGATCTCACAGCCTTTAGATCTCAAACTCAAGGTTTGAAAGACCTCAAACTCACAAGGTTTCAATGTCTCAAGACCTCAAACTCACAAGAAGCTGCCCCAGATGGGCAACCCAGGGAGCAAAAACGAAGCTTGGCTCTGGCTGGCCCCACGCCCGTCCTGAGCTCTTACTTCTTCCTCAAACTGGCAGACAGGAGTGATGACAAAGCACATCTCCACGCCAAAGAGACACTACAGTAGCAGCCTCTGTACTAATTACAGCTAATTTGCTGTTGCCCATTGCTAGAACGTAGGCACTAATTTTTCTGATGTACCCCTATTACATCCTTAGAATAACATAAGCTCTGACCATCTGGTCATCTGCTTCAGAAAGGATGCAGTGAGTTAGGAAAGGTAGAGAGAATGGCAACAAAAGCAATGAGAGGTACGAACAACTTCTGTGCAAGCAATCACTAAGAGGGATGACTTACCCTGAAAAAAAAATACTGTATGCTAAAATGTATGTCTTGTAACAGTCACATTTCTTCTGGGACATGACTGAACTCCCTCTGAGTGACCCATGCCTTTCAGCTCCTCTTTATTTTCCTAGCATTTCAGTAAGGTACGGCTGCAGGTTTCCAGCCCCAGCATCCTACAGAGAACAGTCTCTGTTCCCCGTCTCCCACGCACCGCCTCGCCATGCTGCCGCTTCCAGCCTGGCAATGGCCTTTGTTGCAGGCATTGATTAATTGCTAATGCAGTTCCGCTGTTTGGGCCGGAAATATACTCGTACCTTATAACAACAGTAAAAATCACCCCTGCCCTTTTAGAAAAGTATTTCTGATATTAAAGACATATCCCGATGCTGTTTTGAGACCAGAACTGAACCTAAAATCAATTAGTACCTCAAATGATGTGGTTACTGCTATCACACGTACCCCGCTGTGGGGAACAGGGTAATTACGATGAATTTATCTTGTATGGACATCTGGCCCAGCCAATTTTTCCAAATGTACATCAAATTATGGAACAAAGAAAGGCCATAGCCTTTAAGTACCAAAAGCAAGAATCTGAAAAAAACAACAAAAAAAGTAATTTTGCTGGAGTCTCCACATTGACCTAAACATGTGAGCTTAAATCAAAGTTACTGCACTGCCTGAGGCTCGGTTATGTTACATATAACAAGCAACACACTTTTTCTTGTCTGTGAGGAACTTTGCGTACCTCTGGTGCCATGTAAATACCAAAGCCTCATATGTAAACACAATATGAAATCCATCTCCTAATTTGAACTAGGGGCTAAGTGTAAAATAGGGCTGGTGCATTGAAACTATTGAATTTAATTTGTGACTGCGTTTCTTCAGACCACAAAACCAGACAAGATTAATTTGCTGGGTTGATAGAACCAAATTACCTGGGGTGGAGGTAGGAAGACCTCTGCTTGTCCAACAACAGCTTGACAATTTATATTCCATAAGATCCTAATGGAAATCACAGCCGTGATTACCATCTTCTTTGTAAAATGAATTTTGAGTGAAACCTTGCCAAGACAAGGTTAAGCAGTGCTCCCCTTGTTTGTGTGTTCAAACAGCTGGAAGCAAGGCCATCTTCGGACTAGCAAAGTGGAGCAAGCAGACCAGGTTAGAGCTGTTAGGCTCTGGCGGCCAATAGATGCTGTTGGCTGCAGCCTTAAGATTTCACCTGAAAACAAACAAGCCACAACCATGGGGGCTGTCATGCAGCTCGTTTCTCCAACAGCTGGATGCAGAGCTGACTTTGGAGGGCAGCTAGCAGATAACACCTGCTGGCTGGCTCCCAGTACACATGACTCCTGCTGCGGTTCACCACATGCACGCTTCCACATCTGTCCAGAAGGCAACCAAAGGTCTCATTGGCAAGCCCTTCAGGGCAACAGTTACCCTGAAGCGTTAAGCTTTTCTTCAGGCAAACCAACTGACAAACCACGTAACATCCAATGACCAAATTCTCTGGAAATTCCTGTTTTGGCAGACAAGTTCCTCACGTTTCTAGAGGGTTTTAGCAGCTCAGTGGTTAATAAAATAGAATTGCAACAAAGTCACCAACGCCACAGCTTACTGTAGCATGTTAGGCTCAGACACTCATTCTGATAACTAGCACTGTTCGCTGTCTCAGAACATTTTTTTTTTCCATAGACTCATCAGATAACATTAACTCTTGTTCAGCTACAAAACAGAATGAGGAAAGTGAAAAGAAAGAAAATTCACCTGTCTGCAGCAGCAGCTTTTACACCTGGAGTAAGGGATGCTGGATTTGGGCAACTGCTTCTAATAAAGGCAGGGCCATTATTTTAGGCTTCTTTGTAAATAATTCAGATGTAGTAACTCCGCCAATTTAAAAATACTCACACTGCCTAACCATAAGCAAAGCATTCATCTTCAAAGACAAGCCCTGTAATTCCTTTTTTCATTAAAATTATGATCTTGCATGGATTTAAGAAATTCTGCTTATCATAACTGCATAGGGAAGCCTGAGACCATTAGTGATGGCAGAGATGAAAAAACGTATCAAAGAAAGAAAGAACAGCTTTCATCAATAGGGAAATGATTTTTATACACATCAGAACCAATTTAAAGAATTGTCTGGAATCAATTTAGATAGACAGAAATGCTTCTCAGCATTTATTACCTGTGGAGGGAATATTGATCCCATCCATTGATTTCTCCTATGCACATAGAGCAGCATCTGTTTTGGTTTTGTGGTTTTGTTTTTGTTTTTTTACAGAAAGATGCCCCAAAGTGGAAAGTATCAAGAAACTACTTATATTTTAAGGACTTCCATTAATGGTTCAACCAGCGTCATTACTCAGAACTTTTCAACTCCATTCCAGACTAGGCAAAATGTAATTCAGCTTATTTTTCGCACATGATTGTTAGTCAATACAGAGAAGAGTTTTGCTGAAACCATGCTCATCAAGGGCTACTAATTTCTTATGTAACATATTGTGCCAAACAGATTTTCTCTCCCGTTCCTGGTTTTTAAAGGCATCTCTGCTTGGGATGATAGTATAAATCAGATGCACAGCCCTCTTGGATTACATTCCCTCTGCCTGAAGACCTTTGGTCGTTACTGGAGCTGCAGCCACGTGCACCGACACGACGATCACCCAAGCCAGAGGTTCTCCTGGGAACAGGGCACCTCTGTGCTACGTGGAAAAGGCAAAATACCCCAGCCCCTTCCTGGAGCAGTCTGCAGTCAAAGAATAAGTAGAAAAAACAAGAACCACCACAACAACAAAGGCGGCAAATAGATCAGGGAGGAAAAGGCTACAGGTAATTATGAGCTTAATTAGCCATGATACCACTGCCTGCCCATAGTTAAATGATTTATGGGCATTATGGCAGCAGGAGAGGACTTGGGTCCAGAGTCATGTCTAAGCACTGCACCACGCAGAGGTGCTCAGGCTGCCCCCTGGAGCTTCTGCCCCCTACACCCAGGTAGTTTAGCTATGTAGAGCTGGTTCAGTGCATCCCCAGCCAACGTGACTTGCTTCTCAGCCTGGGTGCTGCATGCCATGACAGCGGCTTTCTGACCTCCAGATCCCGAGTTGGCATCACCTATCCTGCAGAGAAACTCCAACTGGATGGGCTTGGTTCCTCCGCTGGGAAATGGGGGGAAATCACGGAGCTGCTTTACAGCAGCTCGTGGTCTGGCCCACAGTTTTACTTGGTAAGAAATCAAATAAAACGTTAATTTTGAGGAAGCGGGGAGGAGAAAGGCAGATGGGAAGGTTTCCAAACAGTACAATGCAAGATTCTTCATGCAAATGTTAGTGTGCTTGCCTAAATAAGAGTAAATAAAATGCTTAACAGATGCTGCAAACTATGATTGCAGCGGCTGTAGATAAAATTCTTCATTACTGTCACACCATGCAGAATGTTATTTACCAAGCAACCGATTTCACCATACGATAGATGTTTTACATTTTTTTTTTTTGTTCTATAAACAGCTTTCAACAAATACAGCAATTATTTCTCATCTTCCAAATGTACACTACGTTCTGCTTAGGAATGCACTTTTTTGACATTGTTATAAGTCCTCCACTCTTAAACGTGAATAAATCCTCCCAAATATTCTCCTCTTGGAAATAATGGCAACCCCCTCCTCCCATTGCCTTCCCATTGTGTTTATTTAGATCTTTCCTGCAAGAGGACATAGAAAAATAATCTTGAGCAGGCTATAATTCACTTGCAGCAGTTTACTAAAAATTCTCAATAATGGAGACCGAAAGACAGGCTGAGAAAGAGCAAAGTCCAACAATCTGCTGATATAGGCTTTTAAAATATTGTTACCAAAATAAAATCCTTTGTCATTCTCTAATGTAATGACTTTTTTCCTTCCTCAGAAGTATTTAAACAGACAGAAATTTGGCAAAGTATATTAGGGAAAATTAGCTCATCTCAGAATGCACTTACACTCGTGACTCACCTTATGCAAGTGAAGCCATTCAAAATCAGTTTAATCATGTGCTTAAACGATGGTAGGATCAGGGCATCACAAACATTCATTATGGCAGTAGTGAGCTATAGCACGAGGTCTTGTAATGAAATGATTTGCTTTTGTTTGGCTTTTAGCAATACACTAAGGGTTAGACCTTCAAAGTGAAAGACAGCTTTATAGACTATAGGGCATATCATACAAGTTTCCTAGACCCAAGTATTTAAAGAAGGTAGTAAGAGAAAAGTAAGTGCAGAGAAGTTTCTCAGGCAGACTGCTCAGGTGAGCCCCCTGGAACACAGAAAACCTCAAATTATCTATGGAGTGCGTTAACACAAGTACAGTTATTATCTTCAAGAACCCGTGTGTAGAGATTTGTCCTGGATGAAAAGTAAGTGTGCAGCAGGATATGGCCCCGTGCATTTCCCCTGGAAGATAAGGGTCTGGAGTGATGTTTGGCCAACGGACAAAGAGGACTTCTCTCAACTTCCTACTGTGAGGAAAATGTGACCTAGATGAAGGGGCATTATTTCCAGATCTTAAACAGATCTCAGAACTCGACAAATCCTTTTTCAATCAAAAAATCACCAGAAAGTTACTTATAGCAAAGAAAGCGTTTATCTGATAGAAGAAAATCCTTTCTATAAAAGAATTTAAAGCTTTTTTTTTTATAAGGATTTCTAGACCCAGACCATTACTGCAAAGCTACCTTTCAGCCGGACTTGAGCCTGTTTATATTAGATTTTATTTGGCCTTTTGGTGGCATTTGGGATTTTGAAAATGGTTTGAAACAAAATAGAAAGTCTTAAAGCAGAAACTTTAGGAGCAGAGTCTTCAAGATGTAAAAATCTTTTTGGATGTGGAAGCAAGGCATGCTTGAATACATTCAGGAGATAATCAAAAGTAATATATTAAGAATAAAAGGGCAAGAGAATCTCCACCTTTTGCCCAGAACTGGA
This sequence comes from Anser anser, assembly GCF_964211835.1. Classification (NCBI taxonomy): domain Eukaryota; kingdom Metazoa; phylum Chordata; class Aves; order Anseriformes; family Anatidae; genus Anser; species Anser anser. The sequence continues at coordinate 32,134,100 of NC_139726.1, forward strand.
GTTTTTGCTTGAAAATTTCTCCCAAAGAAGAATATTTTTGTGCATACAATAGGAACACATTTGTGTAGCTTCCAGTGTTACCTATAATATCTATATGTGGGCACAGGTCTTCAACTGAATCTACCTTGAGGCGGGGGAAAAAAAAAAAGAAACGTCATAGCAGAGCAGTAACCTCTGCAGGATTGTTGGTGGAGAAACTTCAGAGCAGTGGCATCAGCAGTGTTGTTCCTCTGCTTGTACTTGTGCTGCCCAGGGCAAGAACATGACAAAAAGCTCAAATTTTAAAATGCTGCGTGAAGAGAAGGCAATGGAGGAAAAAAGTACAGATCAGTATAGTCTGATGATCTTCAGGAAGGAATAAATCACCATAAAGATGCCTGCAGAAGTTAGGAAGCTGAAGCTCTGCTTACAAAGAAGTCTCTGAAGGACTTTTTATATGACTGCGAGTGCTCCAGAACACAGGTAAAGTTCCCTTTAATACCTGATTCTGAAGAGCAACTTCTTCCCTTCTGTTAAACTTGGATATTGGAAGCAGCCTATCCCCAACTGTATTCCATGTAATATTATCTCCACAATACATTAGCTGGTTTCTTGGTGTTCTGAGAGTGTGAGAAGAAAAAAACATTGCACTTATGTTAAATAATAATTTTCATTTAAAATATAAAACTTACTGACGGGTTAACTTGGAAAAATTAAGTCACAGCAAAACTGCTGTCACCACAAATTGAAATTTATTCTAGTTTCTGCTACAAGTGAGGTCCCTGAATATAGATTTGGGCGTAAAAACATGCTTTCCTCTGAACTTCCTACTTGACTGCAGCTGTATGTATTTTGGGCATCAATATAGGTCTCATTTTTAAGAATTCAGTTAAGTTGAGCAATGTATAAGGACAAGAATTCTACGCATGCAGGAACATAGCTCCGACTAATGGAAACACCACTTTAAAGGCATTCAGAGAATAGAAGATAACCTTTTATTAATATTCTATTCTTTCTCCTTTCCCCACTCTCTATTTTAGATGCCTGCAGCTGTTCAGTTAAAGCCTCTTTGATCCTCCCTCCTTTCTCAAATGATAAGATAGATATGCTTGTGTTATGGAAGAGGAGACCAGGATGTGAACGGTGACTCATTTTTCCCTTGGACAGCATATGCAGCATCCTTTCCGTTAACTTGAAGGGAATGGCCAGACACATAACAGTTTTTTGACACAGGGTGGGATTCATCTCATCTGCCTTTGCCATCCCATAGCGGAAACCAAGATGAGCAGTTAATTCACCTGGGCTCCAGAAGGGCAGTTTCCAGTGAGAAAAATCCTTCTTTTCAAAGAAACTCACCTGCTGCTTTTAGACAGCTATGGCAGGTGATCATGCACTGACTAGGAGCAACCCTCCATATCTCGTTTCAGACACCTTAGCCACGGGGGGATTAAATCCCACTTGAAATTTGAAAAAGAAATACTCCTAATTTGCACCGATGGCAGACTTGTGTATGCCAGAGCTTCTGAATGGAACTAGGCACTTGTAAGCATCCCAAGGCACTTAAATACCACTGAAAGTCAGGCTTATGTAGGCAATGACAACTTAAAACCCATCCTTAATAAATAAATACATGCAACTACCATGCAGTGGCAATAATCCATAATATAAGAAGCATTTGGTAACAAAGCAGATCATGTGCATCATCAACGTTTTGTAACCCTAATAACTCTGAGATAAGGACTTGTCTCCACCATATGTCCAAGCTTACTGAAATGGACAGCAATTAGCACGTCCTTTTTTTATACGACAGTCTGGACCCCAAGAGCCAGCTCTTACACTGCAGCTGATAATAACTGCTGACAACAGAAGTCCACCACGAAGGTGGAATGAGACAAAAGTTTTGCTCATTGCTCTGCAGGCCTGGAAGCCAAACTTCAGCTTACTCCTAGAGTAGGCTTTACTCCTAGTACTCCTTCAAGCACGAGTTCTGGAAGCTGCTACTTCAGAGAAAAAGCACTTTTGAGAAGCAATACTATTTACCTTGCTTTACCCCACCATGTTCTGCCTAAATGCTTTACCTCTGAACATGCTCCTTAAACAGCAGTTTGGTGTCCTTATGAGCCTGGATCAGGGCAGAAGCTCTGGGTAAACACCGCTGATTCCTAATGCTTCTAGTACTCATCAGGCTTTCCTAGCAAGTAAGATGACACTTCCATTCTGTCCTTAAAGCTAGTTTGTTGTTACCATTATTATTTCAAGCTTTGAGGATGATTTAATGTACGTGGATTCTGTTTTTTGTCAAGCGAGCTCCTTACCTACACGAAAGGTGCTGTTAATGCACTGCCAAGAGAGTCGAGCCTTGCTCCTGCTGCATCCCAGCCTTCAGCTTCACCTGGGGTTTCCCTGCTGGCTCTTCCATGCCCAGTCTTTTGTAGCTGTCTGGGTGTTTTCTACAGTGACTGGAAAAGAGACAAGTGGAATAAAATGTTCTCCCTAGGTTGCAACCCTCCACTCACTCATAGCTAGACCCACGACCAGCCTGAAGAAGTTACTTCGATAGGTGGTTCCAATGCCATCCTTAATCTTCTGAAACTTCAGCTCTCCCAACTCATAAGTGGGTTTATTTTATCTGTTTCTGAACTTTTCTGTATTAAAAAAATGGTGATTTTTAATCCTATCTTTTCCGGCTTTCACTCAGTGTCTGGTACAATGGAGCCTTCAGACGTTGCCTACACTATCATGGTAATTCAAGTGAAACAGAGCATTTCAGAGTGACTAGTATCTTTCTTCCACATTACAACTAAATAGTATTTTACCATAATAGTAAAAACAGACAGACACACAGGAGGGGTATGAAAACAAAACAAAAAGCAGAAGTAGCAAAACGGGCTCAATAATCTCTTTGCCAAGTAAAAGCTCAAACAAAGAGCTGACTTTTAACATAAGCATGTTATTGTCAACAGCAGCATCTCTATTAGGCTTGTTCCCTTTCCTAAACATTCCTGTTACTGTCATTTCTCAGGTTTGTCATATTCTCTGCCTTGACAGCACAAACACTGTGCCATAACATCTGTCAAAGAGGCTCGCTGATTTCCTCCATCTTCTGACACTTGCAGGTCTTTAATACCAGGCTGTCAGAGCACCGAAGAGAAAGGCGGGTGCTTCCTTGTTCAGCGCTGTTACTGTGACTACCATCACACATACTTTAATCATTAGCCTCACACTGCTATGAAATCCTGACTTTTATGCCCTTGGAGTCCCATGCTAAGAAACGCTGCCGGCATAAATCTATGGTAGGGGTTAGCGAGCTCACTTGCCCATGGAGGTGTCTTTGTAAAAGGAATTCTTTACATTCGACAAAGCTTATATAGTTTCTTAAACTTTCTTTTGTGACTTTTTTTTTTTTGAGAGGGGAGCTGCAGTAGGTGTAATGATTATTCAGTGACAGGCGTAGGTGAAACCCAGCTGCTTAAAATAAACCTCTTTACACCTGGGCTGTTTTGTCCATAGGTACACTAAGGGAGCAGATGAGTTTGGTGGGCAGTAAGTTTTCTGTAGTGCAAAACGTCTGTGATCCAATACTGAGATGAAACCAAGGGAGAAGGAGTCCAGAAGAGTCAATGGCCTGAAGCACTTACGGCACTCACTTCACAGGTAGCATCTCCGTGTTCCTCTTCCTGCTGCGCTCTTCTCCCCAGGGCAGCTGGATGAGCGAGGTCCAGGTTGGTAACTACACTGGGATCGCCCTTTTTGAATGTGTCCTGTCTTAGCTTTATACTTTGCGTACAAAAGAAATAAAAAAGCTGGTAAAGAAGATTTTGGAACCCACAGATCAGGGCACTGCCCTGAGCTGTTGCAGTCTCTGTGATGCTAACTCCAGTTAATTACATGCTATGGGCTGGTTCCAGAGGCCCTACAATTAACAGGTTTCCAGAGCCTCATCTCCAAGAGCTGAGCATGTGCTATGCAAAGCGCATACTCTCAGGTGCCGTGAGCCAGGTAGCTGGCAGAAACCACTGCTGGATGTTTACCTGGCTTCTGAGTGTCTGTACTGGTGCCCCAAGGGTTTCTATTCGCGGAGAAGAAGGGAACAAAAACCCAAGCCTTTAGCACTTCAATTGCCCAGGAACATTTGCTGCAGGAACCTAATAACTTTAACACCTACAAATGCATGAACACCCTGCAAGAGCATTAGTGAAGCCACAGACTTGTTACTGAGCAGGGGCAGGACAAACCTGGAGATCAGTTCCAGTGACAGCCTTGCTCCCTGTCAGCACACATCATCCCGTGCCTCAGCTCCCTGTCCGCGATGGCAAGCGATAACACTGCTTTGTTCAGCTTATCTCCTTCCACTGCCTGGGGCAGGGACTCTTACAGCTTGCCCAGCGGAGCCTTGAGGCATTATTAAAAAAATCATAAATAATAACAAAAGTGTTTATTGCTGTGAGTCTACAGCAGATCTCCTGGCTCCATGTGGACGAAGGCATCAGCTGAACCATCGGAGATAACGCATGGTGTCACCTCCTCAGGCTGCTCTGCTCCCACCGCTGCCAAATTGCTCTCACCTCTTGTCAAGTGATGGCTAAATACTGTAAGGAAATGCAGCCTGGCTGCTATTGCTTATAGTAATGAATGCTGCTGTCGAGTGTAACAAATGTCCTATGTCATGGAGGCATTTATGACACTACTCCTGAACTGCTGGATAGCATCCAATAAAAATCTATGGCGAGGTAATGGGACGTGGCTGGGGAGTGTTGAAAAGAGATCCTAAGTTGATATGGTTCTTATAGTATCAGGTATGTGCGAAGCATCTTGTAACACCACAGCCATGTGATAGTTAAAGAGCAGAAAAGCTCATTGTAGGGTAGATCATACGTTCTGCAGATTGATCGTGCTTCGAATGCCGCTCCTGACAACATTTCCTGCCAAGGTTTTAAGCAGGGTTAACACTTTTGACTGTTTTGCGGCACATTTCACCCTTTAGGAGTCTGGAATATATGAATTGCTTTTCATGTGTTATCCTGGACTGATGGGTATATTGCTGCCTTTATTCACAGATGAAAAAAAAAAAAAAAAATTCTTTATGGATTATTCATCCACTGCCTGAGAAGCCAGCATAGGTCTGAATGAGTTTGGCTCAGTCCTGCAACCTGAATGCTCTTTCAAGCCTAAGTCCCTGACATGTAATAGTTTCCAAAACAAAAATATCCTGTTAGACCCAAGTAGCCTCTCACATACCAGGTTCAGATAGAAAATATGCTTCTTGTTCCTTGAACTTGCCATCTGCAATACTGCTGACTGCTCAGAGATGTCAGGTGCTCTCTCCTGTGGTCGCAGAGCCAGATACACACCAAGACAAGGGAGATAAGGCTTTGTAAGTCCAATACATCCCCTTCCTAGGACTGCATAAGGACAGGTAGTTTGGTAGTTTTAATCATTTTCATTTAAATCCAGGTTTCCAAAGCAACCTGACAAGTCAAGACATCCACCTTTCATTTGCTGGATGGCTTCAGCTAATATTTAGGCTGTCACAGTCTCCAAAAGATGGAAGATTGCAGTCTTCTCCACCGTTGTCTTAACTTTTCTCACCGCTTCTTCTCTTTTTATATTCTGGCAAACTCTCGGTGATAGGAGGTAACTTTAGCTTTTAAGATCTTAGAAGAATTGAATACAAATCCCCATGTATATCTTTCATATCTAACTACATAATTTTCTGCAGCCTTCCTGTTTCCTTCCAGTTTACCCCAAAAATACCTCAGGGTTCCCCTTTCTTAGAAAAAGTGCGCTGTGCGCGAACAACTCCTTTCCTCCTTCATCGATAACTCTCCTTCTTCTTGTACTGAAGCTCTACCTCTACCTGCAGATGCTGCTCTCTGTGCATCTTTCTTGGTTCTCCTATGTCCCCCTCATCTTCTGCATCAGCCCAGTTCTTTCTCCCAGGCTCCTCACTCTTTTAGGATCACCCATATCAAAGTGGCCCCCCTGCAAGCCATGGTTTCCAGCTTCCCACCTGTCTTTCCATGCAGGGAGCTCTGCATCAGGCTAAAACACCTCCACCTCTGCCAGTCCACTGGTTTGTGTTTTTAATATTTTTTTCTGAGTTGTGCTCTTTTGATGATTTCTAAAGAACCCCTGTGCATTTAGCTTTCAAACCAGCATACTACTGCTTCGGCAAGCTTAGGGATTCCTACATCACCCTTCTGACAGGATAAAAAAAATGACTGCACAGAGAATCACTTATAAACTCCACCGTCCAACGCAAATTTTAAACATTGTTGTAAATTCTTCCTGTATTATTCTTAATTACAAAGTTGCCTATTAATATTGTACTGTAATAGTCCTATAGGGAACCAGAACTACTACAGTGCCCATTTTTTAGTGTCATAGCACAAGTCTTACTCTTGCAGTGCCATGTGGTTGGGACAGCACAGACCCAGGTCCCACTCCAAGAAAAGTCAGGCTCTGGGGTAGGGCAGTTATCACCCAGGCACAGCCAAGGAACCTGCAACCTCTGTCTTTCTTCTTCATTTATATGGAAGTTCTCCAAACATTCTCCTCTGGAAATAAGGAAGAATGATCTCAGGGCAGAATTCCAGGAGTTTATTTTCTGTATAGGAAAACTGTGGGTTAGGTTATGTTCCCCACATTGGGAGATCTTTTGTTATAAATATGACATATTATGATTAAAATAATCTGAGATTTTCATTAGACGATACTTTTGGTGTCAATTCTTTCTTCCTATTGTAAGCAACCCTTCAGATGTGCCACCTTTGAGATCATGTAGGTTCATTTAATTACATTTGCTTTAAATCAAAGTTCAAACCTGCTTCTAGATTTTCTGCAAAGCTTCAGATGCTCAGGATTGAGGTTTTGTTTGCAGCAACTACAAAGGAAAAAAAGAGCCTCCATCTTCATCTACAAACTCTCTCCAAGTCCCTCGTATCCATCCAAGGTTTGATTCAGATCCATCTCTGATTTCCCTTATGCAGCACTAATAGGCTTGTTAGGGAGCTAGTTTGGTTTCACAAGAGCTTTAGCAACATAACCAAAGCAACTACGCCAGGATGCATAAATGGAATTTCAACAAGTACTTTTGAACAGAACCTTTTCCCAAAATTGTTCTTCTGTAATTGAAAAATGTCTTTCAAATGGAACCACTTAGCATAGCTCTGAACTGTATCCAGAATGGTCATAAACTGCTGCTCACAGGCTAAGGGCCAAGATTTCAACTTCAGATATAAACGCAGTAGCAGATGCCAATACTGCTAACAGTGAAATCTGGCCTAATATGCTTGATTTTAATGGGTTTGTTTCTTTGTTCTCATTTCTGCTTGTGTTTAAAGCTAAGCTCAGAGGAAATACTCTTTGAGAAAACTCTACACAAAAACTCGATCCAACCCAAGCTCTGCTCTGCCTTAAGCCTGTAAGGGAGCCTTCCCCAGACTCTCTTACTCTTTATAAGCAACAAACAGACCAAGAGCTCAAGCTTCGATTCCTTCCATCTACACTGCTTCCATGACATCTCCAGTGAATAATCATCTTCAGTTCTTTTTCTCACCACGTTCTCCCAATTACCTATGACACTCTCGCTCCGCCATCCCCATACCAAAACACTGCTACTGAGATCATACTGCCACTGGATCCAGCATTCTGAATTCCTACGAAAAACTCTAGCTTATGTATTTACCCCAGCTGTTCCTGAACTAATACTTCTAGGATAAAATGGATGAGAATTCCAGCAAGAAGGCGATAATAACTAGAAATAAATTTGTATTATCTGTTTTTCTAATCCCCACTGGTAAAATATTTTGTTCCTTGCAATTTTGTTTTTGCACCACAATAAATCATGGGTAAATTCCTGATTAAATCTGAGGTCCTAAAGACATCAGGTAATTGTAAGAACTGTTATTAGAAAATCATTTAACTCTCAGAATCTACTGATTAACATAGAATTCATGTGATTCTTTTTGTTGTTATAAATACAGTTTAAATTAAAGATAATCTTCTGATCCACTCTATTAAAAAGCAATTACAGCAAGAGTGCATTAACTAAGAACCAGTTGCACATCACAGAGACGTAACAGATCCAAGCCGTTATTACCATGCATTCACGTGGAGGCGACTGAACAACTGGGGAGGACATCAATTAATCCACTTAATCATTTAATGCAACAGGCTTTAATTTTCTAATGAAATGCACAAAGTTGTCGGGTGCTGAAAACGTGCTGCCTTGTGAATGCTAACCACAGCACTCGCTGTTTTGCAGATAGTCTTCCCCTCGTTTGCAGATGTGGTATTGTGCTGTATACTGATGCTTTTCAGGAAACATGGAATTATTAAGTCCAAAGTTTTAAACAGAATTGTCAAATCCTCTCTAAATTAAAGAAAGAAGGGGGAAAAAAGAATGAAACAACAACAGCAAAAACCCATTCACAGGTTGTTTTGGATGCTAGAGATATTCTGCTTAAAAATTAAAGCCACATTTTCCCTTAAGAAAATACTTGAAAGTACCTGTGTACCTGAAGAGCCATAATTCAAATCCTTAAGTCAGTGAAAAGTGTTTAGTATTAGATCAGAATGAACAAAAGAAATCAATGGTAAATTTAGGATTAGGACCTGAATCTGTTTCTCAAAACATTAAATCATGCCAGAAAACCTCCTTTGGAAACTCTCTGCGCTACACGGATCAGTTCCCATCACAGACTGCCTCAGTAGGATGCATGGGCTAAGACTTTAATTCCTCTGAAAGGCACGGGAGTATTACGAATTGTTTGCATCATCCATTGCCTGTATATGCAATTTGTATATCTATTTGTCTTCTGCACAACTATATTTCAATCTTATTTTCATTAGTAACTTGTACTCTATTTGGATTAATTATCAAATGAAAAAATATCATTACATACAGCGGAGATGAAAAGCCTGCAAATGGAGGAGCGTAATCCACTCACTGCCTCTCACAGTGCCATAAATCCACACGTGCTCGAGCACTGAAATCTGTCACCTGCATATCAGAGTGGTGAAACGGCGTCCCCTCCTCTAGCTCCATGCTTTAGTGCTCTGAGAACAGAGTGTGGCCCCAGTAGCTTTGTATTACTTATTGATATTCCTTGGGTGGCACTCATCTGCCCTACGGAAAGAGAGTGTTCCTTGTTTCAGCCAGATTTATCTGCAGAGCACTTTTCCCTCGGTGCTTAACACTGCAGATGTGGCAGGCACTCTGTCCTGGCTGGCTCGGCCCTGCCACGCTGGCTGGGGACCTGCAGAAGTGAGTGTCCAGGGCCCCCTGACACCTCCTTCTCCTGATCTAGATTGTTAGATCAGAAATGAAGCTTTTTCAGGATGGAAAGATGAACTTAAACACTTACAGTTTGGGGCTGCTAACCCAGGTTCTGAGGATCACTAAACTTTCCTCTGTCTTCCATATTCTTCCTTCCCCAGATCAGGCCCTTCAAAACATAGTTCCTGTCACTGTTCAGGACATAAATTAAGAGCTGTTTTTTAACAGCTTGGCCTAAGTTTTAAATATGACAATAATTAGAAGAACTGAAGGCTGAGTAGAGATTTGATAATGCAAAATAATGCTTGTTTCTTAAACTTCATCTCACTGTGATTTTATACTAAAAGTAAGTGTAGGAACCTGAAACCATTTCAAATTAACCTGGTTTTATCTGTATGGTTAATTATTTTTAAGTGTGTCGTATAAACTAAGAGGCATAAGCTGCTCAAATTGCTCCCAGCAGAAGAGGAAAATTCTGTTTGGAGGCATAAAGGATAAAAAGGGGATCAAGTTAAGCAAGAGGTCAAGTGTCACCTCAAAATGGCCACCACGGGCTGCAAGCAGAAGGGCACTGTGAGCAACAACAGCCAAGGGGACAATCCTGGAATCGTTAAGGTTGGAAAAGCCCTCTTCAGGATCACCTGGTCCAACCATCCCCTATCACCGATGTCACCCACTAAACGAGAAGAAACGTCTCCTAATTTCCAGCCTGAAACACCCGCGCACAAGTGGGTTCTGAGACCGAATCAAAACCACTACAGAGGTTTTGCACAGCATCTGGTTTGGCTGGGAGAGCAAAGACAAACTAGAGAGAGCTGGACTGTGTCAGAAGGAAAAAGAAAGGTCAGAAATGGTAGCCAGCTGAGATTACCCCCAGGGGACAGTGGGGCGGGCTGGCGGTCCTCCAGCAATGATGGCTGAGTCCCACTGACTTCTAGACTGGAACAGAAAACTGATTTTTGCTGATTGATACCAGCCATTAGGAAAGTAGCTAAGCAGCAGGAGGAAAAAGTTAGGAAAAACGGCTTGCCAGCTAAGTGGAGTGATATCCTGAGACGGAGCATGAATCAGTGTGCCCATATGTTCTTGCCATTGCACCACGATTCAGTATTCTCATTTCTCTCCCGTCTATTCTGCAATTTGAAGACAAAGCAAAACTAAGACAATGGTGTGAATGCATCTGATTTGCTTAAAAAACAGAGATTTGGTTTTGTTCATCTTGTTTGTATGTGAGTGAACTTTACTAGCTGCATTTATATTGCCTAGTTTGCACAGTCTGGGGCCAACCTGAATGTTTTTAAGAAAGAATTATTCATTTAGCAGGAACAGGTAATTCACCAACTATCTAAATTGTTTAGGCAAATTCCTTGCACTATCAAAGCTTTTGCTTCTCATGTGTTTGTGCAGTTTATTTATTACTCTCTCAAATGCATGCCTAGCATCTTTTAATGCATTCTCACAGCTGGAAACCCACAGTTGGATTTAAAAATCATGACTTCAGACGCAAAACACCAACACTACCAAGTCCTGAGAGCCATCTCTGTCTGTTCCCACTGCTACCAAGCTCCCAGTTTCTGATCTTAAGGACCTGATGGAGAATAAATACATGTTTCGTGTTTGATTTATTTCTATGTTATTAAATCCTGTTTGTGCTTCTCCGAGATACATGTCACAACGTGAACTTATTTCACGCCACGATGGATCATGTCATCAGAAGTCATTATTCCCACTGGAAATACTGCAGTTGCTCACGGGCTTGGGAGCATATGATACTCCCAGCTCTAGATCTTGTGATCGGAATGAAATTCACAGTATGTAGGTAATTACATCTGGTCCTATCCTGTGAAGATACAGGCACTCCAAGGCAAGTGTGTCAATACTCTGTGTTTATATTTTCGCAAGATAGGAAAAATTCAATTTTATTCAGCTATCTCCCAGCGACTTTCTGCAACTATGTATCAGCAGAACTTTTTTTTTCACTTTTTATTTTAAAGATAAATTGCTTGGTGCACTATCAAGGATACTTAGAATTTAAGAATAGAACCTATTAGCCTGTCACTCTTCCAGAGACACAGACCTTGAACAGTCTGAAGAAGTAGTCGTTATGTGACAGCATAATAAGGATGTCAGGCCCCCTTCCTCCTCCCCCAATCTTCTTGAACGACATTTTCCCCAGCAGGGAAAATTAATACACTTCAAAAGTTATAAAGTTCAGGAAAACATACATCAGCCATCAGCGTGATTCTAAAATGAAGCAGTGTGGAAACCACATTCTTAATCAACTTTTGTAAACCAGTTCTCTTCCTTTTTCTATTAAAAAAAAAAAAAAGGAAAAGGAATAAAAAAGCTTCATAATGCTTTCACTGTGTAGCATTAGATTTGCTAGTGAAGTGTGGAATATTTTTCTTCTTATGTTATTAAATTTCAAAGACATACTCCTTAGGGCTTGTCTTAAGTCTGTCATCTGTGCTGCTAGTAAAGACTCTTAACACTTGGACAGCTCCATCCCTCCCCTTGGATCCCACCAGCAAATCAATCACAATGGCACCACCTCTGCTCGGTGCCGGCTTGCCGCAGCATGCCAGAAAATGTTTATATTTCATCACCGCTTAGCTGGGTTTTGTCATCGCTTGAGAGTTGTCTGTATCACTTAGGAAGAAAGGGACACGCACAAAGGGGTTATCTCCTTAGCGTCAGAGGAAGCGCGATTCTATTATTGGATCGCGGCAAAAAGAGCGGCTGGTATCTTGGAAAAGATGGAAACCAGAGAAACAGTTACCAAATTTATCTAGGGCAAAATAATAAGAGGAGGAAAGAGAAAAGAACAAAGAAAGTGAGAATGGAGATGGATACAAATGAGAGGAAAATGACAAAGGATTAAGGAATATGAACTGAGAAAATGTTATGTCAACAGGAAAAGTAAGCAAATAAATAAAAAATAAGTTGAGGTAAAGGGAAACAAAATGAAACAAAGCCATCGGTTCCACCCTAAAATAAGAAGCAAGAATAATTACTGATGTTCTCCTCCCCTCCAGTGCCTTCTACACTATTTTCTAGGTGTGTGCAGAGAGGAATATGTAAATTATTGCCCATCAGTGGAATCAAACAAAAGACAAGCATCAGCTCAGGGAGAAAAAATGTACCATTGTCTGACTTGCTGATGGTAGGAAGCATCACTTCCCGGTATCTGTAAGGACCCCGGCAGAAGGTCAAGCTACAGAGCAAGCTGAAAACAGATGTCCTTGACAATGATTAATGTCAACAAAAAGGAAAAATTCCAAGTGCTTAGATGTTTGTGTCACTGACCTGCCGGTGTTCAAGGAAATATTAAGACTTCCTAGCAAACCTGTTTCCCCAGGAGGGCATAAGGCCGGAGAATCAAAAGTAGATGAGAAGTCTGTGAGACACCCAGAGACCACAACTACACCAGGGACCTGCCGTGGAGGGGCTGAGCCCAGGTTAGGAGCCTTGCAAGTGAAATGGGAAGGGCCAGAATAGTGTTGACCGTTCTCCCTCAGACACACAGCTGAGTTGGACCAAGTAGATCCAGAAGCATCCTGGGAGAAAAATTAAGAATGCCAAATGGTGGCTCCAACTGACCAAATGCAGAGAGAGGGCTTCTAGGCATTTCAGAAGAACCGATCAGTCACAGGAACAAAGCTGGTGCGGGGTCTGGAGAACAAGTCTTGCGAGGAGCGGCTGAGGGAGCTGGGGTTGTTTAGCCTGGAGAAGAGGAGGCTCAGGGGAGACCTCATTGCTCTCTACAGGTACCTTAAAGGAGGCTGTAGAGAGGTGGGGGCTGGTCTATTCTCCCACGTGCCTGGTGACAGGACGAGGGGAAATGGGCTAAAGTTGCGCCAGGGGAGGTTTAGGTTGGATGTTAGGAAGAACTTCTTTACTGAAAGGGTTGTTAGGCACTAGAATGGGCTGCCCAGGGAGGTGGTTGAGTCACCATCCCTGGAGGTCTTTAAAAGACGTTTAGATGTAGCCCTTAGTGATACGGTTTAGTGTAGGACTTGTTAGTGTTAGGTCAGAGGTTGGACTAGATGATCTTGGAGGTCTCTTCCAACCTAGACAATTCTGTGATTCTGTGATTCAGGAAGAACAAACGCTGCCTTTCCATCATATCTGAAGCTGAGAAGGCAACTGGTAGTTGGTAGCAGTTTAAAGTGTTGCCAGTTTCCTGATTAGCTCCCTGCAAAGTAAAACAAATGCAGACAAGAGATGATGATGTCCCTATCACTGAGCAATAGTTTTTGCCACACAAATCATGTTATTTTGTGTTTAGAAGAGGCAGCGTAGTTGTATTATTGAAAGACTTGCTGACAGCTTCTGTTATAAATGGTCCCAAATGGTACCTCCTGCCATCAGTGATGGGAGAAAGATAGCAGCAGGCAACGTTGTGCGCTGGAGTTAGTTTTCCTGACTACTACTTAACGAAAAGGCAGGTTTTTTGTTGAAGATCGGATCTGTGTTTCTTAGTGGCTCTTAAGAATGCTCTCGATGGGAATTGTCTGCTTTGTAAAGTATGGTGGTTTCACAGAGAGCCGCTGTTCTAGGGAGAAATGATACAGTTTGAGTTAATGAATGTGTTTTCATTACAATCAAGCTTGGTGGGAATTGACTTTAAGACCAGTATGGCAAACAAGAACTGGGCTCTTTTGGCACAGCCCAACTTGGAGGTACTGTGTTTGCTTGTGGCAGGCTGCAGACTCTCTCCTGCAGTTAAGTGTTTGCCCGGGAAGCCAGGCATCTGCGTAACCACAAGTGTGCTTATAATGGATGTGCTGGGAGACTGCAGGACTCTTCCCCCTCCGCCTTCACTCAGTGGGCTTCTTGACATCAGCTTTTGCTCTAATTGCAGTTTAGACCATGCTGGGGTTAAACACTTTCACTAATTTTCTGGATTTTTGCAATTTCAGTATTCTTTTTTTTTTTTTCTAGAAGTATGCGTTAGTCGGCCAAGCTGGGGTTATGAGAGCAGTTCCAGATTTCTTGCAGCATCTATCCAGAAATTTCAAAGAATCAACTTGAAAAATGATAAATAAAAAAAAATGACAGAGCAAGCTGCAAAATGACTTGGATTTTTTGATAAATCAATAGAACCCAACTGGCGCGGTGCTTGATGATTGCTCTGAGCATTTCTGCAAGCACAATGGAAGAGAAAAAAGGCATGTAGAGGACTGAATTTCACTGACAGGTCAAGTGCCAGCAAAGGTGGCTTTGCTGGCAGGCTAGTTGGGTCTCCAGTTTACCCAACATAATGAACATACATTCTCCCTCCATTCTAAACCGAAATTAGAATCTGTCTGAATAGAAAAGTTTCTCGGTCCTCTAATTTACAGTCCGCTAAATACATAAAATGTATTAAGCTTTATAATGCTCGTACTGAGGTTCTAATCATGCTAAAAATTGCGTCTTTATAGAAAGCTTCAGGTGCGCCATTGTGGACTGATAACTGGATTTGCATCTCCTATGGCCATGCCTGGAGCTAGCATTAAAGAAATTTACCTTGGAACAGAAAGAGATGATGTCAAACCTTCCTTAAGTGAAAGAAATCGAGGGGGTTGAAAGTGAAGGTGAAGAAAATTGGCCAGGAATGATTTTTCTTTACCTTCTCAAATAAATACTGTAAATAAAAGTATTTTCCACTGTTTGTTTATGATGGAGGGCTAAAAATGTCACTGTCTGTAAGGTCAATTACACCACACGAAGTGAATTATTGACCTTGCTGGAAATCCTGCCATCAGTTGCTTCAGACTGCACCCAGAACAACGGACCTTGTATTGAATTACATTATGCTAATTAATTTTCAAAGAAAACTTAGGGCAGTAACACTTGCTGTGAAATAAGAAAAAAACTGAGCACTAAACAGTTTCTATACTGAGATGCACTTGACCCTGGAAAGAGCACGAAATGCACAAGATGGGGTGCAGGGAGGAAAGGCAGCACAGCCACACAAATTGCCTTCCACAAGCTTGGTCAATGCCTCCACTACTGCATTTGCCTACCATGGTATTTTAACGAGTAATTACTGAGAAATAAAAACAAGCCATGGCAGGGGAAGAACTGGAAGAAAGAAATCCTTAAAAAAACATCAGGGAATTTTAAAGACCAGATTTAAGAGGGTCATTCTTTTAATTTTAATATTGCCAGTATAAAACTTAATTTAATGCAACAGATCTCAGGTTTCATTTAGGCAGTTATCCTACTGCATTAGTGGTAAAAAAAAAAAAAAGTCAGTATTTGTATTTAATCTATTCTAGAGCCAAATAAACTTAACACTGCCCATGCCGAGTCCATCTGAGGCAGGGGGATCTTTGGCTTGAGGACAAGTCCCATGTGATGAGATGTCTCATGTTGTACCTAAAAGCTCTCTAAATGTAGAGCCTCACCTCGTCTTGGGGTTTCAGTGATGAAGGGATGTCAGCACATCCCACCTCTCTCTTATTCCAGTCTCAGCACTCATCTGGAACCTCACCGGCACGAACCAGAAAGTAAAGTGTTTCCTCGTGAGAGAAAAAAGGTGACCTGCTGCTGCCTAACTAGTGCTTTGCCAATAGATACTCCTTACAAGTATCAGAAGTGGAGGAGGATATAAGGAAAGGAGGTGCACATCTCATTCATTTACATTAAGTAACTTTGTATTTGAGAATAAAGCTGGCTGCAGAATACTTGGAAAGAAATCACCTGAAGGCAGATTTGTTCACTGTTCTCATCTCAAGGTCCTTTTGCATGCAAAAATCCCTTTAACTCATGCATTTAAAACACAGACAGGATTCTACACAAATTTGCCCAGGCATCCTAAACGTATATTCATTTAGATACCAGAATAAAAACCCATCAGGCACTGCATACCTCTCTTTAAGAAGACTTCAGAAATACAGTTTGAATTCTCTTTTAAAGACGATTGAAATTTTGTGTCTGCGCTTGGAAAGAGGGAAGGCTTTTTTCAAGCAATTTAGAACTACTACTACATGCAGGTAGGTAGAAATCACCCCATCCATCCTTCCAACCTTCCATCTTTCCATCCATCCACCCACCCACCCACCCACCCAAATATTAAATGAAGGAATGGCTGGTGTCCAAAGCTGGGTTTCTGACAGTGGCGGACTGGAGAGGCTGTGGAGGAGCTGTCACTGCCAGAAGATTTAAGTTCTGAAGCATCCTGGCAGCCTTGACAGGCTTTATGGCAGCAGGGCTGGATGGGAGTGCCTCTCCTTTGTGGCACCAGAGACTTGTCAAGTGCTCAGGAGCATCTGCAGGAAGCTGCAAGACAGAAGATGGGGTTTGATTCAACTGCAGACAAGAAAGAATAGCATGGGCTGGGAAGAGGGTAAATAATTACGGTAACAGGGTAAATAATTAAGGTAATGGTAAATAATTAAGAAGGTACAATGGTGGGGAGACAAAGATTCAGAGAAAGAAACAGAAACCTGCATGCTGACTGAAATGAGAAATATGATATTCGAATGACCCAGTCAGACTCTCCAAGCAGTCATGGCAGGTGGGATGGCATAGTGCCGAAGGGTTTCTGCCCTGATGTGCCAGCACACAAGCTGGTTGCCACTCACTTGGCCACAAGTCTTCTGCCCCATATTACTGCTAAATTTTCCATTGCAGGGGTTTTAAATATTTCCTGAAGCTTCTGGTCTTGGCTACTGTCAGAAGCAAGACAACTAAGCAACTCCAGACAAACTACTGCTCTGATGCGCTATGACAATCTGTGTTCCCACAAATTCCTGTCTTTAACTCAATTTTGATTTCAGCTAAAAGGTTCACTTTACACAAACAACTCTTACAAATACTCAGCGGAAGAAAGAGAGGACAGCAACCTGCCCAGGATGTTTTGCAACAATTATAAATAAAATAGAGCATCAAGGGGTTTGCCTAGAAATGTTGGTAACAAGAACTGTCGTATACAGTACAAGGTAATGTCAGGCAGCAGGTATTCCCAGCCAGCTGCAAAGCCATCCCGCTGGATTCAGGAGATGAGTTTGATGCCTGTTTAGTTGCTCTGACAGTGCATTGTGACAAACCCTCTCAAAGGTTACCCTGGATTGCAAACTTGTTGACAGTAGAGAGAAGAGTAAGCACAAAGGCTGGACGCCTGCTAACTTATAGAAAGGCTGATAGTGCCAGAAGAGTCCCTATCAAGAACCATGAAAAATTATCCCTTGGGTTTAAGCTAAAAAAGGGCACTGAACGACTTCAGAAAGAGTGAAACCTCGTTTGATTTTAAATCCTTGTAAAGCAAAGTCAAGTTGAAGCTGTCACCATAATCTGAATGGCAGTCTCATTTCAAATCCCTCACAGCCTGTAATGTTCTCATTTTAGAGCTTACACAAGCAACAGGAACACAGGTTTATTAACCCTTATCATGCCCCCTCCCAAAGCAATGAAACCTAACCCAACTAAACTGGTTGGATGCCTGGCAGCTGGTGGAAATATTGATGGGGGAGGAGGAGGGAACCCTTACCCAGCTTGAAGATGAAGCCTCAGAATATTTCACTTGTCTTGAGCTTGCTGGTATTAGCCATGTCAAGAGAGGGAGAGCTTTTGGCAGAGAACCCTTTCACGTACATGAACATATGAGGAAAACACCTTGTTCCCCTCTGCTGGTCTGGTATGCCAGAATGAACAACTCCCACCCCAAAGCAATGTCCTTCTCATATTTCATTAAAATACTTTGTTTTACAACACACTGGGTAAGGTTTTTTAAAGATCTCCTCCCAAGCCTTTTTTTTTTAAATCTATAAAGCCTGGAGCTATTTCTCTCTTCCTTCCAGAAGAGGGAGGACTTATGCTAATTAAATGCACTTCTGACTGGGAAGGGGGAGCATTTCTCTGTATTGCTGTTTTCATTACGGTTGTACAAGCTCTCCTCTTCTTCACCAAGCAGGTAACACAAATGACCTTTTCTGTGTACATGTGAATTCCCAGACAGGAGGGATAAAGATGCACAGGTTCAGAAAGACACATGGGACGTATGTAGAGAGAGAAGACCTTCCACCTAACTAAAGGTACGTACATTTTCAGTATGTGAGTATTTTCAGCTTCCAGAGAAGGAAGGGCTTCCAAGAAGCTATTCATATGGGCAAAGTTAGGCTTCACAGTACTTAGACAGATCTGGAACAGAAGGACAAATTATTTCTCTGGTTCTCGTATTAATTCCTTCCCTGACAGTCTGCCACTCTTTCTTCTCTTCAGAACGTATCCACTCTCTGGCATGCAACCTACCTCTTGATTTATGTCATTGCATCCCATGAAGCTGAATAACTAGGTGGCAAAGTTCCGGAGATCTACTACACATCAATCATTGACCTGATCCATTTTCCTCTTTTGCGGAGAGGCCATACAATCAGAGGAACAATACCAAATTAGTGTCTCCACACCCTAGGAAAGCAATGAAGCTTTCCTCAGAGTGCGTAGGTTCAGCATGGCATTGATCCAAGGCTGATGGGTTGGGCAACTGGCAGATCTCCAGCTCTAGGAGATTCATGATTTTGCCGTTAATAAAGGAGACAAATTGACTTGCTCTTGTCTGAACTTTTTTTTCCCAGACGCTCTCTCTAATGAATGCATCAGGAATCGGAACCCCCCACTGCACAGAACTGAATCACCTCTGCAAAGTGCCTCTAGACTTGAGGAAGAAAGCACTCGGTGGTTATGCACATGTCCCAGTTTGAAGTTGCTTACCTAAAATCCTAGGCAACTTCAACACCAAAGACTAACAACAAGAAATAAGAAGAAACCACAGCCACAACAGAAGAGCCAACAGCAAAGGAACGCTTCTTGGAGGACTTGAATACCCTCCTTTCCAATTAAGAACTGAAAGAAATGTTTTGTTTTAAGCTGCCTGAGGCTGAAAAATCAAATCCTAAGGGATGAAAATGTTGATATATGATATCTCAGTAAGGTTTCTGCGTCTGTAACTATCTATAATTAAGGACTTTTCATACAGAGGAAACAGAGAAGGAAATTTGCTAGATTTCACAAGCAAGATGACTAGAACAGGATCGTGGCCAAGAAAAGGAAGTACAATTTCCACAAACTGGCAAGGAAGAAAAATGATGCCGACAGTCACAACCCCAACAAAAGGCGGAATCATAGGGCCATGAAGGTGAGAAAGAAATTTCGGCACCCACTGGGAAGCCTGGCCAACTGCCCTGTGAGCACAGTGCCTTTGCATCAACTCAACACACTCCTCTCATTGAGTCTCCTTTTGAAAACGTCCTTCTGCCAAAGTAACTTATCTGTCACTGAGGACATCGCTTCATTCTTATTGCTGAAGAAATCTTTCCATTAGAAATGCAAAACCAAGACGCAAATGTTAAAAAAGGACTATTTACATCACAAGAAGCAATTCCACGTCTTTTTAATTTTTGTGTCTGCATTATGTCTTATGTCTCAGCATTAAAGCTGTTAAATTAGGTTAAATTTTGTCCATTGACTGCAGAACTACTCAAAATTCAATCTTTCTAATAACATTAAGAGTGTAGTAGGATCCCTCCAAACTAAGAGGAGGATGATCTATTAGCATTTTAAGTGTGTTTTCATGCAGGGTTGTGGATAACAATATAAACAAATTCTGTAAAATATAAGTACTTTCAATACTTTATTTATTGAAACCTGAAAATAGAACCACTGCCTCATCAAAGGTGTAGTTTAAGCTTTTTCGGAGATTTCCGCAGAATTTATTAGAGATGAAATCAAAAGTGTTCGGTAAAAGCGTAATGGGGTTCTGTGGAAACGATTCAGAAATCCTGCTGTGGTGAGCAGAGAATACTTTTTACTCTATGTAATTGTAAAAGCAGTGAAATGAATAGAGAATTAAGGGGCAGTTATTTGGCATTGGCTCAGTGAAAGTAGGATGAGCCTTCCTGCTGGGGATCAGGGGCTGCAGGTTTCTGCGGCCGCGTTTATGAAGCCGACAGAAAAGTGAACACGTTCACCTGCCTTGCATTCATTCTGGGGTGATCCATAAAGCGAAAACTGAATGCAGTGTACAGAGAAGTACTTATAGTCCAAAAAAAATTACATACTGCACATATCCAACTATTTCCTATGCTATTTGCAATTAATTTCCCTTTTGTGTACTCAATCCTGCTACATGCAAACTCTTTAAAAATACAATATAAGCAAACATAAGCTCTTGAGAACACACATTTCCAACACAGAACGATGCAACTCTTCCAAAATAAGTTTGAAGAGCCTCTTTTGGGTATACTGTGTGTAAGGATATGTGTGTGTAATAAAAACAGAACAAACTTTTCTGCCTTTTCAGAGGTTCCCATGCCAGCCTGCTTCTAAGGGTGAAGCTACGTGCAGTTAGAAGGCTATGGTGTGTTTGAATTGCTATGCACAAGTAAATATTAAAAAATAGCTAAAACCATCCAGGTGTTAGGATGAGATATAGGCAGAAATTCCTCAATTAGTTGGTTCCAGTAATTAGCAGCTCATCAAGAAAAAGTGGGCAGAAGGGTACCATGTACACAGATCTAAGATAAGTACCGAAGTGTAGGTTTTAGTTTTCACCTGCTGTCTTATGAATTCTCATATTTAAAGTACACTGAAAAGTATTAGTTCCCATTTCAACTGGCCATCTTCATTTCATCTCACTTGCTAAAGAAAACCAAAGAGCAAAATCCTCTGCATCACTTCAAGAGAGAAACTACACATGTGCAAATGTATTTTCCATAAATGACTCCTAGCATGTTTGAAACAATAAATCATATCCTTTGTTCATCTATTTCTATCCCCTTTTAATGTCTTATTTAATTATCTTGGCAATACATTTTTCTTCAACCCGGGCTAAGAACCAGTCCAGGATTCATGAATTTAAAAAGTGTTTTTGGCTTTGCTGACAGCCCTGAGGGACCCCGCTGCAGATACCAGGAGGTGAACACGTAATCAGGAATGATATCCCTTCTCTTATGACCTCCAGTTTTCTTGACAGACAAAACACCTCACAGAGTTGTAAGATAAAGGTCCGGGATGATTTTTGAGGCCACAAAGATTCTGAAAGTCATTTTTATATTCTTTCTAATGGTATAAAAAAATGGGACGGCAGCAATACTAGTGCTATAAATGACTGTGAAGAATCTCTCCTGATCTTCACACCCCAGACTCTCTGTCACAGGCAGAAGTCTAATGTTTTCATTCATCATCTCAGCGTAGATAAAAATGATCCATTTTTTTTTGAGGGGCTTATTGTCGTTGGATTACTTCTTCTAAACATATAACCTTATCTATTCAAGGTGGATGCCTGGCTCAACCGTGACCTTGTCAATCTCATTAAGTCTTGAACGAATTTTCTCAAATTTTCTTATCAATCAAGGTAATTGCTTCTTGCGGGAAATCCAATCTTCTGTTAACCACATCATTACCTGGTGATCGAAGTCCTCGGCTTCTGTGTAAGGGGGAATCACTCAAATCACCCAAGAGAATAGATAAGCCTAAACTTATAAACAGATCTCCAGATGGCATTTCCATTTCAGCAGCTATTCCCCAGCTTATCGGATACCTTGAACTACTTTTAATAATTAAAAATGCATTTACATCAGTGTTACATCAGGTTTTAGAGCTATACAACATAACAATACCCCTCCGAAGGCCACAGATGACAAGCAGAACATGAAAAGAAGGAAGAAAAAATCTCCTGAAGAAGTGGATTTTAGGCAGGGATCTGAAGAGTATAGTAGATAAAAACCTAAGAATATAAGAAAATCCATATAGCTCGGGCCAAAGGTCCATTAAGAGGGCAGGAATGCAGTGATATTTCCTCAGAAGAGCTGCCCAGCCAACAGCAATCTGCAGCTTTCCTGATTCGGGGCACTCTCGTTATATTTAATGGTCCACAATGGATTTTGCTTTTGTGAGTCTGTCCAGCTGATTTGTACCTCCCTAAGCTTTTAGCACATCCAACATCTCCATCTCCATTTTACTCATGAGTGCCTCGGATACCTTGCCAATTCAGGCCAGAGATAAAATGCTTAACTTTGAAATGCTGGAATATAGGAATGTAATGAAGATGATTGCAAAAAATGGTTTGGGGAGGGCTGGGAGCATGTAAGAAAACTTGTGGTTCTGTTGATACAGATCACAGTAAGAAAGATTTACCAAGAGGTGCCCTACTTTCAGAGAGACTACGTGCGGTGTTCTCCTACCTACACTACAGCTCTCATGCTGTGTAGACTGGCGTCCTATGCTAATAATTCTGAGCTTTTATGAACCAAAAATAATTATTTCACACACAAAAATAAATTGGTGTTTCCAGTACCAATTAATAAACAGTATTTTTGCCACCATGCATCTCTGATCTTTATTTGCAAAATCTGAGAAGAAAATATATTAATATAGGAATTTGTCTTACACTCTCTCCTAATGACCTAGGCATAAACCCTCGTTGTATTAAGTCGGTGGGAATACCAACACTGACTTTATTGCAGCCAAGATTTTTCCTGTTGGTCTGCTGTAGTGAAGCTGGTAGGAAATCCAAACAGACCTCTGCAAAAAAATAAGCAAATTCCTACTCCCACACAAATTTGAGGTGACTATGTACATAAACAAGTGTACACATTACATAAATCCCTTAACTATTTGGCTTTATGTATACATGGACTTTCTACATGGTTTTATTTAAGAAAATCCACAATCCAGTCAGCTAAATTTGCCTTCAAACCTATTTGCCTTCAAACTCACTGCAATTAACAGTTACACAAATGTCAGTGCTCTCTGTGAAGGACGGACCCTGGATAATGAAACCAAGTCCAACTCTGCTCTCTCAGGAAAACTGTTTAAACTTTCTCTCTTGCATCCTGTTTCACATAACACAAGTACTTCATCATATTGCAAACCTTATTTTGCACTACAATAAGTATTTCTCAGTCTATTAAGCTGCAGATTAATTTTCCTCCCATCTCAAGTCTGGTACGTTCTCGCAGTGGTTACTTTCCTTCTGTTGCCAAACTTATTAGCTTAATAGAATAACTCGGATTGAAGGAGAGGGAAAGATGCTTCCCACTGGCTAAAATACCTTCAGCTGATATTTGATTAACATTAGCACTTCCTTTGTCCGAGACAAGTACCGAAGTGGCACTAATTCATATTTGTTCATTAAACTTACTGGGCAATATCAAGTTACGAGGCACAGCTGCACCAGAGGCACGCTCCCAGCAGACTCGTGGGTGAACCTAACATCTCGAGCAATCTCTGGTGCCACACAAAGAGCTGAAAGGACCAGGCATTTCAGATATCCACAGCATTAAGATAGCGCCTTTTTTTTTTTTTGGTTGGTTGGTTTGAAGAATGACAACTTCAGGTCTTCTTGACCTCAGAGAGTCTCCGGTCCACACGCAGAAGGACGACGTTTTGCCTCACCCTTCTGCTCCATGCCCTGTGATTTACAGCCATGGCCAGATTTCTGCTCTTTCCTCCTGCTCCCCTTGACAAGCCTAACGCCACGACCGAAACAGAATAATCACTTTTATGGAGGCTTTTGTGAAAAGATCACTAAGAAGAACAGAAAATATGTTATCGCCAGAGAATAGCAGCTATCTGCCGGAGGATGAAGAGCCAGAAATTGGCTGTGATTGCGCCTTACAGTTCACCTCTGAGGCAAACATGAGGAACACAAGGAAGCCAAGGACAAGGGCAGCACAGAGATGGCAATGTGCAAGTAAGCCACATGAAGTCACCAGCCACTTTATTTTCCTTTTTACATGACCTAAATCTTTCCCTCTTATCTCCTGCTTCGGTCTCGTAAGGAAAATAAATGCTGGGTTTCCAGGTAGCCTGTACTTGTACAATGACTACATTTAAGCCTGAGAGAGATTTTTGGCCGACTGCAAAATTTTCCAAGACATGTTTTGCATTAAAAATAAGACAAAGGCAAATGTGAGGTTTTCTTCTTTTCACAAGTGGAATTCTCCACAGTTGGTCAGGAAACAGTAGCTTTCCACTTGCAAACTCCTAGGTAGCTCCAGGGAAGCTGGGGAGACCTTACAGGATACATTTCAATACTGCCAACTGGAAGGGGTCAACCATTAGCAATAAACTTTACCTGAGATTAAGAGCAGCCAGAATGATCAGAATAAAGTAAGATCCCCCAATTAAATAAAGCAGCAGCTCTTAAGCGAAAGGAAAAGAAGTTGTGAGTGCATTAGTGCCGTGAAGACGACAGAAGATGAGTATGTCCAGACTTAAAACTATCTGTTCAGAAAAAGATTCCCCAATTACTGTTACTTACAGAGAAGACATTCACAAAATGAGCTTCCGTCTCCTCTCTGCAGCTGGGGGGGGGGGAGAGGGGCCTCTCCAGAGGACCAGCCATCGAAGGGTAACCTCGGGGCTCCGCACAGCCTCCAGCAATGTGACTCTCTCTCCACGATCCCCAAATGTGATGGGAGGCAGCTTGGCCTGCCCGACCCGAGCTTAGCTGATGTAACCTCACGTAGTGGGAGCCTCAAAAAGCTGCTTCTGGGGATGTTCAATCCGTTCTGAGAGGCACCTGACATGCCTATAATAGTGACAGCATCTCAAGAAATGACATTATTATACTGTGAGAGCTTTATTTTATCGTTTTTATTAGCCTAGTCTATGTGCTGGTATCCCCTCAGGGACCTCAATCAATGATCAGGGCTCTTTTCAGCACTGAAATGTATTCTTATATAATGAGAGCAGGATCCCAATAAACTGTCACACCATTACTATATGCTAAGAACATACTGCTGACATTTAAAATTGGTAAGTTAATATCTTAATTTTTTAAATGACTACAGCAGTGTGTTTACAGATGCAGAATGAAGCCTTTGCTCTATTATTCATGAACGCTGTCGCTCCTGATGCGAATGTATCATATACTAATTGAGTTTAAAGGTTACAGTGCACCCTTCCTTATGTACTGGCCCTTTTAATCAGCAAAACAAATAATGCAGCACATTCTTTAACAAGATTTTTTAAATCTTATGGATGACAGACAGAAGTCAAGCAATAAAAATACTCACTTCAAATTTCCATTTTCTACTGCTTAATGTTCCTTGCCTATAGGTATGTAATTATCTGTAAAGCTAATTCCAAGGTAAAAATAAATATAAAACTACTGCTAAATAAATGATTGCTTCTTTGTTGCTCATGCATCATATAATTAATACCATGATGTGATCTAACATGTTAAGGAAATAGGAATTTGCCATCAGCAGGCTGAAAGAAATTTGTTTATTAGTTTACTGTGATTCAATTTATAAGAATGTGCTTCATTGATCTTTGCAAAAGAACTTTAATTGGAAATGAATATCACAATCTATTTACCACACCACTAAACCCAGTCTGCTACAGTTCATTAAAACTACACCTGCTACTTAATTTTCCAATAAGAGAAAACTTTGAATTAATACAATAAGCAGCAGTTGGAAAGTAGGCTCAGTAGACCACTGTTTTAATCACGGTGATCCTTGCGTGCCCTTATGAAATTCTGGTAGGAGCTGATTGGGATTTTGTGTAGCGCTTACATCAGAGCTTGAATTTAGCCACTGTGCATGTTGATTACTACTTTCAACATGCAAAGTCATTCCTCCTTTGCCTGAAAGATCTAAAATCCATATCCAGAATGCAGATTTAGAAGAAATATTTGAACTCTTCCAGCTGCTGATGCACCTGCCCTAAAGCAAGGGCAAGAAGACCAAAAAGAGCCCTTTCCATCTCTTGTGTAATCTCTAGAGATTTAAATCTGGGGAGCAGTGTCATGTTTGTCTAGATAGGTGAATCAAGGGAAAAGACAATGGGATATAACAGCCTCACGTCATCATCCCTACATGTAACCAGGAGTCAGAGCAATCCTACAGATTCTGGGGTCTCTGGAAACTGTATTATTTGGGTGTTTCTAGCATCCCAGTCAGACAAAAGAGGCATATACACAGTGCCTAAACTACCTGTGTCGTGAACAGGTTGGTCAGGGTGAGTGTGAACACAATGCAGACTTCCTTTGCATGTGTCCAGATCAGATATGCAGTGAATGTGCTGCAGGATAAACATATCCAGCACCAGCTCTTTGGGGAAAACACATTTTCCCTCTAAGTGAGCAGCAGTCACTTTATCCAAGGATATTCGCTCCCTCTGCCACCTTTATTACCAGGGGGGGCCCTCTCAGCTGGCTGACTGGGGATGCTGACTCCTCTGGGTCCATATTTTGCGGTCACAGAACTCAGAATAGAGAAAAAAGGAAAAAAAAAAAAAAGGAAGCACAATCACAATCATTGCCAGGTTCAGTTGGCTTAATGCAGGTCTTCCCACCCCACTCTTCCTTTTCTATTCAGCATATCCATGAAAACAGCAACAAACCCCTAACTGGGGTAGGACAGGGAGATTTTTCCCACATATAATTACCGCAGTCACAAGGAGCTCCCCCAACCCCTTGTTCCCACAAGTCAGTCATTTCTGTGCTGAACTGTGGGACCAGGATTCAGCCTTCATTTGCTGAAGTTCTTCAACAGCAAGCTTACTAAAAATGTACAGCTCTTCCCAATGCAGTATGTTTATCCTGATTAAAAAAACAAGCCTGCAGTGAAACAGTCGTCTCCTTCATAAACCTTTTCCATTGTAACACTGTGTCTAATTAATACGATTCTTCTAACGCTATTCCCCTTTGTGTAATACTTTAAGAGATTCTGAAAAATTAATTCTTTTACAGATTATACTCAGATCATTATCATTTTTCGTTAAAGATGTTTGGTGGGGTCAACTTCTGACCCTGTGTTTTGCAAAAACGGAGGGCACTAACTACTGCAGGGTTATCACAGATTTATCACGTCAAGAAAACATGGTATGGTAAAGCCTTGTTGGGATCTTTGCCCTCTGGCTAATCAGACTGTCTCTGACAGAGTTATTTTTTTCTCCTGGAAAACACCCATTTGTCAAAACTGAAACTACTCCTGTGAACTGAGAAACTCCAGACCTTGGTAAAATGTTGGAAAACATTTAGCAATGACCAGAATGTCTCATTTGACATCTTGGGGATGACAAACCTCAATGGGAGGTTTGTTTAAAATGACTTTTCACTTTGAAATTTAATTGAATATCTATTTCCAAAGAAGTTAAATACAGAATGAAAAAAGAATGAAGTTTGTAATGAAATATCTGGAAAATCTCAAAGACAACAGGTTTCATTGACCCCATGGTTTTCCTCCGGATTAATTTATGAAGACTGTCAAATCCCATTTTGTCCCAACTGGGAATATCCTTACAGGAGGGGACGAATGTTTTCCATTTAGCTCTTCTCCATCCCATGAGGAGAGGGCTTTATGGTGAGTAGCGACGCAGAAGGCACAGGATTGCTGGAAAAAGAGACAGAGGCATGAGAAACCCCGATCTGCTGTGGTCTGAGCGCTGCGGTGTTCAAACACCTCGCCGCACCGCAGATGAAGGAAAGCTCTTCAGGCAATGCCCATTTTTTCAGACTTTCTGCACAGGCCTACGAGTTGGACTGTTGCATTAATTTTCCTGCACTTAAATTGTTCCCCACTGGCTTGTGAAAGTATGATTAATATTCTTCAGGAATCTGTTATTAATTCTTCATTACAGTGTAGTCGCACAAAGGCAAGGGGAATATTATGTCTGGCTTGTTGCACCTCACCAACCATTTCAATAAATATCTTAAAGAACAGAGGGTGTGCAGAGAATGAAGAGTACTGGGGACTGCTTACATCCTTATCCACAGCAAAATAGATCACCAACCTGTCTGATTTAATAAAAAAATAGTACAGAGCAGAGTTAAATCATAGAGCTGGATGTTGAAAAGTACAGTGCTGTGCATGTGCCTTAATATATTCAGTGCTGAGATGGATATGTATTATATATGTTATTTATTTTAGCTGCACAAAGGCAAAAAGGTGGCTTTTATATGCTATACTGTTCTAATAAATATTTCGGTTCCAAAACAAAATTATGTATGGTATTAAAAATGAAGTACACCCCAAACACATGACCTGTAAATAAAGAATATCCTATGGGGGGAAAAAGAGCTAAAAGAATTCACCAGTGAATAAATACAACACAGCATAATTACAGGCTCTTGTGTTTTTCAGCCAGGGTACAATCATGCAGTTTACTCAAAAGTCTTCTAATATCCTCTGGGTACATTCTGCATTTACGAGAAAGCTTTCTGTTGTGAGCTCTCTTTCTTCCCTGCCTGGCCCTCCACACTCTTTAAATGCACTTTTGGGAAAAAGTTGGCACTTGAAAGGGGCTGGAGCAGATTCTTGGAGAAGTAGTTGGCTTTTTGAAGTTCTGAGTTTGACCATTCGCTGTTTCTCGGATCCTCCCAAGTGCAAATCCCACTGATGCTCATAGCCGGTTTTCGGCTGACCCTGAGTGACTTTGGACCATGCCTCTTTTGCCGTGTCCGTTACTTATTTATCTTTTTCTAGATATTAAAGACGGAGGAATATTAATAACTTATTTATGCTGTTACCATCTTGCTATTTTTAGCCGAGACATTTTAAGATTTTAAGATCCTGTACTACCATGGCAATCCAAATACATGTGATCACACATATTTAGTGCCACCTGTGCCCACGTCCCCCACTCCTGGCAACCCGAGTAAAGACATAAACAGCCAAATTTTCAGTCCTAAACCTTCTGCCTAACTTTCAGGGAGCAATACCTGTGAATTTATGTTACGCATGGACTGCAGTGCTGTGTGCTAATGCCAATGGATTGGTGCAATGGGTGCTGGGATTCCCAATCTTCTACTACCAAGTCGGATGAGATCCCTCACTGTCATTTTTTTCCCCCTGGCAGGTCACGGCTATTCAATAAACATCCTGTGAGTTTGGGGAAATATGTAAGTATTTACATACTTACTATATATTTATATAGTTGCCTTTATTCTGAGATTTCTATGACATGGGGAAAATTTATATTGGAAATCCAGTTAAAACCAAAGTCAGAGAGATCTTTTATAGAGATTATTTACTTTAAAGGGACCCAAATATAGCATCCTAAATCTGTTTGTCATGGATACAGATGAATTTGCCTCTTTCTTGCTTTGATCAATGAGAACTTGGTATTTTGTGAGGGAGTTAAGCATTCCAAAGCATTCCAAAGCTTTCCAAAGGAAAAAAGGTTGCTACAGGTTGTGTTTGTGGAAGCACCAATGAGTGACAATGATAAAATTTGACTGATTTGCTAAAGCATGAAATCAAAGCTTGCTTTGTTCAGAGTATTAGCACATTTTCTTTTGACTATGCATTTATTAGAAAAGGTGCAGTTTAAAAAAAAAAAGAGAGAATATATCTATTGGGATTGAGATCATTGGGATATTGAATAAAAACCAGGCCCACTCAGTTAACCACTAACAGGAGTTAGTATTAAGATAATGTTTTAAAACAGTCTTGGGATCTGAAGATAAACTGTCCAGATATGAATCTGAGTCAGCTCGAGGACACTGTTATTATTAGGGAGAAAGCCAAAGCGTTATGAATGAAGGTAGCCTGGCTGATTCAAGGTACGGGGCTGGATGCAGCACCAGTCTCACAGTGAAAAGGATAAGAGCAGCTCACTCCCCCGACACAAATTACACACACTGAAGTGGATTACGGAAGACACACATTATAATGAAAAGTACTGCAGAGTGAACACTTGTGAGATGACAATAAGATGAGAACTTGTTCTCCAAACCCCACTCTCCAAACCTTTCTTCCTCCTGGTTCCTTGGCACTCCTAAGAGTTCTCAATTGCTCATTTCTGCTAAGCACTCACTGACTCATTTTCTTCCTGCTTATCATTTACCTGCTTCAGCGCCTCCTTTTTCCCTTCCAGTATATTAAACCTCATTTCCCTCCTCTTCAATAACCTCATCTGCAAGCAGGGCCTCCAGCCTTTGCCATCCTCGCAGTGCGACCCGTGTCAAGTGGAGGAGTCTCTCTGACGCTGTTACTGCTGCACGCTTCCCAAGGCACACAGCATGGTGCCCTGGAAGCACGAGCATCATTTTAGATGCATGTTGATCACTTCAGAACGCAGATGAAACAGAACATGGCCTCGATCCTTCTTACGTGTCATTTTAAGCAAATCCTTCATCTTCATAAACGCGTAAGAGAACACTCACAGCATCACGTGTCAAAGGTGAGCTATGCCTCGCCCGACTTTAGTCAGCTACAGGTTCTGGGTCTATATTGCACTACTGATTTATCTAAACTATTTTTGGATGAGATGAATCACCAGTCCAAAAATAACTCTTTATCTCTCCAGAGGCCACAGAGAGAGCAACTTGTAGATGACTACAGTCGGCTGAGATGGCGTCTTTCACAGGGAGATGAACAAACTGTACAAGCTGTACGAATTAGGACGATGTTATGGAGTATTTTGACTTATTCCTAACTGAAACGAGGTACTTGCCTATTATCTGCGAACTACTGCCTTTGTTTAAACACGTATTTAAGCAATAAAAGTGTAATTAGAAAAGCAACTCCTATTGTTACTTTGAAGCACTGATGTTAATTTGGTAAATTCTGGAGAAGCAGCCTAGCTTAGAAATTAAACAGATAGAAGTTGGAACAGTCTCTAAACATAAAGACACTCCTTTAGATCTATTCTTTCTCACAAGATGCATGGTTCACAGGAAGAACTTTTGCAATCAGTTACCAATTCAGTCTTAAATGACTAATCTTCTGCATATCACAAAATAATCTGATCACATTCAATGTAACAGCCAAACCTGGCAGAGAAAAAACTTGAGAAAATGTACTTACAGCTGGCATGAAAATATAAGAGAGATCCAACAATACAAAATAAGCAGTAGAGCTTTGATAAAAGAGATGGTGAACACAATTGAGGAATATTCATTCATCAGATCGATCTA
Organism: Anser anser; assembly: GCF_964211835.1. NCBI lineage: Eukaryota > Metazoa > Chordata > Aves > Anseriformes > Anatidae > Anser > Anser anser. Next base: position 32,165,218 of record NC_139726.1, read on the forward strand.
CAGAAGCCTGCATTGACATTCTGAATTTGGATAAACCGCACAGGTTTTGATCTACTTCTGGATTGACCTAGGAATTGTTACTTCATCCAGGATATATACTAGAGAAGGCTTTTTTATCATTCAAATCAGCACATGCTATAGAGAAAGACTAAGAAAATTCTGATTCAAAATCAAATCTGAACAGACAGAAGGACTGTGAAAATTGGGATTCATATTGCATAGTCTGGGCGTGAAAAAATGTAACTTAACGATTCAAAGAAACTCCAGTTACACCTAACAAAACAGGAATATATTTGATTTGTAAAGGGACAGATTCCAGCTACTTTACTCACTGAATTAACAGTCTTCCTTTACAAAAAGCCATTCTCAAATCAACGAGTCTACTCTCAATGTAAAAAAAAATCACATGCAGTGTTCCTTATGCATTGATACAAATACATCACAGATACCTGGTAATGACAGTCCCTGGTATGTGCAGCCATCTAGTATTGCATAGTTGTTATCCTAATATTGAGTATTGGTTACATTACAGATGCGTGTGAATGACAGATTCCCACAACATGTCAAAGTGGAATGAGGTTGCTCATGAAATCAAAATAATTTTAAAAACACATTATTTCGCTTGTGTTACACCACTGAGATGCCTTGACAGCTTTTAACACAAAGATTTCCTGCATATTTATTCCAAACAAACTCCTAACACAAAAGAGATGAGTTCTGAATGAGTTACAATCTGCTAGGAAAAGGTGTAGGAGCCACTGCAGACCACCCAGTAACTCACGTAGCATGTTCACACCAGCAAAGCAGACTGCGGGCTCCGTGATACAGGAATTCCTATACAAAACGTGCTCAACTCTGGCATTTCACAGGCTGAAAAGATGCACTGAGGCATGGCCACTAGTGCAAAGGTCATACTGGAAGCGAAGATGCTTCGAGGAGAAGCAATGCAAGCGGTGCAGACACAGGAGAGCGTGTTCCCAATGGAAAATCACATTCGGACATGGCATGAGCACACTGAGCTTCACTCCCAGGTGAAGGACCTCGGTCTGGTTCTGCTTCACTGCCAGTGCCACTCCTCTAGCAGCCTATGCAATGTATACCCACACACATGGATATGTATAGGGTGCACAAAATCCGAATGCTTTGCCCATACTGGGAGAAGAAATGGCACAGTCCTTCCAGCGAGCAGGGGCCGGCCAACACCATCAAGCTCTCCATAGGGCAACAGGAGGCAGCTGGGCATGGAGAAGCACAGGATGTAGAAACACGGCATGCAGTAAGAGCCTTCCATTCCCACATTTACCTGTTAGAAAGTAAGAGGGCTGCAAAATATTGCAGTTAACTCTCCAGTGCCTCATGACACTTCACCTTTCTGAGTATCAGAATATTGTATATCAAATTCAAAATACTTCCCGGGATTCTGAACTCATTTGTTTTGCACTGACCATTGCAATTCCCTGCAAAGGAATAGGCCTGAAATGAGCTGCTGCTCTCCTTGGTTTTGGGGACACAAATAACCTTACATACGGAGAAAATTATCTGTAGAAAGCAGGGAAGTTCTACGTACCGGTGCATGGCCCGTCAACAATTTCACAGCATCACAACCCAGTGATCGCAGAGAGCTCACTGATGATGCCTGTTACCTGTCCTGTTTCTAGCACGCCAGGCCTGAGGAAGACGCATCTGACCATAGGATGAATGGGGATGATCTGGTAACTTACACTACAAGAGTAAGCATGAAGCTTTACATGAAAGAAAAACATACATGAAGGCAATTCAGTACAGTTGACCAATTATGAATAAATGCAACCTAAAAATCAAAAGGTTTCTAACCATTAAAAATGTGAAGTCTTCAAACAGCCTTTCAGTAGAATTAGTGGGGAGCAAAAACCCTGGAACATTTTTTTAAAAGTGCTTGAAATTTTATGTATGAGAAAGAAAAACATTTGTAATAACTCCAATGGGAATGACACTACAACCTCTCTCTGTTTTAGGACACAAATTGAGCATGAAATAATGGAGCACGGGAAAAATCAGCTGGCCTTAATAAGGTTATGAGTATATGAGCCTCTTCCACAAGCTGGCTGAAACCAGTGGTTTTCCAGTAATTTCAGTGGAATTTGAAACGTATCGCATACATGTATCCTCAGCATTTCCTTAAGTATGTTTAGTTAGTTTTCAATGACTGCAAATTACTAGCCATACTAGTATTCACTTTGCCATCCAACCTTTTTAAAGGTCAGTAAGTTAATGGATCTAACATTTAGACATATTTTACTCTTTGTACATTCCTATTAGCTTCCACGGAGCAGCAACGGGAAAGATTGCTGAAAAGATCCCTCATGTGGTTAATTTATCTGCAGAAAGACTTAGAAAAACACACAATATAAAAAGTATTTCATCTTGGGAGGAAGAGAGAATGGACGTTATATGTACAGAAGATGGAAAGGCAAATAGAAAGGGAAAGACTTGAAATAGTAATGTTTTGGCAATAAATGCCAGCCTACCAGAATTTGAAGGCAATGAAAAGAAAAAGCAGATTAAAAAAAAGGTGCAAATAACATTATTTTGAATTGCTAAAGATATTGTTTTCTCTTTGGAGTAACAGTTTTATCATGCACATTAAAATGTATGATTTGCTTCATTAATCACACTCATTTCCCTTCCAGAGGTACGGATATGATCACACCTCATTTCACAGGACCAGTATGAAAAGGTTGAGCTTTTATTTTTTTTCATTTGAGTGTTCAGTCTGATTACGGTGAAAATCATTTCCACCCTGAAAAGTTTAAATGCTTTGTATCTGAATGTGCAGGCTGCAATTGCCAGCAGCATCTTTTGCCTACCTGTAGTTTCAATTCCAAATTCCCTTTCCTGACTCAGAAGAAGAGAGATCAGTGATTTATTTCTAAACAGACTACCAAGAATAAAAGATCTGGTTTTAGATTTTTGGACTCAGAGAGCAAAGCCAGCTGCAGCATAAGTTAAAAGGGAAAGAAGACCAGAAAAAGCTATGCAGGTACACGGGTACTCTTTTGGAGTGATGTGGCACTCACTTAAAACAACACCCATTAATAAAAGGATTAATGAGGGCTGAAAAGAAACATGCTGGAGAAAGAGAATGGTACCAAACATTTTTGGGTAGAAATATATGCCGAAGCTACTTACTGTTATATTAAAGGAAAGGAATGATGTGTCATTTTAACAAAGAAACTCAGAAAGGCAAAGTTCAGCAATGCCATGGTTTAAATGCTTCCCAGTAAGATGCGTTACATGAAATTCATTTAACATGAAGCAAGCTTTTCCTGAATTCATGGGCAGAATTTGGCTTTGTGCAGCTAACAAGGAGAAAAGGCAAGTGAGATCACATTGAATAACCATCAACAGAAGAGTGGGAAAATGTTCAGAGACAAAATATGTCAGTGGAGGGTGGCCTGGAAAAGGAAGATTCTCTATCCACCAACAGGATGTCTAGATGAAGAGCAGGCATGTCTTCACAGTATTTGTTCAGATGAAACGTTAGTCAAGCAAGCCAGAACAGCTTTTACGATGGGAAACTAGTCCATAGGTATCTATCACCGAAAGTATTGCCTCGGTAGGAAATTACAGAAGATTCAATAAAAATATGCTCTTGGGCAGTTTCCTGGAAACTGAAGAAAACAAGAAAAATCTTTCATGAAAATTGGAAAAATCGTATGAAAGTAATAGAGGTCAGATTCACAGATGGTAGAAACCGGCAGGGGCTCTTTGTCTTCCCATTGAGGCCGTGCTTGTTTGATGCAGCTGCCCTACGAGAGCAGTGGCCTGCATTTTTTCCCCCCATTCATCATTTCTACTCTGCCCTTCAGTCCCTGGGAATGCCTTGTTTCATTCCACTACAAAAAGGAGCAGAAGAGGAAGGGAGTAGAAGGTACCTGTCCTGTTTAATAGCAGGTTTTCCTGTTATTCCCTTCCCATCAGCCACGTCAACTCAACTGGGCTTTCTTTGGATTTTACTTTTTCCACAAATTGCATCCCGGTAAGCAAAATCCCCTCCTCTCCCCGTGGAAAATGGCTGGTAAGAGCACATGCCAGAGCTGCAGCTGGGCCATAATTCCCTCCTCAGCAAAGGAATTAATGTGACTTACAGCAGCTCTGAGTCAGGCCCTGTATCTGCACAGAGCAGTACTTTTATACTGAATAAAGGTTTCTCAGGATACTCAAAAAAAAAAAAAAAGTGAACCAGAACTTCAACAGTTATACAACAGTAGATGGGTTTTAGAGTTACACAAATGTCATCTCTTCAGAAAGGAAAATGGCACAGAAGAACAAGGCCCAGCTTCTCGGTGCGAGAAAATTAACATCTGAGAGTTAACTGACCTCAGCTGAGGTTCTGGTTTTATCTGTTTAGATGTCTTTTCCCCCTTGACAGATCCAGTCTGCATGTACCCGATTTCTTCAGTATGAGCTGCAGCATCCCTTGGCTTGGATGTCCTTAACCTGCACAGGAGAGGCTACGACATGTTTGCCGCTTGTTCCTACAAGTTAGCTGAACTCCCTGGTTAACTGGTGAACTCTAAAGCTCTTAAATCAACAGGAACTGTTCATAATAACAATTGCTTTTAATGAGTGTGCATCTTAGTAAACTCCAGCTACACTTAATAGTCATTTTATTTTACTGAATGTCTCTTCTTCCCTCTGATAATTTGTGTGTGTGTCTACTCCGGTAAAAGCTCTAGGTATTATATGTTTATTTGTATGCTAATTTAAATTGCTGCTTAAACAAAAAGGACAGGATTGGAATGATCATAAATGTGAACAGAGTCTACTCAGATATCTTCATCCTCTCTGCAACAACGGGATGTGTGCACTTAAAGTGTTTTCCTCATTAAACACAAAGTGTTGGAGCAATATAAAATGCTGCCAACATGCTTCTAATGCATCGCTGCTTTGGAATAAAGCATCTCCTTCCATTTGAGCTCAACTGGATAGGCTGCATGTGAATAATTAAAAAAGTACCAGCAAAACAAAGTTACCTATGTTTGCGGGTAAGAATATCCTGCGATTTAGTAGACCAAGGGTAAAGAGAAACATCACTGTCCAAACCCAGCAAAACACTAAGGTAGTAAGTGGATCACAACGATGCCACACCATCTCTGGTGTTACCACCCTGTTTGGGATAGTTCCCACCTGCATCTACGTGTGTGTAGCAGCACAAACTGTTAGCATCTTTACAAAGCATCAGCTCAGCTCCACACCTTTTGTGACTTTTCATCCGTTCTGCCAATACGTGATCCCATCAGCCTGGAGTAAAGCAAGCTCCCCGCATTAGAGTGCTTCTCTGTGCAATTGGTGTTACACAATACAGCAAGATGAAAGGCAGAAAGCCAGCCTTGGTTCTTCATCTCTCTCTCTCGAAAGCTGGTATATCTTCTCTACCTTTCCCTGTAACTAAATTTGAAGCTCTTAAAATAGCTAAGTAAAGTCTTCCATGTAGCAAGTGGAAAAGTCCTGAATTTTTATGCAACATGAACAGTACCCAGTGACCTGGAGGTAGAGCAAACAACCTATGACTTTTAATATACGAATCTGAAGAACATTTCAGACTTCTTTTCGGTGAAAAGAATGCTGTTTGTTATCTAGGAGTGGCCACATTATTTGAGTTCTTATGGCCAGCATATAGGAAAAGCAGTGCAAGGCATGCAGAAACCAGCAGCTCAGTTCTCTAACCAGAGGATTTCTGCCAGAAATACCTGCTTGTGTTGATCCATCAGGTGCACAAACATGAGCAACCCTGCACCCAGAGCACTGTGACAGATCACACTCAGCTCCAGTCAGCACTTTTCACAGGTTTCTCTTTACCGAGAAACACATTGGGCCAAGAGAGTGAGTCTCTGCTAGGAAAGAAATGAAGATATAAACTCAGAATTATAATACGGAAAAATAATCAATATTCTCTGTAGCAGGCAGTCACACTAAATGCAGATGATATGCACTATATGATCCCATTTACTGACTGTGAACTGCTGGAAGGCACGGTGGATTCACTCCTCTGAACGGTCAGACATAGATTATTGTTATTGCCGCTTATTTTATGGCACACAACTAGTGAGCTAAGCACTTCAGAGGAGTGGAAAGATATAGTCCCCTTATCCCAGTAGCCGTGTTAATTCATGGGCTGAAACCCAGCGCTTAGGAGCTCTCCTTGCTCTCCTGCACGTTGACTGAGTCCAGCTCTCATGATTTCTAAGGCACTCAGAAACCAGAGAAGTGAAGGGGGATACGAAGTATAATTCAGGTTGTTACAGCATGAAGGCATTGGGCAATTAGTGCTTCAGCTGACGTACAAAGTACTGCATGCACTTCCCTAACAACCTGAGATACGTCTATTTAAAAAAAAAAAAAGCAAAAACAAACAAACACAAAAAAACAACACAACAACGACTTAAAGAAGCAGAGGTGCACAATAATTTCCTGTGGCACTTCAGCCCAACAACATCTGTACATTTAGGGTTTCCTCGAGGAAAGACCACACTGATAGAACGCTAAGCTAACTTCTCTTCTGTCCTGGGTATCTGTGAATGCTTAACCCCAGCATCTGCTCCTGCATGCACAGCCCCAGCTCCAGAGCTGCACATGGCACCGGGCTCGCCTGCACAGCCTCTCCCCAAAGCACGGGTTGTTGGTGCTGCTGGAGCACTGACACAACTCCTCTAGGTACTCGTATTTCCAGATTTATTGCACGGCACACACATACCTGCAAGGCAGCGATGTGGGAATAGCTTTCAGAGTCACAAAGCGGAGAGTATTACCCTTAAATGAAGTCTTTTTTATATTTGTTCTGCACACACACCCTTCGTAATGCCAAGGGGGAGCTTAGGAGAGAATCTTCAACTGCTCTGCCATAAATGAGAAATGATCCTGACCCAGGGAGGTCTGCTCGGTGTCAGTGATGGGGCAACGGTCCAACTAAGCACAGACCAAAGCAAAACATGACATGTACGTTCAGTGCATGTCAGTGAAATGAAGAAAATGTGACACTTCTGATATGGTTTTGATACTGCAGTCAGCTTGTACCGTGCCATGATTTACCTGTGACCGAGCAGAAAGAAGGCTGGCTCGACTAGCACACGTCCTCTGTAACAACACAGGAGCTTATCAGCTGCTTGCACAAACATCTTTGTTCCTCCTTCCTCGCAGCCCAGTACACATGGTGCAGACTTCCTCAATTACCTTGTTAACCATCACACTGCCTTCTTCCTACTTCTCCTAGACCGACCCATTTCAGACGAGTACAGGAAAACAATTAATAACCATGCTGAAAGTCTCAGCAAAAGAAATTACATACTTGCATGATGGTTTTTCCATAAAGACAGAAGTTAAACAGCTGTTTTTCTGAACAAGTAGCAGCAACACGAGATTTAATTTACTTGGAACCCAGAGCTACCTGCAATACCCACAAAATAGAGACACACCACCAGAGAAATCATTTAAGGCGTCCTGAAGAAGCATAAAACATAACACACTAACAACAATATCCTGAACATATGGCTTTCTTGAGTTTCATTCCCGTGAACAGGTTATAGATGGCTTTTTAAAATTAAAAGCAATAACAGAGCTTCTCAATAAATCACAATAGAGAAGTCGCTGGTAAACACATTATGGCAAAGATCTATCTCGATTCCAGCAAAATAACTTCTTCCAGTAATTCTTGCACTGAGCTTCTCTTACGGATATATACATTACCTCTTGCTATACTATATCCCAGTGGTATACATAAGCTTGTGCTCCTTCCACTCCCATACTTTGTATGCCACTTGTATACGCTTATATAAAACCCCAGGGCTTATGGAAGTTCTTGGGAGAAAAGCCATGTCTGTATGGATGAAGACCAGGCAGCACAAGGCTGTGCCAATCCTGACTCCAGCCTGGAGGCGATGCTGCAATGTAAACCCGTAGGGTTGTACCTGTAGGAGGGACGCAGCAATTCACACCGCTCCGCCACCCCCTGGAAGATGTTTTCAGCTCATCCACCAGGCAGTGGCTGCTGCTTGGCTCCAGCCACTGCTGGATATGTCAGCCACAGCTGGGCTGGAAATTGATTCAGCTCCCTCTTTCAGGATCCTCTCCGGGTATTCCTCTCAGTCAATAGGAAACCAGGATTTGAATTTCTTAAACTGTGCAAGTCTGCCTGAAAAGTTGCTTGACAGTGGACCTAAGAAGAAAAATGTCTTTTCCACCGTGCAGTGACACACCTCTCCTTACATTAATCACTTCGTGGTCTTAATAACACCAACGTGAGAGCATCCATACGCAGCCATAAAGAACAGTATTGCAGTGTCAGGATGCCTGACAACTGGCCCAGCTCTGGCACTAATGCTGCTCGGGTGATGGAAGGCATGTCCAGTGGCGATGGCTGAAAGGTTCAATATATCGTATTTCCACAAATTTTGCAGACTTCGTGAAAAGCCCACTGTCCAGAGAAATTTCACTGTTAGATCTTACAGCTTCGTCTGCTCCCTCCCTTCCAGGAACTGAAATTTTCAGAAGTTGTCATATGTGTTTCAATGTTTAGCAGAGAATAAACTAACCTGAATGCTTCTTTTACTGTTTTAATTAAGCTTAAGCTTTCATCTACTTAGGTTTTCTTTAAAAATGCATAAAACTATGAATTAAATATATGCATCATTACTCATCAAATTGTTTATCTCTGTACTAATTTTATATATATACACACATTAAATATTCATGTGCTCCTTCTCCCTTTTACAGCACAGTAACTTCTGGTTCCTTATTCCCCCACGCTGGTGTTTCTATTTGCATTGTATAAGTTGAAGATCATTTAGGTAAAAGCATCCTTAGGGGCTTCTGCATAAAAATTCCAAATTAAGTGGTGGTTTTTTTCCTATACTAGTAGTGGAGAGCTGTCCATATGCTTACGTTAAGCCTGACAGATCTTCGATTACCCCTTAGCTTGTAGTTATGCAGCCATAATGCAGTTTAGATACATTCCATAGCTGTTAATAGCTCAACGCACTGAGACCTTGAAGAATAACAACCAAGGTTATTTAGTAATGTAACGCAATAAAATAGACTTCACCGTGTATGCAAAAGTAGTAAGTGCTTTGCTGATTTTAAGGCATATGTTTCTTTAAAGTCCTCAGAACATAAATGATTTAACTGCTCCGCACACGCACAGACACAAAAATCACAAGCCAAATTTACTGCAAACTTTGCAAGCTGCAATAAATAGGTAAAGACATAAATTGCTGGCAATTAGGAATTTACTGAAGAGGGTAGTTAGGGGAATTACGCTGATTCAGAGAGATGAAATGCAAATATATTGTGCTTACACGTACGGGGCCACTGCACCTGTGCCCTAGCTAAAGCACTAAATCAGCAAGCCCAGTTCAACACGCAGACCCTGAAGATGCAGATCACAACGCAGCAGTGAAATCCTACAGATAGGGTGTTTCCGTGGACTTTAATAGGAGCTGTGCTTGCTCAGCACATCTGAAGACCACCTGAACAGCCGTCCACTGTATTTACAGACCAAAAATGCACCAGCAAGCACGGATTGCCACCAACGCTGCTTCCAGTTACAGAGGTGACCCCTTTTTAAGCCACTTTCTGGAGGTTACGACTGAGTGAGGCAATTCAGGGATGGGCACGGATCAACATGTCCCCACTGCCCGTGTGTTAGAAAACATGTCCTGACTTCTTTGCCAACATATTCATCTGTCAACAAATCATTATGGAGTTGTCTAAGCTGTGGGAAAGGGTTGGGGGCTTGGTGAGAGAAATCTCCTGGGAGTGCTCAGCACGGCGATGCCAATCCTGTAGGGGCAGCAGCTGAAACAGAAGGGCGATGCCTTACTTACAGACCTGAAGAAATACAGGTGGGAAGGGGCATACTCGAGCCTCCCCAGAGCACAACACAGAGCAGCCAGGTGGGGAGCAGTAAAGCCCAACTGAACAGAGTAGCTCAGCTGTCCCAGCGCCTCAGCAGGCAGGACAACCCCCTCCCTTCCAGTCCCTTCAGCAATCCTGGCCCCAAATCCCCAAACCGCTACGTGGGTGGCAGACAAGCCTCCTTGGAAAAGCTGATCTTAAGTAAACTCTATGCCATGAAAAGTCTTTTTATTCCCATTCCACGTACACGGTTCGATGACCCAGGATTGGACTCAGTGCACAGCTGGTGTTCATGATCCCTCGAGTCTCAGGACTGGTGCAAGGCAAGGTCTTCTGCTCGCAGATCAAGTGGAGAATGGCATCTGGTGGAGGCACATGTTGGACAGAGTAATGACTATTGTTCGGATTCAGTCTATAGCTAAAATAAGCTGTAACACAAGCCAGGCACGAGGGAAATCCATTCAATAAGCAGCCTGAACAAATCTATGTTCAATTAATGTAGCTTTTCAAACACTGTGACAGTGTTTGTGCTCTAAGAAGATGGTTAAGACATTGCTGCCACCAATCATTACGGCAGTTCTTCCTCTCGGGAAGCAGTGTCAGTCCAGGAAGGGAGCACAATTAGCAGTAACGAGAGTATGTGGGGGAGTGCAGGATGAAAGGCAAGACTGAAATTACTGCTGAGGCATTCCTTAGGAGGAAAGGAATTCATGAAGAGAGGATGAGGACATGGAAGCGAAAGACAGAAAAAAAAGGAAAGAGGAAAACTTGAGAGACAAAAACATGCAGAGAGGGGAAAAGGACGGGGAGAAAATCTGGAGGAAAATCAAACAGAAAAAAGAGCTAGAAGAAGAAAAAAACACGGCACTGTGATCCAGGGTACTAATGTTGTCTGATTTTGGACAGATTTGTATCGGCTGCTTCCTCACCCTGCCCTCCTTGCCACATTTGCCCGCTTCACCCAGCCCCAGGATGCAGGGGGGGCATTTCTGGACAGCCAGTTTCTGCCAGACAGAATATATTGAATATATACGTACTGAATTCTGCTAGTTATTCCTCCACACAGCACTCACGCTCTTTGTCCTCTCGCCAGTCACTTGTTTTCCTGAAACCTTGGGGACTGTGCTATCTCCTGCTGTGCTGCCCCTCCTTCCGGTTTAGCTGCAATTAGCAAACAGGTTATTAAAGGAGGATTGACAAACTCGTGGAGGCCCTGACAGATGGACCAATTATATAAGCCTTATTTCCTCAGGCATCCAGGCTGAAAAGAGGACAAACCACGAGGAACAGGAATCATGCTGAGAGTAAAGGAAAAGTGCGTGGGTAGGTGGCTGAAAGGGAGGGCAAGGGAACGGAAGACAAAAGGGGTTGCTACAAGGGAGCTGAAAGGAAAGGGGATGAGCAGCGGAAGGTGGTGATGTTCCTGGATGGGGTCTGGAGCTGCGTGTCAGCAAAGGCAGCGGGTTTTGAAAGGAGAATCACCTGGAGCTGCCAGGATGCTCTGTAATGACAGCAGTGCCTGGGAGAAAGAGGCTGGTGGGAACGATCCAGGATGTCAGGAAGGGAGAGAAAAAGTTAGGGGATGAGGGGAAGGACGGGGAAGCTGTGAACAACTGCTGAAGTCTTCAAGGGGCGAAGAAAAAATGAAGAATAGAAGAAACCTCATTTGCACAAAGTGAGATTCACTGAATTCAATGTTGCTATGGTGATTTACACCACCTGAGGACCCAGGTTCAACTGTTTAAGGTGATGCACATAATTATTCTTTTTATTTTCCCAAATAAGTACTCGCAGCCCTGCTAATACATAATGTGTTTCATAATTCAGAATTGTGCCACAGTTTGACAGATGATTGATGTACTCTCATTACCAGAGCTAGCAGTAGTCTTAACTGGAAATGTGCAATTAAGAAATATGTTATGAAACAAATGGCCTTTACAGCTTAAACAGTACCTGAAGAAAATGTATTTTAATAGATAAACACAAAAGAGAAAAGAAGCAAAATTCGGTCTTTAGAAGATTGGTTTCATTAGAGAAGTCGAGGAAGGGCAATGACAAAGGATGGTGCTTCAAAGGTGACAAGAGAGAGCGGCGTTATCCTGTGATGACAGCAGGGAGCCAGGAATCCAGCTCACAGTCACCACGAACTTCTCAGGCAACTTTCTGTGAGTTATTTAAGCCCCCATGCTTCCGCTTCTCAACTTGAGTAACTGCTGGAACTAAACTTACCCTCAGGATGTATTTCGAGACTTGCGTAATAATTCCTAAGTGCTGTGAAAAGTGCTACATCATGTAAGTGAGGAATGTCATTATTAAAATTGCGCTTCAGAAATCATCGCTTAGCGAGCATTTGTTCTAGAGCTAAAGCTGCGCCAAAACCAGCATCAGCCTGCAAACGGCAGCGCGGGAGGAGAGGCACCGCACGCGCAGGGAGAGCTTCAGGAAGAAGCTAACAGAGGACATATACCACTGGGAGGGGGATTTATTAAGGAACAGCGAGGAGTGTATGTAAGCTTTGGAAGAATCATTAATTATGAGAGGAGCTGGCCTCTCTCCATCCCACTTTGCACAAAGAGTTAATAGGCTAAGGCCATTGGAAAAGGTGCTAAACTTTATTATTATTATTATATATATATATTTTAAGAGAACACCCTATTTCTGTAACCCCTTTCTTAAATTTTAAGGAAGCCTCTTGTGATTGGGAAGCTTTACAGAAGTTATTTGTTATCTCTCTCGTCTCGCACATGGGACGAACGTTTGCACTAGCTGATATTGCCACGTGAACACGTAGATGACTGACTGTGTAATGCAACGGGGTTACCTGATGCTATGACTGCCTGCTCATGTGAAAAGCTTGTTAGCTGTCTAGTTGTCTGGCAAAGCTTAACCAGCTTTGTCTCCGAATTCAGGCAGAAAAATTATCACCTTTCTAAAAAAATTCAGCAGAAGAGGCAATAGTTTTATGCAATAGATATGTGATTATCCTCTTTCAAGATTTCATTCAAAACGCTGTATTTTGAAGCATTTAAGCAATGTTATACAAAGGTAAGCCTTTGAACTTATTTCAACCTGAAATTTCAACTTCCTTCGAACCCACATAAGGCAAAAAGATTATTTTGGAAAACAATAATAAAAGAAAGATTTAAAATCCTTCCTCTGGTCTGCGAGTTTCATGCAACAAGAACAAATGCAAATAAGACTATGTTGTATTTGTAGTGCAGAAATTATGTATGCATGAACTGAAAAGCTTACTGAGACACATGACAATGCTGAGCCAACTGAAGGGGAAAAGCTAATTTTGATTCCAGACGTACTTGAAAAATAGAAAGTTTTCCACCTTCTATGAAATGGCGAGGAAAAAGGTGTTATAAAAGGTCTTCAAATTGAACGTTGAATTTGTTCATTCAGCAGTTTTTCTGCAATACAGTATGTGCCTAACCTTTAGAGCTGGGATGCCTCCCGAGGGAGATGCGTCTCTCCAGCTGAGAACCAATGGCTTAAACCACATACTCCTGCAGTCTGAAAATGGTTATATCCTTGATTTACCTGTTCCAGGATGGCACCTCACACAGCTTTTTGGAGCAACTGACAAATACTTGCCATGTGCTCATAAATCTTATTTAGGTTTGCTCCAATTGCCCACAATGGAAGTACATAAACTGCTTCATTTATCCGTGACACAACAAACACAAAGCCAGGATTCGAAGCCAGTTTTGTGGTGATCTGCAAACTACTTACTTGTCTGCAGCATACATAAAGGTGCTGAACTTGCTGCCAGTGTTGGGGTGCCCTGCTCCCCCTGAAGAGCAGATCTGTGTTTCAGGAGAAACATAAACTAAAGAGGAGACAGAGAAGGGACCTGCAAACTAAGTGACTGGAATTAGATGGCAGTTCTGCTTTGCATGCTTCCTTTCTGTCTTAAATAAAGCAGCAGTCATAGCTGATTACTGATCCCAGCTTGTTTTTTTTTGTGGTGTTACCCCTTACAAAGTCATGAGAAAGTCCAAGCACTTCTGTAGGGAAAAAAAATAACCCAGATCCTTGATCTGCTTGTGTCGAGCCAAGGTTTAGTCTGAAGAAACAGAAGTGATACTTCTAGCCGTTTGGGGGGAATGCTGTCAGATAAAAAATGTCAATGATCAACAACCCAGAATAGCTGCTCTCACCTCCACCCAGGTGCCTCCCCTGCTCCCCATTAGCCTTTTTATGCAACTGCTGGGACATCAGCACTGGATGGGGCTCTTAATTGCTGCTCTAATATCTAGTAATAATAACCAGAATATGAATAACAAAGGGGCATAAATATTTGGCAGCTTTGCACAAATCTCTCCCACAGTCCTAGCGTCTTTCAGGGTTCAATAGCACACCTTTCAAGCTGGAAAGTCAAGTCAAAAAAAGCATTCGGTGAGTTCTGGAAAAATAAGGCATATGAAAATCACTGCAATCAATCTGAATTTCTTCCTGTTAAAATCTTGCCCAGTCTTACAGCTTTGTTTTGTTATTTCTGTCAGATCCCCAGATTCATCTTGTAATAATGTGCTCTCTCCCCAGAGACCTAGCCAGTGCCTTTCATCATCAGCAGCCTTCCAGAAGTTCCACTTAGCTCACAAAGCAAACACAATGTTTGGCATAATATTTCAAAAAAGGTCATACTGTGCTTCCTAACTTAATGGCCATTTATATTGCTTTACAACATTTAAATTCACACTCTGCTATCAAGTGGAGCCATGCCATCTAAAAATAAATGCTTAAAAGCTGAATAAAAAAAATAACGCCCTAGATACCTGAGTTTGGAAATGCTTTCTGCTTATTGGAAGACAAATTCTGATGCCCTTCTTCACAAGTCCTTTAAGTCAAGGGCAGGTCCACCGAAAATAGCAAGACAGATGCTGAGGCCCTTACCCCAAGGTACGGGATGGTGCCACAGGCTCCCAAATACCCATCACCTACCTTGGGGGCTCACAGGGCCACCAGCACAGCATCCAAGCCCCTTGAATTTTGTGCTGATTTTCATGATTCCCCTCTGACAGGAGGAAAGGGCTCACTCCTGTGTGGCCCCGGCTGCCAGCGGGAAGAAATTTTGTGGCAGCTTTAGGGCTGCTCCAGGATGCGGCCGCCCAAAGATCAAAACAGAAGTGTTTGCACATAGGTAACCACTTAAACGCTGCTGGTGATGCTTCTTTTGCTGAAATGGAAATGTTTAGACCTTGGCTTTTGTTTTCTGACAGGCAGTACAATCTGATTAACCAGCACAATGAAGCTTTGTGAGATTTCAAGTAAGCATGGCCTGAAAATACAGCCAGTCATTACAAGTCCTCCATCAGCACCCTTACAGACACCCAGAGATAAAGCTGCATTCTCTGCATTCATTCATTTAGACACAAAACCAGCTGAAAGGCATGAGGCATTTCCCAGCACCTTGAACCATCACTGATTTCTGCTGAACCAGCATATTCGTGCTTGTTTTACCAGTACAAGTGAAGTAGCTCCACGAGGAGACCACGTACATCGAGGCTCTGAAGTGACAAAACTGACGCACAGCTGGTGCCTGGCTGGTACAGGCACATGGGGCACAAACAGGGACACCGCTGACATTTCCCATGATTTTGCTTATTTTGCATTCCTTTTGAAGAGATTATGCTATGTAATTTTCTGTAATTTTAAAAATCTCTGTTTCCTACCAGAAAATAACAGTGGTTAGGTTAATCCAAAAAAGTTACTGTGAGTCTATTTGGTAATTAGCAGTGTCCAGATACCATGCAGTTACTTCTGTATTTCTCATCTCCTGTGAAGCCTGAATTCTGCTAATGCTGGTATCATGATGGATTATGTACATTGTTTCTTAAATTAAATGCGTGTTCTACATGAATTGTAAGTTTCTGCCATTTTTCCTTTGGGATAGTTATGAAAGGGTTAAGGCATGTATACAAAAGGCCACCAGAACACGTATCCTAAACATCCTGGCAAGCTTTTCATTGACATCCAAGGACTTTAGGTGAGAAAATCGGTATGTACTGGAGCAATCCAGGAACAAGCAGTTGCTCTTTGTGCTGCCATCAAGAGCATGAAGCCACTGACACAACTGAAAACTCCCATCTGTATAGCACTGGGGGTGGGAGACAAAAATGGAACAATGCCTTCTCCTTCCCTTAGATGACAGCAGTAAGAAACCCCAAATTTCTCCAATATCTGCTAGATCTAGATAGAAAAGTGACAACAGTCATCTACAAGACCACATCCTGCAGACCTAATACTCTACAGACCTGGTATCCAGTGCTGAGCAGGCCCGGAAGTGGCCAAGAAACTTTTTTTTTTTTTTTTCCAGTTGTAAATATTCTGAAAACTGTATAGCTATGGCCCTGTCTAATTTAAAAACAGGAAGTCATGCAATCACGAGATGAAGCAATGAAGCCACCAGCAGAAAGCCTGCCAAAAAGATCTCTGTGACTTGGGTGCAGAGAGATCACTCCAACCTAGAGCCAAGACCCCCCCAGCACTGCATCAGCCCCAGACAGCAGCTGCCACAGCCTAACGTCAGGACAGAGCTCAGTATCAAGAATCTAACAGGGGCTTTTGATGCTAAAGATGCAGTTTTCTGGCAGCTGTTCAAACCCCCAGACAACCTCACCACTGGCTGTGCAGCAACTTGGTGATATTCCATAAGCACATAAACCAGCAGCTGTCTGCCACGAGACAGAACAAACATATTTTCAAATAAAATAATCTTTCTCCTGCTACAAATAGAGACAAATACTGCAATATTCCTAAGTTAGTAGCACAAGTCAGGAATATAACAGTTGTGATAAATTATTTCGTCGTACAAACTTTCTTCCTTTGGGCACAAACTACTTCCAGCATTTACAATTTAAATAAGTAAATTATATTCTTCTACGAACAGAGAGAGTAACCCAGAAATCAGATGCACAGTCATCCCCCATCACATTTTTGCAGATCTGTAATGAAACATTTGAGAAACCGTACGCCGCCTCTGATCGTGGCCGTTGTACTCATTAGTTACGCTTTTGCAAGTAAACTTTCAGCCACGGTGCCAATTAAACCTACTTAGTTGTGTTTGGAAGTTAACTAACAGTAAATTAAAGTTCTGGCTTTCATGCAAATTTTTTTCATCCATACATTAAATTTGTCTCATAGTGACATTTCGGAAGAATTTTTCTTAAATTACTTTTGTCTAATAAAGAAAGCTACTGAAATGTCCCTTGTGCTTCATTTCTTCATGTCATTGAAAGAGATTCTTCAGGATATTTTAGCTAATATTTTCAAGGAATCCTTTCCCTCTCTTCATATTTCTAGTAGCTGTCCACATCCCACTACCATTAGTAGAACTTCCATCAAAAACTGGACAAATAAATCCTTCAAGCCCCTAACTGACTTCACTCCTGTCTCCTCACACTCATGGGACAGCATTATTCCTCTTCAGCTAGCAGCTACCAGATGTGTTAAAAGGAAGAGAAATGAGATAATCTAGTCGTCAGATACACAGGTGTATCTAAAACAGATTTTCTTTGTCACATTAAAATATTTATGTTATAAAAATGAATTTAAATTGAAATGCACTAGTAGAAAAAAGGTGAAGAATAGTTCGGGAAAAAAAAAGTCGTAATTATTTGTCAGGTTTTAAGCTAATTAACTGATGGACCACAAGCTTTTTCTATGTCAACGACACCGAAGACACCCAAGGACAGAGGAGTGCAGTCCTCCAGATTATACCTGTAGAGTCACAGTGGCTCTACTTGCATTAGCTTTCCTATGCACCTTGACCAGATCAAGAGTCAACAGCAAAAATCTACCTCGCTGAATCTCCGAGGCCACTGGCTTTGCTGGAGTTGGAAGAGACCTGAAACCTCCACTGACCACAAATGATTTCAGGAGTTGTTGGGAAGAACAAGGAGCCACTAGAAATGGAACACGATCAATTCATTTTGGTAACAGCTAATGTAAAGAACAGTTGAGGTCAGCTGTAAAATAAAGCCATGCCAGCTTACAGTAAGCAATCTGTGCTACAAAGCTTATGGAAACATGACATTTGTGTAAAATTCCACTCTGTTTCAACAGAATGACACCCAGAAGGATGTCTGGAGGGAACGTTCGTTTACACAGCAATGTAACACACGGTTCTGGGTTGCCAATCAGCTATGTGATACAACTGTTAGAGGTTTTGTGTGTGTGTGTGTGTTTTTTAATGTATTTCCTTTTAAAAAGTGTTATGCTGATGTCTTCAACTTGCTAGTGGACCACTGCAAATAATTTCCTGTCATGTTAACTATGTAACTCTAATGTTGACCTACTGAATGGAAGCCAGTGTGAAGTTGTTACACCAATTACTACCCAAAACAGACAAGAAACAGCAAATGACCAATCATTCTGAAATAAAATGTGTTTTAAGTAGGTTTGTGATGGCCAGATCCTTTCTGTATGCTCTACTGCACGCTAGCACGTCAGAAGCCATGATCTTTCTAGTTTCTTCTGGTATCACTTCGAAATAATGCTCCATCTGATCCTCTAACTATATTTAAATTAATTAAAACCCATTCATCACTTTAAGTTCTCTGAAGTACTTGAGGATTCAAAGTCTGTTTTTCCTGCTTTATCAAACTTCCTAGTTTTCTGAGTGGATAGGATGTGACCTATAAATTACCATGACGAATAACTCCATGAGTAAGAACTTGGGTCAGTTTTTCATTAAAATTAAAAGGCCCTGATTCTCCGTTGTCAGATTATCAAGTGCTGCTGCAAAGGGAAACAAAGCGCTGTCAAAGCAGAGCAATGATATTTTACATCCAGCCTGCCCTGGTGTAAGGAACACGTCATGCTGTAGGACACTGTGTAGGCAGAACCATTACACTCTTTTTTTTTTCAAGGACAGCAAGTTAAATTCTGCTGTTTTAACCTTTATTCAGAGGGAAGAAATTTCTTGCTGGTTGAAATTCACTTCCATGAACACACAGGGTCAATGTACCACTTAATTCCTATATAAATCTTCTGAAGATGGACAAATTTCAAGAAGCACAATGGTGTATCATTTCTGCCAATCTGAGGGAGAAGCAGCGTTACTGATAATTCCTCCTTCTGATCCAAGGGGTTTGAAAATCAGAGAAATGCGAGCAGGCTGTCAAGTTATGGAGACTGCTGGTGAAAGATAGATTTTAGGGTATTTTTTAAAATGCAGCAGTGAAGCCTCCTGGCATTATTGCGCATTTTACACGGACAGAAACTACCAACAGTGTAAGATATAGCTGAGTATCCTTAAAGAAACAGTTTAACATAAACTAAAAGCAAGTTCAAAAGCAGCTTGAATACTCACAGGACATGACTTTGCAACTCCAAGTTATACCTTTTCTTGGTGAGGACAGCTGCTTCCATGTGAAAGTCTGATGGATGCCATGTGGAAGCAGTGAAAATGGATAGAAACAAAGTATTAAGTGCACCTAGGAACAGACATAGAGAACTGAAACAGATTTCTCTAAATTATCACCATGGTCATTTGTAAAAACGATGAAGGAGGAATGCTCAGCTAGAAACGTGATGGTTTTCCTTGCCATCTCTGTGGTTTGCACATGGCCTTGGTGTTAGTGGGAGGCACAGGATAAAACTCTCCATCACGCCACGGGGTCTCATGGTGCTTGCAGACTGAAAGCTACTTTTAAGCACAGTGAGATTCCTCTCTTGCCACTCTTGTCAGAGACAGGAAGCACCTTCGCATCTCCAGCCTACCTGCCTCTTCTCCAGACCAGTCAATTCCCAGATGAAAAGGGAACACATCTGACAGGGCGGACATTTTCCAAGACAGTTTTCTGGCTAGAAAGAAGGCAGAGGACTGGTCAAGAAATAGCAAGCTCTTGTCCTGAAAGTAGAGTTGTCAACTACAAAACGCCTCCCTGAACTCTGGGATGAGGAGGGAACCACAGGTGAGCCTCTGTGGTCCAGCTCTGCAACTTTTGTGCTGGTAGATACTTTGCAAATTTGGTGGTTATTTACTGATTTATAACTGTGCCCTTCACAGAGAGATTTACAAGATTGTATAAAGCAGAACAAAGAATTGCTCTAAGTATCTCATCTCCAGTGAGCAGGCAGAAGGAATTTTTAATGTTTGACCTTACACACATTGAAAGCGTAATATAGTTTCATCTGTTTTCTCAAATGAGAGAAACATCTATACCAAGAAACTGCAGAGGACATAAACAGTACATGAAGTGAATTACCTGACCTGAAAAACAAGGCTTTGGGCAAAGATGTGAATATTAATCAACATATGAAGATAAGGAAAAGCCAAGGAATGAGGATTTTTTCAAGAGAAATAATGAAGATTTACTTTTTTATCGGGGTTTTGTGTTAAAAGGGAGCTAAGGATGTTGCCTGAATAAAGATGTGAGAAAGATGGATGGCAGAGAAGTCTATTAGATATGTTACTCTACTCTGAATAGTTCATAAATAGGTAACAAACAAGACAAAATCATAACACAGAAATACTGTAATCAAAAATATCACATGCAGATCATATAGAGCAGTATTATATGTAACATGCTATGACAAAGAACTTAATTAGATATGTGAAGGCAAAAAAGTGAATCAATTTATTAAACTCACACAGCTTTGAACAGTAAATTGCTTAGAAGGACCTTCTAATGATTTTCTGACGTTTTTTCTGAAAACACCAGTTGATTCAGTCCAACACCAGACTAAAGAGTGAAACAAAACATTTAAAGTAGTATTATCAATCACTTCCAAGCTTTAGCACCCAATAGGATTTACTGAGGGGTATTTACGTGCTAACGCGTGGATACAGATTGAGTATCTGCCCAGTCTATTCCCATATCGTGTGGGAAAGAATTTGGACAAAGACAGCTCCCCCAAAGGAAGGAAATGTTATGTGTTACTGGTGGGAGCTGCTGAGCTTTTGGGAGGCTGTAGGGAAGGGGAGATGTGCTCAGCCTGACTTACTGGTGCCTGTCGGTGTCCCTGGAGATGCTGGTTTAAGGTATCGCCCTAAGCCATTGCAGGAGATGCATGCTAACAGGTATGAGGTACGCAGCTTGGCATTTCCAGGAGCTCAGCGTAAAGCAAAGACAAATGAGTAAGTAGCTGCCTTTTTGGTCTTGTGAAGAAAAAGGGAACAACCTAGCTCGCTGAGGACAGATGTCAGCCTTCTAAGTGCATGAACATCAGCTAGTTCTGCGTATTTCATTGACCTGAAATACAAGTTCTGAGTCACAATGTGAATCTTTTGAACCTACATGCTCAAGCCTACTATAAAGATATGTTTTTAAAGAGAGGATTTTATAGTGAGCAGCAAAGCATAGTAATGATTAATACCCTGATTGCCAGCAAGTGCTCTGAACAGCTCTTATTCTACAGACACTGACATTCTCTTGCCAAAGAAAAAACACAGTGGCATTTCACGTTAAAAAAACAATGCTCATTGAAACAGAAAAAGCACTAGCTGGCACCGAGAATAACAAATGACAAGGTCAGCTGAACAGACACAAACAGTACAGAACATATACGCAACATACTCTGTGAAAATAAAGCTTGCATTAGTTAAACAAAAAAGGTATTTCTTGAAATTTTATGATTAAATGCAATTATAGGCTCTTAATCAGCATCTTTAGCAGGGTTACTAATGGAAATGCATTAATTAATGCTGGAAACCTATAATTTTCGTCTAGTTTTCATCGTGACTGTTATTGCAGCTCTGCTGTCCAGAAGAACACCCTTAACATCCAGAAAACCCAATCAAATCTCCACATCGAGCTTGAGACTACGATTCAGTACTTCAAAATCTGCAGCGAGCATCTTCCAAATCTTGTTGCGGGGATGGAACAGCAGCAACAACAACAGGAAGCCAAGTCATCCTTTTCCTTTACCTGCTGCATCTATCCGAAAGCAAGGAGAGAACAGCTCCCTCTGTGCACCCCTAGAGGCTTAGGGTACTCCAGAAAGGCAAGTCAAGCTCAGCCCAGGATATGGGTAGCCCTAGAGCTGGATTTCCTAACCTCTGCCCTGAGGATGCCAGCAGCCTCTGAGTCCTTGGCCACAACACGCCAGCTCCTGTTGCTGCCTCTTCACTGCCATATATCACTGCGATCACATCCTTGCTTTCCTGTGCAGATGTACCATCAAAAGTAATTCCTGGTAGCTTATACGTAAAGGTTATATTAAAAATTGATGGTTTAATACAAAGAGCTTTGATACACCTCAAGGAAACTGCAATTAAGCAAGTGACACAAGCAGGTTAACTTTCAAAAGCGTATTTGGAGGCTAACAGTTTGTCATAAGGTCAGAGCTATCAGGTAATGAGGGACTTTGCCATGCTGCTGTGGGAACAACAGTGAACAAAATATTTTGTGTTAGAGCTAAAACCAAAACCAACCAAACAAAAACCAAGTGCAGGCCTTAGAAATACTTTCACCCCCATACTCACCATTACCTAAAATGTAAAAAGAAGACCAGCGAATCAGCCTGACATCACATGTTGTATCTATTCAAAAAAGCCCAGGAAGGAAAAAAATAAGAATGTGGAAACAGAAAGCTGAACACCATATGGAGTGGGTTTACCACCACGACAAGCGAGACTCAGCCCTTTTGAGAAAAGTCAACTGATTTTTTTTGAGTAAAAAAAAGCAAATAAACTTTATCTGGATGCAAACTGCTAGATGAACTGCTAGATGGAGAAATCAGTAATTTTAAAAATACTGGAATTAGCAACAAAACGTGCTTAAAAATCTTGCCGAAGGGGACAAAATAAGATGTGGTCCCAGAGGAACTACCAAATGGGAAGAAAGTTATTAATGCTAAACCTCCAGGACTGGTCCACAACTCATTTCATTTAGCATTTTCATCAGTTGTCTTGGCACAACAAACAAGAGTCAAGCTAATTAAACATTAATGGCACAAAGTTAGGTGGCAGTGACCACACTGATGAGGACTGCAATTGCAGCCGGATGATGCTAAGGACTGGAAAAAAAAAAGGAATGAATAATGATGGTAAGAAGTGCAAGGTCTTGTCCTGGAGATTAGTATGAATTTAGGCTATAAACTGAGAGTACACGAGGTATGTTGGCTGCTCACAGGAAGATGATGCTCCTTCAGGGTGGTAGAGCCATACACACCAGTGTGATGCCACCTTCTGCTATCACATCAAGGCAGATGGGCAAAACAGACCGCACTGCATGGGTTAAAACTCATTTGTAATGCCCCGCACAAATTCCAGGTCCACGTGTTCAGAAAAGACACTTTCAACCTGGGAAAGGTGTAGGAAAGGGTCTTCAGGGAACTGAAGGGCTGATCTTATGAGAAGGCATTATAAGGCCATAGTTATTGATCCCCACAAGGCAAGGGCTGACAGAGGGTCCAACTGCTCAGTCAAATTCTGCTGCAGATTAAATACCAACAAGGAGAAAAGGGCCAACATACATAGGAGAAGAAAGGGTATGCTTACTTTGGGGCTGGGACTCTGAATAAAGTTTCTAACTCTCTGGAGAGAAATGTTCTGAAACTGTCTTTTAAAAGCTAATAATTTTTAAGGTGAATTTTATAAAAAAGGATTATCTGACATGTTTGCTTGCAATTACAGAGAAGTAAACATGCTCACCCACGAGAGCTGCCTTTTACTTCTACATTCGCTGTTCCTAATAACCAAAGGCAGTTCAGTAAAACAGATGGAGCTTCGTTTCTTCTGCCAAGCCTTCATCTGAACTTACAGATCTCAGAGACCAAGACAGTCAGAGACAAAAATGGAATGTGGTCCCTATTCCATCCCGCTGTGCTCCACCACTTCACTTCTAACGGCACGGTGGCTAGACCTCTTTGGAGATGCCTGCAATCTCCCAGCAAACTGGCTAAAATAAGGCAAATTTTTTCTGTTTTGTTCTGAGTGTTTTACCAGTTGTGTACATCTGATTTCCCACATCATTCTGAGTGAAGGCTTTTTAAAACTTACATAAAATCCAAGCGTGCATTACAAGAAATGGCTGTGTTTATGATCTGACATGATGTCAAATAATTACATATTAATGTGGTTTTAAAAACGACTGTTTTTCTTCTGACTGCAGTAGAAGTGCTGCATGTTCTGCCACACACAAATCCAGCAATACCGGGTCTTGCTTTGGAACAGGGTGGTGTGAAAGAGTGGGTTTTTCACCTGGCTTTGCAGAGTACTCACTCGGTATACGCCGCTCTCCCCGACTGCTCTACATTCTGGTCAGCAGAGAGGGTTATCCCGTGTCACCAGGAAATGTTACATGACAGCCCCGCAGACATTTCCAGCTCCACAGGTTCACTGACAGGTTAGTGACCGGAATCCAATATAGTTTTACAGTATCACTAGGAAAGAAATCTACTTAAGTGTAGAGGTTTTCAACAAAGATTTCACATGCTGAGTGTTTCAAATGTATATTTTGGTGATGTAATCATGAATGTTAAGTGGTCTAGTTTTAGTCTCTATTAAAAAAGCTTAGATTTCATGTTTCTGCCTTGTCCACTACTGGCGTTTATAATCAAAACGAAAGTCGTGGAATAATGTTTAATAAGAAATTATAACTTTAGTTTTTCTCTCCTCTCAATTTATTAGCGAGACTTTTTGCTTTATTTGCACTTGGTCAAAGAGCAATCACTGTTGGGAGACAGAATTATTAAAATTGTCCTGACCTGTTTTATTTCCCTCCTTATGAGTGGATATCCCCTAGAATTACACTAAAATACTCTAAGCTCTGCTTTCATAAATCACAAGCCTTAGAGAGCAAGGCAGCATTTAAACAAGGTAAATCTTCAAAATGCTGAGTAATGTCTTTACTCCATCGATCTCTTACACTGTCAAAATATTAGCTTTTTAGTACACCACATTTTCTGTGCCCTGTACAGCAATTACAATGGGACTGAAGGGAAAGGCAGCCTGATAGGTTATGCTCTTGCACGGTCTCCAGATTTTAATGGGGCTGACAGTCTCAAGGACTCTCCTCCCGCAGCACAGGTGCTGTTTGGCACAGTATTCCCCCCCCGGCTGTGACACCACGCAATAATCAAGTTCACCTATTGCTGAAAGAAAAAAAGAAAGCCGCAGCAGCAAGGAGTAAAAGTAGAAAGCTGCATATAGGCTAGGAGAGAACTGTAGACCCCATCAAAACCTGCACACAACCAGCACAGGTGTGTTCAGCAGCACCCCTTTAGCTCCCAGCTTTCAGGGGCTGGTGGGCTAGCCTCACCCTCCTGCTCCCAGGAGAACAGCAGCACCCTGCAGGGCAGCCACGCTGCCACCTTGAGCGCTTTGCTTCTTGTGTCACTTTGGGGAAGATTACCCGAGCAAGAACTCTTCATTACAGTGGCCTTGTTTGCCATTTCCTCAACAGCAAGGAAGCAAACACAGCACACTCCATCTGTTGTAATGACTTACGGGCTTCCCTGAGATGCAGAATGGGTTTGGGGCCAGGCAGCGTTAATCCGGCGCAGCAGCCTTCTAGCCAGGGGTCTGGAAGCTGCTGTGGTTCGGCTCCTCAAGATGCCATTCCTACAGCTCCTGCAAACCCAGCAGGCATTTCAGGATCTCAGAAAGCAGGGCTGGAGGGATGCTTAAGAGGTCATTACTCCTTCTGCCATCTCGAGGCAAGATCAACTTCACAATGACTGTTTGTGACACCTCTTTGTTCTCAGAGCTGGGAAAAGCTGGAGCTACCACCGCACTTTGCAGCACTCTCATTTTTTTTTCGGCAGTAGTTAAGCAACTTTCTTTAGAAATTCACTTACAGGAGCGAGTTTGCACCTCAAAGACTTGAGGAAAGAATAAGTATTTCATTCAGGCAACACAATTACTGCAACCAACGCTGACTAGGGAAACTCGTGCTTGAGATGCGTGGGGGCCATTCCTGTCCTGACCCTCACAGCTATCATCTCAGGCTTTCTGATGGTAAAAAGCCTGAGTACAGTTGCTTATTCATGCACTTCCTGCTTCTTAAGCTCTTAAAAAGCAAGAAGATACCTTTCTGTGATAAAGTCAAATCAGTATCTAACACGAGAATCGCTGGAAACATTCTTCTGTGCTGCAGAGGGTTATGATGCAGACTGGAATAATTTACATTACAATTACCTGTCCTATTGTTGTAGAAAAGAGCTGCAGAAAGCTTAATGCAGGGAAACATTGCACTCTGCTTGCTGAGTTTGAGCAACCTATAAAGAGTTATTCCATGAAGGCTCAGAGAGCCCAGCTGCTGTAATGTGTGCAGGCACTATGCATTACTTCTAAAAATAGGGCACTGTGGAATACGGTGCAAAAAAAGGAGAGTCAGCAAAAAAATGTATCCCATAATGTGCCTTTATCCTTTCTGGCCTAAAAGAGTTATCTTGCACATAAAAAAGGGAAGATGAGGACCCCCAACAGCTTGTGACACCCAGCTTATTTGCTAGCTCTGTCCAAGTTGTTGCCATAGGGCCTTGGACAAGCCACCTGTACCCATTCCTCTGCCCATCATCACCTGCATTGTCTACTTGGATGATGCAGCTTACACCTCGAAAGGTAAGCGTGCACCTAAAATCTCTGCAGAGGTGTCTGCAAGTCCTCCAGGTCAAGTACCAGCCCTTCGGCTGTGCATGTACCAGCTGGGATCTCACCTGCCCTAGCTGGTCCCTACTGCCACAAAAAGGACTGTCGCGGCTCAGCTCCAAGTTCCTTGGCTCTACAACACAGACAACCATGGAGCCCTGTGGGAGCCAACGACCGAATTCACTTCTTTGATATCTTCACAAAAGTCAGGATTCAAACAGAAGGGAAAGCACACTGAGAATCCACGTCACAAAACCACCGTGGAAAATCCTATCTGCAGTAATTACAGCTTGATTTTAACTGTAAAACTCACACAGAAGAGAAGTAGTGAGGTATCAGTTATTCTGGGAACAGCAGCCTCCCTCAGTGTTTGCCTCTCAGCAGACAGCAGGCTCAGGATGACTTGGCTTTCCTAGGCCTCATGTGGCAGTGCCCAGAGCAAGAGGATGTTGGGAGGGTTTTAGAAGGGTTCCAACATGGAACCAGGAGTTGGGCAGATAAAAAAGCACTCAGGTTCAGGAAATGTAATTCTTGCTTATGAAGAGAAGGCTGAGAGGTGACCTAACGACTGCATGCGTAAGCTTACACGCAGCAGCCTAAGCGACTGACTGCAGGGCACTTGTCACTCTTACTAAATAAAGGCATAACAAAATCTGTTGTCTGGAAGCAAGAGAAACTTGGTCCTAAAAAAAGATGCAATCTCGCGGCAGCGTGTACTTAACTGCTGAGGTCACGGGAAGTGGAGGTGCACCACTTGTACTTTTCAGATGTTTTTGCCAAGAGCTACTGGGAAAAAGTCTAGTGCCTGGCTGCGTTAATCCAGTCAGATGATTGCAGCCTGGGCACGGGAAGATGCAACTCCTGGTACTTCGAGATCTCTTTCCCAGCGTTAACATTTCTTAGTATTTCTCTATTTCTGCAGTGGCTCCTTCTGGCCTCAGCAGATAGATCTTGCCCTCGCTGAGCACTGCTGCCGTGCCCTTACCCAGTCCCTGAGCAGAGGCCAATGGATAACACGCCCCATTTGGCAAGTGCTTTCGCAAGTGGAAACAAGTGCATTTTTAAAAGGAACCCCACCTCTTCTTACAAAAATAAACCAAATTCACTGTATTAACTGATAAAGCTGTCCTAAATTACCAAAACCACAGCAATAAATAATAAAAGCACAATTCTGCATTTTAAAAGATGCTTTAGACAGAACAGGAAGAAAGGTTATCCCTTTTGCTCTCAGTTAAAAGGATAAAACTGCCATAGAAATGTATACTATATTCTAAAAAAAGTGGTCAGCTCAGGAGGAAAGCCACTAAGGTTTGAAATTATGGCATGGTATAGTATATATTCTATAGGAATTCAAATGCTCACATCTTTTTAAACATTTAGATGTTTCAGGCAGGATTTCTATTACCTGCAAGGGAATAAAAAGTACCCAGAAGAATTGTTCATCTGGCTCCACAAGGAATTTCAAGAAAAAAAGTCAAAGCCTGTATCCTGCTTTTCCTTTTATTATGTACTGTACATATAGGGAAAAAAAACAACACACAAGAAGCAATGAATGTAGGAATTAAAAGCTTATATTTGGAATAAAAAACAGAATGCTTAAGTAGTAAAATGTAATGTGCCATTTGGTCAATAAAATTTTAATATTTTAATGCTTTCCATATTTTGACTTTTTAGTACTTGGCTTTTTGGTACTTTGATACATATTTTGATATTTTGGGTAACTGTTTTCTCCTAAAAAAATAAGTATATCACACGCAGAGCTTTCTTTTCAACAGTAAATTTCAAACACTGAGTAGATGAAATAAAGGTTATTACCATTACCAGTCACTGTGATTTTTGGAACAATCCTACAGCCCCACAGACTCAGAACAATTCAAGTTGGAAGGGGTCTCAGGAAGCTATCGGTCCAACCTTCCACTTGAAATACTCTCTGAGTACTTTGGGAACCCCTTAGGAAAGTAAAACTCGTGCTAGGAACGGAGACAGTAAGCCTTCATAGCTACCCGAGTTCTTCCCAGAGGCTGCAAAGAACTCTCACAGCATCCAGGGTTGTGTTAACAGGAGCCCAGCAAGTCAATCCATCTTTGCCTAAGCACCTGTTAGACCGTATCGAGATACTGTGTCCTGTTTGGGGCCCCTGACAGGAGAAAGATGTTGATAACCTGGAATGAGGTCAGTGGCCAGGGGCTGGAGCACTGGCCAGGGAGGTGGTGCACGGTGGGAGGATGAGACAACGGGCAAGGGGGTTGGACCTAGATGGTCTTTGAGGTCGCTTCCAGCCCAAGACATTCTATTATTCTATGAGAAATCTTTCTCTGTCCTTGAAGGTGACGTCTATATACTTTCATGTGAAAAATTCTGGACAGTCTCTGCTGTAAAAGCAGAACAGCTTATAGTGTAATGGGAAAAAAAGGCTGGCAAAATTGCTTTCCCAAAGCAAACATATGTATATAAACAAATCCTACCATTGAAAGAGACGTAGAAAGAGGTGGACATGCAACTTTAGATCATGAGGAAAAAGGACAGACTTTCTCTGGCATTGGTTCTGTAGTGCTGAGTTACCTCCTAGAAGACCTGAACAGAAAACAAGATGCACCAAAACCTCAGGCACTATCCCAAAAGCTGTTCCAGTGAGACTCTAATACCTTCCTGAGCAGGTGAAATGGAGAAAAAAAAAAAAAAAAAAAAAAAACTCTAAGGGTTTTGCAGTAAGCTTATAGTTATTAATCACTGCACAGACCGACGTGTACCATTCGCTTGATGGAACTAGTCCCTTGACCACTGCAATGATGCCACAGCTGGACATTTTAATTACCTCAAGCTGATCTTTGCAATCCTCACATCAAGGCTTCTCTCCCTCACCTCAGAAGCTTCCAAAACCCACCAGAGCTTATGCTTTGCCCTGCATATGGGACGTGCCTTTGCCAGGAGGACATCTTAGGTTCAGGTAGAGAGAGGTCATTTGGAGAAATGGCCTTTTGCAGGACATGTCCCACCATAGGAAGAGTACTCTGCTCTGGGAAGATGCAGTGCTGTGAAGTACCATGGTTAAGTCAGGTTTTAGGGAGAATGATTGTGGTTTAAACAGTGGAAAGACACAGAAACTGGAGTCACTTGCACAGTACAAACCTCTGCTAGTCGGGGCCTTCTGTTCCTGATGCTTCCTGTAATGGACAATGTCTCTACGGTGTCTAACATATGAAAATGCTAGCAGAGAAGAAAAAATTCAAAACATGAATAAAAGCTGTCCTCTACCTTCAGTACAGAGAGCTCTAATACCAGCTGGGTGTGGAAAGGAGAAGCCTGCTTGCCGAACAAAATCTATCTGTATCAATAAAGGCCTGAAGACAGATTTCCATTCAGGTGTGTTATATAAACTTGTGGATGCAAAGTCTTATTCACGGTTTTTGAGATGATTTTCCACTTTCCTTTCTATTAAGGTACACATTTGCAGCATATAAAATTACAGTTATGAAAGAATATTGCGAGGCTTCAAAATACATTCTGGTTTAAATACAGTGAGGTGGTTAACAGAGCACTTGAGAAGCACGCTTGTATCATATTCCACAGATTAAGATTCACTTATATCTCGGGATGAATTACACGAAGAGCCAGCTTTGCTGTCATAAATGAAAACTCACACAAATTATTTGCCTTTGGAGACTGTTTCTGGTATTTTTCTTATATTAAGGTCAGGTTCGTATTAAGTCTTTGGATTTACTGTGACTGTGTCCTAAATCTTTGGAAATGCCAATATTTTCCTCACTTTCCCATTTATTGCAGCTTACTTCTTCCCCTTTTTTCTGTCAGCCTCTGTAATTGGTGGAAAGGAAGAGAAGAGCCCAGCACGGCGCTGAATCAATCTAATAGCGACTTACAGTGATCGCTGGTGGATCCGCGCTCCTGGAGGGAGTGGGCTGGCTTTTCACAAAAGGTAGCAATCTTTTTATTTTGCTTCCAGGGGCTTGGGAGGAACAAGTAGGCCAGGATAAACCCGTATCGCTTAGCACGGGGCAGAACACAAGGATGCTCAATGTCAGATCCTGGATCTGCCATGACACACAAGGTCAGAGGGTTTTTGAGGGATTTCCCCCGCTTCCTCCTTTTCATATATACAGGACCTTTTAATCCCGTGCTCTTAGCCAGCTAACCTCCACCTTTTCTCCTCGAATAAGGACAACAGAAGCTTTTGCTGGGTGCTATTAATAGAACCAAGGAGTAACTCCAAGCTACAAAGAGCCCCGGTGCTCTGACCCGAGCCTGCTCCGACTCTGGGCAAGCTTAGAGCGTATTTAAACTTGGCTGGGCACAGACATACATTAAAGACTAAGACTAACAGAAAAGAAGGGATCTGAAAGGTCTCCCTTTGCAGTCACTATTCAGCTACTGATAAGGGTGTGTTCCTGCCTTCTTTGCTGTTGGTCCCCTTTTTGAGGCTTTATAACTCATTTTCCTCTGTTTTGCTACCTATTGCAAAGGAGGAAAACTAAGAAAACCGTAGAGTGGCCCAAAATAAAAAGACAACAGCTTGAGGTTCTTTTCAAGAGAGGACAAAATTACGTCCACGTCAGATTTAAAAGCAATTCAAACCCAATTTATCTCTCTCTGTATATATCAGCTAGATAAAACATAACATATCAGAGCTTGTTGCTGAACTTCGATTACCATAAGGCCCCACACATTTTAGGAATAACATTAAACAATGCTTATTAAGCCCAAACCATATGGTATTCTGAAATATATCTTCTGACGTGTACTTAAACTTTTAAAGCTATATATATAAAATTCAGATCTGGGCTCCCTTTGGAAAATACATTACAGATTTTTATGCTCATTTAAGATAGACAGTTTCTTCCTGATAGATTAAAGTGCTAAACAGAAAATTGTTTAGATGATTTCAAGCATTATTGCTCTCTAATATTAATGCAGCACTGTACGAATAAATAACATGAAGCAAATTCTTCCTTTGGCACTCACTTTAACAGCAATACTCCAAAGTCATCCTGAACTCTACTTAAGAAGTGGGGTGGCTGGGCTTTTTTTGAAGCAGAGCATAAAGGTACGTATCAAAACAATGCAAATCAATCAGGATGCCTCTTCACAAAAAGCCAGGCTGCTGCCTTATTCCTAAGCACAACCATGACTTCGCTCCGGTGTCCCCACCCCCCCATCTGCAACATCCTACAAAAGTGCTTTGTACTTGTACATTTGTCCAGTCATGTAAAACTGATGTAAAAGCCTCACATTCAACCTAACACACAAACACATACAAGCTAATTATTTTCAGCGTAAAATAAATCTATCCCCTACACCTGCAGTTGGAGAGCATCCCACTCATGCTTTAAGAACAGAATATGACAGGGAATTAAAAGCAAGAGCTGATGTATTATTCTTTGCTCAGTCCAAATTGGAAACCTACACACCCTAATGGCATTTTGGTTTCCAAATGAGTTCTTTGAATAATATTCCCTTCCCCTCTTTCCATTAGGATCTCCTAAATTAATAATTTAGCCTAGTCATACAGTAGGCCACACGAGCGGTAACTTTTGAATAAAACAATAACCATTCATACCCACACTGCTGGAAGGCTGCTGAGGGTCAGTGCCAAGTAACTAACCCATCCGGAGTGCCTGGGACTTCTGAGAGGAGGCTGCAGCTCAGACAGCATTAACTTCACGTTCAAAGCTTGGTTTTAATTGGTTATGGTGACTTGCATGGGGCTTTGCAAGGAGCAGACAGGGAGTTTCACATGCAGCACCCCCAGGGGCAATGCACCCGCACCTTCTGCAGCTACCCACAGCTCCCAGAGCTGCTCAGCCCCTTGCTTGTGCACTGCTGGTTACAGCAACACTTTTAGATGTGACCTCCCTGTGAAGGTCCAAGATCACGATGCTGATGTCAGTAAACAAACCAAACCAAGCTCAGCATCACTGGGGTTGGGCTTACCATGTCTCAGGAGATTCGGCCAAGTCTATGATGGGATTCAACAGACAGGGTTGCAGGATTCACCCCTACGACTCCTCCGTGTAGTGAGGGTGTGTGGTAGACAAAAGGGAAAAAGGGAAAGAAAACAACCATTTCTGCATACCACATCAGCACAGAGAACTTGATCCCTATACCGCCAGGTATTTCCCTAAGACCTGGGGTGAAAGGCTGACAACCACTGCATTTTCTTACGTGGGAGCACAAAGACGGCTGCGGAGGCTTGAACCACGCGACCCTGGGGGGTTTAATCCTCAGTAGTGCAGGGGCCATGTCCCATGAAACCTGCTTAGGACTGGCTGCGCTGGGCTCTGCCCGCAGCCCTTCCTCTGCTGCAGCTTCCCTTTCTCCTCGTCTACGTGCCTTCAGTCCTCCACGCTGGCTCGGTGGCGTGAAACACAGGCAGCGCTCAATGAACACGATGCCAGGCTCCGACTGTGATACTAGAAGTGAAACGTGCCCACAGCATGCTTGGAATTAAAAAGCCTCCTCTCCCCTCTTTCAAATGACGAGACAAAAAGGATTCAGATGGCTCAGACACAAGTGTATCAGGAACAGGGGCCTACATTAGTGCGAAAGAGTCGGTTACATGCCTCTTATATGCTTCCAGATTTTCAAAGGCATTACTTTAATTTTGCCACTTATTTCCATTATTTTCTTCCTGCTTATTCCCCAAGCCAATTAAAATGCAAACAGAAGATTTTAGAGGCTTGAGTTTGATAACAGGCAGCAAGACAAGCGAGGCATGGGACAGCACTGAAATATGGCTCTTTAATGCAGGCGTATTAATAGAAATAATTGGATTTCTAAAGTCTCCCAATTGCAAGCATCACCTCTTATCGTCCATTAAATCAATTGACATCCTGCACTTGTTATTTCAAAAGTGTTATTCTTATTTCAGGAGAGTGCTAAGCATATTCGGTTTGCTCTAATGAAACTTGTGGAGGTTTCTTCTAAATACACACTAGCCTCATACCATCTCATACATTCTATGGATCCATTAAAGTCGGCATGGTAAATGTTGGCCTCGGAGAAGTTAAACTCCCAATTTTGTTTTTAGCAGGGCCAGAGTTTCATCTGAAGCACATAATGTTTTATTAAGCTTTTAGTAATTATAGTAAAAGAGCAAAGAATTTAATCTTGGCTTTTCCGAAGAGCCTGTGGGAAGTAGATGCCGGAGCTCCGCTGAATTTCCACAGGAGGCTTAGCGTCAACATCCCCGGGAAATCCCTGCCGCATCCTGCTGCTGGGTTCTGAATTTAACATCCTCCTCCTGTTCCATTTAATAAGTACCCTCTCTCACAACTCCTATTACTCCCACAGCTATGACTGCCGCCAGGAAATAGTGCTACCACAGTCTTTAACCCCATGGACTGGGCAGTGCCCAGCCCACCTTCGCCTGCTCTTACACCACGCTCATGCCAAAGGGCCCAAAGCAAAGCAACACAAACTCCCCCAGACCCTTTTTTCGGTGGGGTTCCTTTTCTGTAGGTCAAAGGGGCTCTTTGAGATAGCAGAGGAGAATATGGCAAGGGCCGAGGAGAGGAGAGGAAAGAGGAGTGCAGAAGTGCCTCCTGCAGCAATGGTTATATACTGAAATTCTGGCACCTCACTGTCAGCTTGCACAGCATTAAGGCTCTTCTTTGCCATACCTCGGGCTGATTTTGCCCGCAGCAAGCTCGCTGCTGACAGCGGCGGCCCTGTTCTCCAGCCCGCTGCCAGGAAGGCAGCTCTGCACCTCTCCTTTCTGCCAGCACAAACGTCCTGGTGAGCGTGCCGTCAGCCGAAGCAGGAAACAAACATGGCTGGAAAGGATCTGCCGTTTTTTGGAGCGGATTTCATCTAAAGTGCTTCCCAGGTCTGGCTCCCAAAGAGGCTGAACACCACCAGGGACAGAGGAAAGGGGAGAGAAGAAGTGCCCGTGCCCCCGAGCAGCACCGTAAGCTCCTGCCAGAAGTAGGCAGGGAGCTGCAGCTGGGATTGGAGAGCCAAAAGCATCCCTTTGGGGCTGGGAAATGAAAGCCAGCCCTCCCCCCTGGTGTGCAGCACATACCCAAATGTGTACACAACCTCCCCAACAGCTTCGGACCGAAGTTCCCCTGATGATGAATGAGAATTATGCCCCTGTTAGGTGCAGTTATACATCCAACTCCAGATTTTAAGCGCCCATTTAAAACATAAATTAATATTAAGAAGGTACATCTAATTTTTTATACTTATTCATTCTCTATTACTTATTCCAACATGAAAATTTCCCTATTTATAGCATGATAAATGATCTTCTATTTTTGAGTCTTCCTACAAGCAAGATTTCAGGTTTCTTTTCAGCTGTTTCCAATATTACCTTGTACAGGGATGTTCAAGTGCTGTGTTTTTATTGCTGCTAATGCAGAATAAGTCATTTTGCCAGTTGAAATCATGACAACTTTGTCACAAAGATAGAAATAAGAGCAAAATGTGTCTATGTTTCCCTTTTAATGTTTAAAAATAGAAAAAAAGGAGCACTTCTGTTGTATTTCCTGGAAGAACTGGCAGTGAAAGTTGCAGAGCACTTAACATGCACCTTGTGGCCTTCGGCACTAATAACTTCAACGTTAGGGCTGCAGGGGAAACTGCTTTTCACTTCAAAAAAAACCAAAAAAAAACACTAAAATCTGTCTAGGGGATTAAGGGTTTCCCCAACAGAAAACTAAGTATTTCAGCTGAAAAGTTGTATTTTCTAAGCGAATGAAGGGAGAAAAGAAACACATGGTTCAGTTTCAATCATTTTGTCTTCACTTCTGGATTTCTTTATCCATATACCTAAACCTATTGCATTGAGTATTTTATGTCTAAACGTGGATAAAATAGTGAAATACAAATGGCTAAGAAAAAGAAAACCTATCTTTATCTCACAGTACCAGAAAACGCTCAGCCCTCAAATCATGAGCTAAATAACCCATTAAGAAAAAGGCAGAGAAGAAGTTCTCCAGTCCAGTAGTGCTGGTTTCTGCCACTCCTGTGAAGTTACAAGTGCAGACTGAACGTCTCACAACCTTCGCTGAAGTGGCATCACGCAGAGAAAAAGCATCTTTAAAAATTAAACTAATTTGGGGCCACAAACAGGAAAATGCCTTAATCATAATTTCATAGCAGAACTTTATGTCAGTGCATAGCACAGCTTTTTAGATGCCTTAAACTGCTAATTTCCATAAATTAACATGCCCGGGTCTCTTTTAATAGTAATCACAACTTTGTATTTCCTGCTTGTAATGCGGGGCGTTAACATAATTACAGAACGTTCCTTGGTTTCAGTACCATGCAGATCCCCCTCACTGCTCTCTCCCCAGTCAAGCTCTGCTCAGCACCGTTCTGTGTTAACAGAGACACAAAATGAACCTGCAAAATTTACCCCGAGATTTATTGCATACATAACACTTGCACATGTATATGCAAACTCGGATTTGCATATTCAAAATGTCTGTCTGCCGTTGCTAGCGAACGTTTTATTTTTGCATGCTATGGCTGTACATGCAAATTTCCTTCTTCTAGCATCAATTATCTACTCCCTCACCATCAATATGTTCCCTAAAAAATCACTTTCAGATCCTGTATTACTTTACTTTCACTGAAGTCAATAAACAGTGCCACATCCCCCTACACAAACGTCCTTGCCCAGTTCTTTTTACTGACTGTGACAACTACGTGCTTTCCCATTTTCTGTTCCAAATCTTCAGCTTCCTCCCTCTTCTTTTGCCCAGACCCTGCTTTTGCTCGCTGTGCTTCGAAAGAGCGGCAGCCCCACATCTTCTGCTGCCGTTCCCCTTCCCACCTTCTGCTCCCTTTGCTAAAGAAACAGCATCCCCACAAGGCAGCCTTCAAAAGATCCAGGCAAGGGACTGTGACCAGAAGCACTTGCCAAAGACAGGACTGAACAACATACTGCAGAGCAAAGGGGAGGAACACACCGCATAGATGGGTCGCTTTAACAGCTGCAACAAGATTTTTTTTTATTATTTTTATTTTTTTTTATTTTATTTTTATTTTTTATTATTATTATTTGGTATTATTATTATTATTATTATTACAGCAGGGTGGTGGAGAACTGCTCCCAAAAGGCTCCCTGCACTAGTCCGTGGCTACTACTAACCTTGTAGCCCAGATGCTGGAGGCAGGACTGTGGGGAAACGCAGGCAGGTGGTGGCTTCCTAGCAGAGAAGCCTCTCTCAGCTTTACCCCCACGGGGCTGGCTCGAAGCCCCCTGGCTCTGTACTGCTCGGAGTCCATTTCACACCGCATACCTGAGCAAAGAGAAGTGCTGGTCTCTGAAAGAATCTGGTTCGTGCTACCTGTAAGCACGGAGTCAGCTAAAAGCCACAAAAATTTAACTATTGATCTTGACCACCAAACCACGTTAAAATATGAAAATAAATTCAAATTGGAGTTGGTAGGCTGAATTTACTTTATTTTTTTCCCCCACATATAAGGCTTATTTGCCTAAGTTAATATTTTATGGCTATCTTTAATGTGCAAATACTTTCTATGGTGAATATGCAATTTAAGGAGCAAAAAAAAAAAAAAAAAAAAATTAAAAATCAGAAACTCTCATTCTGACGTTATCCTATTTATTTCCTTCCAAAAAAATCAGTTGAGTGAAGTCAGGTTAATCACCTCTAAATCTCTACGAATAATGGTGCAAAGCCTTACACTGACACTTACACCATCCTTCTGCTGGCTGTGCATTCCCGAGCTGCTTTACTTTATAACCGTAATTCATTTTGGCCACTAGATCTGCGTGTAAAGATAAAAGCCAATAGCCAACTTCCTTAATTTGCCACTGGCTTTTCTCATCTTCCTGTCCAGCGGGTCTCATTTTGGAGATGGTGCCTGATCTAACATGCTCCAAAATCAGGGAAGCCTCTGCTCCCTGTAATATATTCCCGGCACATTGTCATCATTCATGGCGGTAGCAGCAATATGTTGGCTCATTATGTTGTACTAATCTTGCTACCCGATATTCTTTTCACCAATCAATCTGCTGATTACAGCCAGTTTAAATCTTAGCGATAAACAGGATTCGGAGAGTTTTCAAAGGACAATGGAATCGGAATTAATTAGCATCCATTAGAGAAAAACAAAGTCTTCCCACAAACAGACCCGAGAAACCTAACAGCTCACAAGGACGACGTTTATGGCGCAGCAGATGGGCTCATCTGGCTTTTACACACTTGCTGTGCAGGACAGCACAGCATCCTCATCTCTCCTCACAGCAATCAAGCTATGGAGAAGTTAATTCTCACACCAAAGAAATTAATTACACCTTGAAATTCTACCAGTGGAGCCAGTTATTGACTCCAGATCACAGGCTGTTCTGGTTCACGACTCATCTTTAAAGCCTGCAAATACAACCAGGAAGCTTCTGTCAAAGGATTTCCAGGTTACACGTGCTGCTCTACCAACCACACACATCACACAGCCAAGAGGGAAACAGAGCATAGCATTTATATGGATAGAAGTTCATATAAAAAGGGGTTAAAAAATCATACCTGCTCTCTTCAAACTGTCTTTATAGTGCATTCCTTCCTTAATTGGCATCTTAATGTTACTAAAATTAACAAACTCTCACAATGTAAGTGCTTTTCAAAGAACACTAAAATACTTTAAAACATGGCTTTTGGAGAACGAGGGAAAAAAGACACATTATTATGGCTGGCATTTAAAGAAATAACAAAAACCATTCTCACTTCTATGGACAACAACAGTAACATTTGCAGTCCCCAGAATCACAAATGTCCTGTAACAGATGATGATAGCCTCACCGACAAGACGAGTAAGAGGCATTTAGCTTTTAATGGCTTTTGTATTTTTTTTTCCCTTACGAGAGCAGCACACTGTGTAAAATGTATTTTAGTCATCAGTAGTTGGAAGCAACTTCTCACATTATTATTCTACATTAGCTCCATTTGTCGATTCGATGACTGAAGACCTACTGGCCAGCTGTGAATGCTGCCTTCTAATCTTACATATATAAGATACATATACTATACCCCAGCCTAGCCACAGGTCTGTCCTTCTGCACCGAGGGGAACGCACCAGGAGAATCATTCGGGAGGGCACGGTGTAAATAAACCAGAGGTATTTGTTATCCAAAGGAAGTTCTTGCTTCTGTATGAGAACATTTCTATGCACGAATTAAAAGAAAACGAGACCGAGAGTAAAGAAAAGCCCTGCCAAAAGTGTCGTCTTTCCCAGGCAAGAGAAGCTGGCACCAGGTGCAGCTCTGTATGTCGCCAAGCTCTTCGCCCTTCCTTGGCCACATGTGAACAGGCTGAAGTCAACGGGAAATTTGGAGCTTTACTGGATCGAGGCCAGAAATGTGATGGACGTTATGACTCTCTTCCATCACACATGCCCAAAATGATATCCCCCAGCTCAGGCATACGTGAAACAGCTATCCTTTTTCCCTTCAAGTTAGCATCAGGTGAAAATGGTGAAGTGTGTTAAAGGTTCGCTAATTGATGATATATTGCCTTAAATTAATTTTCGACTATTAATGTTACTTAATGGAATTTCACATTTCTTATTTGAAAAATGAGGGTCAAAGGAAGCAATGATGAGAGACAATTACAATTACCACTTAGGACCATTAATATGTAAATATATGGGTAAGTTAAGATTGCTAATTTAAGTTGCATAATTGCTGGATACTTCTGAAGTCAGAGCCTAATAGGTTCTGCCATTATTCGCGTCTATTTTGCATATATACTGTCAATGATTTTTATCCTTAAAATACCATGAATAATAGCATCACATTTATTCTATTAACTGATATGGGCACTAATGTCACATTATGCCATTCAATCATTTTATTTCTTTCTAAAAATACAACAGATTAAAAAATTGCATCACTCACACACCTTCATGCTTCAACTTATGAGTCAATCACAAGTAGTTGGGTTTGAGAAGAAGCTTATGTACTGGGTAGACTTCTCCATAACTGCCTAGTGATTATTTTTTTTTCTTTTTCTTTTTCCCAGCCTTGCCTTGTAACATCTGATATTATAAACTTTAAAGCACAGATATTTTTTAAAAGGTCAAGACAGAGAATGGATTTGATCCAAGGATCCCCAGCTTAGCAATCCAAAAGTCAAGAGAACTCTATCAAATGTCAAGAGAAACTGGAAAAGATTTCAACAAATTATTTCTGCAATACTTATCATTTATGCAATGTGTATGCAGGAGGAATATTATAACCGGTTCTAATTTAATGATATTTTACAAATTTCGTCTTACTTTGGACATGTAAAGAATTTTTAAGTGTGGTAGATGAAAATTTGCTCAGCTATGATATATTTAATGATTTTTTTCACTATCACCTAAAACCTTTAAATCAAGATTGTCCTTTGAAAAATATAATCCTAATTTATGGCCTGTATTATACAGTCCATGAAAATAAATGAAGTGTAATATTTTACATCTAATTTTATAACCCCAGTACATTCTTTCTTTTCATTTACAATAGAGTATGTGTTCTACAAAGAATTCCTCATATACTACTATGCATTTTCCCCACAGAAGTGAGAAAAAAAAAGATGGGAGCTGTAGGAATCTTTTATATATGATTTTAAGATTTTTTTCCCTTAAGAGATATCTTCTGTAGTCAGGTGTCTTGCAGTAAAAGACAGGTTTTCAGTTTCCGAAAGCACAAGGAATTTTCAGTTCTATACAAGTTCGATAACATATAACCAAACTAAAAATATTAAGATCTTCCTTCTCTCTGCCTTGAATGACTTAAATTTGTATCTGACAGTTTTAGACAAGGATAAAATCAGATCATATTCTACCAGCAGGTGAAAATTCTTTCTTTATCAAAGGCATTTAAATTAACTATCTTCAAACAACTCCTGAGTACAATCCAATGTGTTGCTAATTGTTGTAATAACCTCAAGAAAGTCTGGATTTATTTCCACATTCTCCATGCTGCTGAAAATTGAAGAAGTGATTTGGTCCATGAAGAAGCAACTACCTTTGCTACTTGCCCTTTATTTTGTAATAACTATCTTGTGGCCTTTCTGTAGACAAGTCACTCATGTCACTACACAAGATATAAAGAATAAATCAAGCCCAGTATCTGAGCCATCTGTAATAAAATTTTAACTACTGATTCAAGAGATACTTTTCCATAAATTGACTCAACATACAATTGGGATTGCTCCAACCCCTTGAGACTTTATCTGCTAACAGATGATAACTCCCCCACAGCTGACAGAGCCAAGTTTAAAAGTGTTTTAGGCCATATCTTCAAAGGCCTCTACAGAGAATCCAATAATGGTCTGAATTTCTTTAGGTGTTATCTACTCTTAAATATGAATGTCTCTTTTAATCCCTGCTTTGGATTGATGGAATTGCTGGATGGGTTGGGAGAAGTATTTTCTTACAGCTGAACAGTTAAAAAATAGTATAACCAGGTTCCTAAAAAGGGAAGAGATCTACTGAAAATCTATCTAGAAAAGATCTTGTTAGGATAAACAAAGCAAAAGAGATGAATGCTGTTTATGAAAAGCACCTATCAAAGGAAAAGTCAACACAGCAGAGAAATACTAGTCAAGAAAACAGCTCAAACAGCCCAACATAACAGTATGACTACTCCAATACAGAGTCTAAAAGAAATCTGTTTCTTGTAGGTTACTGAGGAAAAAGCCCAGAGTAGTCCCTGTGCTATTCATTTTTCTATATCCATTTCTTCCCACGATTCAGATGTCATCTGTACGCACTCAGGTGCCACTTAGGAAGCCGCAGTGTATTTATATGATACACTTTATGTATAACCAAAATGCTCTCCATGAAGAGGTGCAGAAGTGCAGTCAGGGGAATCAAGGCCAGCCCCACCGAGCACCAGCACACCCTTCAGCGTGCTGCTGCCAGCATGAAGGAATCAGGCATTAATCAGCATTGGCTAAGGTTCGCTGTCTCCTCTGTACAGAAGAGCCCCTAGGCAAAGCAAAAAATACAGAGATAAATGTCTATAACCTCGCTGGTCTTAAAAATCTCATCTCCTTCTGCCTAATCGTTTTTTGTCCTTCAGGGAAAAAATGTGCTAACACCCACAACCCCAAGAGGGTTTTCAGTTCAAGAATCAATTGGTCCACCAGTCCACTCATGGGGAGGAGCACTTCAGCTTCAACCCAAGCATCAAACACACAAAACCGTCAGATGACGGGTCTTTTACGCGCTACACCCTACCCCAAAACTCTTACAAAGAGACGGCACAGTGAACGTTTCCTGTAACCCACCTTTAGCCATCCCATATCAAGAGGGCACAGCCTCTTTCCCTCCACCTCTAAAGCATCCAGGCATGAAACAGGAAAAATGTACTTGCCTCATACACAACTAGCCACTGCTTAGAATAGAAAGGCCAAATACTGGGTAAAAATAATTCCTCACAAGTGATGCAGAAAGCCTAGTAGCAGCTGAGCGACAAAGGATGGAAAGTCTTGGAAAATGTCTGCTAGGAGAGGCTGGGGAAGCCACCCAAATGTTTGGGAGCCAGGAAAGGATGCTGGAGTCCACGTTCTCTGTGTGGGATGTATGGCACAGACCCAGGCACATGAAACAAGTGGCTTTTCTGAAATACAGCTCTGAATAAAGCATGGAAGAGCACTGCACTGTGCCTCCTGCCTTCAGCTGCTGAAAAGCCCCAAATACAAGGAGTATTTTGGTGATTGGACTGGAATGACCCACACAGGAAGAGAGCAGCAGGCTGCAGGAAAGCCTTCCACGCACCTGAGCCTCTGAAAATGGTTGGGAACTTACTGTGAGAAGTGAGATAAATTAACTTCTTTCAGTTCCATGGAAGATGTCAAGAAAAAAAAAAAAAAAAACACACCTTTATTCTAAACCTGTAATTCAAAACTCAAAATCAAGATTTCTTTGAAGGGATTAATTGAATTCACGCCTTTTTTGACATGACCTCATTTTAGTTTGCATTTCTTGTGTCAATAACTTTATGTTAAGAGCTTACACTTCGATAATTAAATCAAAGTTGGAAGTCTTAGAGAATTTTTTGTTCTAAGAAGCCTAAAACAATTTACAGAAGTTCAATAGAGTAGGAAGAAGATCAGGTCACCAAATGAAAGAAATTCAAATGATCTTCAAAAACTGGCCTCCCCCATCTTACCTTAGAGAGTGGATAAATCCACTTTGATACTAGGATTTAATAAGAAGATCAAAAAAAAGTCCACAAGCTAATATCTGCTGTTATTTGGGTAACTTTGTTGTTGAAGTTGTTCTGAGGATGGAATATAAACCAGCGTACATGAAGTAAAACATGAGCTCTGTATTTGCAGAACTCCTAGGACTGAGGGATACAGGGAAACAAAAAGTCCTTTTTCTTCTTTGGAAAAAGTTTCATAATCTGTCATACAATACCAGATAAACAGCAAACAGCCTTTCCACATGATCAATTAGATATAAAATAATCTATGTCTTTGGCTTAACAAGAGGCAGTCTGAAAGATTCAAATGAGAATACAGAAGGGCTGTGGAAAGGAAAGACAAAGGCAAGGAAAAGGAGAAAAGACTATAAGCCACTGTAAGTCAAAGGTGTATGTAAGTGGTTTGTGAATGTTTTTATTCATTAGAGAATCAGAAGAGAAGAAACTCATGATTTTATATGCTAAGTCAAGCATTTGTCTTGTAAGTCTTCTAAGAGACAGCTCTGAAAATCTTAAATTCTATGGTTTCTTATAAAGGAAAGAGAGAGAACAAACAGGAAGAACATCCTTGAATGATAAAATGTCTAAGGGACCTGGTGGGAATTCTTCACATAAGATGTATTCTTCTTCAGGGAACAGGAGTAGATGTAAACAGATGGGCTTATGTAAGTGGAATTGGCAGCTCCACAGATAGCTGCTTTCTTTTATATATGGTTTTTCAGACTCACCAGGGTATTCAGGACCACTCTGCTTAATTATTCCTAACATTTTGCCCATTTCATATACTCACAATATAATGGTCAAATATAAAAATAATTAAAGCAAGCTTTAGTTTAAACCTCAATGGAAACAATACATTTTATTCAAACAGACCACTTGAAAAGCGAAACTGTTTTACAAATGTTAGTCCATCTGCTCACAACAGCTCCTTTGGAAATACCTGTTTTGCTTAGAAATACCAAACCTGATTATGTACAGGGTGGTAGATGGGCTGGGGTACACTTCACATACGTGCTCTGTTATAAAATACATAGCAGAGTCCCTGGGTAGCATAAGAGTTGGGAACAGTCCTCTATGTCCTAGCTCACCACAGAGAACCTCCTGCGCAAGTACTGGTGCCAAGGCGATGCTCAGCACCTCCAGCAAGCACTGTCAGTCTTCTCCCCAAACTTCAGGTCTATCTACCAGCTAAGACTCTGGTTGAGATTTCAGGAGAGGAACCTTTTTCTTTTCCTGGGGGAGTTCTGACTGAGGAATTGTTTAATAACTTCTGTGGGACTGGTTCTCATTGATTTCCTTTCCTGTTTCTTTTCCCTGTGTTTTGCTTAGATGCCAGAAAAGAAGTGTTTACTGTACTCAGTAACCTTGTTTTCCTTGATTTTGTGTTACCATTCCCGCAGCCCTATCAAGCATCAGAGCTGTCTGTTAATTTACGTAAATACATTAAGAAAAATCGATAATAAATGTGTTATAACTAATTCATGATTAAACATTACAAGAACGTTAGATCAATCACAATACCCGTACCATGAGGCTGCACAGCCCCAGGTTCCCGTAACACTTCACGTCAGACGTACGAGGAAGGCAGGGAGCTCGCTCAGCCCTGGCACAGGGAGAGCTGTCCAGGGAGGACATGGAGGAGCCTCGCACCCACGGCACCGTGTGAGGCCATTGCTGGCACCCACCTGCTGTCACTGTGCCATGACTCGTGAGGGTTTCTCTGCCTAAATGAAGCTCCCAGTTTTGCTGCTCCATCAGCCAGTGTCCCTAGGCAACTCTTTATTTTGCCAGTGCCCAAACTTAGCTTGCAAGCATGGCTAAAATATTGATCATTAATTACTGGACCTGCTACA
Source organism: Anser anser (assembly GCF_964211835.1). NCBI lineage: Eukaryota > Metazoa > Chordata > Aves > Anseriformes > Anatidae > Anser > Anser anser. The sequence goes on from NC_139726.1 coordinate 32,209,685, forward strand.
AATGCCTGTTATGCTATCAGAGAGACTCCAAATGTCATTCAGGCTGAATGCTGTATGAAATGGAAGGGAAAAGAATACACAATAAGAATCTGATAGACCATGTTTTAAATTCTAATTTGTTAGGGAACTCACAATCAAATGCTCAAATTCAGCTAATCCTGTACTCCAAGGACAGCGTTGACTCCTGGTCGTAACATCCAGCTTCAGATGCACATCCAGCACCTGCGTTTTATAGGTAGGTGTCTGTGGATGAAGGAATCATTTGCACATTCCTTTACCGCTTAAAACCATTCATTCAGATAAAGATGAGGTCACGAAAAGGGGGGTGCTGCACAAACCAAAAGCCTACAGCCCTTCATCTCTATTATTTCAAAGCCACCTGTGCTTTCCACCATATCCAGACAGCTTCCACCATGCCAGGAAGCAGAACTATGCAGAGAGCTGGCTGCTTTTACAACTCCTGAGACACAAGCTGGTCAGCCTGGTTTTGTTGTTGTTCTTTGGTTTTGTTGTTTAAACTGTGAACAGAAGTCCAAAATCTTCGAATAAAGTGATTAAATGCTTGCCAGGATCAGTGTATTTGAACAGGAGTTCCACAAAACCTTAAATACAAAACTACCTGAAGCAGTTACTGTGTACAAGACCTATTGCTTAATCTGGCCCGAGTGCCAGAGGAATGGAAGGTGACAAACATCACAGCAACTTCTGAAAAGAGCCTCAGAAACTGTCAGCTGGTGAGGCTGATTTCCTTACAGGTCTAATAAACTCACTTGTAGAATAATAAAGAGACTTAAGTGAGGAGCGGAGAAATGTCACACCATAGTGAGGAGTTACCAGGGCTTTTATGGCAGGAAACCACTGCTCAGAAATCTGCTTCAGTTCTTTGGTGGTGCTGAGAAGCACAGGAGTAAGGGTGACCTGACTGACATAAGACACTCTAATTCCCCAAAGCTTTTGAGAACCACTGTATCAAAGGCACTCTGGAAGGGGAAGGAAAAAAAATGGTTTCCAAGAGGGCATGGTCAGGACAAAACAGGAACAGATTACCAGAAGAATGTAACATCTATTCTGGGACTTGTGCTAGTCAGCATATTAATAAATATTCTTTTTGAAAGGGTGGGAAGGTGAATATTGAGGTGGCGCTCAATAGTAACATTATTCATGTTTTTCAAGATGACAGCACATTTCAAAGACTTGTTGAAAGATTTCAAGATGCTACGGGATTAAGTAATGGGATGGCAGATATAGCCTGATTCTGAGAAACTCAAAACGATCCTAATGATCAAAAGTACCCTTAATCATACGAATACAGTAAGGACTGTGAACTACCCTTTGTCCCTCAGGACAGAGATCTTTTCACCTCAGTGGATACCTCTCTGAAAACATCAGCTTAACATAGCGTCAAGATTTATAGTGGAAAAAAATAAAACCAAAGAACAAACCCAGGAAACCTCATTATGCTCCTGTTTAAAAACATGATTTAAGCATATCTTGAACAGATCATACAGGCCTTGTCCCTCCCCTCCATTTCCAGAAGAATGTACCCGAACTACTATTTACAGAAGGGCAACAGGATGAAGAAAGGTGAGGAGTGGCTTATGTATCCAGGAGATTAAACAGACAAGGACTCTTCAGCTCTGAAATGAGAATAGGGAAAGATGTGTCAGCCTAAAGATGTTAAACAAGCTACAATTATTCAGTAATTCCCACAGTACGAGAATCCGAATGTATCATTAAGAGATTTAAAGCAAAGGCAGGGACGTATTTCATCACTGCTACAGGATCGGCCGGAAGATGAAGCACAGAAGTTCCAGAACAAATGATCAGACAGGTTTAACAGAGGAGAGAGCCACGAAGACCAGTCACGATACACGAGGCCCCCAGCTCTGGGAGGTCCTAATTCACAGGACACTGAAAAATAGCAGCAGAAAAATCTCAGCATTTACTTGTTCTGTTTTTTTTTCCCCTAAATGTCACCTCCTGCCCACCGCCAGAGATGGGAGAGGGGCAAAACTGACCTTTGCTAGGACCCAGAAAATCTCTTGCTCTTCTCCGTTTCCAGGCAGGATCGCTGACGTATGCCATGCATATTAACTTACAACATAAAACATGAAAAGGGAATGATGTTTGACATGAACCCAGCATTAAAGAACTCTCTGTCATCACCACCACTCCCCTCTCTTGCTTTATTCTAGGAGCAAATAGGGTATAGTTTCTTTTCTTCCTTATTTACCCAATCACCATCATATATAGTATTTTGCCACAGAAGAAGAAAGGGAAATAAATGCTTTATTTTGTTGTTCAAAAATCTCAGCACAAAGATTTCTTTCTGTCCACGAAATGGCCATGCATTTGCCTGTGCAAGCCTTTACAAAAGGACGGGCAGTATCACTGAGCAGTTGGAAGGCTCCATAATGAATATCCATCTAGAAAAAGTGGATATGTGAGCTCTGCGCTCTCTCTCTCTCCTAGGTCAGTTATCTGATCCTAAAATTGCATCCAATTTTCTCCAAGGAAAAGTTTTGCATAAGCATAATTTAAATGCCTCAAAGGCATCTAAATCACAATATTCTTAGTAGTGGAATGGCATGAAAAATAAATAAATGGAAGTTATACTTTCATGACAAAGGGAAGTTTGTCTCAGGTTTCAAGTTCATTCAAACTGGAGATGCATTGCAAGTGGCTAAGCCCTTTGTCTTCCCCAGACAAATACAACAACTGGGCCATTTAAAACACAATATCCCACCTAGAGAGAAATCCAGTCCACTTTCGGCTGTGGGGCAAAGCTGCAGTTCTTGGCCTGTGTACCAAGCCCATGTACTCCAAAGAATTTCCAATGTGTGGGCTTGACAGTTTGAGAGGATCCATCAGTGGGAGCATCTCCTGGACCAGGAGAGTCGCTCCTGCTAAACTCCCATTTGCAGGCATTTAGCACACTATGCTGTGTCCTGTCTAGGTTTCAGGAGGGAAACCAAGGATTTCAAGCCAATGTTTTTTTTTTTTTTTCTTTTTTTTTGCTGGCCTGCAAGCCTTAAAAAGGGCTGGCAGATACTGTTGTGGAAGCAAACTGCTCATCCTTTTTGTTCTCCTACTGAGCAGATGTGATGCCTGCCCTTGCACCTCCCACCACCACTTCAGGCAGTTTATGACTGCTAGTGGCAGCAGCATGACTGCAGATGCCCTAGACTTTGTCTCACTCACCCTTTTCCACCTGGCCCTGCAAAAGCAAGCAAGACTGGTTCATAAAAAACAGCAAGCCCTCCTGAGACATCTATATGGAGATTATATTGTTAATCAATTTATTTTGCATAACCCCATGGATCACTTGCTATTGATGATTAGGCATTTTAGCTCCTCTGACAATTTGTCAATAAAATAAAAATAAAAAAGGCTATGAACAGCATACATAATTTAAAGATGATCTCCTGTTTGAAAAGAGATGCCACTTTCAAAGGTCTGAAAAGAATTAGTTTGTGAATGTTTTTCATTTACCAAGTGGAAGAGTTATTCCAAGGAATCAAAAAATTTAGTGTTAATTACTACACTGGTATCCATAGTGGGTTACTTGTTTACTAAATGAGAGGTGAATAATTCTCCTTTAGAGCTCAGTTTAAAAGGTATATTGAAAAAATATCAAGCTTGATAAAAATGTAGCTTCTATGTTGCTAAAAGTATGCTATTCAAATTCAACCTAGGCTGGTAGTTTTTACCAAAACAGAAGTGGAAAGATAAATATTTCTAACAGATTGTTGCAGATTGTTTTAAGATCATTTTATATGAAAACATCTGACATTTAGCTTCAAAACTTTCTAGAGGCAAATATGAAATTTGCTTCCTGAAAGGACGGGAATGGACCAAACTACCTAAATTACCCTTGAGCTTGAAACAAGATAGTTAGGTTGTCACAATACATTTTTCCTTTTTTTTTTTTCTCCAAAGTATCCAAACTGAATGGACTATCAGCTTCTACCCAAGTATTTGCTTCCCTTAAGTCAAAACACTCGATTTCTTCTTCCTGTAAGTGTATGCACTACACTCACTGCATAATTCTGGATTGATCCACAAAGCTACCAGCTAACTAACGACTCTCGGTTAGTGACGAAAATATACTTAATTTCAACAGTGATGACAATGCAAATGGCTGTCCCCTTACAGATTACCGGACCCATTCAGTCCTTGGCAGAGAACGTCATGGCTGTTGTACCTTGCATATTGAAAATATAGAAAGCACACCCAGATACTAGATCAATAGTATCTTACTTCAAAAATCCCTTCTTTTTATTACTGGATATGAATGATGAATGCAGTATTGATTCATTTCTTTACATATAATACAGATGCTTCACTCAAAACACGAGACCTGGATACCTGTGAGGCTGTAATGACCTTCAGGAGCCCTTGCTCTGACTGTCTGCAGGAATAAGTTAATCAGGAGATGAAGCTCTTGTATCTAAGCCAGGCTGGAGATGAAGCTGTGCAGTCTGAGTGAAAGAAGTGAGTTCTCATTCAATCACTGTAAATACATTCAAAGTGGGAATTTGCTAACTGTAGCACTCTGTAAGCTGGAAGTAATATAAACAATAAATATAAAAGAGAACACATGGACCTAATAAAGTCACAGAAGCAGTAAATGCTAGAAATGAGATGCTGAATACATTCATATTTTAAGACCTGTGCTTAGTTTAAGTGGGATTAGAAAACAAAAATAAAAAAAAACAACAACCTGTTGAAAACCATTTTAATTCAGTTTGTGGATAGCTGCTGGAGAATCAAAATTTTGATCAGCTACGTCCCACTTGGGATGCATAAACCTCCAATTACTTTCAGCTTCTGTTAGTTTAATACAAGGATGGCAAAAATCATGTGGACATTCCCTTCATTTACTTTTGGAACAAACAATTTGCTCATCACCATGTTTTGGCTGACTGCCTGAACAGCTGAAACTGTTGTTCCTCCTTGAAGAATAACATTTAACCAGTCAAATAATAATCCATTCAACCTGGGGTCCTCAAAAAAAACCTAACAGGTCAATATATTGCTCTAATGAGGCACAACCCTGGCATCCAGAACATTGTTTTTCTGCTGGGCATATGCAGGCAAGTGAGAAGGGAATATTTAGTACTACAGTATCTACTCGAAAAAGGCTGGCTCTATTAAATAGCTGTCCATCTTCTTGCACTCTGGGGAAGGATGCATTCCTCTCTAACAAAGATGAAGGGAATATCAATGGGGCTAATCTCTTCAAAGTGCTCAGAGCTCAAAGCAATTGCCTGCAGTCGTACACAGTCCCCACCCTCATTAGCTCAGCAAAGAAAACACAGCAAAGACAAAACAGTGCTCTGCAACGCGAGCTAAAATGTAAAATAGGGGGGGGGTTCCAAGCCACCTCCCCTCCCTTTCCAAAGGACAAATATTTCATACATTTTAAATTATGTCTGCACTGACAATAAAGTCATATATTTTAAGAATCCCTTTTCTGTCTAACATATTTAAATATTGGGGAGCTTGCTCGCGTTGAAAAACGGCCGTGACACAACAGAAATACGGTGTGGCACAACTCTTCTCCTGAGCAACAAAGGGAAGAAATTCATTGCCAACTTTTTCCTGTTTGTAAAAGCGCAACAGCCAGAAATCAGAGAAGTGATAGCTTCCCACCCCGTGGTACAAGGAGACCAAATGATCCGTCGGTCAGCTCGTGTTTACGTAAGCTCCATAGTACCCACCGCCTTCAAATTAGAGCATTTTACGGTCAGGAAAACAAATGCGGAGAGCAAGAGAGGAATGAAATACAGCAGCACTGAGGGGAGAAGAGAGAATTACGAGACAAGGAATTATGGCTGAATAACACAGTCGTATGGCGCATCCTTTTACTCCCGCGCTGGCCTTAGGAATAATTAAGGATGGTCACCAGATGTCCTAAGCACTCCTCGGAGAAAGACAGACGTGTTGCTGATCTGACTTCCATGGCCAGGCAGCATGATGGGGACAAGGAAATAGGGCATGGGTTGTGTAAACCAACTCAGTCCACATGGCAATTTCTCCAGGGAGCCTACTAATGGATTCGTCAGTTCAACCAGGCCGGCTGGGCAGGCTACCTAGGGACAAAACAACAATACTGCTGCGCTGCCTACCAGCACACAGCTGGGGCAACAGCACTTGCTTGTTGAAAAACTCCGCCAAAGCAGGGATTTCAGCATGAAGGACAAAGCACAAAGGCTCTGTCTTAGCGTGGCTGAGGTGAACCAGCCCACCACCATTTCCCTCTGAGGGACAGGTTTTGAAAATCTGCTGCTGTTTGTCTTATCCCGTTCTGGAAGGAAGGAGGAAGAACTTTTTCTGTCTGATTGCTGCTTGGCCCAGCTTCTGCAGAAGTGAAGAGCTGAGAGGGCATGCATGAGACCAGCACTTGGGTGAAGAGCACTGACACAACAGCGCTTGGAGAGGATCTGAAGCCAAAGAAATCAAAAATGCTGATCACCAAACGAAGAATGGAGAACTAAGATGTGGGTGGCTGCATCTGTGCCCGTCAAGCAAAACTCCTAGGCATGTGGATTAGCTATAGTTAGAGGAAAGAGAACATGAGAATCCTTAGTTTGCATAGAAGAGTGTGTGAGGCTGCAGTGAAAACACACAGACCTTGCCATGCTGAAGACGGCACTCCTGGACAAAGGCACTCCTGGACTCCAGTGCAAACCCCTACGACTGTTCAAACCCTCAGCGAAGACAGGATTCTGATGTGGCAGGCATAAAAACCATTCATGATGGAAGAAAGGGGAGGAATGAGTGACCTGCTGTCCTGGTTCCAGTTAGGACAGAGTTAATTTTTCCTCATAGTAGCTGGTAGGGTGCTATGTTTTGGATTAGGATGAGAAGAGCGCTGATAACATGCTGATGTTTTAATTGTTGCAGAGCAGTGTTTACACCAGGCCAAGGACTTTTCGGCTTCTTGCTCTGTCCTGCCACCGGGCAGGCTGGGGGTGCAGCAGGAGCTGGGAGGGGACAGACCCAGGACAGCTGACCCAAACTGGCCAAAGGGGTATTCCATACCATCTGGGGTCATGCTAAACGATATATAGGGGTGGCTGGCCGGGGTGGTGGGCCGGCTGCTCGGGGATAGGCTGGGCATCGGTCAGCGGGTGGTGAGCAATTGCACTGTGCATCACTTGTTTCTTACACATTATTATTATTAATACTATTATCATTATCACTATTATTATTATTATTGTTATTATTATATTCCTGTCTTAATAAACTGTCTTTATCTCAACTCACCGGCTTCACTTTCCCGTTTCTCGCCCCCATCCCAGAGAGGGAGGGGGGAGGGTGAGCGAACGGCTGTGTGGTGTTTAGCTGCCGGCCGGGTTAAACCACAACACCTGCAAAGGTACAGCTTATGCTCTGCAAATAGACCCATGAAAAGCTTGAATTAAAAGCAAAGCAGGCAAATTCCACACATCATGCCAAGTCCTAAGTGCAACGCAAAGACCAGTGGGACAGCAGCATGATGAAGGGAGAAAAGGAGAATTAAGAGAAAAGAAGCAAAATAGAGAGGAACTGGTCTTGGTTCTCTAACGGATTGGAAAGATGTGATCAGAAACATGGCTTGGTAACCCTGCCGCCCTCTTAAGTGGAGCTACAGCACGTCCAAAGTGATTAACGAGCAGAATCAGGAGCTGCCCGAGCTCTGTTTGGAAAAGCCAGTGCCAGGACAAGTCCAAACAATTACACCTGGATCTATTTCAATCGATGTTGAGCTCCGTTTGCATCTCGGCATAGACTTGCAGGGTTAACTACACTCATGCATGCCTGCCCAATCAGTCCACGCATGAGCACCCAACAAATGTGCACAGCAGTACCCAATTGGTTCTTGCATGAGCGCCCCATCACTTCATGCATGGGTGCCCAAGCGCTGACACCCAGATACCTTACATATGAGCACCCCAATGAATTTCCCAAGCACCCCATCAGTCCATACACGGGTGTGTTATCAGCAGACACGCAGCCCTTGAAGGACTGTGCCCTCAGCGACCCTCACCAGCACAGGGACGCCCAAAAGGACTGCAGCCTGCGGGTGACCTACACTGGAGCAGCAGCAGCAGGGAGCAGCAGAGGCATAGCATCTCGGAGGCCAAATTTGTAGCAGGTAGCAGCCATCACACACACAGCCCCAGCCTCCTGCATCGCCTGCTGCTGCAGTGGAGGAGCTGGGACGGTGGAGCACAGCCCATGGCTAAAACACAGCAGGTGGAGACTGGGAATGGCAGGACAAGAGATGCTTGGCTTAAATTCAGGCTGCAAAAGGGGGAGGAAAAGCATTTACATCACTGCTTGCTTCATTCCTCATGTTGTCTTTTGTCTCAATACCCGAACGAGTGATCAGAAGTTTCTGTTAATTGGCAATAACTTAAATTAAGTAAAAATTTCCCAAGTTGAGACTGCTTTGCCTGCAACAGCTCATACATACTCGAAATGAGGTAGGGACTCAGGCGCTGAACCACAAGGGAAAAAGCACCCTAAGGAATCAATTGATGTTATCAAGTAATCTGCCTTGGAGATTAAAGAACACACAGCAATAAAGTGTTGTAATGAAAAAAGCTTTTTAGTAAGAAATGGGGGTCATAGGGAAAAACACACATTAATGTCAGCACGTAATTGCACTATATGGACAAAATCAGATTGCTGCTAAAAAGATTACTGTGGTAAATTCTGCACTAGAGGATTTTTTTCCCATCAAGCGTGACTTTAACTACAAGCAAGAGGGCGACAAATATAGAAAAACAAGGTTCAGAAAATGCAAAAAAAGTGAGATGAAGAGTCGAGACCCCATCCTGCCCCGGTTCTGCTGATACCTGGACTCATCTCTGGTCGACACAGTCCCCTCCGGAGACTGGAGGCACGGGGCATCCCCAGCTCTCCTTGCATCCACCAGCGAATGGCAAAATCCACCCTGCAGCTTCCCAGCAAGGGAGAGCTTCTTCCATCCTAGACAAATCCCTCAGCCTGTCAAGATTAAGCTTTATGTACTTGGCACCACTTGAGTGATATGAATTAACCAGAAATGTGAAGGAAAAAGGGGAAAGAAGGAAAAGACCAGCACCTGGCACCTCAACACCTGCTTGTCTTTGCAGCCCATCTCCCACCTGAGGGAATCAAAGAGAAAATTGAGTGGGCGCCTTGCTCACTGCAAGATCAAACTCCTAACTAAATGAGACTGCCATATAATAAATCAGTATTATTTGTGTTTAAGAAAAAGGATATACACTCAACTAGGCACATGCAAATTTAAACAAATGCAATTTCTGCTTCTGAATCTTTCTACTCCATTTACAGGGGTTATTTCTGCAGGCTCTGTTCTGAGCACCCAAATTGCTACCAGATAAGACAGCTTAAAACTGTAATTCTGGGACTTCAGCTGAAGACCCAGTACCCGCAGAAATTCTGACAATCTAAGGTTTAATTTCTCTGCCTTCATCCCCTGTGAGGCCTGTGTGGATCACCTCTGGCTTTAACAGTATCAGGACTAGCCCAAATAACGTCTAGTGCAAATATTGAAGGTGCTGCAGCACTGACATCCCAGCAATCCTGCTAAGTACAATTCTGCATTCAGTAAAGGGCGGATACTATGGAGACACAAATTCATAGATCACTATTTAACACCAAAAACAATCCAAGGCTGAACAGCAAACGATCCTGTCACCCGCTGGGCTAATGGCCAACTCCTATTAACAGTCCTGTGTAATGTCATGTGATGGTGTAATTAAGCAAATTAAGCCAGCTTTTAGATACCAACGCGGAGCAGCTACCCTAACTTCACCACGGCTGAAAGCTGTACCATTTGCTCCATAGCCACTTCCTAGCACCACGTGTCTTCTTCATCCCCCAAACTCCTATCTCCCAAAATAAACCACATGTATCACAAGGTGATGTTGACTCTCGCAGTTCTTCACTTTCACATTAATTTGCAAACTTTACATTCTTTTAATATACCCTCACTGTACCTGCAGATCTCAAAATGCAGCACTAGGCTCTTCCTAGGCTGATGATTTTGGACTATTTTTTTAAGGAAAGTTGCTTGGCTTGTTTTAATACATAATTATAATAATAATAAGTATGTCAATAAATAAACTAGAATCCTCTACAGTTTCCCTACCTCTTCCATACTATTAATGGCTGTGTTGTGATTAATCGTATCAAGTAAATTTTCTAAACTGCAACTGGGAACATCTAAGCTTGGTGACAAGAGAGGGATAAGGGATTTGTGAATGCTGCAGAAGAAAATATGCATGTGGGAATGCTGGGTAACTAGCATATGAAAAAATTTAAGTGAATTTATTGAAAAGAAAGCAAAAAAACAATCAACAGTTACTTGTGTTGTGGTCTGTCCAGAAAATAACCACAACTGGTGCCCTCTCTGAAACCTTTCACAGCATGCAGAATTCAAGGACCGTGCTCCTTGGTGGTTTTGACACCAAGGACAACACTGACCTTCAGTGCCCCCAGGGGGCTGAGTCCCACCAGCTCCAGCACCATCTCTCGTTCCAAGACCATAAGCTAGTTTCAGAAAGATTCAAGGAAGAAGAAAGCCTACATGAAATGCAATAGTGATCAGTTAATCATGTAATTAATTTCTCCCCATCCACAAGTGAACCACAGAGAAGAGTCCACCTGCCAGTTGAGCGAAAGGAAAGCTAAGGCACGAGGAAGCAGACCAGACATTATCTAAAGCAGAAAGATTTATACCCAGCTCTTTTTCATTAACTTACTTAAGATCTGAGTGTGGCCCGGAGAAAGACGAAAATGGCTTCATGGTCAAACATCTATCCCCTGAATAGCATTCACATCATGAGTCAGCAAGACCCATCTGCAATAAGGCCATCAGGTGAATCCCAATAATTGTCAAACTCATTCTTGGTGCTAGCTCTTTGTGAAGCAACTCCCATGGAGCACATCTCACACTGAGAGTAGATATCACCACTTAAGATAAAAGGTAAGATGTTTCTTACTACGTTACATCTGCAATTATAATTACTTAAAAACAACACAAAGGAAAACCAAATAAGATGTTTGATTAGTTGGGGCCTTACTATCTCTGACCTCAATCTCATTTGCAGATACCACCAAACTTTTCATAAAACCCTTCTATCATTATTAGCTATAATTTAAATAATTACTGGGCAGAAAAAAAACACCCATAACTGTTCAACCATGGCTCTCTAATCTAGTAATTAAATCCACCTGCAGGAAGCTGAACAATTTGTTTCCTGTGTGTATGACTACTAATGCAGTCAAGTATTTTACACTAGGTGGTATATCATCACCAGGATGGACTGAGGAACATAGCCAGGAATTAAGCCACACTTTGATAAAGCCAAAAAAACTCACCCAAACATCTCCCCAGACAGAGGTCCCAAACGAGACAAGTGTGCCAATGCCCATCAGGCTGCTAGGTGAGCATGGGACACCTTCTCCCAGCCCCATTTGGGTGTTTTTTCTTTTTTTAATATTCTTGCTGTTTGACTTATTTCAATACAGTTCCTATTTTTAGCTAACCCCGTTCAAATGACTGAGTGAATAGTTTGACCAAGTCCACATATTGATCAACACATTGTTAAAAAATAATTACTGTTTAGACAAACAATGCAGGAACTGCTGGGTCATTCGTCTAGCCGTCTGCTGTTGCAGAGGACCACGTCATGCAGCCTCTCCCACTGATGCATCAAGGGCTACCTTTGGATCACTCAGGCTCACTTTGGTTTAGCTAGCATGCGTAGTAGGAGAAAAATAAATAAAATAACGACAAAATGGTGTCAGCATGAGTTAAGCATTCATGTACTCAGGAGCTCTGCCTGGGTCCCATGCTGCCCTGCTAACAGGAACCAAACTGGCTGCACCCAGGTTTGCTGAAACCACTGCACCACTACACTCAGATGCAGCACAGAAAATGCATTGCTGTCAGCCACAACACTCACCCAGCAAATTAAAAACTGCTCCATAATGAACAAGTAGCTGTGTGCTTGTACCTCTGCAAGGTACCTACATACTTTGACAGACGCTGCCTGTGCACCTTGCCCAGGGTGCCTCTCCCTCTGCCCCAGCTAGGGCACGCAGGGGCTCTGCTCAAACCCCACAAGCTGTAAAGACCTCTCTCTCTTCCCCAGGTACTTTCGTATCTTTAGTAGGTGCGACTGTGTCCCGTTATGTTATGCCTCGTTCTGATCATCCATATCAATTGGATCTCTCTGATGTGTGCTTACTCCTGCAGAGAAAATTTTGGATTTTATCCAGACGTTGGAAAAATTTGCCCATTTAGATTGCCTGAGGCCGATAACCTTTCTACTGGAAACCTCCCATCTGGCTAGAAATATTGCTCCTGCACTCTGCAGGGATGTGATTCCTTTGCAAATAACCCAATATTCTACTCCAGAAATGCAGAACTGCCTCAAATCCTAACCAAGAAAAAATGAGCTCTTGTTCCAAATTACACACATAAATAGAATAGTCGTTAAATTTGTCTTTGGGAAGTGGTCAAAAATGGACAGTGTCAATGTATTTTATCCCCTGGAAATGAAAATACCCTATTTAACAGTACAGCAGAGAGATCTGTGAAAACACTACAGAAAGACTAGAGCTTGATGGCAAAGTTTTCTGCCAAGAGACTATTTGTATTATGGATTCCACAGTATGTGGGTCATTATGACAAAACGTGCTATTGTTTCTGTTTAAATGATTCCTTATTTTTCTCTCACTTTCTACTGAAACGTTTTATGCATATAACACAAATGCATACATATTTTCCAATAAATAAAATACATATTACATTCTATATCATTATACCATGTCATATCATATTATCCTACCTTTGAGTAAGAATGACTTTCTGAGTGAAGATCAAATTCCATGCTGCAATATAAATGCTTGTCCGTGCTTTGGAATTGAGGATTAATATTGTTTTTAAACCAAAAAAAAAAATATTTTACAACAGCCCCTCTTCAAATGAAAATGCACCTTCATTCAGAATACTGCTGACACAGTAATACAAGGTTGATGATGAAAAATAACTGGTTATTTCAATACTTTGTGCACAGTAAGCACTCCTGTCAACACAATCAAAATCTGAGGCAATTATAAGAGGACTTAGTAAGGTGGTTATGAAATGCAACTGTAGAATTAGCAAATAAAAAGAACAGACAGTACTGGAGAATACACGTGACCAGAACAGAGGAAATCTTGCAAAGTTTTCAGTGATAATTTGTATTTTATGTAATAATTTTGTAATTGCACTTCTTGATATTGTCCATTTTGCCTTTTCCATAAACAGAAAATTAGACCAAACTGCTGATCCTGTCCAGAAAACACGTGCATCGACCGCCAGTTGGTACTATTGGGCATCTCGTCTTTCAAATGAACACATCTGTGCTGTGTCACACATGCTCTCCAGCTTCAGAAGTGCAGATTTCAAAGTAAAACATGTCTCAAGTAAAAAAAAAGTTGGTAAAAGGTCCTACCAGAGTAATCAAAGGCAGCCTGGTTGGCAGGACGGGTGCCAGCATCGACGGACATGATGGGGACTGACTGCCGAATGTCCCAGAGCTTCAGCACGCCGCGGGAGTCACAGGAAGCAATCGTATCACCCTGTTGATGGTGGAGACGAAACCAAGGCATCACTCTTGTATTTTTGCAAGGAAGAAATCATGTGATACAGGGCTGGATACCCGTGGATGCCAGATATAGTAACTGTATGTATTAAAATAAACGTAAGTTATTATTTGTTAGGTTATCACGGTCTCTTGACCACTATACTGACTTGAATACCAACACTGCTATAGGACTTCTGAAGAAAACATTCCCCATGCTGCTCTTCAATAATGATTAAAAAATGAAAATTAAAAAAAAAAAAAGTGACAGAAAAACTTTGAATATGCAGCATAGGAACAAATGCAAAAATCAAAGAAGGTTGGGTAAAGGATGCCCAAATATCATTTTGGTTGGCTAATTCCTAACTATAACAGAAAGAAACCACTGGCTACCAATATAGAAAGATCTACTATTTATTTAAACCTCCAATATAAAGATTTAAAATACCAAATCCCCAAACCAGCTCAACTGGTATATGTTCAGAGTCATCAAAGTTTTTTCCCATTTGTGCAACGGTGTGAGAATAGATTAACGCGTATTGTTTTGAAGCAGAATCGCAATGATACAGAACCGAGAATCAGGTGAAACACCGGCCAAGTGCCGCATCCGTGACTTTTTTTGTATTCAGTTAATTTTTATTTCTTTCATGTAAATAATGCATGCAAGAAAATGTGTGGGGTCATCTAGCAAATACAGGAATTAAGATCTGAAAACATCCATTGCCTTCTCAAGCAGAAAGTAATGGCCGACAAAATACTGTCATGGTGTAAGTTTAATGAAATCTTTAGGTCCATTTGGAGGAGACCTAAACTGTCTAAACTCCATTCTAGCTTGTTACAGGGACTAATAGAGAGTAATACACAGAAACAAAGCAATCATTGCTTGGAGAATTCATTCAGCTGGCGATGAATAAGCTCTCAGCACTCGCTGTTTTGCAGGAAAGCTCGGTTGACCAAACCAACACCACGCTATAGAGAACCTATTTGTTTAACTGTCCGTTCAGCTAGACCTGCTTAATTCTCTTTCATTTCACCCACTCAGCCTATACAAATGACAAGGTCAAGCAGGCCTTGCAGGAAACAAAACAAACAAAAGCAACAGCTACACTCTGAATTATGGCACGGTTTGAATTGGATCTCAACAAAGCAAATTTTGAGTCAGAAAAATAGAAAGCATCACCACGGATGCTTCCCTGTCCCTGACGCATTTCACAGAGTCTCTCAGACTCTATCTTCTGGGCTGAGCGGCTAAGTCTCTTCCTTCTCTCCTTCCCACCCTTTTTCAAAATAGTCAATTTGATAAATAACACCATTACATGTATATTTTTGTTTTAGTGTATGTTTTCGGACTTGTTTTGTAGATGTCAAACATACTTAGTTCACTTCTACAAATGCTCCTTAGCTGCAGCTTTGGTAGTTTGGCAGCTCCGACAGAGCTCAGCTCAGGGCCCATCTGGACAGGACTGCACAAACCCAGGCAGCACAGGTACAGCAGACCCTCCAGTGGGTGCTCTGCGGCTCCTCCTTGTGTCAGCGGCATTCGTGTCAATGGATTTTCGATACATTTCTCTCTCTAGTGTTAGCATGATCCAGCTAATAGATCCTAACAGCACCAAGAATGCTTCATTGAAAAAGAAACTGCAAATATTGATCAGAGACAGTCCCAAAATGGTAGAGTTGACCTTGGCTTTCCCACTGACTTTGAATGAGAGATCATTACTCGCTGCCCGATTATGAGGCAAACAACCTTTTACTACTGGGTCTTCCTTCTGAGAATTAATTTCTGCCACAGGAGCTGGCAACCACAAGAGAAGATCCAGACCCCATCCTCTTACAGTCTTGCCATCCTATTCTCTGCCACATTTATTTTCTCCTGATTTCTATTACAGATCAAACCTGAGGTAGGTACCAGATACCTTGAACCACCCTAACCTGTTGGGGTTTTTTTGGAGGCAATTTGTGGACACACCAGAAAGTACTAGCCCCCATGATCCTTGCAGACACCACTTAAACAGAGAAACCTGGCTTGGCAGCCAGCTGGAGAAGATGGTCCTGCTCCCAGGGGTTTGTGATCTATCCTAGTAGCACAATCAACCAGCTCTTGCTCTCAGAAGTCAGCAGACTTTCCATCATTTTCCTCCCAGATGCCTGGTATAAACACACCGTGCATAAAACTCAACGTTCAGCAGCATATTTTGCATGACCCGCATGAAAAGGCAGCAGAGCTCATCTGCAAAGAGTTAAGAAAGCGCAGGGTTTTGGTGGTAACACAGAGCACATGCCAACAGGTATTTTATCAGCCTCAGTATACTCTGCCCACAAGCTTATCAACAAATGCATCAATTACTGTTGCTACCTAGGCAGCTGCTGCACTAAAAGCATACCGCGAGGATTTTGTTAATGAGCCGGCTATTACATGTCACTTCTTGATGCCATCTCTATCACATACCTTCTCTAAATCAAGTGAGCTGGAGATGTGGGATAACAACTTCTCAATAGGAGCAAATAAACGAGGAATGTAATCAAGCTTAAGGACAATTTGAAGCTACATGCCACTCAGAGAAGAAGAAAGGGCTAAGTCACACACTAAATGAACTCATTTGCCCCAGCCAGGGGCCATTTTCAAAAGCTTTAAAGTGGAATCCCTTTGAATTCTTGCACGAGCTTTTGGCTTTTTCATTCCTTTTGCAGTTATTATTTAGTTATTCACAGCAGAGCCCTCTGCCTTGCTCTTCGCATTCTTCATTTTGCTTCTTGCTGCACTAACATCTTTTTTAGATGTCTTTTTAATGATACATTTAACTGAACAGCAAGCTGGACCAGCAGGGCTGGATGATTTTCTGACACGTAAGAGGAGACAATGAGATCCAAGGAGGAGACGTGTAAGAGCGGATTTACATTGTACTGATTTTCATTTACACTATGTTTTACGCTGTAGCAGCCAAGGCTCAGTTCTACTATTTTTTCTAATCGGAGCATGTCAGACCATTCATAAAACTGGTAGGAGTTTCCTCCTAGCCTATATAATCCAGCTGGTACTTCTGTGCGTGTGCATGGTAAGTAATTAAAGAATTTACACAGGGATTCAATTAGTCTAGATTCAAAGCCTGGTTCTGTTCCAAGCTCCACGGGACTTGGCCTTTACAGCTCCACCTTCTGAGTCCTTCCCTGCCCACTTGGTGCCCATCTTTGTGCTACAGACCTCTAACAAAAGGGGTACGTACAGCAGAACCCCAATCTCAAATGGCACTCACAAACCATGGTAAAACATTTATTCGTAACCGCAGGATGATATCTGCTGATCAGAAATGATTTATATCATTTCCATGAAATTTTTAAAGTCCTTTTTCCATCTTTTTTTTCTTAATATACATTTTTTCTTGTGAATACTGTTACCTAGAGTAATCACCAGGGTACAATTGGGACAATAGAGACAAAGTGGGACTAATGGCCAGGTACAATTTAGCTTCACTTCCTGAAATGACTACACATCAGTAAGATATGAGCTGCAACAAGTGGTTTTACCTAATGTAGACTGCAGTAAACTCCTCCCAGGAGTATTCTCCAAGTGTCATTCTGAAGGCAGGTCAGTAGCTGTTTCATGGGCTTTCCTGAGTATTTTGGGAAGAACAGTGAGCGAAAAGCACCTTGCTTTGTTGGTTTGAGAACTTTTGGGGCCCTGCTGTGCCCGATACCACCCCGATGAGCTTGTTATCGGTCTCGGAGCTAAGCAAAAGGAGCCAGTCCTGCGTACGTGAAGTGTGGATAGAAGAGGCCTTGCTGCAGTGCAAAAATGAACTCCACTCCGAAAAAATAAGAAGGGGCACACATGTCTGACAGAGCCCCACGCCGAGCCCTCCCATCCCACAGGCTGGAACAGGGGATTCTGAGCAGCAGCGAGCAGGGGCAGAGGAATCCCAGAGAAGCCAAGCAGGGGCGGGTGAGTCTGCTGCAGTTTTAATAGGGAAAAGTCTTTAATGTCCAATTAAGCCAAATGAATTATGTAGAATATGATACAGATGGGAAAAAAAATGCAGATGTGTTCCATTATTAGGCTGATGACTAATCAATCACCACCCATTTTTGAAGTATCAGGCTTAAATCACCCTGGTTTCAAATGAAAATAGCATCTTCTGAGAAAGAAATGGTATTACTTAGCCTGGCAAAACTACAGAGCTACATGGATTGCCACTTTGAAAGTGCAGTGGTACATCTTTAATAATTATTTTCACCAAGAGTGGGGGGGGAAACGGTGATTAAGAGTTATTTACAGGCAGCAACAGTGTTTTTCCATCTGCTTTTTTACTAGCTTTTTCCTTTTGCAGTTCCAACTTTGCATCACGATCAAAGCAACCAAGGACCATTTATGTGTTAAGGCAACTAAAGAAGATAAACATCTAGAGCATGAGCAAGTAGGGTCTGGTTCTCCCTTCTTGTGGCTTTTTTTTAAGCTTTAATAGACATCGGCTGGTGAGATGAGCTCTTCTGGAGGCGAGGGGAATCCAAGACAGAGATGCAGAGAGCCTCGTCCCTGCGAGCTTCACGGTTGGTTCCCTCCAACTTCATTAGCAGATGTCAACGAACAACTCCTAATTTTGCACTGTCTGGTTGACTGCTAAAATTGCCACAACTCGCTGTAACAATTTACTTGGCTATTTTTGCTGAACTTACTGTGATTACTGATCTATTGCAATCCCTCAGCATTATGATCCAATGTGCAGGTTTTGAGTGCGCGCTGACTGTGCACGCCCTGGGGCAAGTGCAGCCTCCCTCTCACATCCATCTCGACGCGCACTGCAAGCATCTGACCAAGCAGGCAATACAATATCTATTATTAAAAAAACATTACAGATTCAAAACTACAAGAATCTGCTCCAAGCTCTGTCTTCATCCCTCTTAGAGAGCAGTATCAGCACCTACCCCACTACCTTGGATGGTAGATGGCTATCCTTTAGCTAGGATCCTCTATTCTTTATCCTCGGAGCAGAGAGGCATGTGGGGAGGCCCTGACCCAGGGGTGAGCGCTGTTAATGCCAACAACCCCGCATGGGAACAGCCAGACAGTGCTCAGGAGCAGAAGGGAAATCTATCACGGAAGGGTAAAAGAGGCTCATAGATGTGTTTGCTTGGCATGGTCAGTGACCAGCAGTCTGCTGCTGTTAAAAAGTGAAGGAAAAACAAATATATTGGGAACTGAAGGAGAGATGTGGATGAGAGGTCGGTGCTGATAAATAAACAGGTGCATGGGCCACAGCATACTAAGAAGCTTAAAGACATCATGATAGAAAATTTTCACTTATTCTCTTTTTCTCAGTGATGATTTTGAGACAGGGTGAGGAATATCCCCAAATGCCATTATTTTTAGATTAATAATTTTATCCTTTCAGACCATATGGAGACCCATAAGGAGCACCCCCTGTGTCCTAAAAAGACGTAGCTCCATTGAAAATAATCAAAGAAGGTGGCAGAACTTTGTCGCAGCAGAATTTCCAGCTCTACCAACTTTAAAAATAACGATGGATCATGGGTCTCTTGCTTGTTTACATGCACTCTGCAGGCTTTCCCCTTGCTGTGTGAAACAGAGGGAATCTCTCTTCCCTTTGCCACATCAAGTAGGAAGAAGTGCCTTGTGGTGTTTGAGGAGAACAACACATGCTAGGCTTGCAGAAGCCCTTTGCATAAATTTACATATGAAACCCAAGATCACTGCACTCCCTGCAGAGTTACTGCTAGCCATAGTTGACATTGCACTTGAAACAGTACTGCAAAGAGAGCAGTATCTTTTGCAGAGAGGTTTAAAATAATCAATTTTGTTTTTCCTTTTTAACCATCAAAGAAGTGCCTTTGAATTCTGGGAGCTGTGCAGTGAGAGGAAGGCATGAATGGTAATTGCCATTACTGGCTTTTCTCGGTATTTTGAGTGCTACCATGACTAAACTGAAGCTAGGTGACATCATTACCTGATTAGATGCTCCCAATATGCACAGCAAATTCCAGAGGTATGCCACATTCTTGTCCAGAGATTTTATTGTCACTCAAGTATGAGTTAATTTTCAAAAACTGGGTAGTGTTCCCCGTAATAACTTTAATATGTAGATGTGATGCATGCCTGCAAAAATGCATAAATTCCTGGTAGTGCCAACAGAGCTGTTGCTGAAATTGTAGGACAGCTGGGTCTGAAAAATTAAGTGTGAGTAAACTGCATTTTTTTTTTTTAAACAAATTATCAAAGGAATGTGTAAAATGAAAAAGTTCAACTTAATATGCAACTCTATCTTGTCTTTGGGCTTTTTTTAAGGGAAACTGAATGCATAAAGAAGAAATATCAACAATACATAAAAAGTATTGACAGAAGCTCACCCAACTCTGTATTCTGATAAGTGTATGAACGTTTCTTCCAGTTTCGAAGTATTTCAGGCAAAAAAATGATCAGTTCAACAAACTTCATCCCATTATATCAAGAATTTCCTCACCAAAAAAATCAGCTAAATATCAAAATAGAACAATCTGCATTCCTCTCCCCGATGGATTTCAGCTTTGCATTCTCAATTATTTTCAGATTAAATCATTCTGATATTCAAGTACATTCTAACAGTGATATTTATTCAACTAGAGATTAATCGCATCTTCATAACAGAGAGGCCTTTCCAGTTTTGGCCCTACTTTCATTCTTGCATAAATTCATTTAAAATCCAACTTTGGTGCCGTGTAAAGCTGTGCACTACACAGCCATGCTCACTGCCCCGTTTGAAGCATCCTGCTTCCCTTTGGCCATTTGATGCAAAGTGGGAAGCTGCTGACGAGACCTCTTCCAAACGCAAACCACTGATCTGAACTGAACCCACTCCTCCAAAATAAATTTCCTTTCAACCGTTCTGAAGAGTTAACTTTGCATTGACATGCTTTGTGTTGGAAGGGCTCTTACCTCCCTGTACACTGCCAAACCCATCCTGCCAGCAGCCTTCTGCTTCTGTCTCACTATTTATTGGGAAAACTACCGTCGCATGAGGGAGCTACGGGATGGAGCGCAGGGATGGCAGCCTGCTTGCTCATGTGCTTTGGAACATCATTGCCTGTGAAATATCATGTATGGAGGTAAGTTTGACTGTAATTCAGGTGGGAAATCAGATTTTAAAAAGCCTGGATGGATCTTGGTATTCTGGTTTTGTTTATTTTGCAAAATGACAGGTTTAAAAAACAGCAGTTCAAATGAAAAATGAATTATGCTGGAGCCCAGAACCCGCAGTGTAAACCTGGCACAGGGTAGTTGGGTTTGCTGGGCCTGGGCCAGGAGATCTAATTTCT
Organism: Anser anser; assembly: GCF_964211835.1. NCBI lineage: Eukaryota > Metazoa > Chordata > Aves > Anseriformes > Anatidae > Anser > Anser anser. The sequence continues at coordinate 32,230,624 of NC_139726.1, forward strand.
AAAAAATCTTATTCCTGCCATTGCAACTTGGGATATACAAATTAATACTTCTCCTCTAAGGAAGAAGGGCAAATCTCCCATGCTGCTCGCAGTTTTGCATGCTAAGCAGCATTTGCTCCGTGGATTGTATACGCACAGGGTCACATTCACTGCAAAACACAGAATTCAGCAAACAAAATCACATTAAAGGAGATAATCTCCTTTTCTTTCAATTACACTCACAAGCAAGTGGACAAAACAGCATATTTGTATTTGTAAAGATAAAGTCTGAAAACATAAGAGAAAATACTGTACAGTCTTAATTATCAGCTTCTCTTGAGGATCTTTTCAAGGGCCAATCTGACCTAAAGCACACAGGTGGGTTTGTTTTGTTTTGCTTTTAGGTTCCCCAAAATCAAATTAAGTCAAAGCTACTTAACAATGATGCCACGCTTCCTGCTTTAAACATCAGAGTTTTCTAAAATCCAAATGTCTGTGCATCATCCTTTTTTTTTAATCACGAAGAGACAAAGCTTTTAATATCCAAAATTTGAGATAGCAAAATCTGATGAAGTTTCAACTAGAAAAATTAAATATTTCATTTACTCTTGATCCAAAACATGTCTGCCTATATCTGAACGATTTTGGTGTCTCACAAGCATTACAGCTGGGCTGGGTCACTTCTCCCCTTTCCCATCTCAGCTTCCCACTGGCAGGGGACAGCTAACCACAAAGATGGGATCAAAAAGGAGGGATCAAAAAGCACAAGCTGTAATTAACTTAAGAAATTACAAGGGGCTAGGTATACCATATACCCCCAAAAGGAAATAATCAGTTTTTTAAAATTCCAGATTTAAAATATTCGGGGAATATTTCATAGTGTTCTAGAAATACAGTCATAGGTTTGAGCAAATGTATATTTACTTAGCAGAGAAGTGCAAAAATGAATTGCCTTGCTTCTGTAATAACAAGTATTAGGCATGGCACAAATGAATTTTGTGGCAGATTGGAGAGAGAAACTCTCCCTGCCTGCTTCCTACCCCTTGTTCCTCAACCTGTACCATCCCCATGGGGTCCTGGAGTACTGAAGCCCCAGTAATCTTCACAGCCGTCGTGGTACACGGGGCTTGCTCCCAAGCAAGCCCAGCTGTCTGGGTGTGGGGTACCACACTGCTTTGTGACATGTTTTGCAAGACCACGCAGAACAGAACAGCTCGTACTGCAAGGAGAGGAATGGAAGGAGCAAAGAGGATGGGACGCATCTTACAGGCAGCGAGGCCTGAAGGGAACATGTGCAGACAGGCAGACACCCACCTGGTAACGCCTGGTGCCAGGGCAGGCTGAAAGTGATGTCTCTGCAAATACCATTACTGGGAAAAACTAGGCTCCTTTCCTCCATAAGGCGCTCAATTATCCGGCAAGGCAAGAAGAGGACCCGAGGCAGTGCTCTTCAGAGCTGAGCAGTGTTCGGGTGAGATGCTCTGCTTGCTGTTTCTTGGTGGCTTTGAAACGCCTCCCCGGGTCCGGCCAGCAGGAGGGCAGAACGGAAGTACAGCTGGTCGAGTCATGCGTGTCTGTTTCGCTGAGCGTTACAAGATGCTTTGAGATGTACTGAGAGGACCTGCGCAGTGACACCACAGAGCAGCAGAAGGGATCCCTGGGTTTCAAACACAAAGTCAGCCCGGTGGTGAACCGAAGAAAGATATAAACCCTGTGGCAGGAGTGGGAGGTAAAGGTCTGCGGCAGATACCACAACGTGTCAAATGCTCCAAACAAAACAAAGAGAATTTCATTGACCTGCAATTACTTTCAGCGTTAGGGGTCTTGACAGGACTGGGTCTAAAATCTTGAACTAATAAAGTACCTGGGGGGTAATGGAAAGGCTGCTTAACTCCACGTTTCCTAGTGCAACATGGGCCTTGATTGTGCAAGTTTCAAGGCTAACAGAAAGCAACTTGTTTTCAGAAGAAATTATAACTGGGAAATTGCTCCAAGAATAATCCAGGAAGCCATATCTTTCCTGGATAAGAGAGCAAAGGGAATGTACTTTGCCTGCCTCAGAAGGGCAGAGGTGAGCTCTGAGGGCAGCAGGTGCATTGTACCACCAATGCTGCAGGTCTCTCGGGCAGCATCACCTGCTCGGCACGACAGAATAAGCATTTCTCTCTACTTAACGATGCACATTGCACCTATTACTACATTTCAATTTGCAAACAGATAACAGAAATAATGATGGGAAAATGGACGACACAAACAAGGCGTGTCATATTTAAATATCAGGTGTGGCTTGGTTTTTTTTTCAGTCCCATTCAAGCACCTTTGCCAAGAGACTGTCTCTTTTCATGGGAGACAGAACTCTAGCACCTTGGAAGATCCACCTCCATCCAAAGCAAAGCATCATGAATTTCTCTAGCCTCCTGCACACAGTCAGATAAGTGCATACACACTGGAGCTTCTGCACAGGCAGAGCTGGAGGACTTTTTGTAACTTCCAGGTGATTTGGGAGAGATATCCTGGCTTGTTTATCCAGCCTTCTACATTAAGACTCTGGTATCAGAGCCAGATAGCAAGAATATTTACAGTGATCCAAGTAAAGACGGACCTACCCAATGCTTCCAGAGTGCTTTCAGATCATCTTATCTGGTCTACACACGATGGGTATAAAGCAGGGATGAGCTTGCTAACTGGAGGGCTCTGAACAGCAATAGCATCAGAGATGATGGGAAGTGATTAAATAGCATGCCTGGCCAAGGAAGAGAGCATTCCAGGAAAATCATTTCCAAAAATAGGGAGGAACATGAATATTTCAGAGAATGGACTGCGAGTGTACTTTAGCACATTTTTCTGAGTTTTCCTATTATCAGAAGGAGCTTTCTGCCAACTAATGAAACAAGTATTTTGATGCAGATTTTGTTCTCTGCCATGACACAGACAGAATAGTTTATTATTATTATTTTACTTCTCCACTTTCAATGGGCTGAAAATGGTTAACTAATAACTCCAAAATCTTTGTTTAAAATGTAATTCAGCTCTGTAATTATATTTCTTATGCATGGAGACAGAAATAAACTAGAGGAAGAACCCATTAGCCCCTTTGCATGTATAATTGAACACGTTTGATATTACTAGGTAACCTTTGTAAGTAACTGGCTTTGAGTTTATGCAAAGAGGTGAGCACTTTGAATACATAAATAACAATAAGAGCAGATACGTCTTTGATTTCGCATTCTGTTCTTTTCTTGTTTGTGTCTGTGAGATGCAGTCAGACATCCCTGGCTTTATTTGGCCATCCATAGAAGCATCAGAAAGATCTGACTTTTGCATCATTTGGGTGCGGTAATGAATAAGAACTGACATCAAATATCAATATTATTGGCCCAGCTAAATGGTAGCTGACATCAAACTGGACTGCTGAAGAGGTAAACAAAATTGAAATTTTGTTTTTGTTTAAAAACTGTCTGACATTATTTGTCCTTCAGTAAATCAATGGAAGAATGAGCTAAACCCTGCTCACATGTTGGCTTGGGGGGGTAAAATGGGGCAGTTGCTATCAAGCATATTTTTATAGTCTTTCAGGTTTTCCTAATACAAACTGTAATTCCAGATTTTCTTGTTTTAAGGAAACTTGGTAACCTCTGTAATTATTTTTTTTTCACCTGCAAACATCATACGAACACAGTGTGGCTGATACAGATGAACACAGGTGAACGATAATCGTACTTGTGTTTGAATACAAATCCAATCTGGGAAAATTTTGGTTTCCCAGGCAAGGTGTACTCACACATAAGGTACGCACAGCCTTTAGTGCACTCACAGCCTTTGAAGAGAATTTGAGCATGCACAGTAGCCTCTAAAAAATACATCCTTACAAGCACACATACATGTTTCTACTCAAAGGCTTAGCCCCCAGTGAAAAAGAAGTAGCTGAAACAATTTTCTCTACAAAGTTAGTTGTGTTATGAGTGCATGGGAGTAAAAGGTACTCTAACATTAAGGAGGAAAGATACATTCCTCTATACCGCCTCAATTCCAAAACAGCTGTATGGATGTAGCTCAGATTTTCCCAGATTTTCAACATGCACAGAACCAACCTGGAAAACTGCAGTTTATGGACTGCTGAATATGATACCTTTCAAGTCCTGACACGAGCACAGCAGAACAAACACCTGTGCAGTCACCACAAGGCAGATCCTCCAGAGAGCTCGCGTCCCAGCAAGGCAGCCACTAAAGAAGGGTCGTGTGTTCTGAGAGCCAAAGTGGCACTTCTGGTCCTTAGAAAAATCCCTAATTACAGAGTCTGAACACTGGTGAGAGCTCTGCCTTTAAACACTGCCCACCTAGCAAAAATCTGTTAACTACAGTTTCAGAAGTGTGGCACAGTAAATAATTCACACCTAATCTGTTTCAGGGAGTTTAATGAGAACTTGTTCAATTTGTGTAAATGCATTTTTTTTCCTTTTTTTCCTTTTTTTCCTCATACAATACTCTTTCCCTAAAATATCCCTTCATTTTTGGAGACACTGCCTGGGCAGCTTTCCGATCTAACTGGAAAATCTGTTCTTTGTTCTTGTGCTCTCTGCAGAGCAGACTGTGTAATCAGAATTGCATGGTCTTTCAGCACTCCTGTGGGCACCCAGCAGCCTCAGACACAACTATCACAAGCCCACTGAAGGGACTTAGGAGCCTACTTAAACTGATTTATATCCTGACCAGAAAAAGAAGTGGTCTCTGGGATGCTTCACCATTACAGCACTGCACCCCCAGAGCCCCACCCCACAGATGGATGTCTGACAAAGCATGGGATCTGCTTTGGGAGCCATGACATCATGACATTAAGATATTAAAGAAAAAAAAAAGAAAAAGATCCTGTCAGAAATCAGTTTTGCCATTCCTGCCTGATTGAAGAAACCAGACTTTTCCAACAAATCTTTGCTTGGTTGCAAAGCTTTGTCCAGGTCAAAGCACTGGGCTTTCTGTTGGCTACTCCAGAAGTGATGCTGTGCCTTCATCCAAACACTCTGTGCTCACAAAATCTTTCTGATAAAAATACTGTTGAGTATGTTATTGTTTCTATAAAACCTTTTTTTCCTCAAAAAACATGCACCTTTTAACAACAGCCTTGTCACTCAAGCACCTTGTTTAGCTTGGTTGGGGTGAAATATTTCATTTATTTTAGTGGGCAACCAACAGAGGGAAAGAAAACAGTTCTTTGGTGCTGCCTTTGGTTGAAATCCAGCACTTGCTTCATTAGCAGCCAGTGTGACAACTGTAACTTGTGCATCTCGGGACCAACTCCCTCGCTTTTTCAGCAGTTTTCCTGTACATACAGAGTTAATTCATATAACTGCAATTACAGCTCCTGAAATTATATTCCTCACTCAGTTTAATCAATGCTGCTCTGGATGTTTCCATTTTTACTAATTCAATCATTGAGAATGTCAACCAATGATTTCATCCTAGAGTTTAATGCCAACTATAATATTCTTTACCAAAATAACATGCTTATCTGGAAGATTATCAGCACACAGCCTTTCAGCTTCCTGTTAATCATTACGGGTCACATTAGAGTATGAGGCTCTTTGTAAATACTCAGGTTAGAGACAGTGCTATATTATTGCCAGGTACAGTAAAGCTTTCTCTTTTTTGTTCTTACTGTTAAATATTATTTTTTCTACACTATCATGTTACAAAATACTGAGGTAGACTGTGCCTGTCAAATACACAGATGCGTGTGGCAGAAAAAGAAGATGCCTTGGGAATTCCTGTCCCCCTACTCGAAGTAAGCTCATCCCACACTTTCTGCTCTAGGGTTTGTCCTACAAATGCATAGGGTTGACATAAGCAGATGGTAAAGCAGGAGCTGATACTGCAACAAGAGGAGAATATCCAGGATCTCCTACACCTACAACCAGGCATTCAGATCACAGCCTGCCACCAAGCTCAACTGGAACAAGCCTTTTTAGATAACAACTATAAAATTAATTATCCAGGAAAAAAACTAACAGCAAATCTCATTTAAGTAACTAAATGGCTATGACAAAGGAGCATGGCTTAGATATCTGGCACTGACAAAAGGAGAACGGAGCTAGGCACAAGGAGGGGACAGCATTATTAGAAGTCTCTGGGGCTGTGCTCTGGCTGGAGGACTACAGCACCACATCAAACCGCTCTAGAAGTCAATGCTAATGCTGAATTCAGCTGTGGGGGTATCTGAAAGACAGGCAGACCGAAAAATTGATATGCAGAACTTACTTTCATGTTGAACGTAGCATGGTTACAGGAATGCAGGTGACCGTAGAACGTGTGAACACGGAAACCCTAGGAATTAAACACAGAGAAAGCAAGTTGAGTTATAGTGATATCAATCATTATATAGCCTTGTAAATATAAAGACCTTGACTTTATGGCTGTGGGCAAAGCAAGGCACTTTGAGTGGTAAAAAAAAACAGGTCCTGGTTGCTGGAAGAGAAATACATTTCTCACAATTACGAAGGATCTGTATCCTTCATGGAACAGCTAGTAGAAAAGGTGCATTCAAATGTCGTGAAAACAGACATCTACCTAGCAAGAGGGTCTGAATTAGAAGGTGCAATCATTGCTTCCAAAAGACTGAGTTCTTGCTTTTAGGCAATGATTCAGTATATTGTGTACTTGATACTCCACAAACACCATTAAAGTCTTCCCTGAGGAATCACAAGCATGAAATCAAAATTAATTATCATTTGTCATCTTCCACATCAGGTTGTAAGTGACCCACGCAGTGCAGGAACATATGTCAGATGTCATCACTGATACCTGCCTTGTTCTCACAGTTCAGCTGGCATCCAACCACAATAGCTCATGCTAAAAACATGACAGAGGTAGTGAAATAGGTGCTCTTTTCTGTTTTCATAAAGATCACTGGTTTAATGGGTATCAGCAACAAAAATGCCATTAAGAGTGAAACCCAGCTTTGATCAGTGTAATCATATCCTGAAGTTTCCACTGTAAGAAAACATTTTACTGACACTGAAAGTGAAATTTGTTGCATTCTACTAGACAGGAAAGAAAAAGCCAAATTTGAAATTCCTCCACTCCTCCTGGTAGGCCTGCTCTGTGCCTGTTCCAGCATGAGTCAATCTCTCGGGACCAGCAGTAACGTAGCTTATCCATACCCCAGTCATGCTTTTACAGCCAATACCATCAGCCTCCTTCCATTTCTGTTTTGCCAATCCTCAAAAAAACCCAAACCTTCCTACTGTGACATATTTGAATTCTCTTTTCCCTTGACAAAGCCTCCTGCATGTTTATCATCAGAGTGTTTTATCAGTATATTCTTGCAAGTCCTTTCAGGAGAGAAGCACTGCCAGAGTGCAATGCTTTGGTTCTTCACGGTTTTCAACAGCCTTACAGGTTGAAAAAAAAAACCACAAAAACTAATAGAAGCCCCAAAACTTGTTTATTTAAGGGGTTTCTAAATAATAAATCCAAGCCAATTATATCCTGCTAAAAAGAACAGTTGAATAATTATTATCCAAATAGGAACTCGCTGCTGGAATAGAAATCTGATTACACAAAATTCCCAAGATACTGACAGATAAATTAAACTTGATAAAGATAACATAATTGGAGACAACTATAACCAAGCATACATGAACAGTCGAGCAACAAAAAATTTAAAGTACATAAAATCAGCAGCAATATCAATGCACCCAGCCCATGAAAAAACTCAAATGTCTGCATATGTTTTGCATGTGAAAAATAACTCCTATAAAATAACTGCTGTTGCTCGGCAGGGCATAATATTTACTCTCAGACACTCTCAAATACCAATACATACACAGCAACCTTCCCATAAACACAGAAAAGCATGCCATCACGAACAAAAGGGACAAAAAAGCAAATGGATGCCGTGCCACATAATGAATGTGAACTTTGTTTTCCCTTCTATCAGTCAACTCAGTATAAACCACATGAAAAGGATTTTAATAATAGTAATAATAATAATAATAAAAGCCACACAAAGGGAACCATTCTGTAAAGTGTTTTTCAATACTATTGCTGAAACTTAATTTCCAAAGCACCACTTTATTTTTATTCAGTTCAAATTCACAGCACAGCTAGTGTTTCCTTCACCACCACCCGGAAATCTGAACTTCCCTCACTTGCACACACAGATGCCAGAAACCCCGAACTGGACCGCTGTTCAAAACCAACTGTTTTGCTCTAATGGCCCAGCACAAGCCAGCAGCAATATTGTCTGGATCAGACCTCGTGTTCGGGCAGCGCCGAGCCTTCAGCATCAAGACTCAGCAGGAAGGTACTCACGCCCCTTTTGCATTTGCATTCTGCTTTTCACGCTTTAATTATAAAGTCATTTACTCCAACGTCAGGCTGCCCGCTTCATTCACCGTGGAAGTGAGCCAGGTGAGAAGAAGGAGGGGAAATCTGGAGCATCTGTTCTTCAGGGGAACTTGAGTGGAGCACCATACAAACGGGTCTGTGGCTCTCCTCCTTGTCACCCAGAAGGCAGCCGTATGCACCAGAAACGTCACCGCATTTCTTTAAGGTTCAAGACTCGCAGGGCAAGCACCTGGGGAATGTATCACGAGGAAAAGAGCAGAGGAAAAAGGAGGAGCTTGTCCTAATATTAGTGCTGGGGAGGTGTTGTCAGATAGGGAAAATGAGGTTCCTTTGCTTCGAGGTCTCACTGCCCATTGCCCCAGGAGGAACAAACCACGGGAGCCGAGCTGTGCAGCTGCAGAAGGGCACACATCTCCTGCATCCAACCTCCGGGGTCTACCCAGTCTCCTTGAACATGACACCCCGGCTGTTGGAAAGGGCAGTAAATTATGGGGAATACATTATTATTAACTGAGTCATCAGGTCTTGATTGAAATATTAATGGAGGAAATCTCTGTTCTATTCACTCCTTAAGCCCAATTACATTAATAACCATACATTCTTCCCCTGCAGAAAATACCCAGATAATAGCAACATTCAAAGAAAACAAAATATGAAGGGTTCTGCATTGTTGTTTTTTTTTAAAAAATGATTATTCACACATGCACAAACACACATAATTTTCCATTTTGAAACCCAGAAATTAACATTAGAATCAGCAGCTAGAAATACCACGGCATTACACTTTGGAGCCTATCTACCTCTCAGCTTCCACTGAACACAGATATTAATTGCCTGCCTGGGATGGGAGTTATCTAAGAGACTTCAGATAGAGAAAAAAAAAAAATTTTTTTTTTTTTTTTTTAACTGTGACCCAGTATTGCAGAGAAGCTGCCTGACCTTTGGAACTGTTGAGCTGTGAGCAGTAATCCCGCTCACAGTGATTAAACACAGAACCTAAATTCAAATGATTTTTTGTTCTTACTTTCACAGGATAAAAGCCTGAGAGCTCCAAATCAATAGTGAAATTCTTTTGTAAATCCACCCTATTGTGTCCATATAGATATACAAATAGTAGGGCAAGGCAAGACAGCCTGAAGACAATTATAATTTATATTCCACAGCTTCTTTGCATCTGGATTATTAAGGTGAACCATTAACTAATTCAACACAGGGGTTGAATCTTCCTATACTTATTTTAATTACCTGTTTAACAAAAAAAAAAAAAAAGAAAAAAAAGAAAAAAACCACAAAACCTAACAAGCCTTAATTCAAGCTCTGCTGGAGAAAACAAAACACACCCCAAACCTTTTGAGCATCATTTAAGAACTACTCATGTTTTTTATATTCTGCCTTTTTTTTTTTTTCTGGATTTTGAATGCCCTACTGTACATGAAAACCTGCTGCAAACAGACTTAATTTGCACAATTCAAAAATCAAGATAACAAATCCATTAGATCCAGCCGAGTGTAATATACTGTCTGCAACAGGTAATTATCTTTATTAGGTTGATATGATATAAGCTTTTAGATAAGAGCATCCGAGTATGTGATTTATCTAAATAGCATTCAGATAAAAGATTTATTTGTAATTTCTTGGTTCATTTAGAAATTAACTTAAAGAAATGCGTTCATTTCGAAGGACTGAACTAAGAGATGTTCAAACCATGAAGCACTCAACAGTGAACTGGTCACCAGGTAGCCTTTACTATAAAAACAAACACAAAGGTATCCAGCTTTTCATGACAGGTTTTAATTTTGTAACAGTACCTGAAATGAAGCTTCTGATCTTATAGAGCTAAAAGTTTTCTAGAAAGTCAAATAATCTAATGCTTCAGAAGCTCACTCCACCAGACGTGACCTTTCGCAGGCAATATGCTAAGGGTAGCACAGCACTCAGTGGGGAAGCTCTAACCTTTCTCTCAGCCCCTCTTGCTGAACCTAGTCAAAGGCCTCCCTTTTTACAGCAAAGTGTGAAATGAGAAGCGTGACTCCTGCTCGTATCCTGGCCTTGTTCATGGCATGGTCTGTCTCTAAGGCCCGTTGCACAGACCAGTGCTTGGCTAACCTATGCTTTGCACCAGCAAGTCACTAGCCAGCCCTCCAGTAAATATCTGATGTCCCCAGCAGAAAAAGGGGCTCTGAAGTCAGTCCATGCTTTTAGGGGAACTTTGTGATGTGTTGCCTTGAAGTCATTGCACTGCAAACATCAAAAGCCATCTGGATCTCCTTATGAGAGCATGACCTACTACAAGGCTACCTTTCAAAGACAGAAAACTCATCCCTTGAGTATGGCAGATGAACACCAGACCTGGAAAAGAGTCTGCCAACACCTGGCCTCTACCTTTGCAGGAGGGCTCCTCTCCGCCAGTCCCTCTCTCCAGCCCAGCATGGCCATGTCTCACTCCTGCACCCTGCTGCATCCTGCACAGAGCATCCACCTCCCAGCTCCTCCAAGACGGACTTCATGAGCATGCAACATGAGGTATGTGTACAGTGAACAAGCGAGCAAAGCAATTTTACCATCTGTCACCGCAGGTTTTACTCTGTTAGCTCAAACACAGGACCTTCAGCATGGAGTTTGCTTCTGTTCTCCTAGCTTGGAACTGAGCCTGGTGGGAAAAATCATGCAGAGAAGACTATTTCTTGGTGTTAGACCAACGGTAAGGCCAGGGTATTACTCAGACGCTTTGTAATCCTGTACTTGGGGAAAGGAATTAACTTCTGGCTGTCATTTGCATGCGTTACTACACAAGGGTTCACAGATGCAGGTATGTAAACCAGTCTGAACACTTCAGCTGCTGAGCTGCCTGCTATTCTTACGCTGATCTCCCTCTCTCTTACATAGCCCCGAGTTTTATTTTTTTAATTTTCAAGTTATTCACTATGTCTTCCTAAAAAATGAAAGAGAATTTTGAATGTCTTTAAAATGCATGAACTTGCAGAACAGCTTTCATTTGGGGAATCATAAAATCTTGAGAAAGAGCATCTATCAGGAGCTGGTCGGCAGTACTCCGGGAGCTCCTCCTGCCAGCTAACCCTGATGCTGGGCTTTTCCTCACGAGCAGCCTTCCTTCCGCTTCTGAGTCAGTAACATCAGCTGCTGAAAACACAGGAAAAACTGAAGTAGCTCTGAGATGCTCCTGAATCCTTACATTTTTCTGCATCTGAACTTTCACCTGAATGCAGCGTGAGTATGTCTTTTGCGCTGAACACGCAGCCACATTTGTTTCTCTTAATTGGGAAGAGAAGTATGTTTCTAGGTCAAGACCTTGTATGCTAAATCTGTTCAAAGTGAACCTTTCAGGCTCTCCTAAAAAATACTAAAAACAGGATTTTACAGTGGAAGTGCTGACAGACGATATTCTTGCCAGCATAATATAACCTGACTCTAAGATAAATGTTTCATGAATTTAAAAAGTTGAAAAAGGCTTCTCTGTTCAGCTTTGTTCTTGAGATGAAAGCGAATTATCTCTTTGTCTTCTCCTGACACTGGGATTTTTGAACTGCAGCCTGCTGAAGCCCGTAACCACAGGCAGTATTTAAACAGACACGACCACGTGGGATTCTCTCCTCACTGAACTCCTGTAGGAGACATCCGTCTTCTAACTATGTAAGGAGGGAAAAAGGTTTAGAGCAAGGAGATACCTTCCTGCACCTGCTTCTGTGAAAAGAGAGAAAATTCATCTCTGCTTAGAGAGACCACAAGGGAGCATGGCTCCTCCTGCACACTCACGACAGCATCCAGGCAGGGGAGGGAGAAGGCTCTTTGCTGGACCCATCATTCCCTTAAAAGAAAATAAATAGGGAAAAAAAAAAAAGAAAGATATTGAAATCCTTTCACTAAAAGTAGACCTGTATATTACTCCCTTGGTTGATATTGGCAGGTGGCTTCAGTAACAGAAGCTGCAGCATCTTAATAAGGATTCATAAGGCAGGTGAGCATACATCACCCTGTCATTACCGGAGGAGCCAAATTCGGTAATTGCATTCTTCCTGTCCAATGTCACTGCTGGAGCTGAAACGCTCCAGCGAGGGAAGGATCCGCAGCACACGGCAGCGATAGCCAGGGAAATCCTGGATGCTGACATTCAGAACTGCAGATGTCACGGAGCACAACAAGGCCGTCCTCCCTCCGTGAATTATATGACTCGTTTCTAGCGTAATTAAAGTTTACATGAAATTAACTCTGCATTCCAACAGCTCTGAAAACAAACCAAGCATTTTCAGGAGGGTAATGTGTGACTGACAGAAACCTGGTACAGCTGTCTAACGCTGAATATTACCAGCTCTGGTGTTTCAACCTAAAAACGATCAAAAAGATAAATTATAAACTAGCAGAAGTTGCTGGTGGAACATAACTGGATAAGTTTTGAGTGCAGTGAAAAGCACAGAAAAGAAATACAAAAGAATTTGGTGTCAGTTTGTCCTAGTTTCAGTTAGGACAGAGTTAATTTTCCTCCTAGTAGCTGGTAGGGTGCTATGTTTTGGATTAGGATGAGAAGAGCGCTGATAACATGCTGATGTTTTAATTGTTGCAGAGCAGTGTTTACACCAGGCCAAGGACTTTTCAGCTTCTCGCTCTGTCCTGCCAGCGAGCAGGCTGGGGGTGCAGCAGGAGCTGGGAGGGGACAGACCCAGGACAGCTGACCCAAACTGGCCAAAGGGGTATTCCATACCATCTGGCGTCATGCTAAACAATATATAGGGGTGGCTGGCCGGGGTGGGGGGCCGGCTGCTCGGGGATAGGCTGGGCATCGGTCAGCGGGTGGTGAGCAATTGCACTGTGCATCACTTGTTTCTTACACATTATTATTATTAATACTATTATCATTATCACTATTATTATTATTATTGTTATTATTATATTCCTGTCTTAATAAACTGTCTTTATCTCAACTCACCAGCTTCACTTTCCCGTTTCTCTCCCCCATCCCAGCGAGGGAGGGGGGAGGGTGAGCAAACGGCTGTGTGGTGTTTAGCTGCCGGCCGGGTTAAACCACAACAGTTTTAAACATGAAATGACATTTCAGCAGCAGAACAGCAATACCTAAGTTAATTATGTGTAAGAAAAAGCAAGAGAGCTACACGGGAAACCCTTTTTTCCCTCCCAGTTGCAAAGGCGGAGGATTCAAAATTTGAGTTTCTTGCTCAGCAAGTTCTCACTTGTCCTCGGTTCTGAAGTAAACTTCACCTGGCCTGCAGGAGAACTACGAAGGTGGTGGGAGTTCTTCATCTGGGGACAGCTGCGGATAGCTTCGTACAGCTGGAGGCTGAGAAGTTCTTCATGTCCCAGAGTCAGTACAAATCCCGAGTGAGCCAACAGGACCAAAGTTATCACCCCTCACATTTACTTTTATTGGGATAAATGAATTTGTAAGCCTCGTGCATTCACAGCATGGATTTTGTCCTGGCAGTCGGTATGCATCAAATGCTCCTCATCCAAACTTGAAATGGCCAAAGCGCAGAGAAAAATCCCAAAACAAGAAACAGAAAGAGGGCAAACTTAACAGAACCTGTCTGCAATTCTTTTCTAGTCTTCAGTCTCTGTATTTTTCATTAATCAGCTGGAAGGGGTTGATTAATGCCCAAAGCACGGGTCTTTGCAAAGCAACCAAGTTCTGAATGGAGATGAAAAGTGCATCACTTTCTGACCATGATCCACCACTTTGGGAACAACAGCACTCAGAGAGAGATGCCAGAGAAGAGAGCCAGGCTGTTAGGTGAGCAGCAATGAAGAAGCTATTTATTGGAAAAAGATATCACTGGGAGAAAAAAAAAAAAAAGTTACATTTTAAAGCATTCTTGAGATTTCAAAATTTGAACAAGTGAAAGAGGAGAAAATGTTAAAATCAGCTGTTACGACTACAGCATGTTGTATGCACTACATCCCGTCTTCTGAGTGAATGGAGAATAAAGGATCATAGACGCATATCAAAAATGTTCCTACGCTTCTGCAATTTCTAATTTAGAATTTTGTCTTCAAAATCAAATTCAGGTGAACAAAATATTTTCAAAAATGAGATTTCCTAGAGTAAAGAAAAAGTAAAGAGGAAAGGTCTAGGTAGTGATCTACGTAGTTATTTTTAATAAGTTTGCTGGGCTTACGATGTTACGATGGTAAACTTTTATTACATTTAGTAAAAGTCAAACTGTGACTCAATCTTGTACGCTTTATATGTCATGGACCCTCCATATTTTCAGCCTCCTGTTTAACTAAAATACAGACATCACATGCTAAAATATAGATATAATGTGTGCCATGATCTCACACTATCAAGACAACTGATCACAAAATGAAACAACTCTGGGTGCCCCTGAAGCAAATGACAAAACTCCTGGTTTCACTCGCAGAATGACGACACTCAATACCTTTCCTAGAAAAAAACTCGTCTCAAAGTCAGCGTTTCATTGCCTCTGAAATGCCCTACACCAACAAATAGGCTTACGCTCAGACAGAAAGGCACGTACACGCATCCTTGTGACCCCTGCCATACAGCGCAGCCGCATTAAAAGCACCTCGCTGACTCTTGGTTTAAGGATTACCAGCACGTCCCTCAGCACGGCGCTGCTCCCATCGGAGACCTGTATTCAGTCGTACTGGGAAAGGAATGAGGCAAACCACTGATTTTTAGAATCCCACCTGCTCAACACAGCTCATTAATCCTTTCACAGGAAAATTACTTTAATTTGTATGTTTTATCACACACTGAATTGGTTTAGCATTGCTAAGCCTATTAATGTTTCCCAGTAAACTTAATGACTTAAATAAAACAGGAATAAATGTGTTTTTTAAGCCAGCAGTACTGCACAATAGCTGGTGACTGGACTTAGAGGATGACAGAGTACGCAACTAATTTTGTCGCCTTCAAGGAAGCATGTGTAGAGGGCTGAAGGCAGAAAATCTTTACTTAGAATATGCCAGGACAAAGCAGATGTCAAAATAACCTATAAATAAATACATAGTGTGACGTATCTTTCATGTACAAGAAGAAGATAAGAAATAATAAATTCTGGGGAGACAAAAAAAAAAAGAACAATATCCAAACCAACATGAACACTTTTCCCAAAATGTTTTTGTCTGGTGCTAACAAGGTTATTGAGGAGAAAAGGCATCTGAGAAGAGAGCTCTTCATCTGTCCTGGCCCTGTTTCCCCAGGAAGCTCACGGCACGGCAAAAGACCACAGATACACCGAAGAGAAGACAACTGCTGGAAGCCTTTCCACAGATCTCTCATGAAATTATGTGCTCGATTACAAGCTAAATGTATGACTACATGTTAAATTACAAAAATATTTCCTATGAAGTTCAGCCTGTCATAGCACCAGGACTATATCTGGGACCGACTGTATTATGACTAAGATCTTTTCCCAATAGCAGAGGCACCTATCTCAGCAAAACAATAATAAAAAAATAAAAGCAAACATCAGGCTTGCATGTATGCAGCCTCAGAGTGGCATCACGTATGCAGCCCCAGACAAAAGAGTCGCAGCCTTCGGTTTTGGTGAGTTATTAAGGGCAGCCTGCTTTGTAATTGTCGGTGAAATAATCTCATTGACACATACAAGTTAGGAAATAGAGGTCTCATTAACAAAGCCTCTAGCCTTTATTAGATCATATAAATAACCAAGAGAGCCTGCAAAAGATCGATTACAGCCTTTAAACGTTTACAGAATCAGTGTTTAATTAAGACCATTTTAATATGCAAATCAAGCCTAATTATCATCATTTGTTAATGTTAGTCTGCCTGGGCTCTAACCAGCTTCAGCTGCAAATATGGTAACGGGATCATATTTTTGCTGCTTTTTTTTTCTCAGAGGAACAGCACAGGAAACAATCAAGTTGTGCTACCAGTACATGCGAAGGCTTTCAAAACCACATTTCCATTTACTGTTTGGAGATGAAGGTCAAAAAAAAAAAAAGTGCTCAGCGTAGCATAAAATCTAGCAGAAATGTTATGCGTTTCTTCACCCACTATTTTTTAGAGTGCTTTAATTAATGCATTTCCCTTCAAAGTATAGAACCCCTCTGGAAGCTTCTTTTGATGAAAATCTGCCCTTGTTCAATGCCGTGATTGAACAGATTGGTTTCTAACACAGCCCACTGTCAATCAGAAGCTGAGCCTGGGACTTCTTTCTTCCCACCTCCTCCGCCCCGGGAACGGCAGCCCTGCTATGCCGAGAAGCCACGGCAGAGCCCCTGGAAAGTCAGGTGTAGAGCAAAGAAGAGAAGAAGACGGCCTTCGGCAGAGTGATGGGAGGAGCAGCCAGCCAGGAATACAAAGCAGCATGGGAGAAAACAAGTTGTCTGCGTTTTGATTCCTGAAAAAGTTAAATACTCGGAGCACATGTGAAACTGTTCTGGGAAAGGGGGTGAGGTGCAGCTGATAGACCATCCAGGTAAAAATGATTTCCCTTCCCCAGCATGGCTGCTCTCCTGCCTCCGCAATGAGCTGTGGAGATTAGAACTATGCAAGAGAAGCGCTCACCGTTGGGAGGTATTGATTTGTTGTTGAATGCTTCCACATTGAGAGAGCATCCAATGCTTCTGTTTTTAAACGTTTTACAATGTATAAGGTCACTTCTTTGTTTTTTTTTTTTTTTTTTGCTGTTGTGTTTTACTTCATTGTATTGCCAGTGCTTTGGACCCTGTAGCAGCCAACCTCTGGGTTGGTTGAGGGCAAAAAAAAAGCTTCTACTCAATAGGTAATAAGTCTTTTAAGACAAAATGAATAAAAAAGAAATAATCAGAGTAGAAATAAAACGCAGAAGTCAACCTGGACCCCCCCATTTCAAACAGGATCGATGTGGCTTTCCCCCAGAGTCCTACTGCCTAGAGGATGAAAGGACTTGCTGCAGAAACCCATGTTTTCAATACGGCCACCAAGCCCTGGCTGGACAGAGATTCACCAGGCAATCACTTCTGAGCTGCTTTTGGAAAGGCCCACAGCGAGTCCACGCAGAAGTCGAGCTGGGTGAGGGGACAAAGCCCTACAGAGCAGGTTAGTAAAGACCCTGGGAGCTGCTACAATTTCTGCGTGAGTATCTGAACCTGAGCAAGCCACGAGAATGTGAACAAACCATCCATGGACAGGAGCACTACAAAGCTTAGTTATCTAATGCTTGCTGTTAAGTGTAAAGGAACATGCTGACGCTCTCCTACTTACCCTTCATCAGATAAAACAGCCAGGGCATGCACAGACCCTACGCAAGCCTGAATTTCAGTGGCACCTCATGTAGCAAGTGAAACACGGACGTTTTCAGGAAATACCTGCAGACCCAAAAGCAGGGCAGAAACACCAGAAAATAAACACGTGTCTGGCAGGCTTACAGGAGGAGATGCTCTGTGTTCAGTCACAGTGTACACACAGCTACAGCAATAAGTTATCCCTGCAAGTTATCCCACCAGGACAAGGACCGGGAGGAAAGAAGGGAGGACCACTTCAGAAGATTGGTTTATTTGGGCATTTTCTGTGCTGCAATGCTGCAGTGGCTGGTTTTGGCCCGCGGTTGTTTCCTGAAAGTGGCTGATAACAGCGCTGAGTCACTTCGTATAGACAGCACAATGACAGCAAGGAAAGTGACGTGGCTAAGACAATACCTGAGCAAATAATTCGCAAACAAGGGTTCAGAGCCTCTGACCTCACACACCTCCCCTCCAGTTACTCACACTGGGAAAGCAACAGCCCTCTCTAGCCCTGCTGACACTTCCCAGATCAGGAGAACGACACGTTTGCCAACCCAGTAGCACACAAAACCAGCTACTTCTGACGAAGGTTCAAGCAGGTGGTCATGCTGCCCACAGCTACTATTTCAAGCCTAATCTTGCTCTGTGTTACACACTGTATGGTCTCATTATATATACAGATGTCCATTCACTTTTGTATCCTGCTGAAGTCTTGGCCTCAGTGTCTCAAACCGAGCCTGCAGCTCCTGTGATGGAAAGTTAAAAAACATTTCCCAGCTCCTTTCTATCTCTCTGAGTGCTGCCACGCACTCTCAGTAAGATGAAAGAGTACCCGAGTCAGACACAAATATGATAACATCCTAAGATAACACAGAGATATCTCAGAAAGCAGACATTAGTGTCAAAAACCAAAGAGTTTTAAAAATTAATTCAGAAAAAAATTATCGGCATTAGACATGCACACGAACAATCCTGTTCCATAACAACGTTCAGGCATCTACCAAATTAAACGCCACTTCTTGTAGGAGCGATCCTCTCGGTGCTCAATCATTTGAATGCCCAAGTTGCAAGAACACTGGTAGAAGAACTGCCATAAATAAAAGCTACTCCTTGCACGACGTTTCACACCCTGAACAGACCGAGTCTCTATTGAAGTCTTACTCTTCAATGAGAACGAAATCAGTGCCCCCTGTGCAACGTGAAGAAAAGGAAGTCCACTAGTATCCATGGCTGAAGGCTGGGGGGGAATCCTGACACCACATTTAAAAGCAGCCCAGGGCAAAACAAAGTTTAACTCCATTTCTCAGATTCAGCGAGCAGTCAGCATGACCCTTAGCTTATATTTCTTGCAGCTCAACATTTTCAGCCTCATGATTTCCCTTAGTAAATAATGAAATACAACTACAAGATTTTCTTTTCAGAAGACACCATTTTCTTAAAAGGGGAAATAGTATTTTAAAAATTATTTTCCTTTTTTCTTCCTTCTCCTTTCCTACCTCCCTCATCACTAGACACCATAGTCCGAGGTGTGTTGCTGTGCCGCAGGGTCACCGTGCTGACAGGGCCGAGCTGCTGTCAGAGCTCAACCCTAAGTCGTGTCCTCGCAGCCACGCGGGGAGCACCTCTCATGCCTGGTAAGGATATATGGCCAGGGCAGGCTCCCAGGTCTCGTCTGGATGTCTGTCTCCCCCCTGTACAAGACAGGGTGGCAGAAGCAGCACCGCACTCTGAGATACCACATGATGCTCATTTTCTCTTCAGTGAAGTGAACTGCAAATAAATGACTCAGAAACCAGCATGAAACGAGGACATATCACCAACGGGGTTTTATAAACATTATTTGTTAGAAGAAGTAACTCTTAACAATATATGACCCATGACTAATTTCAGGGGGTCAGGGTGATCTTTGCCCTACGCTGTGTAGAGTATTATTCTTCTCTAAAGAAGTTCAAAGGTTAATGAATAAAATGTCAGCAGAGAAGAAACGAGACTGAGCAAGAAAACGCTCGTTCTTGGGCTCTGCTATAAATAATGCTCTCATTAAAATTCTGCCTTGGAAGAAAGGCAAGTCCATTAGTCTAGGAGCTAATTTTTACTGGCTCCTTAGATGTATGCATATTAAAAATTCAGCTTTTATAATTGCCAGCCATCAACCACCTAGTCAGTGCTGTTCTTGGAGTTTTTAATTATTTACTTCATTTGCATAGACACTCCAATTTATGATCAACCATTTAGTTATCAAGGGACAGTTTCAGTAATTCCTCTTTTACATTTTTATTTATTCCCTTTGTATCCCCAGCAGGAGCCTGAGAGGGCCGTGCAGGAGATGCGTGGCAGCGATGTTTGCCCACCCCAGCACCTGCAGCCTCCTACCGTACAGCGTGGCCGTGCTTCCCCGTGCCTGTGCTGGCGCCCTGGCCTTAAAAGCTACTCACACGTGGCCACATGCTGCCTCTTTGGCTGCTAGTGCTCCAGTACTCTGCCCCAAAGCTGTTCTCCTCTGGGGTTTTGTTTCTGGGGGCTGTTTTCTCCTCCTCCCACAGCGTTGCTGAGGATACTTCTGCTGATTTTCTCTACCTCGCCTCCAGCACTGCCCTGTCTCACCCCAAGCAGGTCCCAGCCTTTTCTGTTCACACTTCTGAGCAGGCAGTACATGTTTCTCCTCAAAATGCTGTCTGCCCAGCTCCTTGGACACACAAAGAAGAGAGAAAATATAGGAAACACAAGCTTTGAAAGACGCAGACTCCCCTGCCTACTCATGCACCCTTCATGTGAACATCATCGCCTCCCGGGCACCCCGGGCCCAGTGACAGCAGGGAACCTTGGAAAGCTCCCCAATTTTCTTGTTCATCCTTCAAAACAACTAAATTATCGAACAAAGGAACTGTGGTGTTTGTCAACAGCAGGTTCCAGCAACAATGGGAAGGATTGATTTGTAATCCCCGGTATCACCGCGCTCCTCCCCGGGTACCATCCCTGGTGGCTTTTTGCAGACAGGATACCACGCAGCGAATGCGAAGGGAGCACAGGAGCCCTGCCTGGCAGGAAGGGAATTGATTA
Organism: Anser anser; assembly: GCF_964211835.1. NCBI lineage: Eukaryota > Metazoa > Chordata > Aves > Anseriformes > Anatidae > Anser > Anser anser. The sequence goes on from NC_139726.1 coordinate 32,251,231, forward strand.
CCAATCCCTCTTTCTGCCAGGCAGAATTTCTTTGCTGCAATTCATACTTTTCAATGGGCTGGCTATAAACAGCCTCCAGATGGCTTTGGGGGGAAGTGAGGGCAATGACACTAGAGATTACAAATCAATCACTATTATAGAGCCTTTTATTAGGTAGAAGCTTCTGAGCAGAAAACAGATAACAAAAATATATAATACGTCCTGGTTTTTGTTTGCTGTTTCCTTCCCTTAAGCTCTTTTATGTCCTCTCTTCCTCCCGGCACCGCTGCTTTCGTTTCTTCCATTGCTTTTACTTCCATCCTTCTCAGCACATATTTCTCATTTACGCTTGATTCTGTCCTGCTATCATCTTTCTCTCTGCTCACCCACACCATCCACCGTTACCTGACAGGGAGGTAAAACACAATTTCTCTGCTCCACGCTGTTGTCTCCTCTGTCTTCCACACTCAGATCCCTCCTCTCAACGGATGGGGCAGTAACAGTGATGGAGAATGGAGCAAGGTCTACCTAATTTTTATTGTCTTGAAGCCATCTCATGTATCATCCTGACTCCTCTTGCTTGTGGCAGGATGTCATATGGTAGGACCCATGGTACGATAGGAGAGGAGTAACAGAGAGCCTGGCACAGGAAGGCTGTAGTCCTTCAGTGACCACGTACATCATCCCAAGAAAGCCCCCCGCAGGTATAGCCGCACCGCTCAGCGCTGGAGCCACGGCTGCCGTGTGTGACACCTCCCGTCAGTGCCTCGGTTTTGGGAGGGAGATCCTGGGTGGAGTGCCAGCCAGCCAGAAGAAATCGGAACATTCCTGAGACCAGTCCCCAACACCCAGCACCCAGGCCGGATTTCACTCCATTTACACTTCCTTCCATGTCCTCTTGCTAACAGAAGTGTTGTCAACTGAATAAGAGAAGTGACTGTTGATTGTGTATTTGCTGGGGGGAGGATATAAAGACTTTTTAAACCACACACCTGATCAAAAAAATGGGTCAGTTTAAAGAAATCAACTGACATGCATTTGGTTAATAAATATCAGAAGTGTCAAAAATTACCTTTTTAGAAGTTTGGACTTACTGAATCAAAACAAATTTCTGTTCTAAAACGTTAACAAGTTTGGATCGAAGTACATTTTTAGGAACTGAAAAATAGACCAGAATTATTGAGGAGGAATGCTTCAAAATCCTGAAGACGCTATAATTTGCTTTTTTCATCCATGTATTGACGTGCAGAAAGTTTTCAATCTGCCGTCTTTCTATCCTAGCCCAAATAGGGAACGCCTGTGAGTTATGAGGCTACAGCTGTAAGGAGGACTGCACGACTCGGTTCAAATCCACCCTGCCACCGCCAGACGGATCAAGACGAGCAGCGCTTTCGGTGCCACAGCACAGCACGAAGCAGCGGGCCGAGGCTGCAGTCAGGCTGGGATTTGGCGTGTCTTGCTAAGAAGCCAATGCTGCGCCCCTTCGTGACTTGTTCTTCCTTGGGAAGCCCAGCGAGACACCGCAGGATGTGGTCTCCACCCAAGCACATTGGGGCTTGGCATAGCTCCGGTTGCAGGGTGCTGTGCCGAAGTCAAGAAGTGGAAAACCCCAAAGGCCTGTATGACTCACTTTGTACAAGACGTGGGGCTGCAAATTTCCATTACAATGTCTTTTTAGACAGAACCGATGTGCGCAATGTCCTTGTGCTCCATGCCTCGCACAGTAGGGCGGCTCTCTTCCAGGACCAGGGGCTCCCAGCTTGGCGCTCTACCACCCTGTCCCAGCCCAGGGCACAAGGAACAGAGCTCCTGGGACGCTGCCCAGCATGTCAGAGAAATATAAAATACCAAAATAGAGTTGTTTCTGCAGAAACAATGGGTGAATCAGCATTTCGTGGTGAAATTCTCTTTGACCAGGTTACTGTCAAGCAAGTTTAGAAGACAGTTTGTGTTAAGGTTTGTAACACAGCCTTAATCTCTATCATTATTTGGGAAGCTCTGTACAACCATAATTGCACTCACTCTACTGATTCAACTATCGGAAATCTAGCCGGTCTGACAAAGTATTTCTTGTTGTTATGCCATTTCTGACAGATGAATATTGCTGAAAAATAAATAGCAGGCAATTATTTTAATACACTCTTACTGAACATTACTTTAGAAGATTATTCTAAATTGCTAAAGACAGAACCAATTTATCTAAACAATTATTTAATAACACTATGGATTAACATTATATAGTCAGGTAGGCAGAAACTATAGATAGAAACTGCCACTCTTTTCCCTTAATTTCACAAAGAAATGAAGAAAGAGGTCTCCTTCAAAACCAATCAAAATATTGATTTTTTTTAACTGAAATAACTTGTCCTTCAAAATCTCTTTTAATTTGGTGATGCTCATGGAGCAATTTGGTGATGCTCAGAAAGCTTCTATCATTAGACCATATATTCCCAACCTGAAAGCTGGATCATTTCTTCTAAGCTCATAAGCACAAGGGAAGGAGATTAATAGAAAAGGATTTTATTTTTTTTTTTCTGGCAGAAAGCCACTGTTTTTCTGATTCTGTAATTTTCATGCCTCTATGTTAAGCAGATGTTTATCTAAATCATTTAAATCTCTGTCTTTTCCTGTTTTAGACACATTTACTATTAAGGAATGCTCCCTGAGTAACAGCATACATTAAAAGTTAATTAAGAGGAAGTTAAAGGAGAAGAAAAGTAATTACCTTTTCCATACCCTCAACAAACATTTATTTCATTTTGGCAGGTTAAAAATGAGCAAATTTGGAGTAGAGGTGTGGAAATTGACAATACGCATTTTTAGGAAAAAGCTTTATTATCCATTTCCTTACACGCTAATTAGGAAACACAATCCAATCGCTCATGTTGAGCGGGACTGGTAAGTAATGTAAGCTGCTTCGCTGATTTCATTGTTGTACATAACTGAACTCTTCAAACGTGGCACAACTAAATCAAATAGCAGGCAGTTATGGGCTGTCATCACCCACACCGAAAAAAAGTTTTGATCATTATAAGACACTGCTAACTTGGGTTTTAGTTATCATGCAGCATCCAATAATAATGTGTTAAACTTGAAATGTTAAAGACAACTATTTACTCTTGACTATTACTTGTTTCAGAGGGAGCAAAATCAATCTAGAAAAACGTGCATACTCATACTCCCCACACACTCCCAGACACGCTTTTTAACGTACAGGTGTGTGTTCCATGATAACTCATTTATAGCAAGGCACACTCCACTGATTAATACCTGGCTCTAAATTAAAAATAAAATCTTGGTAACAAGATACGTGCATCTTTGCTCCAGAAAAGAGTAGTTTCTGGATTAAAAAATAAATTGTAATAACAAAAGAACTTCAGGAAGAAAAGATGTATCTGTTTCCTAGGCACAGTAATGCTGTTCTATTTAAAGTAGGAGAATTACTCTTCTGAAATAACCCCCTCCATCTCCTGAGATGCTCCGTGCCCTGATACAGGTCTCAGAAAGCGAGAGGCCCTTGGGGTCGATGTGCCTGGGGAAAGGCAGCCCACCGTGGGCCAGCGCCAGCCCCGGCCCCGCGCACGCCTGGCCGGATCAAGCTCAACGCCTCCACCATGGGTCACGGCGCTCCACGGCAGGGGAATTTGAGACGTAATGCTCTGTATTATTCAGAGAGGAGCTGACAAAGGGCTAATTTTTAATAACGTGATTAGAAGGGAACCAAAAATGGGACTGCTCAGCAAATTCACAGCAGATCTTGCAAAATCCATTTTTCAGATTTGGAAAGGGAAGATTTCAGATGGAACCAAGTCCACCAAAAACAGATCCCTAAACCAAAATTATTCAAATTTTTTACACAGTTTTTCCCCAGGATAAAACTCCCTGGGGGCTGCTGCACCAGCAGGGCTGGGCAGGTCTCGAGATGTCCCTGAGGTGCCACTGGCCTCACTCTGCCCCTGACCACTCCTGCTCTTCCAGTGCTTCTGGCTAAAGCAACTCCTTGCTTTTGCACAAACCAAATAGAAAACAGAAAGGATTTAAATAAAAAGTGGGGCTGTGGCACAGTTGTATTAGCATACATCACTGAGCATCTCCTTTCCTGTGCTGGGCTTGTTCATGGTGGAAAATTGGACCACTGATATTTATTCCAGTCACCAGCAGGGGAAGATTATGTACAAAGGCTACATTGCTAAATTCTGCCTCTTGCCTATCAGTTTTGTCCCAGTGTTTCCAATCTGCATGTGATAAATGTCTTCTTTTTGAAAGATTATTGCTTCTCTATAAAGCATTTTGGAGGAGAGAGAGGGGAAAGAAACAATCAGCTGAGTAAGGGACTGGCATGCAAAATACTATCATTTGCAAAACACTGGCCTGAAACGCACTTGGAGACAGGGAAGCTGGGCTTGAGCCACGGAAGACGAAAAACAGGAACGCAATAATTACATATTTATTTTTAGAGAAAATGGAAAGCTAAATAAACTATAAAACCAGTGTTTACCAGTAAATCCCTTCTGTCCTGAGAGCCATGCTGAGTGGTGCAGGAACAGTCAGTTCTCGGGGGAGCAACTGGTGCTACCTTTTTGGCAGTGCCTCATTCCTCCTGTCCTTGTGCCAGGACACTTTCGGTCCTGAAACAATTAATTTCAATAGTGCTGCAGCGAACTAGTGCCAGAAATCTCAACTTGAGAGACAACAATGCTGCTGCTGAAGCTTGTTTTTCTGCCCTGGCTCTGAAATCACCTGAATCACAATTAAGATGGGCTCTGAGACCGCGCTCCTGAATGGGAGCTGACGGAGAGCAGGCTGCCAGGAAAGCGGGACACAAAGCATCCCAACGCAGCGTTTGTGCTGGGATTAGTGCGCTCGCAATTGGATTTGGCGTGGGAGAGTGTGCGCGACTGGGGATTTACGGCGGGGATGAGGAATGGCGTGCTGACTGCTTTGATAAATGTGCATCCTTGAGGTCTGCCTAATTGTTCTGAGAAAACAAGGACGACACCATTAAGCACAGGAGGAGAAAACGTACAGAGGCAATTCCACGTGACGCCACCACGCTCTGAGGCCTGCCTCCACATAAGAGAGCCTGGGCAAACGCTGTGCTGCAAGGGAAGCTGGCTGTTAAGGAGAACAAGGCCGTAACTCACAGCACTGACTGTAATATCTTCCTGTTGGTGGGAAAGCCCAGCCTGACTTGGTGACACAGAGATCTCTCTCAGCTGCCTCACATAAACGACAGCACGTAATTAGCACCGACTTACTCATTGCTGCAAAGTAGGGATGCTTGGGGTTCTCAGGGTACAGAGACAGCCTTCCAGTCAGCAGGTTGCTGCTAGTTCTGGCACTTTGGCAACTACACCATCACATCACCTCAACTGCAAGACAACGAGAGAACACGCAGTCCTACTTCCACCGGCAGCACAAAGTCCCATCAGGGCAGTCTAATGGAGCAGTCCGCAGTGGAACTGTACAATGGTGCTGTGTCATCACTCCTCCACTCCAATCGCTCACTTTAGGACTTCAGCCAAATCACCTTTACATTATTAGGGCAGCACACTATGAGATGGCAAGACCCTTACCTTTTAATATGGCTTTTCAAATCACACTCTAGTTGAACAGAAAAGAGAAAGGGGATACAGGGAAGAAGTGAGGTGATAAAGATACTATGCATAAACAAATTCCTGATCACATGAGGAAAAAAAGAAGCATCTCCCCAATTTTGTATCAGTTTCATATTTGACAAACCACAACACCTTTTAATACAAAATGCCCTTGGCTGTTTATTGCACTTTTAAATATGGAAGCCGAAATTCAATTATAACCAAAGACTTGCATGCTAGGCTTGGACCATAAAATGTGAACAACCCTTCTCCGTGCTGTTGCCCTGGGGGCAGCAGAGCATAATGCTGTTGTAAACCTCTGCTTGTGTGCCAGTTCTCTGTACATTCAATATATATACTACAAAATTTCTACCAGGGAAAATGTTTGAAGTATGAATTACCATTGCAAACTTTCACTATCCATCAACACTGCATGGGACATCCTACTCAAAGCATTTTTTGACAGCCTACAACTTTTTCTCCAAAAACCAGGACCCTCTCAGCCATTTTTCAAGACTATTCTTGGTCTAAAATCGACTACTTCATTTTGATTTGAAACAGCAAGAAAATCTCTTTTTGCCAATATGTTGCAAGCTCTGAGGTTCCAGTTTTTCAATAAAAAACACACAGCTGAAGTCATCCCAAAGGCTTGCATGTTTACAGTTTGAGCTTTTCCCAGCCAGTCTCTCTTTTTCTGTTCTAGCAGTGGGGTGTGAACAGGGAGTCTAAAGAAGCCACCCACTGAGGTTGTGCAGAACCAGAATGGAGTAAATCTGCACACAGGCAGGAGTGGTTAGAAAGGAGCGATCTATACAAAGCAACAGATGGACTGCAGGCTGGGTAAACACCAACATTTTGATTCACTATTTACCAAAGTGGAAAGCTGTTTATTGAAAATATATTACTTACTTCACAATATTATTGTTAGTAGAAGGCAAAGTGATTTCTAAGGTTTGGTTGTTTTTTTTCATGTTTGCTTTTTTTTTTTTTGTTAACAGATTTTTTTTTTGAGAATGTGTAGCCACAGTCACCAGGCCATCAGCCTCCTTAAACTTAAGTTCACACAGTTGTGTCTGGGATGGGATGGTGGATTATAGTTATGATACAAAGCAGCTCATGCTTGTAGTACTAATTTAATGTAATCTTTGAACGTGAAAAGCAAAACCCCATTATAGCATATTTAGTGCAGATGAATAAGTCCTGACACCGTACTTCAATGTGAGAGACCAGCAGCTCTGTACTCCGTAGCACATAAAAACAGCTCTTGGGGAATCCAGATAAAGGGAAGGTTCACAAACTACCCATACCTCTTCTTCACCAGAACATGGCAGAGCACTATAGGTGTGCAGGCAGAAACACTGATCCCCTAAGAGGACCTTTCATAAAGAACTTGCGTCTGTAACCTGCTCTCCTCAGTTACTATGTGCAAAAAGAAAACTCCACAGTTAATTGCAGAAAGAAAAGACCATTTAAGATGCAATGCCTTTAGCTTAAAAGACTAACAGATGTATCAATTTCTCATACAATCTGAGTGGCATGGTAATTTTTCCCCCTACTGCCTTGTCAAGAGCAGGATTCTGAGCAAACGTGTTGAAGCAGAACCTAAGTGAAGCGAGCAGAACAATTGCTGTCTAGAGGAAGTGTGTAGAGGAAGTGTGTTGCTGTGCACAGTAACGTGGGAGGTCAGTTCCCCAAATGTCTATAAAGCTCACAATATTAGACAGCTCCTAGACACCCGACACGTTTATTTCTTTGCTGTACTTGCTTATCTGAATTCTGGCTCCCGTGGTTTAACGAATCTCCCTGTGCACAACCACACACATGCTGTAGAGGCACAGGAGGTGCTGAATATGGCACTCAGTTGCTTTGCAAACTTCGGCATCCATGCTTTAAAGTTTGGCTAAAGTTTCCAAGTAGCTTCAATGGGCAATCAGGACGGTGACACTCACCTGCATGTACAACAAGCTCCTGAACAGGCTGCCTTCATGGCTATGAACTACCACAGCAATTAGCTGCTTTTGCCATGATAAGTCAGCTAGGCGTTTTACATCGAAACATCTGTGGCAGAGGGTGCAGCATTTGTAATAGAGCACTCATCTCAAATCCGTTTCCTTCCCTGGCTTGTCAGGACACGATAGCTAAATCTCAGAGATGATGCAAAACGAGATTTTACTTCGTGTAACATCATGAGTGCTGCGTGAAAAGCCCTGGGTACAGAACACCACCAGTACGAAATGGAGCAGCTCTTCCTTCAGGGGCAGGCAAACTATGCCTGGCTGCCTGCCTTGCTTACTACCGACTGCTTTTCACTCATAAATTCTAAACTTCACCAGTTCTTAAATGCTCCAGCGTCACCTCTCACTTCTGCCCTGTCAAAGGCGACAGTGCTAACCGGTGCTTTGAACATTTTCTGGCAAACACCTTTGTGCTCCCTTCCCTGCTACATTTCACGTCTAGAAACACCCAGGGGCCACCTCACTAACCTCAGCATATTTCTCCTTCCCTCTCCTGCTTACAAAAATGTTGCTAACAAACTGTCTGTGTAGCACAAAACATTGCTTGTGATGTTAAATAACACCAGAATGGTTGCATTGAAATGTCGTGCTCTCTTGGGCTGAAGCTGCGGGCGTCTGCCTTGGTTACGAGCTGCCCAGAGCAGGAGCACAACGGAGCCCAATCTGGGAACAGGGGTGTTAATATAATACCTTCTAAGTGAATTTAGCTATTATATTTAATTAATTTAGGTATGGTGTGGCCAGTGGTAATCTGCTAAGAACATTATTACACACATACACACACCAAATTGCTTTTTTACTAATGACTCATTTGTTTTATTCTTGCCTCATTCCAAAAGGCGATTAAGTTGAAAATGACCTTTTGAAGATTGTACTTGCAGACTGATCTTTTCATTTTTAATTACTTACTTTGCTTTAATTGTTACATTAGGAACTATTAAGAAAGCAGCCAGCTTCATAATCAATAATTTAATTAGAGTTTTAGGACCAAGAAGTCAATGCAAATGTTATTCTGCAGCCAGGCCTTTCCCAAAGCCTCTGAAAGAACTTTACTCTCCTTTTGTTTCAAAGTGACATTGGCGACATAAAAATTAAATTCATACTTACTGCAATATATCATGGGCACACATTAGAGATGTACACAGGTGGTTGGTAAGAAGTTCAGAGCCAGGTCAATCTATTTGCTGCCCAGTACAGGAATGCAGCCTGCTCCTCTCACTTCATTTCTAAATAATCAGGGACACACCAAACGCCATCGTGCCGCGCACTCCAGCAGAGCCTGCTCCTGTACTGCACGCCACTAGTTAAGTGTTTACTGAAATCTATAGCCAGACTTCTCCCCTGGCTACAACTTAACAAATTTTAAATTTATCTATTTATAGCTCTCTAATTACTACTAATATTCTAAGATAACCAGCGGCGACTGAAAATTGATCCACTCTAATTTTACAGCCGATGAGATCTGATTCAACCAGCAGCGGGCAAGCAGCCCCCTCTGCCCCGCTGTCTCCTTGCTGCTTGCCCATGCAGGTTTACAGCACACGAGTGAAGCATCCCAGGGAGCTGTGATGCAGCTGAGAACCGCGTGTTTCAGGCGGCTGCATTGCTCCAGAACACCTAGGCAAGCAGCAACCCACTGTCTGGGAAGGCATGAGAAGCTAAAAGCCAGTGCCACCCTGCTAGAGCATTCTCCTGTGCCCTCAGAGGACAGAGAGCCTTCCAGCCCACCAGCAGCTCTGGTGGGAGGCACAAAAGCCTGCGGAGGGGCCGGGCAGCTGCACTGACCTGTTGGGGTGCTACGAGTCTGTGAGCTCGGCAGCAAGCAGGACTTCACAGGCGGGTACCACTGGCACCTGCTGGAGAAGGGTCAGAGGACCCTTCCCTTTGGGAAAAGCAACGACAGGAGCAGGGAGCCACGACTCCCTCTAAGATACACAGCAAGTTAACACCAGAACGGGCTGCACTGCCAGAAGCATTGCCTGAAGGGTGCAAGGGCATTTCCAGCAGCAGCAGGAAACTCAGCCACAGCCCCCGGCGAACCTGTGGCTGTATGGGAACAAAACATTCAGGCTGCAGAGGACTCCTCCGGCAGCAGCTTAAATGACTGCAAACATCGCAATGGAAAGGTGTCACTTTCATCAAACCAAATAACTACATCCCTGCCAAGATAAAGCCATTTACAAACTTCACGTGAATTAGGACGCAAGCTGGCTATTAGCCTTTAACTTACAGAACTGTCTCATCTTCTCCTAAGCTTCTCCTTGAAATGAAGCAAGAGCATCACTTTTCTACGTCGCGGAGACAAGGCACAGGAAGACAAGGCGTTAAATGGGGCTGCCTTCCAGCTGGCAAGAGGACCCGAACGTCCAACGGACAGGAGCAGGCATGTCAATGAACAGGAACAGCTTAATAAAACAGTAATTATAACCTCTTAAGAGCCACTAATTCACCTGGAGCTTTGCAGAACAAGGTAACTCGTCTGATCTAAAATGTTTAGAGCCTCATTTAAACCTAGTTTAACAGGGAAAAAAAAACCCATGAGATCAACTGATTATACACTTAGTAAAACTTGGGATTCGATGGTTTGATTTGGGCAAGAAAAAGGAGGGACAAGTCAGTAATGGAAGGCCAAGACAGACAGGCAGAGTCCCCGTTCAGTCTGAGGGTTATTTTTGGGACAACAGCCAAGTGAATTTTGAAGGGTAATCACTTTTCCTGCCTCTGAGGAAGAAAATGAACAAAAACCAGAAACAACAACAAAAACCACAGGAAGAAAAAAAAAAAGGCAGAATAACTTCTGGCCCAAAATGCAGAGTTACATGCTCATTATTTGAAATCTTTTCATTTGCCTTTTTCCACAGAAATTGTTTTGGAGGAAAATCAGAATGCGGCATTTTTAAAAATGACAATGACCATACCATGTTTCTTTCCAATTATTTTTCAAGATGAGAAAGAAATCAAGACACTTTTCCTCAGCCATATTTTCGGTTTTGAAAGAACAAGCACTAAGTCTCTATGCAGGCATCCCAAACTCTATCCTACAACCCTCCTCCAGTTTTACTTTTCTCCTCTGTGGTATTACTTCTTGGAGAAAACATAATCCATATTCATACCTATTTGTTCTTCATTTCATATTTTACTGTGACTCATAAACTCCTGTTCATATTAAGACAGGGAGCTTTAAAATATGAACCCATTATTTACAAACCCATACAACAATATCAGGAACACACAATTTGTTACACTGCGTGCCAGGAACTGGGCCTATCCCTGCACGTCCCTTATTCAAAGCAAAATAATACAACTATACCAAAAGATCTGAGGTTCTCATGGAAGAACTCTTCATCTTCCATAGTGACAACTTCAGTTTTGACCCACTTTTGAAGAGGATTGACTTGAACCACATACTGCCTGTCAACAGTTTTTTAAATGACCCATCCCGTATATGCACTCAGCTCTTGAATTCATTCCTCTGGAGTTCAAAAGGGCTAAAATAAAACTGACAAATCCAATACCCTGAGGATATTCTGACTGATAATTTTGTGTCCAAGGTGTTTACTCAGGGATAAATCAACTGCACTAGGCCAAAAAATGTAAAGACTACCAGACTGGATTTCCAAATAACTCCCCTGACTGCTCCGTGCCTGATCCTTAAAACACTCGGAAGCTTTTCCTGAATTTGGCCAGCAAATGCCCAATGAACACAGGTATTAAGGTCCCCCCACAGATAGGCAGCACCCCTACAAAAGAAAGAAAAAAAAAAGACAAAATCTATGTTGAAAAACAACCAGTCTAAAAGATAGCTTGTATTTCACTGGGAAAAAGAAAGACAGAACAGGTTGTTTTAGGGAACTACCAATTCAGAGCTGACTAAAGCCTGACAAAATAAATACTGGCAAATCAGTGGTCTAAAAGATAGCCTGTATTTCATGAGGAGAACAAATAAAGGTTACCTAAGGAAGAGGCCGATGGGGAACTGGCAATGAGACGCGGTCCGGCTGCACCAGCAGGGCAGTGCTGTGCCCCAGGCATCACGCAGGGGGCAGATGGGCTGCATCGTGAGGGGAAAGATTGCAACACCTGAGCTTAAGATCAGCATCCTTGTGATTATTCTGCATCCATAAGGAACACGTGAGCAGCTAGCCCTCATCGTTTTAATGCTGCACCACAGCTGGCAGCCTTAGCAGAGAGCTCAAAAGCTGGTGTATCTATTCTCAGGTAGGAGACGGTGTGAAAAGCCCTATTAAACAGCCACTGTCCTTAAATGATCTGCCTGCCTCACCTCTGATGACTTTGGCGAGACTGTAAAACCACAAATACCACCACCCCAACTACTGGGGATTTAAGCTAATTCTTCAAACTCCCAGACAGCTCATGTCAGGATCTAAAAGTCCGTGGGGCAGATGACAAAAAGCCAAGAGCAGGCAGTGCCAGCCATCATCCTTCCATCCCCACCTCCAGCCACACTGTGGAAGAGCAGAGGACCCCTGGGAAAGAGATGCTGGACAGCTGGGGGGAGCAGTGTCCCTTCTGCCAGATGTAGCCTTCATTTGGGTTCCCCCGATGTATCGCAGAGACCTAAATGCATGGAAGCTTTTCCTCCACCAAACCCTGGCTAACATGCTCAATAGCCATTAGCAGAAAATGACAAGCCGGCATCATGAGGACAGAAGCCTCAATTTATTAGGAAATAACCTTTAAAAGGGCTGTTAAGAAAAGATTTTTATTTATTTATTTTTTTAAATCCAACATGAGACCCCTGCACCAGCCCAGGAGGAGGCTCTGCCTGAATTCCTGCTCCCCTCTTTGCTCAGGGCAGGCTGAAATTTCACTCTTGCCTATGAGGAGGGTTCTGGCTCCACGAGAGCGAGTAACATTACTAGGAATTACTTGCCACTCTTAAGGCAGGACTTTGCACAATCTCATCCTGTTCTTCCCTTCCTCCTCAGAGACCGGTGCCTGCATTATTCATCAAAGAACACACCACCTCAGAGCTTTTAACTTTTGATAGTGCTGTTCAGCCCACAAATTACTGTCGAGGATAAAACTTTATGCACAGAGCTAGAACTTACACTTGGCCACTGCTGAGCTGTCTTCCCCCTATTTAAGTCGTCTTTGACCCAGACAGTAAAAAGCTGACATGCTTGATGCCTTCCTGTTTGGATGTCAGGGAGATTAGTTTGATAGTGGGGTGGGAATGGGATCATTTCGTTTGTGTTGTGTGCCAGCAGCCTTCTGCAGAAGGAAGGCAGAAAAACAAGGCTTGTCTTAAATTACCGGGCTGCATCACAAAGGAAATCATAAAGTCAGAAATATAGCCTGGACAATTAAAATATTAAACTACAAGCAATTGAGCATCAGTAAAGACCAAAACAGACAACGACTGCCAAACACTATCTCACACGCTTCTTATTTCACACAATCAAATAGAAAAAGATAAAATAGTTAAGTACACACTGCAAGTTTTCCCAAATCCTGGTGGGACACAGTCCTTAGGGCATTGCTACCAAGTGCTGAGTTCTAAACAACAGTCAGTGCACAACTTCTTAAAAAACGAAATATCCGCTTGTAGAACCTGACATTTCAAAAAGCAGAAAGCAGATGAGATAGTTACTAAATCAATAAGTTTCAAACACACAGAATGAAAAAGCACTTTTTTTTTTCCCCCTCTATTTAATTATTTAAGTGTATAAATATTTGGCATTTTATCTGCCTGGGAAAGAGCAAAGATTCAGCTTGGCTCAAATGTTATCTTGGCAAATCTGCGCAGCCCCAAGAAGTGACTCATCAGACCGGGGGAGATGCAGATGAGTGGCAGACCGCTTACCACACGAAGAATTAACCCCGGCAGGTGAACCTGTGCTCTGGGGGTCTCGTGTTCATTTGCACCTCTCACACTCATCACCGGATGCGCTTTGCAATTCATGAGTCGAGATGTTCACTGTGATGTGTCAGCAAGAAAATATTCTGGTAAAAGGCCAGAATATGCTTGTCTTTCTATGAAACTGGCATAAAGAGACATGAAATCCACAGCTTATCTTGGCACAAGTGCCATCAGCCTTACTGGCACGAAACCCCTACAAATGAGCAGCAGCCTCAGCCTCACATATCTGATCCACCGGGAGTCTGGCACAGCATGAGGATGGTTCCTACCCAAATCCAACACCAACTCTGTTTTTCCTCCCAGGATGGATGGAAAGAACCATAAACATCTAAATACCGTCCCTTCTGCGCTGTCATTTCCCTATAGGCAACATGTAACTTTGTTTTAAAATTACAGTCATTGGGCTGTAAATGCATTTTAACCACTAGAGCTCACCCTATGTTATCTGGGGGGAAAAAAAAAAAAAAAAGAAAAAAAAGTCACATATTTCCAAAGTCTGAAGGCTGCATTATAGCCTCAGCTTAGTAATTACAAAGATATATGTTCCATTCTACCCCAAATCCAGAGCTCATTGTCCATTCAACTTACACGGCTCTGACTTACAGTTCTCTGCATCCATTATCTTTAATAATAAAGAGCTGACTGAAGTTAATGATTGAAGAGCAAGATGTGATTAATAATACGAATCTAATTTATGAGAAAACAAACCGGAGTATAATTTTCATGTTTCATTAAAATTACCTTAAATGTACTCCTTAATGTTAATTGATCTCACAGAGGTGAGAAAATATTCTGTTCCAAATTAACAGGAGAAAATCATTCATCATCTTTCTGGAGGGAACATTTACTATCATTCAGCATTTAGAGGGTGATAGCATGTTCACAGCGATTTCACCACTTACAGTGATGCTTCAGTGTGGGCATGTATCTGAAATCTGCAACATTTCCCCCTGGATGGGGACACAACTGGGCAAAATAAACACACAACAGAACGCCATATGCAAAGTTTTGTTTTCATAAAAGGTCTTTTCTAGCTTAGCAATATTACCCAATGCTGAAAAACAGTGTTGATGAAGAAAAATCGAGCAGGCTTTTGCCCTAAGTTTATCAAACAGAAACTCTGTTATAGTGCTGTTAATTTGCTATGAGCACAAAATTACTGAAATATTCACACAATAAAGTTCCATGCAGGATTTATTGAAAACAAAGCAAAGCAGAAATCCGTTTTTCCACTGAGTTTTTCACTTCTGTTTGTATTTCAATATGTATTCTCTTTTTGAATTATTCATATTTGGATATCAAATATTCTTACAAACCACTGCATTTAATAATAATGAGTCTTGACTGGTTTCATTTTAACTTGTTGTGCTTTATGCCCAAGATTATTATTAAATGACCTTCTACTCAGTCTGTTCCTATGATCCATAAACAGAAATTGCCTAATGAGCATCTCAAATATTCCACTGTCATTTTCATGTCAGTTTTTCTCATCCGGTATTTGTATAGCTCTGATGACAATGTCTGTTAATACACAGCATTAGCTCTTTGCCTCTTTCCGCTCAAATCCTTCCCATGAATTCAGCTTTCTCTACTCCCGGCTGGAATCTCGTACTTCTACACCGTTTGGGAAACACAAAGTGACCGCACTACCTACTCAAGAGGAAACTGGAGAATTTCAACGGTTGATCTATGAGAAATACCACAACAGCAGCAATAATTATTGAATTTTCTGATGAAAGAGAGAAAAAAAATCCTTTTGCCTTGTACTTGTATTCTACCTGAACAGGATTTACATATTGGTCTGCAAAGCACCAGGGACAATTACTCTTTGCAAGGTACTAAATCCATTTATACCTATACCAAAGAATGAAGGTAGAGAAGAATAAGGGAAGAGATAGAGTTTCTGAAACTGCCTAGAGTGATATATTCTAGAGAAAACCATACATATTTCATGAGAAATCGGGAGAGAGTTCAGGGGAGAATTCCTCCTAAATGAAGAATAAATACTTCAGACTTCCATGTTATTTCATCTTATATTTATGCTATCTTTCTCTGTTTCCTTCGTATATAAGTTAAAGCACATGCCAGTGCTTACAAAAGAAGCTGGACAAAACTGACCCTTGGCTGTCCTAGCTACTGAACTGAAAGGACAGTGCACAGCACTTCAGACCGCTGCTGAGCCCGCCACTACCGAAGCCAAAGTGTGTTCAGCCATCTAGATGCACGTCCATTTGTTGTGCTGTGAGGATTCCGGCGTTTCAGATGTCAAGGAAATGCTAAACAGTGGTATTTTTGTCAGTAGATAATAGCCGTGCTAATGAGTTAACGTATTGCTACATCACCCTTACCTTCTGTTTTGATTTTGTACTGATTTTCATTCTTCTCCTACCAACCATGGCATCGTTTGGGTTGAACTCCAGAAAGACCAAGAAAAAGGCCGCTTACCGTTCTGGCATCCCAGAGAGATAAAGTCTTGTCAGCAGAGCTCGTGAGAACCATGTTGGAGAACGGAAGAAATTCGATGCTATTGACCGAATCTTTATGGCCACGCAGAGTGTATCTGCATCTCTCACTGCAAAAGAAAATAACAGAAATATAGCATTTGCCATTCAGGATAACAAGGCAAGAAACAAGTTAATTAGTAGCAAGTTTTACACATCTTTCCTGTTTACCATCCTACCTTCTCCCAGCAGATCAGCCATGAAGGAATATCCCAGAGGTTTTTGCTTTGCTTTTTTGTTTTCCTACCTATTAATGAATTAACTTGAGACAACACTATGGGTCGTTCTCAGATCAGTGTATAAACCTGACATGGCTGGAACACAAGACTGGAAGCTTTTCCCATTGCAGACAATAGAGAATCACTTCTTTCAAAACAGGCTAAAGGTGGCTATACGGTGATGATCTTAAAAAGCTTTTTGGCTTCTGTTTTGTCTTGTTTGTGTGTACAGCAGAGAGGGATGATCCTTAAACAGGAGTGCAGGAGAAGAAGAGCCCATGGATGATGCACTGGGACAAGGCAGAAGGTAACAACCAAATCTGGGATTATTTAGACTGGACAGAAGGGCAAAGGCATAACTTTTACATGAGCATGTCAGCATGGGAAGGGGACTGAAATCAACTGGCATTCCCCACCCAGCATGGCTGTGTACAAGTCACCCATGCTGATACGGGGTTCAGCCTATGATTTCTTCAGCTAGAGATAAAACATCATCAGTTTGCGGTGTTTGTATTGTTATAACCTGTGAAAACGTACAAGTAGGAGTGCATACTATGGAAAAATCTATTCAAGGTAAAGCCAGTAGCAGTTCTATCCTCTTTGTAGAGCTGACAAAAAAATAGTCATAAAAAATAAAAACCAACAACCCATCATAAATTACTACAGCTTTCAGTGACAGCTCCAAATTTTATTCCCTGCTCATGTGATGCTGTCAGTAGAAATGCACCTCCCCTGAGCTGGCTGCTGAATATATCATTGGGGCTTGCAAATTAGATTACTGGGTGGCTCTTAACCGAGAATTTCTTACAATATTTATTAAGGAAGCTGTCAGCAGAGGGAATTAAAGACGTGATTTTTTTTTTTCCCTCCTGCCTGTTCGTTGCCAGAAGACTCTCGGAGCTCTTGCAGGTCTTGTATCAACAGCACTGCAGATCAGATACAGGCCAGTAGAGCTAAAGGGTTTTGATGGGCACTCTCCCAGATCGCTGAGCTAACCAAGTGAGTTCTCAGCCCAATTTTACTGCCTTCCCCTCTTGCAGACTGAAATGTACACGCTGTGCTGAGCTGAACGCCATGCCTGTCCCCACAGAAGAGATAGCAGGAGGGAGATAAGTTGCTTCTCAGTAGAAATATTATCCAGGAAATGTATTTGAAAGGAATATTAGATTCTACATGTATCATTTTACACAATCTATGTTTTCCTATTATAGATAATACATTATACTATTCAGTATTATCCATTATATAGACTGCATGTGTTATTTTATCACAAGGACTCATTTTAAATTATTGATAAAGTATCACGGCTGTTAGAGCTCAGTGCACACTATATCTGATATTCACGATCACTTGATCCATGATACTAAAGCTAACTTCAATACAATAACTTTTTGTTTCACAGTTTCATGGCAAAGTTTCACACTACGGAGTGTGCTTTTTCCATCTCAGATCACGTCGGTTTATTTGTGGGTAGGTATGCCATTTTTCAAAAGTGACCCACAATTTTGTGCCTGCCTATTACACTGTAAGGACTTTTTGAGTTGCCAACCATTTTCTGACAATCCTGCTGTGCATTTTTGTGGCACTTGGCAGTTTTGGTAGGATGACTTGACCTACCAGAGCATGACAGTGTCCCACTATTTGCTGGTAACACCAGGATGTGTACGTATCCCTTTCAAAGGCAGGAGGGAGAATCACACCTTCGCCTGCTTGAGGATGAAAGAATGGAAGGAAAGTAAAGGAAAAGAAGGGAATTTTGTTCCTGAGCCACTGCCATAGGATAGGGACCATCCCAGGCAGGCTGGCTGCAAGACAAGGCTTGTGAGTCAATAATTATGTGCCAAAGCAGGAAGGCCCATCCCGAATCCCTTAGCAAGGTGAAAATGGACTCAAGTGACAGACCATGACAGGAGCAAGAAGGGAAGGAAATGATTTGCACTTTTCCATCAAGAACACAAACACTCGGCCCTGCAGTTGTGCCTCTCCCCACGCCGCTTCCAGCGCCCCGTGTGCTGATGAGCGAGCTCTGGCTCTCGCGATTTAATTTACCACTCCAGCAGCTGACTGACTGATATTTCTAAGAATCTCCAACTGCTGCATAAAATAAACTCATCTTCCCTTCCAGCTGAGATATAATTTCAGCAAGACTGTCTTGTATACAAGCTATCTTTTAGTCGGAAGGGGGAACATTTTATTTAGATGCTCTTTTTCCACAAAAAAAAAAAAAAACAAACTGATATAAAGGGTAGATCATCACCCTGCTTCTCATGGGAACTCATATTTCTATCCGATGGCTCAAGTTTATCTACATTAGAATAAATCTATAGCAATATTCATTACCTAATGAATATTTACCCTTTTTCTATTTATTTATTTTTCATTACCTTTTTTCTATTTATGAACACACTGCCTCATAGATATAAGCTTCACTGTCTGAAAATTTCAGTTGGGAAGAGAGAAAGTGTCATCTGTGAGTAGTAGGTTAGGCATCTGTAGTTCTCTTGGTGCTTATACCTAGAGACGGGTCCTTAATAAATGATGTCCTGGTACAAATACAGCTCTGTAGTTCAGGATTTTGCACGTCGTGTTCTGAACTGTTCTCCGATACTGACTCCAACCCTCATCCATTACCTGCGTTATTACTAATTTTTCGATGTAAATCACCAGTTAACGCATCTTCTTGACTCATGACTCATTATCTTCAGTGTTCTCTTTTTCTGTACAAAGTCCATTTTCCTTCCCTTACAACCAGTAAGGTAATGATGTCCTTCAGTAAATCAGTGCCTTTATTCCACCCTCTCCAGTTTTTCCTAGCAGGTTCAGACAGACGCAGACAGGTTGTTATAGGCATATACCTATACCATGAACATTGGTACTTAAATTAATCACACCCTTCTCGATATCACCAGCTTAACAGTGATGGAAAAAAATTTACTTGCTCGATTCTTTAAGAGACTTTGCTTTTGAGAATCATGATCCAGAATGGTACATTCAAATTCAAAAGGGCTTTCAGTAAAACTGCACTGAAAACAAGATATGTTTCCACTTAGATAAGACTTCACCGAGTACTAACAGGCTGCCATCCCTACGCTAACGTGCAATAGCAGCCAAATAATGCTCTGGGTCGGGATTTCATTGTCTGTATGACAACTGAAAAGCAAACACAGGCAGTGGGGAGATTTCTTACGCTGTGTACTTGCACTTCCACCCTGACAGAGTTAAAACTCGGAAGAAGCAGCTGGTACTCCCTGATGGGAGCATTTTATGGCTGCCTGGTACATATTTATTGCTAAGGCTATCCGTGTGCGAAGCGCTGGAGAACCTACAGTGCTCCACATCAGCTTAATACTCCTTTCCAAAGGCACACAGCGAACCAGAGCGACGAGTGAGATTACACGTGGCCAATTCTTTTGCTATTTAAATGGATTTTTAAAAAAAGAAACACACATGCTTACCTGCAATCCTACGGAAACAGCACACACACTGCCTCCTTGATGCTTTCTTAAAGGCTGTGGTTTCTGTATTGATCTCTCATTGGAAAATGGGGGGTGATGCTGTTCGACCGACTAGACAGAGTTACTTATTTTATCGCTGTGCCATATTAAACCACATTTCAGGCATGGCAATTAAAAGCACTCATACAGCCGACTGAAATTAATGAGATTCAAGCATGTACTATCACATCAGGGCCTCTACCATCCAGCTTCTGACATGCTTCCAAGGAGGGTGTTAAATGCACAAACGCTCTCAAGCTGTACCTTCCTTTCCAACAACCACTCTCTTGAATCCATTGAATGAGCACTAAACCAAACCCTTTTTCATGCCTATTGAATAACACCCTACTATGTGACCTGCAATCCCTATCAAGCAAAATGTCAAGGTAAATTACACTGGAAAGGCACTTGCTACGAACGCAGACGCAGCGCTTCTGGGTAAGTTTTGTAAGGTCACACAAGACCAACTTCTGATCGTGTTATAGTGATAGGATTGCAGCAGTTACAAGGAGATACTTTTAACAAAAACAAATCCCATCGTTTCACCATTATACGACTTTATCTCCAAAACATGTTTAAATGAGGCACAGAACTTTTCTAGCCAAGATCAATGGACAAGCATAGCAAAGGGGCTGGCTTAAGACATTAAAATGCCAGTTTGTTTTATGCTGTTATAAATGCATCCTATCATGTCTTTACATTTTATGACCCCTATTTTATTTCTAGGTAGCTTCACATATGACACATCCAATTACTCATGTCAAGAATGTAAAACTACCAGTATTTCAGTAAAAAGTACCTACCATCATTTATGGCAACCATTTTTTTCTTGACCCATTATTTCACTAAATATAACACATTTTAAAAGACACTGACGTGTGGGGACACTTTCTCTGTAAAGTGTATTTGTCTCTGAAAAGATATATGCCAGTGAGATGCTGTCAATATGCGCCACTTGGCTCAATTACTACTCATCTTCAATAAAATGAAGGTCTCTTCACATTCTGAATATTCATTTGTGCCCGCTTTCAAGATAACGTTTGTTTGACACTCTGAAAACCAAGGGCTGAAGTACATGCGACTACTGTTCCTGTAAAGAGGTACACAGCTCTCCTCGAATGTTTATAAATATTTAGAAAGAAAATATAAGTTTAATCTTTCTGCGTGTAATTTATCTTAATAGCCAGCACTCACGGCCCATTTTAATCTTCACTATCTGAGAGCTCTGCAAAACAATGAGCGATCCCCCGGTCTGAAGGAAGCTGTAAGTCAGCACCTCCCTGGCAAGGATCACTGCGGAGCTCTTCCCGACTTACTAAATCACGCGAAATCGCTCTACGCTAGCATGCTCAGATAATTTTAATTGTGACACCTTTTAAGTAGGCAGCGAGAGGAAGCAGGGCAAGGTGCTAACACCTCCTGTCACTGCTCACATCAGAGGGTGTTCACCTTGGGGCCAGGAGGGCTGGCTGAAGCCCCCGAGCAGGGGTGTAAGTCCTGTTCCTCCTGGAAGCAGCACAAGGTTTGCCGCCCGTGCCGGCGGGAGCAGGGCCGGATCCAGGTTTATCACCACGGGAGCCTGACAGCTCACACTTCTGGTCTGGTGCACGGTAAATTGAGCGTGTAAAAGGAGACTGAGCCCTGCAGCGGTATGGACTGAGCTGATAAGTTTAAGGGTGCAATTCTCTCCCTTCCTCTTTCCTTCTTCTGCCAAAAGCGAAGCAAAGGCTTAGGGGCCAGGGAGGCTTAGCCACGGAAGAACGAGCCCCAAACATGATATAAATGGTTTACTAATATTTTTAGGTAAACGAACAAACATTACTCATCTGACTCTGCAAGTTTACAAGTCTGCAATAAAATGGTGTTCCTTTTCCTAGATTTCTTTGAGAGACTGGAAAACTTAGACTTTACCTGTTACCTGTCTATCCTTAAAACACATGAGCTCTGAAATGGATCAAATTGTTTAATTAAAAAGGCAGAAGTCATTAATAGCTATATTTTTGTCTTGCTTGGCAAGCTTTGACAGGCTGCAGCAGGTTATTTCTCAGAGTACAGACTTCTCCTCCGAAATTTGGCCGAGTTCTTCTCTCCTTGCTTTTCACAGGAGCTGAACCGAGCGTGGCAGCTTTCCTCCAGCGCCAGCTCACAAAGGCTCAACACAACCACCAGCAGCATTGCTTCAGCTCACGCAGTGACCGACCTGGTGCGCACTCCTGCTCGTACAGGGGAGACCCACACATGTGGGGCAGCCCCCCACATGCACAAAGGATGTGTCCATGCCTCCAGGTACGCCCACAGTCCCAGCTAGATTTGCCTAGTAGCTGCTGCAAGCCCTGCCTTCCAGCAAAGCTCGAGGGCAACACCTCAGAATGGCAGGCCCTTAAATTTGGATCTCATTTTAGGAAGGTTGAGCCCATCAACCGCTCCCCAGCCCTGCCTACTTGCAGGACCTTGGGGGTTGGATCTAATAAGCATCACCTAAGCATTGAAATCTACCTAAAGCAAGAGAATCAGGTGCATCCTAGTGTCCCCCAAAGCTCGTCTGCGCCCCTTCCCCACTCAGCAGACTCCTCCGGGCTTCTCTGACTCCACGGTGCTGCCTACACCAGTGGGGCACAGCCTTGCCAGCACTGATGCTTTTGTGTGCTGTTAACAAGCTGCTCAGTCAACAGCAACATCCAAACAGAACAGGAGAGCTATTTTGTTGTGTTGTGTTGCGCTGGAAATTTATTTCATCTCCAGGGACCTTGCCTCCTTACATATTTTGCTGTTCTAAAAATTACTTTGTCCTATTTCTGTAAGTTGAAAGAGCCTCTTTGGCAAACAATACCCAGAATGGGAAAATGGAACATACCTGAGAACACAAAGAATACAAAAGCACATGCAGAACAGAAAAAGAGGGCAATGCATTACGTTAAATGAAGTCTAATAGCCTGAACTTCAGATTCAGCGAGGTCTAATAGTGAGGGACATTTGGTCAAAACTCTACTAATAAATTTATAATTAACCGTCAGAAAGCAACTCTCTGGTCAGATTTCCATTCTGCAGCGAAACTGGGTAACAGCCAAACAATCACAGCCCCTGAAATACTGTTCTATAAATGCAGCAGAAAGAGGTTGCAAAACTTTGTGCCTTACCTCTGGGATTAAAATGCTTATTTGTCTCAGTTCCACGTAACTTATGTAACAGAGCGTGCATTACTGGAAAAGGAGCCCATTATAACACTGTGCAGACTTTCTGGAAGAGCTCTACCAACCGTGTTAGCAGAACCTGTGCATTTATTCAGCGTGTGGAAACTCCACTACTGGCAACATACTGCTCAGTTTACTAAGATCACAAAAAAATACTCTCAGACAAAAAAAAAAAAGCAAAGTTTTAAGGGCATACTGGTTGCTATGGTGTTGAATGCAGACCTCACTGCCTGGTGCTATCCCGAGACATAATAGGAACCCTTGTTTTCTGCCATTGATTATTGAGCATCTTTCTGCATGGAGTGGCAATGGTTGTTTGGGCTGTACAAACAAAAAGCTTCCACAGGTACCTTCTTTGGTTGGATCTATCTGGCAAAAAAGAAATATAAACAATCACGTTATGTTCTTTGAGTGATTCAAATACTACTCAGAAGCAGGATCTGGTTTGGTAAACACAGAGAATAGTAAATATGATTGACAATAGCTTTGTATGTTTCACATGAGTGAAAAGTATGAATCACAGGAATAATAATATTCGACTTTGGCTTTCACCAAAAAGTGTGAAAAACTAATGGTGTATGCTGATAATCTGTCTCCTCTGTTATTGGCTTGAAATATGAATAATGAAACTGCTCACTAGCATAATGAAGATTTAGTCTCTTAACATCTTCCATTTCCATTTCTTTGAGCAAGTGAAGTGTTGTGTAAGAAGTATAATTTGTGTTATTTTCTGCTTCCAGATAAAGCATTTTCCATGTGAAACAGTTTTTTTTCTTAAAAGGGAAGATAATAAGGCATACGATCTTTACTCAAAAATGTTTTACAGTGCTTTTGTTCTTTTCCAGTTAATGGTATAACTTTATATCAATATAATTAAACTTATATAACCACGGTGTGCCCCCAAAATAAGCCTCACCATACCAGAAGAAGAGCGTTCACGCTTACAAGATCAAACTAATTCCTAAAGCAATATAGTGATGTGCAAGAATCCTTTACAGATGCAATCTGGAATTGAGCACATCTTTAAATCCAAGAAGATAGATTGTTTTGCCAAATTTAGCCAAAAAAACAGCATTGGAAAATGGTACTTCCAGCTATCTCAACACAGAGACCGACAGCAGCAAGTGAAACGAGGATTCCCTGCGGAGCTGAGGAAACTTCCCTACCACTGTAGTTGGTTCAAAGAGGACAAGGGCCGAGATGGAAAGCTATGCGCTATAGCACATATATTTTCATAATGAATTGCAGTACTTTCTTTGCTACCTTTTACCGTGTAGGCTCAGCTGAACTCTGTACCTTGTCAAGATTTCCATAAAATCTGGCTAGTCGACGCCTGACTGCTGGCAGCACCCGACATTTTTCAGCTGATGCCAACAGCTGTTGCAAAAGCTCATTTTCCCTTCAAACCGGGCTCCAAATCAACTCTGCTATTTTATTTCAGCTACTTCACTTTGAACAGAAGCATGTTACTTTTGATCCAGATTTTTCAGAAGTGAGATATATTTTCATATGCTTCACATTTCAATTATTTTGCATTTGAAAAGCGACACATTCTTCCAAGGTGAGAATCAGGTCAATAAAAATGACTTTGAAACTAAGTCTGGGACAGGAATAAGATGTAGACATTTATACCCAAAAATCCAGAACTTAGGCCCTTTTCAAGGACCATCTTGGTCCTATAGAGAACCTTGGTCCTGCTTGCAGGTATCATTATTAAGATGAATGGCTGGGAATGGTTCTGTGTATTTTTATCCTAACAATATTTAGCAATTTGTCTCCTACCTCACCCCCTGAACTCAGTCAGAAATGAGAAATAAATTTGTTCGTTGTACTCTAAGGAACTCAGCTTAGTAGGCATTCCTCTAACACCAGTAACACATGTGATGCAGACTCAACAAAAAACACATTGGTACACGCTCCTATCGTGATTCGGGATTGCACACCTTGGATTCCTCAATCAAGTTTCATAATCCAGGCTCAGTTCTTCCCTCTGCCAAGGAAATTCAACACACATGCATTAAGCTTTCCCTTCATGGTTCTGTCTAACTTTCCCATCCAGTCTGGCTATATGCAGAAAATAAATAAAGTCAGCTGAAACCAAGTTTCTGTAGACCAATGGTCCCAGCCCTTAGAATGACAAGATCTGAAGTGGTTCTCCTCCAAGGTCAGCTCTTGTATTCGTAGTTATTGAATAAAATGTCATTTCAGTCCTTAGGACAGCAACCAGAACACAATCTTCTCTTCCTCCGAGATGCCTGGTACTATTTAGAAAGCATAATCATCTATTCCAGAATTACAGACAGCGATCCGGGGCGAGGCGCACCAAGCTTCAGAAAGGTACGCCGTGACGCTTGTATTATATTTTAAGCCTAAGAGCAAATCAAGCATCCTTAAGGGATTTTTTGTTGTTGGGCAGTTAAAGATGGGAACACCAGAAGCCCCTGATTGAAAACCAGAGCCTTATTTTATTAAACAATTATCTCCTACTCCCTCAAGGCAGATGGGTACCAGATAATCAGATAAGCACAATCTCAGTAATCATAAAATAGATCTAACCCATTTAAGCCGTCATTAAACACTGCAGAACTAGTACGAGCATGCTTTCAGCTCAGCACTTCTGCAGCAGAATAAGCAAAGGCTCGCTCCCCGGCGGCAGCGGGTTGCCCGCAATTACCGGAACCGCTGACATCAGCACCCAGCTGATGCCCACCTTCTGCAGTGGCTACGTAAGCTGCCATTTTTTTGTTCTTTTAGCTTTTCTTTTTGACAAAAACAGTGTGGGTAAAGCTTCTGCCTTTTCTGGCTGACCCCGAAGAGCTCTATCAGTTCCCCCAAGACCTTACCGCTGTTGATTCTGAAAGTTAACAGCGTGCATTGGCTTCCGTGGATCACTGCCAAGCACCTGAATTTTGTGTGTGTGTGTGTGTGAATATTTATCATATCAATGCTTAAATTGGATAAATCCTATTTATGCTTTTCTATTCAAATGGGTTGCTGTACAGCTTTAGGCTTCTGCTGGTCAAATAAAGTATTGGGGAGCAGGTGAGCCACCTACGCTCAATATTCATATCTCTGTCCTGGTGCACTGCAAGCATGCTGGAGACTTCCTTGGTCAGCTCTTTCATTTGATCCCTTCCCACCATCTACTTCATTCTTTTACTTGATTAGGTTAGTAGGTAAAGAACATGGCATTATATTCGCAACTACTGACTGGTCACCCATAATGCAGAAAGTAAGAAATGTGAAAATGAAAAAAAAAATGTAGAAACATAGGCATTTTGAAACAGTCACACCTTCTTAAAAGCTTTCAATATATTCTTTGGTGAGAATCAACACTTTCAATACCATTCTAAAATACACTGAGACAAAATGCACTTTGAAAAATTCTGATTGGTTCTACCAAATAAATTCTTCTGGTGCCATTTTGGCTCTTCTGCCTCTGGGAAAGGACGGAAAGAAGAGGACTGGTGATATATGAAATGTGTTCATCCTTTTTAAATACAGTGGTGAAAAAGATAAAAAAGGATTCGACTGACAAATCCTAAGTTTCCAGGAACAATAGTGGAAAGAAGCAGGTTTACAAGCCTTATTTCCCCACATACTGTGCTCCCAAGTTCCTGACATCTGTGCACCCTTCCCGATGCAAACTGCAAGGAGAAATACCGACCATGGCTCCTATTCCTAACTTGCCCAAAGAAAAGAGCTAGTGAGGCATTTAATTCAAATCATTTTCCATTTCAAAATTCCTTTACACCTGAAGACCAGATAATCTTAGCATGCTGAACTGAAATGCGTATTTTTTGTTGAATCCTGATACAGTCTGGTGAGAATGATCTGATCTATTTCTTATGAAAAGTTACTGACAAAAGTAATAATAAACAATTGCTTTTTATAGGATTTCAAGTCTCTAACAGTATATAAAAGTACATTTTTTTAAAAATGTAACATAGAAGTCTAAAATAACCTGCCAAAATAGCTTACTCTGACTTCACCCTGTAGAAATCTATCATACCATATTTCTCTGTAATTTTATTCACTTAGGATGAGACTTTCAGAATTCCCTGACAAAGCCGTGTCTCCGATTCTCTTAGTTTTGGGTACCTAAATAATCAATTAGATTCTTAATGGGATTTTCAAAAGGCACCACATGCCCACTCTGGCAGATTTTCAATCAATCCTTCAGGCACTTTTAGGGATTCAACCCTTTGTGCATATTAAATGACAGGAGCCCACCCTGCTCACATCAGCTTTGATGAGAGCTTTGTTACATGACTTGACCAGAATTTGGAGAAGCTGACAAGGAGAAGGCTTGCCTTACTAAAGGGTGGGAAGCGACCCTCCCGGGCCTTGCGTTTGCTAAGAGTCAGTTCTAAACTGCATGATGAATGACATGGGTTCTCGCTGTTTCTAAAACAATTTTTTGCCTCCCTTCCAGGAAAAATTAACTGTTGTAAAACTAGTGACAAAGGGGAACAGCTGAAACAAGACCTATATAGGAGACCAGCAGAATAAGCCTAGAGAACTAGTGATCTAATTTAAAGTGATCTAATTTAAAGTGATCTAATTTAATTCAAATATCACCCCTCCAGAAAATGCCAACAAACAACAAAAACAACAAAAAAAAACAAACCAGAGGAAAAAAAAAACACCACTAATTTAACCTCAGAATCCATTTGCTGGTCCCAACTTTATAGTTCCATATAGGATAGTGAAAGCAATACCAGCACTCCATGATTTCACCAGTTTAATGTTATTGTTTTGTTGTGCTTGTTTTTTAAATATTTGAGATTAGACTGACAACTCTACGTCTTAAACCCAACCCAGATTTGGGAAAAGTCTTGTAAAGCAAGAGAGGTAACATACAGTTTTCAGTAGACACAAAGAGGTTTCAGCAAGCCCACATGCCAATGCGCTGGGCACAAAACCATCTGAACACCACTGAATCTGCCAGAAGCTGTCGTAATATGCTCTGATATATGAAAGAAAATACCTTTATCAAAAAAGTCAGATGAAGAAAAACTGGCATTATCAAATTCCAAAATGTAACAACGGGTCAACGTTGAAGGCCTCCCTTTATTTGTTCCTATATTGCAAACCAGGAACTCTAGTCCTTCTTTTTCCAAATGAAACGCCACTGCACATGTATATGTAAATAAATATATATGTAAACAAAGAAAGAAAGAAACAAAACAGCCAGTTGCAATAGTGCAGAGGACGAAGAGAGCCTGGGCCAGGACTGTGATACCGTAAATTAGTAAGCAGTTACACAGAATATTAATGGTCAGGTTTAATCTACGGACTGCAGATACACAGCACAAGAAGCAGTGTTGCTCTTGTCGCATGTTAGTTTATTTTCTTCTACATTTTAAATACGACTGAAATTCCTTTAGACCTGTTAAATGAGCAAATCCTTTTTGAAAACAGTACAACATGGCTGAAATGCAATAAATATAAGCACTTTAATATTTAAGTGAAGAAAATGAATTTCAGTGTGTTTTCAAATTGGTTTTCTTCAGTGCAGTTTCTTTATTTGTCCAAATAAAATGGATTTGAGTGGGTGGCACCTTCAAGGAGATATGCGGCACTATTCAATGCTTTTGTGAACCTGGGAAGATATTATGAATAATGGATTTGCTGTGCTCTTAGACACAGAGCCACAACAAAAACAATATCATTCTAGTTTCTCTAATAAGCAGCTGCTGGAGTGAGGAATAAAAAGCCTGGACTCCTGATTTAAGCTCCAGGTGCTGGCATTTTTGTTCAGTACATTTTTATGATCATTGTAACTATGGGACTGGCTCTGAGCTTTCAGCAGGGAAATGACTCAAACACTGAGTGTAAAGGGCTGAATTCCCAAGGCTACCTCTCCCCATTTGGATTTGGTGCTTTCTTCTTAGAGCCCATTTCTATACTATGCCTGTCTCCCAAATACACCTGCAAAGGGCTGCTTCCCTCTCCCAACAGCTGGGAGGAAAGGTTAGCTCAATACATACACACAAAATATAAGAGAATTGGTTTAGTTTCCTCCTTTTAAGGATCTGAGTATACATCCCCATTCAAGGGGGAGAGAGTCCTTTGCTTTATTTTGTAATGAATTTAAAATATTTAAATGTCATTGACAAATTACTCTTAAGCACGAATGGAAACAATATCCAACAGTTTTCAGTGCAGAAAGATTAACCAAAATAAATTTGAAAAGTGTGCCTCTGAGCCCTTTTGAAAAGAATCTGGCTTCTGTCTGATAGAAAATCAGAGGAGTTTGGGGCATCAAACCCCTTCCTAGCAGCATGTATGTTTTCAGTGGTCAACAGCACAGGCCTGGGAAAAACAGCAACTGCTCTTGGGAGTGGGACACGTGAGAGCAGGAGGAGACTGGATATCTACCTGTTGGACCAGGACAATGTTAGCCTCACGTTGATCCCAAACTTGTAAACCTGAAGCTGTTCACAGGCATCGGCACACAAGGTAGCTCCACACAACAGTACGTCTGTGTGAGAGAAGCTCAGCGATCAGGATCTCAAGTCCCAGAAGTTCCGCCAGGGCATCTGAGATCTAACGGATTTTAATACTGGCACTGTCCTTCTAGAAGCTGTGATGTCTTCTCATCCTTTTAGAAATAAATCTCCAGCAAGAGACTATTAAGATCTTTAGCTGCAGATACCAACGCTTAGCTCATGCTAGTGAGGTAGGTGCCGAATATGTCATCTAAGCATTGTCAAGGCTTGAGTGATAACCTGCGAAGAACTACATAAAAAGTTCACAGACTTAGAATTAAGTTTTCATCAACCTCTGGTGCTAGCTGCTAAATTCACACCCACTGCTGCATACTGCATCCTCAAGCCCTGATTTTCATCTTAACCTTCCAAACACAGCGAGCTCGGATCTGTAGTACTATGAAACACACACTGATCTGAAAATCTATAAGAAGTGTTTTTGAAACAGCAGAACCTAACTGCAGAACATCACGTATCCTGTTTTCTTGTGTTTTTGTGTTGTTTTTTTTTTCTTAATAGATCAGAAGTATAATTTCAGAGGGGAGATACCAGTATAACTTCAGCTATGTTTGTGCTGTGCAGCTAACTGGCAAGCCCTTTGTGCAACAAAAACTATCCATGGCTATCTGTTCTGTATTAAATAATTCACAATTTTTGATGACACTTTACTGCAATCGCAATATTAAGAATATTATTAGCTAGAATTTTTGTTTTGGTGACAGAAATATGCTTGAAAACAATACTAAAATATAAAGAAACTCATCGTTTCGGCATCATCTGGATAATTCCAATACATATTTAATAGGTTTCCAACAGATATACATGCCTTTGCAGGCTCCAAGTTCAGTAAATATATGCATAAAAATTGTCTTTCAGAGGGTGAAGTGCTCCTAGCTGGGAACGATACTGGCCAGTCTAGAATGAGATTTTTGCAAGACATTGCTCTGAATATTGGAAACGCAAAAAAGGAGTTGGCAGCATTTTTGTTTTCTTATCCTGATCCTCACCCCTATTAAGGCAAGAGGAAAAAAAAGTATTTTCATGAGAGGCTTCAGACTGGCTATGTAAATAGTTCATAAACACTTCTACCTTGGAGATATAGGTTTACGTAAAAGCTTTACAGCTTCCTAAGCCCATTCAGAAGACTCTGAGATCCGTCTCAAATAAGTATCCATGCATAGTACCAAAGTAATTTTGTTTTATATATATGCATACATATATGTGTGGGTGTGTGTACGGTTCTACCATTCATGGAAAGGTTTAGGACAGAAATTAGCCCTGAGATTTTTGAAAAACATGACTGGTAGAAGAATCCACTGTTGGGTTGAAAATTATAAATAATTAACATTCTAAGAAGGTAAGAAGACAATTCTGTGTCTTCCAACTTCAATAAAGGACCCAGGAGACCTTTTCTGTACGTAAGGAGTCATTGTTTAAGGATGGAGATATGATTTATGTTCGTATTCCAACTGAAGCTAATGGAAGATTGAAGGGTTTGCTTTAACAGGACACAGGTGGTAGACAACTAGAGCTCCTGCACCTGGGAGAAAAAATAATCTGACAACACAAGATTTTTTGCAAAGTATGAATCCTTAAGTGAGAAAAAAAAATAGAAATAAAAATAGCTGGAGACAGAGGACAAGAATTCAAACAATCGAGATGTATATGTAGAAAGTCATCCATTACAGCAGACCTTCCTTTTGAAATCTAATGACCAGCTCGTGTAATTTCAAACTAGAAGATATACAGTGCTAAAAAGAGTTGAACATTCAAGTGGAGATGCCTATCCAAATACTGCTGCTTATGAATGGTAAGACACCCTCCTGCTCTTGTTTATTCACTGGAGATATGAGCAGAGAAACAATCTACAATCACTTGTGTTGCAGCACACAATTTTGGGTAACAGTACTCCGTGTATCACAGACTATCCATGTAATATTTGCCCTAACTGGTACTGACAGGATATGGCTGTGATGATTGAAATACTTCACTTTAATGAACTGTTGTCTTCAATGAATTCTGTAATAACATCTGACAGCTCTCACCGCCGTATGAATTGCTCTCTGTTGGTACAATTCATTTTTGTTTTGGTTCAGACGCTCTAAGACAATATCTCCAGGAAAACAAGTTAGGCAAAGAAAAGACTGCCAGTAATGAATGGATGTAATGCAAAGGAGAGAGAAAACAGCTAGATAATGAGCCTGGATATGTAGAGAAAAAACACACTATCACTTAAAATGTGCTGAATGTCTGGCTGCTGTTCCTTTGCATTTGAATACTGAATGCAGGACAGAGGAAACACCCTGTCAAGATCTGGACATTATTTTGCAGGAGCTATAGTTATAACACCTGCACACTTAGGAATAAGACAAAGATTTCAACATGCACATTGTCAAAGAGAGAAAACAACTGAGCCTACTACAGTATTCAGGATCAAGTGGACTCAGTTTTCTGGACCTGGTGGCTAGGATTTGATGGAAGGAAGCCTTCCATCCCTTGCAGCCAGCTCTTGAACCAGCTGTCAGAGAATCTAGGAGGCATTTTGACAACTAAGGGAAACCCAAGTTGAAAGGCATCCAACTTGCTGAAGATCGCATTAGTTTAGCAGTTGAAATAAATAAAGCATTCTGCTGTCTAAGAGAAATCCATCAGCCAGCTATACATCATTTAGGAAACTGGCGCATCCCTGGGCTGACAGAGGGCAACGGGAACACAGAAAAATACTGACCCTCTGAACAGCTTTCCAAGCCATAGTGGATGCTGAAATAATAGAAGCAAGGAAGCTATTGAGATAAAATAAGATACACAGTTTCATGTAAATCAAATGCATCTTTCCTGAAAAAAAAAAGACAAATCTTTTTGCAGATAGCTGAATGTAGAGTTCAGATAAGCCACCAGAAATATTTACAGAGAAAAGAACTCAGATATTTTAGAAAGCAGCTCCATCCACCACAGCCTAGTTAAAATAAATAAATAAATAAATAAAGTAGCAGTGTGATTTTTGCCCTTCCCTTGGTCAAAAACAGTGCTATGCATTGAGACCAGTAGCAGAAACCAGAATGCAAAGCTCCTGCTTTTTCAGAAGTGTTGAAAAGACAGAAAAAGGCCTGAAATATTTTTGATATTAAAAAAAATGCCTTGTCATTCTAGTTACTAAGAAATTCAAATATGCTTCTCATGTACAACATGAATTGTCAGAGACAGTTCCAGTAAAAAAAAAAACACCACTGGTTTCTCTAGACCTGTAGCCAACAGCCACCCATATGAACACTTCAGCAGAAGCTACACAATTCCTGTACATTTCACAGGGATATTCCACGGAGGCATGCTTCAGTTGCATCCCAAACAATTAAGTTTGTGTCACGAAGCACAAAACCTGCCAGCCTTTGTAATACCGCTAACTGCATACGCTGTTAATTTCTGTAAGCTTTGAACACTGCTATGCAACTACAAGCAAGTTCAGTATTGCACTGACTGCATTCGTCAAGGCACAGAGAAATAACATACTCATAGGTTTCTCACGACTTATACTACTACTGCTTTGATTTGCTTTCTTCCCATCGTGCAGGGGAGTTCAAAGACAATTTTTTTTTTTTTTTAATGTTACCAAGGAATTGGAAGTCGTGTTTTCAATGATGGCTTCAGTAATAACCAACTACATGGCCTTGAGTGAAGCACTACGCCTTTGCCCTTAGTTTTCACCAAATGGAAATAATTGCACCAGTTACCCAGCTCAAGCATTCCTTGAGAACAAGGCACAACTGGGCAGGTTTTCTAGACTTGCAAATACATGACCATATTAAACACCTCCCCTTAACAATCAGTGCCAGTTTTCTTTCGCAACTCTGTACAAGTTCAAATAAGTTTACAATATGGAGTTTAGGCATTTTGGTTTTGTACTTCAAGATTCATCTTTTTTAGTATTGTGGAGATTAAACCATATTTTCCCCTTAACCCAACAGCTATGCTTTAGATATGATTTTTTTTGGCCTGATAATTCACATCTTTAAATTGATTTTTACAATTGGTACTCTGGGAATTATAAAAGCTAGGTTTTAGACTTTCTTTGGTCCTGAAAAATGTGTTATGGAACTCTAACACAATTATAAATTTGGAGGCTCGGGCACGGGCCTCTCTTTGATTTGAGGGATTAATAGCAGGTTGTCTCCGTAGTACTCCTCCGAGGATTCCAACGGGAATTCTCCTTTATCAAAATGGCAAGCGCTTCCTGATGGGCTGTCAGGACACACGTTACAAACTACCCAAAGATGGGCCTTCCACAGCTCCTCCGAGTTTTTCTGCCTGCCTTCTAATTTCCTGGAGGACATTTGTCTTCTTCTGAAAAGAGATTAGCTTTGCTTTTGCGGGCATCAGTGAAACACGTTCTCGTCCCGCTGAGAAGCGAGCCAGGCACCAGCCATTAGCCAGGGGCGTTTCGACAAGGATGGGTACAGGCTCAGAACTGGGACTCTGTTTTCAAATCTTCATGAGGTTCTTCAATGGAGGTTTGATAGAGATCTGATCTGGATAGTTGTATTGGTGTGAGAAATAGCTACAAACCTGACGGTCGCTATTTCATTTCGAAGCTGGCTATTGTATAAGGAAAAAGGAAGAAAATGCAGCAGAGTGTAATGTACAAGAAGCCCAAGGAACCTAGGCTCAACTCTGTATCTTCATGTAGTTTTGATGGTATAAAGCAACCAGTTTGACTACCCAACGTGTTAAGCCAAACAACATGAACTTCTTCACTGAGAATAAAGCAAAATAATAAAAAGCCACTATCATAGCAATTTAAAATCAATTTAATCATGTCTTGCATTGCACACTCTGTCAAGATGTGTTAAAAATAAAAAGTGTGCATCATCATCACTGCACGGTATTATTCCAAGGGAAGCTATAGCTGATTATCACCTCCTAATGAAACTGAATCCATCCCTGCTGTATTTCTTTTACATGCACACTACCCTCCCTCTAAATTCCTAAAATTAAAATGCTCCCTACGGGAAGAAGTAAAACTAAACCCAGCAATGATCAAGCGGAGACATGAGATAACAGAAGCTAAGCCTCTGCTTAATGTAGGCTAAAGAACAAAAGAAGGAATTATGTAAATATACCAGGAATTCTTTTGTGTCTTTCTTTCTAGATAAAGAAAGGAAAATTCCCAATTTGGGGGCAAAAAAGCAAAAGTAGTCAACAATTATTTTGTGTCTATTTGAAAATAAGTAAAAGAATATATTAACACCTTAGCAACAAGATATAGTATTAATGGTTGTACAGGTTAATTAACAATGACAGTGATATATTCATTTTTTTTTAAATTTTCATCTGAAGAACTTCACCAATGTAATGAGTGAAGATCAAGATAAACAACTACATATTTTTAAACTTTTTAAATAAAATTTTGAGCATGGGAGAAATGACAGGGACCTAGACAGAATGTATTGTGTTAAGTGAAAAGGCAAAGAAGTTAAGTGAAAATGCAGATTAAAACCCAGCAACCAGTGAGGGCATCCATTCCCAGACCTTCATTCCCCCCAAGGTGTGCTGCAGGACAGTACACGATTACATTTCTCTGTACCCTAATTCTGCCATGTTCTGCGCTACCAAAAGGAATCAAAGAAGAACACAGAACTGGCCCAGTGACTATATAATGGATAAACCAGAGGGGAAAAAGTTGTACATTAATCCTGAATGTTCTGGCCTCGGCCCCCATAATTTCTCAGGCTTAAAACATAAATAACATTTTTT
Source organism: Anser anser (assembly GCF_964211835.1). Classification (NCBI taxonomy): domain Eukaryota; kingdom Metazoa; phylum Chordata; class Aves; order Anseriformes; family Anatidae; genus Anser; species Anser anser. Next base: position 32,286,352 of record NC_139726.1, read on the forward strand.
GCGTTTAACATACAGTCTACAGCACATGTTTGCAAAACTAAATAACCGCCTGTGTTTGCATGAGATATATGAAGTTCAGTTGGATTTGCGTATCAGAGATCAGGCTGTGAATCTCTGACGATATTTACAGTTGGATAATTGAAATTAATCCTACCAAAATGACTTTGACAGTCTGAATTTACGGTCTGAGAAAACAATCCTGGAACTATTTGCAGAGCTATTAACATGGCTGACCATATATTTCAATCTAAGCTATACTGCTGAATAAAATCTACTTACAACTTCTAAGCTTCTTCCTTCCCTCCCTCACTTCCTGTTCAAGTTGCTCACTAAAATCATTAAAAAGATGGTATAACCTTGAAGACAGGAGATATACCGGGGTTTTGCTGTTTTGTTTTCTACTTTTCAAACCATGGCAGGTACATTAGGGTTTTGTTTTGTTGGTTTTTTTTGTGGATATTATGGCATTTTATTTTTCATTTCCTTTAAAGGCAGCCAATTCTCCCAGCAGAAAGCACCGAGAAGCTTCAACATCAGAGCTCAGCCTGCCTAAAGCCCTGCTGTAACATGGAAAATGGTCGCATCTTAGCATGCATTTGTCTCCTCAGAGAAGATGAAAGGTGCTTGCGTTTTTGTTTGTTAATGTTTTCTGTTGCTTGGTGTTTTCGTTTCTTTGTTGTTGTTTTTTAAACTCAGCACAGACCTTTAGATAAAGGGCACATAAGTTGTCACGGAGAACACTTAACTAAAGCTACCTCCCATTATCCGCCTGGTAGGAACGTCAGCTGTGGCTAGATATATGACAGACCCTTCCAACCTACACAGAAAAAAAATGCCTGTGAAAAATACCTACTGCAAACAAAATTAATTTGGCAATAGGTTCATCTCCTAGTAAAACAAAACTCGAGCAATTACCAAGCTCAATTTTCTTATCATTGGCAAACAATTATATAATTTATTAAAACTGTTGGCAACCTTTTCCTATCTCAGGGATGCTACACACCCTGTATTCTTTGGATTGTAATAATGAGTTTGATGATTGTGAAATTTGCTCCTTGGGTTTCGGTGTTAAAAGAGGAAAACCCTCCCCACTTTCACGACACCAAGTTTTCAACTACAGAAGACTCTGCTTTAGTAATTTCAAAAGTTATGTTTATAGATTTTTAAAAGTATATTTTTAATATACAAGAGCAGCTTTATGAAATCTGGAAACAAAAGGACAACTACCAAACATTACAGAAATGTAAGTAAATAAATGCCACAAATATAAGTAGCTTTAGTAATATCCCTTATAGAGAGGTGACAATTGGTAGCTCTGACACTCATCTTGCTGCCCCCTGCCTCCATGTGATGCTTTCCAAGAATATTCATTTTGAAAGCAGGCATATATTTAAATATATATATAAGGGAAAAAAGAAAGCTCTCACTTAAAAAGTGTTAATTCCTTCTTAGTAGAAAGAATGAATCACTATATTAAGCGGAGTACCTGCGATCACTGATACTACCCTAACACAAGCATGTTATCTTGGGCTCCGTCCCCTATTCAGAGACAGCTCATGGCAGCTGGCAGACACCTGAGAAGGAGAAGTCTACAGAAGATGAGTAGATAAGCACACATTCTGGGAGGATGAGAAGAAAAAGATTTTCTAAGCATTGAAAACCTTTGTGGTGAGCCTGCTCCACCTTCCTGTTTTGTTGCATGCACTCAGACTGTAAAAAGTGTCCAAATGGGGGTTATATGGTACCCAGCACAGCTGGCTTCGTGCGTATCGGAGAACTCCAGGCACACAACAGATTTATAGGTGGCACTCTGGGCAACACCTAGGATTAAGTGTTGCCAAACTCAGCCAATTAGCTTAGCCAAGTAGTACTGCCAAGCCAAAATACATTGCAGCTTCTTTTCTGCAGCATTTCTATATAGAAGCACCAACAAATAAACAAGCCAGACTGAAAATACCAAGTTAATATGTCAATAACTTTTTTTTCTCCTCTCTCCACATATTGCCATGTATTCTGTATGCGTTGCTTTTTCACTGGAATTCAGTTAACTTGGGCATAAGGATGGACTGCAGCTGACTGTTCTGCAGAAGCAGGTCTTCAGGCAAGATGTCTTAACCCTGAACCATCATGGTCTTGTCATCAAATCCTTTTTTTTTTTTTTTTTTAAACGGAGGCTCCTCGAGAGTGCCTCATTTTTCTGCTGTACCCATGTTATATTAGGTGTGTACACCATCTTTTCTACATACCTTGCAAGTTCATCCAAACAGACTAGCTGAACAGAACTTGATTTTTTGGACCTAGTTAATGTAACATAGATGAACACATGGACTCTTATTGTGAGCAGACTGGAAGTCCACCAGTGAGGTGTGCAAGTGAAGCTTTCTATGTGCTTCTGATTATTCCCCTTTTAAGCGCTCCTGCTCCCTTTACTGACTGAGTGTTTAGCATGACTTAGGGTCTCACTAATCATATGCTGATAACTAGCCTTTCACATCATGGCTGCACTCCTCACTCTCTTAGAATTTTCAAAAGCAAAATGCACATCAGATACACTGAAGGTAGAAATGAGAGTTGTTAATGAGTGTGAGTGGGAGGCATGGGTTGGCGATGAAGATTTGCTTTGATACCTCTGACTACAAAAGCTTCCTTGGTAGAGAAGATATTTTAAAATGTCTAAACAAAACCTCCCTTATGCAAATTCAAACCCATTCTGACATAAAATTAAAGCTATTCTTAGTATTATTTCTTAAAGGTCACGCATATGCCATAAAGGCTGATCAAAGTATGAAAATGCTACAACAGGTTAAGAAAAGAGGCAACGATACAATAGATTTCCAGTGCTTTCATCTCTCAGCAGAACACTGACCATTAATCCCTATTATTGGCAGTGCGGGTGGAAGCATCATCTGTTATCAGAACTGGCTGACAATTTCTGTTATAAAACCTACTTCTAATTGCCTTGAACTTTGTCAAAAGTTAAAACTCCTTTGTCTGTGGTTTTATGAAACCTGAACGTTTGTTTCAAGCTTTTGTTTTAGTTGCTGCTCTCCGCTTAGCCAAAATAATTCATCCACTTTTAAGAATACAGGGAGTGAAAGGATACACTGCTTATCTCATGTTGAAAACAATGTTGTTGTTTTTTTTATAATTTAATGCTTCCCCATTTCTTGATTTGAAGGCAAGGCTAAGAATCTGAAGTTGACAGAGTTTTAATTAGCTCTCAAAAAAAAAATCTGTTCATATTTGACCGAACTATAAAATTTTGAAAAAATCTCAACTCATACATGAAGCACTTCACTTACAACCAAAACCCTGCACCAGCTTCACCAAGTGTGCTCCCAAATAGGGCTCTGGATCTTGGTTGCAGGGCTCACTGCAATTGCAGCAGACTGGGGCTGATCTAGACAAAATGGGAGAGAGAAGAAAGTGTCCCTTCGCTTTTTCAGCGAAGCTTCTTTCCCTGTTGTGGCCAACAAGCTTGAAGCAGTATTTTGCCTCATTCAAATATAAAGGAAGAAAAAGACAGAGGAAATGGCAAACCCGTTAGGACTGGATGATAAAGAAGCAGGGAAAACACAAATGAGACTGGAGAATTATCCGCGGACCGATGACATTCAGTTGTTAGAAATCAGACCAAATACAGTGCAGGGGTGTCAGTAATACTATTCCTGAGTTACTCAGGAGTCTAGAAGGAACAGTTCAAAACAAAATCCCATTCCATTCCTTTAAGGCGTACATTATTCAAAATATGTCACCTCAAATATAACTGAATAAAGTTGAAGAACTAATAATTAAGTGGTAAGCAGGAATATACTAGTATTTCCAGAAGCACCTTCATAAAAATACATTTGCCTGAGTAATAAAGAAAATGAAGAGGTATAGCTGATTTATTAATCAGGACTCACACCTTGCCAAAACATATATAACAAAGAAAATAAATTTCCACTTGTCTAACCTAAAATTAAAGTGTGTTGTGCTCATAAGCTAGAAATATAAAATAGAAAATCGAATTAAATTTTTGTTGTTACTTATTTAAATTATATATTGAAGTTTCACAAAGCTGTGACCTTAAAACCAAACAAAACCCTACAATAACAACAACAAAACCAAGCACAGAATCACAGATGCCAAATAAAAGCAAATACTGTTCATGGCACTATCTTAACTCCTTCCCAGCTCTTGAATTTGTAAAGCCTTTATCTAGTAAATGACATCGAAGTTGTTTTTTCTGCACCACCCCCTTTAATCCCTTCACATTCCTAAAGTGAGGTCCACAAATTGCTGCTGGACATCTCTCTGAGTGGGCTAAAACACAGAACAGTGGTTATTAAGAAAAGCTATCCATCAGCTAAGTATCTCCAGTAAGTCCATACCTGTTCACGTCCCATATTTTACTGGTGCTGTCCATAGAGGCAGAAGCCACAAAATCACCACAGGAATGCCACGAGCAGTCCCATACAGCTTGGGCATGTCCTTCCAAAGTCAGAATGCATCCACCCTTTGAAAGGTCCCAGATCCGCACTGTTGCATCTCCACTTGAGGTGACCAACTGGGTGCCACTGTTGCAAGGAAAAGTAAAGAGTAGTTTAGAAAAAATGGTTAAATAACAACTGTAGATTCCGCATTAAAACCCATATGAATAAAAATTTATTTGCAATCATATTTTTACTTAACACTGCTTTCTGATATATCATAGATGAAGCAGTCATGTATTAAATGTGCTATCAAAGGAGAAGAAAAGATACGAAGTAACTATCTTGCATAAGAAAGTAAATATGGGTTCCAGAAACGACTTTCTTACTTTTTGTAGCCTATTTATGAGTTTATTGATAAAATAACTTAAGCCCAGGGAACAGCTTTCAAAATAGAATAAAATACCTTCACTGAAGTATTTATTTGCCAAATCCGCAGTATTTGCTACATATAAATTATTGTTTAAGTATCCTAATTTTCTCTCTTGTGACTCAGTACAGACACTCTAACGCACTCACTGTCTACTTCATTGGTGCATTACATAAATGGAAAATACAGCATCCAACTCAGATTTCATGGCCAAAACTTCAGGTATTATCTAGTATGGTTCTACTACACGGAAGCATGGACACGGTGGTAGATTAAAGGTCCACGTGGTTCAGCAACTTACATTACACCACAACTAGGACTGCAGTCTTAATTAATAGAAACCAGTCAGAATAAATAAGCAGAGTGGTATAACACTCTCCCAGCCCCAGGCTGTGGCTCAGGACTTCTTTGAGACAGAAGCTGTATATCTTCATAGTTAACAACCATCCATAGACTGTTTTTGCCACAGCAAATTAATTCTTGAACATATGCACACCACTGGTACCTACAATCTCTTGTGTCAAGAGTTCCAAAATTTAATTAGGCATTGTGTGACAAATTATTTGAGGGTCATAAATACCTGACTTCATTTCATTTGACGCGTCTAATTCTAATATTGTGATTAAAAGTACACACTGACTACACATTTACCTTCTCCAAGCCAATTGTGATATTACAGGTTCCCTATCACAGTATTTCACCCACAAAGCTAAAGACCCCCATTACTTTGCATTCATCTGCATTGATTTTCATCTGCCATTTCATCATCAACTGTTCCAGCTGGAATTCTTCTCCTGCAATTCTTAACATGCAACCAGCATTTTCACTGCCCTAATTATTCTGATCAGCAATTCTTCCACCTCATTCTCTTCCCCAGTTTCCAAGATCAGCTTAATAACTTCGGTCCCAGCACAGATCCCTGTGGGTCTCAGATAATCATTTCTCCATTCTGAACATGACATTTTATTCCTACCCTTTCACCACTTTTTAAACTCACAGGAGATTTTTCCTTTTTATTCATGACAGTTTTGCTTCTTTGAGAGTTTTTGTTGAATGACCTTAAGAAGAATTTAGTGAAAATCCAAGTGTACTAAATTTATGAGATCTCCCCTGTTCAAATGCTCAGTGAGCCCTTCAGAGAACTCTAATAGATTTCTGAGACAATATCCAAAGCTGTGTCCACACCTCCCAGTGTGCTTCAGTAATACAAATGTATCCAGGATCCCGAAATTTTGCTTCTTAATATCATTTCTACCAGTCTTCCCAGTAGAAAGCTTACGGACAGATCCACACCCATTGATCCCAGAGCCTTTTAAAAACACTGAAAAAAGTTAATGCAGTCTTCCCAGGTTATACCAGTCATGGTGAAGCTTTTCTGTTTTAGTTACAAAAACAAGTGAAGGCCAAAAACATATTAACCTTGGGTATTCAGACTAATTTCTCTGCTGTTATCTCACCAACATCAGTAAAAAGATCTAGCCTTTAGGATCCAATAAACACTGTTTTTATCGGAATAATGGGAAGTACGTTAGCACAGGTGGTACAAGTCCTTCTTCCAAAGCTCTGGATGTGAAACTGCTTGCTGGTTGATTTGAGCAACACTACTGTAAAACTTAGACTACCTAAATATTTTGTTCACTGTTACTGTTAAAAAAAGAATAAAAGAAAAAAAATGAAAAGAGGGCAGAAGGGAAAGGTTGTCAAAATATAACATGTCGGCTTTATTCTTCCTTACCTACTTTTCCAATAGATGTTCGCCAGATTGTTTCATAAAAGCATCTAAGACAGCTTGAAATATGTACATCATTTATTTGATAGATCTTATGGGGAATTTTGCCTTTATGAAATATCACCTAACTAAACTTTTGACCATTTTTTAACACTTATAGTTTAGATTGTTATTTTCTGTGAAAATACCGTTATAGTCCTCATTAAGGCAGATACATTCCCCTACCTAAGACAAAGCTTTGAGTTTAATCTCTAAAAAATTTGAACGCAGCCCAGTAATAATTCTGAGGCATGTTCACATACACCAAGGCATAAAGGCTTGAAGCCAGAGTGAGGGCTGCAGGAGGAGAACCTGATTTGTCAAGCTGCTAGGAATAAATGTGTTTTTATTAATGAAACACTTGTACTTTTAATAACTCAACCTAGATCTCACTTCTGGAGATGGATGAAATTAGTGAAATGACAAATTACCATACCCTTTATACGTTTATGAAATAAGATCTATTTTAAAACAAATTCAGAAGCAGGTATAAAGTGGGACTGATGAAATCTATAATTGATTCAGAGGGCAGCAGGCACTGCCACTGTTGTGAATCGCCAAAAAAAAGATTTATTGCTTATGCATTTTTTAATATATAATCCCAAAAATGCCACATGAAGAACTGGTTCCTTGGGCTGAATTTTAAGAAGACACCATCCAGGCAGCAATGAAAATCTTTCAGAAAACAGATATGAGCAGGAAGGTAGCACAAATGGATTCAATTTGGCAATCTGTGGCAGGGGAAAGAGTTACAAATGAGGTTTAGCACTCTTCACAGACCAAAGGGGAGAAAAGCAGAGCTCGTGGAGACAAAAGAGCAGTTTGTGGAGGAGAAGTTTTGAGGAACAGACTGATTGTCGTTTTTGCCTGCACTAAAACGCTCAGACACAGGTATTGTTTCATCACACAGAGCTGCAACTCTTCTTTAATTGCACAATCACTTTATACATGTGATACAAGATTATCTGAAAAAAATAAATCAGGAAAAGTGGATGTTTTTAATGATTAAGTCTGTCGGTTTATAATATCCACACAATCCTCTAATGTTTGACTGATTTTCAAACAAAATGCATACTGATTTTTAATATAAAACCATATGGAAATACAACAGTATATGCTCAGCCTTAATTATCAACAGCTATATACATAATCTCCATTTGAATTTAAAATTGATCACTAACAGAGAAAGCTCCAATTAGTTCTGTGCCATGTGTATATCTTTAATTCAGAAGCTATTAAACACTTCTAATTCTTTGTATTCACCAAACAAATCAAGGAACCAGACAATGTATTAGGAGACAAGAACAACATAAACCTGATCTTTTCTGTCAACTCAAACATTCAAATTACGTAAATAACTTTGACAGCTTCTAGAAATGTGGTGCTAGCAATAAACTTAGTTATTCATTTTTAAAGAAACTAGCAGTGTATTTGGTTACAAAGCTATGCAGACCCAATCAGTTGGCTTTACATGGTCTCACTTGCTCTGATTTGAGGGTTTTCTCTTTAGGCTGTCTAGCTGACCAAAGCACTAGCGCAGCCAAAATACACCTGCATAGCTTGGAACCAAGTCTTTGTGCAGAATAAACTCTCCGGACAATCTTCTAGACAATGGAGCCTGTTACATCTGTAATTCCCACACTATTTCTAGGGACAGGTCTTTTTCCCTAATGGCAAATATGGATACAGTTCTACTTTTCCACTGATTTCAGGTACTCCATCGATGCTACATCCTGCCATTCCTGAAATGCTCAGAAAGGAGAGATCCTTGGAAGAGCTCATTGTACGGCCCACAGGAGCAGATGGACCATTAACTTTGCAAACCTTAACGAACCTTCCCTCCCTCATATTCTCAACACACACATTCCCTTTCATTATATATTCCTCCTTCTTCCAGATTCATTGTTCTCACAGCAAGATGCCTCTCCTTCAATGAATTACCTTACCCACTTGCAGACACATCAATAATAAAGGGTCACTTTCAGCAAGAGCACCCCCTTCGGCATGGCGTTACCCTAGGACATTTCAGGTGATGGTTTCCTTCAGGGAATGCAGGTGAGATGTCGGCAGTAGCTCCCGGGATGGTGTTGTGCTGCCAAGAGCTGACCAGCATGGCAGCATCAGGGCAGCTGCAGATAGGGCCCCTCATGGGAAGGCCACGGGGCAAAACCGGTTGGGAAAATCTGAAGATTTCCTGACCACGGACCCCATCCTTCAAAAAAAACTTATACAGGTTGCCCTTTTGCATAGCCAAAATAATGGATGAAGCCGTCGTGTGCCTGCGGGTCTCTCTCTCAGTATCCCAAAACTACCAGAGCAATACCTCTTCATAACCACTGAGCGTTCACCGAGCTTTACTCCGAGCACTGGTGCAGACAGGTTACATTTCCTTTCCCTACAGTTTAGTTGGTAACTAACAGCAATGCAGAGCTCTCTGTCCACCGTACCTCATCTTCAGAGTTAATCTCAGCAGTATCAGTTTTAGCAGTTGTCAGCGCCAGTCCTGTGAACGAGGCAACAATTTCACTGCTCTATTCTACACGGCACTGAGTGAACGGAGCAACATCTGTGCTGCTAGCATTTGTATGTATTATTTATGCAGTGGTGCGGACATGCCCGGTGTTCTGCAGACATAAAGCAAGATGCAGCGCCTTTCCTGAGACAGTTACAGCCTAAATCAAGAGAAGGGGAGCAAAGCCTTACACACAGTGCTGGCAAATAATAGTTCTCAAAGCAACGCACTAAAACCAACACCACTTGTGTTAAAGTTTTGTGTCCTAGGAGAGCTGCAGCAGCTGACGGGAACTTAGCAGTGCAGTATCAGCAACTCAGCAACACATCATAAGCATGTAGTCTAAAATGTTCCAGGATTAACAGTTTTTTACAATGGCAAATGAATACAGTAAAATCAATCCTAAGCAACTGGAAAAATGTTTTCTCATTTACTTTATTCATGCAATTCTTCTAAAGCACAATTCTAAAAGCCACTGGACTATTGGCAGTATCAGAGCAGGTAGACCCAAAGCACACCAAAACCCAAGGGCAGAACTGCAAACACTGTTAGAGATCACTAATTTTGGTGACATTATATGCTAAGCTAAATAGGAAAGACAGTGAAGAAAGAAGGAAGTGTTTAGTGTACAGCTGTGCAACTCTTAATAGAAAAAAGAGTTGTTCCATGAAAAACAGCGCTAATGAAGCCTGAATGCCTATGGATGCGTCTTTTGCCTCCTAGCACCATCAACTTAGCTGTTGATTAAATATATATGTTAGGAATTGCTCCGTCCTTCAGACTCGGGTCTCTCAAACTCTGTCAGAGTTAGCCTGCAGGTTAAAAGTTACTGGGGAGCACAGGAGAGGGGGGTAAGGAACCTGTGCAGAAGCAGCGCAGGGAGCACATCCTTGTAAGCTTCGTTTTGCTAGGGAATGAGGCAAAGAACTGCAATGCAGATAGTCGCATTAGGGAAGCACACACCTACCAGTGAGGTCCACCTCAGGTCATGAGAGAGCAGCATTTAAACACACTCTGTTCCATTTGATGCTAGAAACAAGGGAAGGGATGGAAATGCCAAGCCTGAGTTCAGCTCCACAGTCATCATTACTCTTCTTTATTGCCCTGCTTTGGCGTGGTGCGTTTCTGTACAGCCACTACTTTGCTTCTCACCAGAGAGAGGGCGAAAACTGGCTGAATTTAAAGCACATTGGGGTCAACAGATCATTAAAAAGGTTCCCGTAAGAAAACACTGAAAGGACAACAGGTGATTTTTTCCACAGCAGGCAGGAGACTTGCCCGGCTCCTTGCTAAAGGGTGGTGTGGACACAACGCTCTGCGAGTGCAGAGGAAGACAGCACGGAGTCCTGGAAGAGGAATACATCAAGGGTTACATGGAAACAGCATCTGGCTCAAAACTTCTCTGAAATGAGCAACAGAGCCCAGGAGGGTACTGAGACAAGCCTTCACAAATGCTTTTCCCGTTCTTACCCATGCCTGGGCATTCTCCAGTACTTGCTGTCGGGAACAGGATGGCAGGGTAGGAGAATTTGGCACGTGCAGCCAAAGTCCTGAGCCTGCATTTGAACAACATTCACAGCAGCAAAGATTTTGCTTCCAAGAGATTTTGTATCCTTGAGATACAGGCTTAAGATGTAGTTCACTTTTATTCTTTTAATCCTGGAGTCACGTTAATTCTTCTAAGGGATATTTTGTATTAAAACCCCTATTTTTTTGATGCCTATGGTTTGTTTTGGCTGTTGCTTTCATTATCCTCATGGACTGTATGTGTCTAAGACATACCTTAATTGTAATACGTTACATCCTTTGGAATAATCTTAAGCCCAATTTTACTCCTTTTTTATTAACAGACATAAAATATCATTTATACAGAAGGTGAGTGCTAGAATACTCAGAAGTATAACCATGAAAATGTCTTGTCTTCTCCTCAATTACCACCAAAGCTGAGGGGAAAAAAAAATTAATTTCAAAGATGCAAAATCAATCCTAAACTGATATTCTGTAAATCAATGAAGTTTCCAAGCCAGAAAGCAGTGCAGAAATCAGCAGATGCTGGATAGCAAGTAGGTGCATGGCTTTCTGTCTGAGAAAAAATGAGAAAAAAACCTACAACACTTCTGCAAAAGTCTGCAACACAAAGCTACCAGCTGGAAATTGTCAGCAAATTGTCAATGCATAGCATGCCAAGTGCAAACTCAAGGTAATTTTTCATTCCATATTATCTAATTGCTCGATCTTCTGATCATTTGTTTATGCCTATATATTGACTTGAGACAGGACGCTTGTTTTTCCCTGCCATCCTACCTGACCAACAGCTGGGTGTGATATTAAGGAAAAAGAAAGCAAGCATTGTTTTGGTATGACCCCTCTCCTCAGTGCTTCTGGAGGAGAACTGGCATCACAGAAGTAGTATTTATTTATTTATTCTTTAATGTTCACCTGATTTATTAAAACTTCCTTGAGGCTACGTTACACTTTCATGGCTACAATGCTGTAAAGATAACATGCTCCTGCTACCAAAAAAGATTCCCAGGATGGTATATACGAATTGTCACAGAATTAATTTAAGTCACTTATAAACAAGTCCTCCATATTTTAAAGCATTTTCCCTTTCTGAACTGATTGCTGCTGGTAGAAGCTGGCACATCTAACCATGCGCAGACACAGAAACCGTTTTTTTACCTGGTGCCACCTCCCATTGCTATTACCAGCTCGTTTCTGTCACAGTGCACGATTATTCCTTTAACTCCGGGTTTTGGCCTGCTCGAAATGTAGCCTCAGCATCATGATGATATTTTGTTATGTCCACAAGGTAGCAGATTGTTCCCATTCAGCTTATAATCTACAAAGACCACAGTCAGGCCTGCTCCATTCAAATCCATTACTTCGCTAAAATGAGCTAGGTACCTCTGCAAAAATACTGAGCGTGTGCCATTCACTGCAGGCTACTCTTTTTAAAGTATAAAAAATGGGTTAGCTGTCTTTCAATATCATGCAATTAAGAGTGGTTAAATGAGATTTTAAAATAATTTAGGCACCTGGTAGAAAGGCAGTTTTTAATACATGCAAAATTGTCTTTTAGGAGGCTTTGGAAGCACATCAGGTAAGGAATAAAAATGGAAAAAGATAAACTGGTTACAATATTTGGAGCTTAGATGCAGTGAAATCCATGTCAGGACAGCAGGCGCCAGACAACGCAAGGGTCCCTCCGAGATTTAGAGACCGATGGACACCTTTTTAACCAAGAAAGGTGGTTAACCAATAAATATTGCAAAATGTCTGCGTTTTCCAGAAACACCATCTATTTCTACCATTCCAATGTTTTCCCTCATCAATGTTAATGTTAGCTAAACTCTCCCTACAAAGTATTACATTTTAAAAATAAATAGGCGTGTTTAGCCCACATAAAACTATGCACAGCACCAATCAGTATCCATAATATGCATTAACAGCATGTTTATAGTGTGTCATGCCAAATCTCAACACCCATCCCATCAGGCATATCGTTCTACCTCCACTGGAGCAACTCCAAAACCTCAAATTTTAATAAAGGGCTGTTGAAGTAGGGAAAAGCCTGGTCTGGAAGGAGTTCAGATACAAGAATTCCATGTACGGAGCAGATTTATGACCCGTATTAACAATGATAATCCTGTGTCACAGTTCCCCTCAAAGCCAAAGTTGTGGATCAGCCATTTCAAATCCATTATCAGCCCCAAATGGTTGTCCGGTGATGTCTAATCTCAATCAATAGGCAGTAATGAGCCACAGCCATTAATCCCATCTGCATGTTTGCACAAAGCATCATTTTTAAGCTGTGTATTTATATGCACAGAGAGTTCAGAGAGCGCACAGAGACTTCACAGCATGTGAAAAGTTCTGCACTGGGATTTGAACGTTTCCCAGGCACCTGGAAGAATATTTAGCTCACGCTGTGTAATGATCTCTTGATAGCGAAAGCCCAGGAAAATGCATAGGGCAGTGCACTAGGCAAGTGCTTATATTTTGGGCAACTGATGATCTTACTGAGCCATGCCCTGGGGATAGGAACATAACCAAAGGCAGAGGATTACTTAGTGGAGGCAGTGATCAATAACAAATTAAGGACTGAAGGAGAGTCGAAATGCTGAATGTTAACAGAACCCTGGGTAGCTACAAGAGAAAGCAGAACACCAAAATTAATATAATCTTCCATCCTGTAACACAAAGGTTTGATATGAAAAGTGAATTTCCACTTACGAGGCCATGCAGTCTAACACCTGATCACTCGAGGCAGAAAAACAAACACAAACAAACAAACAAAAAAACACCAAAAGCTCAAACCCAGCAACACTTAGCGAGCTGATCTCAAGCACACATATACTGTGGCCTTCTTCCTTTCTGTTCCCCATTAATTTTGTACATAAACAAAGAATACAATTACAACAAGCTGAGAACAGGGTTTCCCATCCATGTTCTTCAAAGGTCAAGGAAGTCCTGATGCTTATTTCACAGTTGGTCAACACCTCCTGCTACCTGTGCCACTGTAATTGAAATTACCCAAATTACTGCAGTGACGCAGGTTGAGAGGAGATGCATACATACAACAAATAAATGACAGCCATACAACTCATGTCTGGCATTTGTACTCGAGACAGATTTCTTTACTTCAGCCATTAAAGCTTGTTGCATGCTAATGAAGATTCTGAATTAATTCGCAGTTGAAAACAGTAATGTACGTTTCAAGCCTTGCAATGAGATTCATGCCAGGAAATTCAAAATCTCCACAGATCAATCTCAGAACATAATGCCCAAGGGTTAAGGCATAAGTTCTGAAGGGTTTACTAAGAAAACATATTAAATACTAAAGAAATATATTAGGAAATGGTGCAGGTATACAGTGAAATGAAACCAGATCCACGACTAATAGAACATATTGAAATCCTTGCATGGGTTAATCTTCTAAATTTGCGGTAAAATAGCTAATATAAAATTATTACATGTGCTGCTGGTAAAGCAGCACCAACCAGAAAGCACTTATAATTCTAAACTGCACTGAAGTGGTCAGATTATTTCTGGCAAGAGGAAATAAATGAAGGAAACTGACACTACTGCAAGGGAAGATCCTGACTTCAGGCACGCCGATCCCATAATCAAGCTTTTCCTCCGTAACACACAAAACGTTATTTTTCTCCCCAGAGAGATCACTGTGACTAGGAGATTTCATGTTACACTCGTGTTAGGAGGACAGCAATCCTGGGGAAGAAGTGGAACCGAAGCTTCCCGTAGCAGAGCTCTCCAGGTGGGTGCAGGGAGGAGCTGAGCAGCGGGGCTGGGCTGGCACCAGGGCTCTGGAATCAAACAAGGGAAGGCTCTGGATCCTGCCCATCCCCACAGCCGACCGCAGCATGGGTCCTTGCCCTAATCATCACCTCTCAACGTCCTTGACAAAAACACCAACGTAGGTGAAACCCAAGCTTCCTATCTTAAAAGGGATGTTTCAGTACAATTCATGGTGTTTTTTTAAATGCATTCCAAGTATTTTGGGTTTATTTCCAACCCGAGTATCTTACAGGCTGCCTCACAACTGAGACACCATTCTCCAGTCAACCCTACCAGTAATGTTTGTTATTTTAACAGCTACATGTTAGAAATGCACATTTTAACAACATAATGAACATGTATATCTCCTTACCTACTCCACTAGAAACCCTCACAGCAGACTTTAGGGACAAAACAATTGCCTTTATTGCACAGAAGAAAACAATAATGAACCAGGAATGTTAAAGGCAGCGAGATTATAATTGCACACAAAGAAACATAACAGAAAAGATTCTATTAAGAGAGATGTTTTGATGTCTATAGCTACTCTGAATGAGCTAGAGTAAGGCGTTCAGCCGAAACAGGTTTGGGCCAACAGTACTGCCACCAACCCGAGCAGGAAGCAGCGAGCTTTCTGTAACATTAACTCCCCACTCTCAAGTAGGAATAAATACCGATGAAGCTAAAAGAAACCCTACCCTGCCCCAAAACCTGAAGCCTTTGCAGTGAAAAGCAGCTTTTGCTCACTACCAAAGCAAATGACTTGAACATCTGCAAACTGCGTTACTTCTGGTGACTTTGGGGCAGCAGCTCTATTAGGAACAGCAGAAACTGGGAATCAGGGTGACACACACAAAAACAAACCCTGGAATTCCACGAGGAGACAGCAAATTTCTACAAAACATTCATCCAGCACATTCACAGCTTCACCAAAGCTGAACTAATAGGTTTAGAAGTATACCATTTGAGTGGCGCTCTATCAAAGAGATTTCAACTGCATCTTTCTCCTCCTTCTTTCTATCAAAGAATTTATCATAGTTTTTTTTCCTTCAAAAAAATTCCGTAGTTTCTACACCAGATCTACTTACCTACACAGCTGATCCAAAAGTTCTCCTAATTTCTAGAAGTCTAAACATTCAAACATTCATATCAAAATATTACTGATTTCAATAACTAAAGCCTTTTTTTTTTTTTTTTGTGAAGAGAGTGATTAAACTTGACACCTCTTTTGGGACACCACCAAAGATGATCACAATGCCTTTTCAACCAATAGCACTGGTTTGATGAGCCCAATACCATGCCTGTTTGCAGGTCTAAAATTCACTTAATAATGGAACGGAGCATGCAAGACACAGTCATTTAATAATAATGAGATCATTTCTATGGAAGCAAGGCTTTTGGTACATTTGAAAACTTTACCTTATAGACAAGCATAAAATCTAAATGACATTATAAAGATATGACAGCTAAATAATAACTTAAATAATGCCATAAGGATCAGCTATCTTTTTATACCCATTAGAAGCTTAAATGTATCCGAGGTCATGCACTACAGGTATGAAGATTTATGTCCTTATGAAGGAGGCTTTAAAGAGGTGCTTCACGTTTGTGATGGAGGGAGAACAAACTCACGAGTGAAAAAAATTGCATTCGTTCATATGGGAAAAAAAAATAAAGATAGCAATTGCACAGGGTAGAGATCAGAGAAAAGAAACCATAAAAGCCCTGTAAGAAGTCCCTTAGAAATTCTGAGTTGGAATTAAACTTTGATTTGCCCCATATCAAACCCACTACTACCACCCTAAAACAGTTTTCAAAGCAAAACTAGTGACAGCACAGCGCTCCTTCGGCACCCCCTCTCACTCTATCATGGAAAACTCTCTGAAAAATTGTGGCCAAGGAGGGAGACGGTGCCACTGATGTTTCTGCGGGCATTTCTCAAGGTGTTTGTAAGGCTGGGTGACACCCTTCGGAAGCAGATGGCCTCAAATTCTTTTCTTCATCCTCTTACAGAGGCTTCAGGTGTCTTTTCTAGTGGTG
This sequence comes from Anser anser, assembly GCF_964211835.1. Taxonomy (NCBI): domain Eukaryota; kingdom Metazoa; phylum Chordata; class Aves; order Anseriformes; family Anatidae; genus Anser; species Anser anser. The sequence goes on from NC_139726.1 coordinate 32,302,812, forward strand.
CCCCCTGCTTTCACTCAGACAGCCCTAACTCTGGGGAGCTCAGGAAAAACACATCATCTGGTAGCTTGCTTGGAAGCAGGTGTATGCTCATATAAACATCCTGTGAGACAGGATTTACACTTCAGAACCACATTCCTTTCTCCCTCCCCTATAAAACAGGGAAACGAAGTTATGTCTCACTACACACAAAAAAGAAAACTAACGTACAGGAGACAAAGCATACAAACAGATGAACAAACCAGCTATGCATTTACAACTACAACTCCTAAGCAATACAAAAGAAAAAAAAAAAGATGCAAAAAAATCAATGTAAACATCCTCTCATAATCTTCTAAAATGTAAAAGACTTGACTTCATTTCGGCTGCCATAAAGCCTTAAAGGCTACTGCAAACCCTTCACACCACCACCACCACACTCCACGCACATTTTAAGCGGCTCCCATCGTACCAGAACCCTTTTTAAAAATCTGAGCCACACGTGCAAACCAGCAGAAAATGCCTAAGGAGGCAATCAACAAAACGGTCGTGATAAAAAATCCTTGCTGTTAAGAATAAGATGTCAAAGTTTACCTTAAATATTGGGAAGGTTTCCTACTCTTTCTTAGTTTTACACAAAGATTTCCAGAGGTTTCTGACCACTGGCTTTTGCATTTTAGTATGTAAAACCACCTGTGAAAATAACTACAGAGTGTGAAAATAACTACTTCCATCAAAGGGCAGCATTTTATTACAATGTAATTTCTTCCTGTAATTATTTGAAATACGCATTTGAATTGCTCAATAGGAGGACTGCTTCTTCTGTCAGCTACTTTCCTCTCTTTCTCTCTTAAACTGTCATCAGCATTTCTCTCTCCTGCTGTTTGCTGAATTATTGTAATGGAGAAATTATTAGTGAATCATTAACTTTGAGTGGTCAATATTTCCACCAACCAAGAAATGGAAGCCAAAGGTAGTTTTCCAATAAAGCGTGGTCATATGGGTGAAAAGCGAAGCCTATTCAGTAACCACACTATGGAGCTGCAGACTGTTCGCTTTTTAAAATCAATGTAATGACGGACTCTTAAAGTTCCTGATAGAAAAGAAAGAAGCTGCATTTTGTCCTGTCCATTTTCAATCCAGAACAGTTTTAAAGGACAGTTCTGGTAAGGGAAGGATTTCTTTAAAAAGGAAAAAGTAGTGACAAGTCCAATCAAATTTCTACAACTAAAGCAGCTGTCCCTCAACATCAAAATGCATGCAACAGAACTTTTTTTTTTGTCTTCCTATTGGAATAGAAAAGTGTACTGCTTCAAAGCAGATGCAACAACCTTTGCAGAACACGACCCATCTAATGATCGATGTTTTGAACGTCAAACAACACAGATGGCCCACAGTCTGTCGGCACAACCACTGCAAAGACAGAAATCAGGCAGTAAGGTGTAAAAGGAGACACAGGATGATTTGACAACAAGGAAAACCTCCAGAAGTTTGGATATCTGCTTGCTACTCTGGGCTGCACAAGAAAACACTCCTCGGCATGGCAGGAATAACAGAAAAGAAGGCAAATTCTGCACAATAAAAAAGCATCTAAATGCATAGCAAAGTTACAATTATGCCATCCCGTGTTTTCCAAAGGCACACTGCACAACTGATCTCTCCAAAGGAAAATAAAATGATACGCACATTGCTTTTTCTTAAAATAGATATTCACCAACAGTTAACACGTCGCCTTGAAATGATATAAAACATGTTACAGATACACATCCCAGAAAGGCGCAGGGAATAACCAACAGTTACACGTGCCAGAACAGATTAGTATGGGTAGAAACATTTGGCTTATGGAAGTGGGTGGAAGGGGAAAAATTTTAATCACATCCATTACCTGGTTATTGATTTCTTTTTGCCAGGCTGATCCTGTAGAATACTTATAAAGCCTTTGACATTGGGATGTTTGGCCAAAGATATTCGATTAGTCTAAGCAGAAGCTGAGCTTCTCGTGTAATCTCTTATATTTCATTTATATGTGATTTATTCCTTTGTCCAGCAGAGGCTTTTTATTGATAAAAATAATGAGATTGAGAATCCCAAAGGAAATTGAACGCCCACCCACTCAAACATGTTTGTAAAGTAAAAGTAGTAGGCTTTGCTGCCCTGAGAGAGAACTGCGTTACCTGGAGAATGTTTCCTCGTCTAAAAAGTCTGAAGCTTGCCAAAAAGATTTCAAAATAAATAAAACTAGTTTTGACATTAAACTGTTATTACATTTGAAAACACCACACCCATGGTACGTACGCTGTGGAAGCAACTGAAATAGTTCTGCAGCAGGCTGTTCTTTGTGGAATAAATGAATGCAACTTCCCATATTAGTTTAGTTTGATAAAACATTGTAAGAAACGTCTCGTCTGCTAACTGTGTGTTACACGGAGCCAGCTAGATGACTGAAAATTAATCCTGCCACTCAAAAGAAGTTTCCAACCATTGTCAAATTTAATATGTAATCTAGTAACTGAAGGCTTTGTTGAACTCTGTGAATCAAAGATTCTCGAAGAAATTAAATCATTATGCCTTGACAATACTAATGCTCTTCAGAAATCTTAAGTAAAATGTGCCAGCCTATCTGGCATTTCCTTTAATAGCTATCAATAGCAATGAAAGGATAAATAAAAAACATCTGTTTCTATAGTGAACCCTAAATTAGGTTTTAAAGTGTCTATTTCAAGGCACAAATCAGAAAAATTCTATTTCACCGATAGCCAACAGAGACCTTTGTGATTAACCTGAGTCTTACAACTCTTTCTTATGTTAATGTTTCAAGCAGAGTTAGTGGATTTTAAGTCTCAGCCTTGTTCAGTGCAGAATGTGTTACTCAACATTTATGGCTGCAAAACTAGCAGAAAAAGTTTTCCGAAGATCACTGTTGCTGGAGCACTAATTAAGAGCAATCTCTGACATCCTGTCAATGAGAGGACCATAAGCCTGGTTGACTCTGGCCGGACAGAAAGGATGGGCGCTGATATTTTTCCTCCTCCTCTCTGAGGTTGAACAGGAGCTCGCCTGACCACTTCCGACCCTCGTTTGAACACAGAGCTTCTCTTACCAGGGACCCTCTGAAGCCTCTGGGGCTGTGAGGTCCCTTCTCTCCTCCAGGTATCCACGAGCCACAGGAGATGGATACTGTTACCTACATGGCTAGTTTTGCATTGTTTCAGCTCCTTACTGAAAGATGCCATTAATGGTACTCCATAATTTCAAAGGTGATCGATCAGGAAACCATCTCAGCCTCTCGGCAGGGTTTCTGGGTGCAGGAGCCCCTGTTGTGCAGGTGCATCCAGCAGCACCCCGACCTGCAGAGGCAGCCCTGGGCTGCGTGGCATGTGCTGCAGGCCTGCCTGGGCTAGCAGGCATGGCGCTGCCGTAGCCAGCAACTGCTGATCCAGCCTGGGCAGCGGCCTGAAGGGCTCCAAACGCAGCACTGAAGTCACTGACCCCAAATGTTGCCGTTAGCTCCCTGTTGGTAGATTTTTTGAAGCTCCAAACGGATTAGGTGAAGGTCTCTGTAGATTAGAAAGAGCTTCCAGCAGCAAGGTCAAATCACAAAACCCAGCCTTCAGTTACAGCGTACATATAGACAAAGGCTTCTGCATTTAAGGAACATGCATTAGCTTGTAACAGTACCTTGTAGATCCCTTTAGCAGCACCTGTTGCACCTAGAGGTCTCCCTGCTTTCACCAAATAACTACAGAACCAATAAAGTCAGTACTTTTAACAAAAGGGATTAATAGATAATACCCTTTTATTTTTACAGACATTAAAATAAATCTAAGACTAGCCTTCGGAATTATTAAAAGATGAGGAGGAACTGAGGAGCCCTCCTCCCCAGTTCACTCCGCAGGCAGCCGAGAGCTGTAGAGGTGGGGGGGGAAATAGAGACTGCCCCCTAATTGTAATTCACCTTGGTTATCAAAGCACTACAGCTCTCAAGCAACGTAAGTGTGACCACTGTGAAGTTCTGCCAAGCTGTTGAGCCTTATTTTTGCTCAACATCTCCCTCCTTTCTCCAAGCACAAGCCCAGTGGGGCTCAGTGAGCAATGAGCGGTGTCAGACTCTGCCTGTTACCTCTGAACAACTGGTCCAGGCTATCCCAAAATCCTGCCCACCCCTCCTTCCTGTGAAGAGCTTCCCTGCTGAATTCTGCCTTCCTCTGACAGAAATTCACTGTATTCCACAGACTTGAAGGTTTGCATGAAAAGGGCTACAAACATTTTAGATTAGTTGACCTGATAAATACTTATATTAAGGACACTAATACTGGCATGTGTGCTGAGCACAGGATTGTGCTGTTCACTGGAACTTTACAGGACATGAACAAATAGCTCTGCTATTCTTTAGCCATCCAGGAAGGTTACTAATGAAGATGGATAAATCCAGCACATGCCCTGAAATACCTCAGTGCAAGTAGACTCTGGTTCTTAAAGATGCAGTGTGAACGTCCTCAGCTTATTTTGGAAACTCTCAGAAGATGCAGATTTTGTCTATTATTCCATTCATTCAGGCCACCTCTTATCCACAGGCAGACTGCACAGCTCTTCTCCAGCTACCCAGATTTCTGACATGAAGCTTGCATGGACAGCAGTCACTCAGGCTCCCTCACTCCTTCATACATATAAAAGCTAAGCTGGAAAACATTCCTAAATTTTTCAGCAGTGACAGGCTCTTGCAACAGCTAGTTTATCTGCAGCCAGACTGGAGTAAAAAAGAGTGTTTGTTTTTGAAGTCTGACCAGTTGTCACCTGAGCTTCAAAAAGGATGCGCTGTTCTCCTCCCTCCATCCAGCTGCTGCACTCTGTAGATGATGGGACCTCTTTGAAGTCTGGCTTTTATTTAAAAAGCTCAAGGCAAAATTCTGCTCTCAGATCTGCAGAGAGCATCACAGCTGAGGTGTTCTGCTCTCCTCGCATGCACAGAGCTAGTTTGTTCCCCTTCATCTAGTGTCCTGGGAGCCGCTGCCATGCGAGGAGAACTCGTGGGAGACCGAAGAGCAGGGGGGCACACTGTAAAAAATGATCCAGCACACAGATTCCACAAGACTCGGGAGCTTCGGCACATCATGGACTCTCATCTACCCACTGTGCTCATATGTGAAGGAAAAAACGTTTCTTAAGGAAAAATTGGCATGGAATGATGTTTCCCAGTAAGTGCCTGGGAAGCACTTTGTCAGTGAGGGGCAAAATAAGACTCATCCAACCTCTCCAACCCAACAACCTTCCAGAAACTCAGTGGCTTCTGCCCCTAAGACTTTGTGGCATCATTGCACTAGAGGACGTTGTTGTACATCAGTACTGGGAAGGATTCAAATGCAAATCCTCATCGCTGCTGCCTATTAATCTGTGGGTAAGGGGCAGAGCCTAAAAGAAACCTTTCCTATCATATTGCACACAGCTAAGTTCCTACTACCGACCCACAATCTCTCACTGCTCTTGGAGAATCTAAGGATGTAGGAACCTAACAGCACCCAAAGCTTGAAGATGACAGACCTTCACATCTACCAGACTTCAGCTTGACCCTTATTTACAGTGGTGCCACAAACATAACCATGAGAAGACCCTTGCTTGAGTAAAAATGCAAATATGGACTTGCTTGAGTAAAAATGGACTTTTAAGTCCCTTGTATGTTCAGAAGCACCAGTTAAATTCACATCATAGGTCAAGATCTGTTTCTCCTCAAGTTATTAGCACACACCATCTCTGTAAGTGAATTATTCTGATGTTTTCCAAAGATGGTCTGAAAATGGACCTAATTGTGTGTGTGCCTGCACACAGAATATTTCTCAGACCAAACATGGAGATTGCTCTAAACCTGATTTTATAAACAGAGAAAATAAAAGAGGTGAAATGAGCTAACAGAGGGCATCAAGGAAAGAATGTAGAAGTGCAGGAGTTTAATCCAGATTTCTGGATCACAATTTAAGAGCCCAGCCACAAAAATATTTTTCTTTTCAACTTTTGAACATCCTTTTAAATCAGAAATAAAACTAGAGGCTATCTATATTTGATTGTGGAAAACATCTGTGAAAACTTTCCATTTCTATTTCATTATTTTCACTTCTGGAATACCTGATGTACGGGGGGGGGTGGGTAGAAGAAATTATGATTAAATGTATTCTGTCGCATTATATATATTTTTTCTCCAGTAACTGAAGACAATATTGTAAAAGCACTACTTTTGAATCACTCCAGAGCATCCAGCAGGAGTCAATTTATACTGCAAGTGAATAATGATGTACCTCAACTCATTTTAATTTCAATAATTGAATGAGAAATAGGAAAGCCTATTGAAAGGACTGTATTCTGGTCAAAGACTAATGAGAAAATAGTTTCGAGTCTCTGAGTCAGTGGGTGTCATGGTAACAATGCATTATCGAAATCTGATTAGTATGCCCAGCAGCTTTATAAATGATAACATGCTCTTCTAATTGTATTTTCCTTTCTTTCCCTGTGATACATTTTATATTCATAACAGGTAAGAGGCAAGGCAGCATTTTGTTTATCTGAAAGTTATGCTTAGGATGCCCAGCATGGTCACAAACTTGGTGCAACCTCTATTACCGAGGTGCAACTCAGGAAGAGAAAAAATTCCTTCTGTCTTAAACCAAGAAACTGAGAGTTCCCTTCTCTCCTCTTCCCATCTCTACTATATGCCATTTTCTAAGTTACATATTGGTCTTTTCTTTCAAATATATGGAATTGTTTCTGAGGACATGCATGTGAGAAAGAGAATATTGTGAAGCACTAGCGCCTTAAGAAAAAGCCTATGTTTCACAGGAAAAAAAGATGCAAGCAAAGAGTCAGTGCTGATGTTCTGTCCCAGAAAGCACTATTCTGGGTTCCTGAGGCTTTGAACAGAGGGATTTTATTGTGTGTAGAGCATCGCATGCTTGTTAACTCATTACAATATCAGAAATCAGGAAGAACTATGAAATTAAACAGTGTTCTTTTCCTTCTCGTGAAGGAAAGAGCTAACATAGATTTATAAAATAAATACAATAAAAACACAAGGTTAGAGGTTTAATAACGCTCTTTTTATAAGTGAACCACAGGTGAGTAGCCTAGCAGACCTTTATTATATTAGCAGTAAAGAGCTCTATTACAACTGCAGCCTCACAAATTTGAGGCAAAATCATTTCAATCTACAGAAGCTCAGTCTTAAAAAACAGAAATCTTTTCTTACAGTAAAATGGCATTCTATTTTTCATCAAAATGACCAAGAAATCTACTTTATATTTGGCCTATTTCTGTGACCCTTGTAACCTAAATATTTACTTCTCATTTTCAATGTTCACTTTCGTTTATTAATTCAGCCTCAAATCTGTATAAAGAGAAAAGAGGAAAGCTCATATTCTCTAGATAAACTTGAATACATCTAGTCACATGGCAATGCTTGATACAAGAAATCAGCTTTTCTTTGTTATTAATAACAGAGTTGTGTTTGTTATGGTGCATGAACACGGAGAATATGAATACAGCTAGACCTAAAAAGCTTATTACTCCTTTTTACGTGCACTGGCACGTGGACAAAGTTTAAGATATACAAAATACTAAAAGCAATCAATCTTAAGTCAACACACTGAAAGCCAGAGGAACATTTATCTACATGTTTGGAAATTCAGCAGAGAGCGCAGGGTTATACTGAGAATAGAAAGTCATCAGAGCAGGCCAGTGAACAAAGAAAGAGCAAACAAGCACTCCCCAGAAGGGATTAGCACTAGTTCAGGGGACTGTTTGCACTAACCTTGGATGGAAGCAGCAGCCCGAAAGCCAATCAGTGTGACCTTCACCTGTCATGATGATGTTCCCATCAGGTAAAGCCCACATTTTCCAGAGGCGGTCATCGCTGCCGGTGACTACAACATCTTTTTGGGGATGTATGGCCAGGCTACAAGACAAAAGAGTGGCTAATTATATCCAGCACCAGTTTCATTTCTGCAGCATCCACAGATGACTGATTCTGGATGGACCAAACAAGCAGCAATACTTTCTGTCCTCATAAGAATTTAAAATACATGCTATGCAGATGAGTGTCTGCTACTACTGAAGAAAACAGCAAAACGTGACTGACATCTGTGAAACCAGAAATATTTTCACATCCCCTTGAAGTTCCAGTTGCTTAAAACACTCAAATATATTTCTAAAAGCTTTCTTTGAATGTTTTTACAAAAAAAAAGAAATAGGATAACACACAAACAAGCACAGCCAGCCTGAACCCACTATTTCCCACGCTCAAAAGAACTTCAAAAAGTATTGGCTCGTCAGCCTGCTGCTGGTGGTTTAAGGGAAGAAGGACAAAAGGGTTCAGTTTTTTTTCCATTGTGCCCATAGGTCTGAAGTCTTCTACCACTGGGAAATTACTCAAATGATAATGACAGCCCAGTAGCTACAGTCTTTGCCATTACTTTAGCACCTATTCACTGAGACTAGGCTATGGTCAGAAAATCCATTTCAACTCTATACTCAAAACGTGTTACATGTTTTCATTTTGTATTATATAGCACACTGGGACATAATGGAAATCACACACTTATCACATCCCTATACTGAAAACTCACTTTATTTTTGATTTGGCAACTGCAGCACAGCCTGAAATGGATCTAGGGAAGAAAATAAATCTGTTGGAAAGATAACAAGTGCCTATTTCATATGGATTTGGTTATTTGATTTAAATTATTGAAATGCTTTACCATTTGTAGAACATCAAAAAGTGTCTAGGAGCTGACTTAAGTCACCAGATTATTTAAATAGACTTAATCTGGAGTTCAGAATCAAAATGCAGTGAAGGGGAGAGGAATCATAGCCCGTGTGTGCACCCATTTCAGTTGTGCATCAGAGCTGACAGTTTGCAGAGAAAAACCCTTATTAAAACAGAATCAGAGTAGAGAGAGAAGATGCCAAGCAGCCAAATGGGAAGAAAAGAAAGGTCATTAAAGGCACACAACTACTCTATTATAAAAATCTCATTTTTAACAGCAGCTTTCTCCTACACTCTTATTATTTCATAAAATTCCTAAACCAGAACTGCAGCTTCTACTATATGGGGAAAACATCTTTCCCTATGTCAAATTCATGCTAAAAACATATTTATGTCAACTGGATTTTAATCAGAAAACACATCTGTTCCTGCAGTTTAAGGCACAGTCCGGGAAGATTCCTGCAGATTCAACAGTTGGACTCATCTGTTCAACCAAGGAACCCAGGTTTTATGCATTCTCTAATTTCTGTGAGAAGAAAAACGTGTTTGCTGTCTTGGAGTAAATAAGAGAAACTTCCTTTGCATTTACTGGGAGAAAAGAGAAGGAAGGTATGTTGTTATTTAAATTATTCAGAGATGCAACTGTATTGTTTAGATTGGCCACAACACGTATGTAGGAGGGCAAGGAGAGAATAGGCATAGAAGGAGAGAATTAAAAGCTGAAAGAAGGCATGCCAGTGACCTGCAGATTGCTGGACAAGAACAACTCCACCAGAATCCCTCTGCTATCAGAAACCTCTGACAACATCAAAAACCCAATATAATACTGCTGCTTTCTGCAGCACACATAGGCAGGTTGCATTGTTATTTGGAGGAGTGCCAAAAAGGGGATCCAGCTTTACAGACAAATGAGTGGGATAAGTCTAAAGATGAACCCGTCACAGCTACGCACCCTCTTCCCTCAGCCTCTAGAGCATCAAGGCAGGCTGGGTTAAGCAGGACCTTCCTCACTGGTATGCACACAGCAGTGCACCAGCATCAGATCCATCTGCTTAAGTTTTTCTCTTAAGCTGTTTCAGATACTTCAGATCCCAAAAGCTCCATCTCTGAACCTCCAGTTCTTCCCTTCAGATATTTCTGCTGATATTTGAGTGCATGCTTGGTCTGAAGACTTTGTCAGTTCTCCCTCTTACAGTCTAAAATACTTGCTTTCACGTCTCCCAAAGACGTGCTACACAACTTGAATAAAATCACTTTCAGTCCACATAACCTCTCACTCTAGATTCAAAGAAAAGTAGATCTGCCAGCTTCCTCCAGAGTCTGACTTGCTTTCTGGATAGTCCTCACCTGCCGGCACAGCTGCAGCTGCCTCACCTCCTAGGAACATTTTTCCTGTCCTTAACCCTCCCAACATATTTCCAGACCAGCTTTCGAGATGTCCGAACTTCCTTGGTGACAAGAGCTTTCTAGAAAGCTTAGAGACAATCCATAAAGTATATTTCATATGGAAGAAACGTTTTTGCCATCATAACGAAGCCCACAAGAATACATTCAGAGAATTCTCTTTTAATTGCAGAGCTCTTGTAAAATGTTGCTGTACAACATTTTATTCCTCCATGCCATTTTTATAGGCACACGCTGAACACTAATTAACAGCAAGCTTGTGACATAACCACTGCTGAGCTGCTTCTGAGAAAGGGAAACCCATTCATCCAAAGAGACTTCTATACGCAACATTAATTAGGCACCCTTGTCTTCATTTCTGGCAATCCAGCATTGTATAGATTTTTGCTTCATCTCTGCTCACAGGGTCTAATTATTTCCAGCACAGAAGACTTTGGGTAGATTGGAATGAAAATCAATAACAGAACATGTGTGATAGAAGCATCAGTTTTCTCCTCCTCAGGGATGGAAGTGGGATCAGAGAAGACTCAGCCAAGAAAAAAACAACTCCCAAAGATTTGCTGCTGTTGAGTATATAAATACCCGTGTTTATACAACTCATTCTGGCATTATAAGCCATTCTCATCTCTTCAGCACTTGCCCTGGTAGATATATAGTGCTCCCAGTAATTTGCTTTCAAAACAATCATTGATTATTCTAATTTATTTTGACTGAACCATAAATAAAAATATGGTATCTTCAGATGCAAAATACTGTCAGTCTCAGCATGTACTACATTGGATCGCTACATACGTATAAAATTGACCTTCAGGATAAAAAGTGTTAAATACGAAGCTGTCTGTGTAACCTTAAATGTGCATTTGTTTTAATACAAACACTAACTACGTTGCACTGAGGCAGGGGAGATTTCAGCTAGATGTGAAGGAAAGCTTTCTGGCAGTAAGGGTTCTGCAGCACAGGAACAGAGCGCCATCATTAGCCCGTTCCTAAAGCTCTCAAAACACCCACCTCATATTACCCAGGCAGAACAGGCTGGCTGGTGTCTGGAGTTCCCTTCAATTCCTACAACAGCAGTGTTCCTACTGAGACCCAGTTTGTTCAATGCACAAAGCAGTGCTACTATGTGAAGAAAGGCTATCATCAACACAATGAAAGCGTCTACTCAAACCACAAACCACTCCTAAGAAATAACAGCAGTTAACCCCAATTGCACAGACGCAGGACACTAAGGTCTAAAAAAAAAAAAGAAAAAAAGAACTATTATTTCAAAATAATTTTAGGGGCTAGAAAATCTTTATATATATATATATATATATAAAAATATACTAAATATTCAGCCTTCTTAGTGCAGTAGCTTCCTAGTGGTCTCCAGCAACTGCAGGAGTAGCAGAAGTCCAGAACTTTAAACCTAATCCCAATGGTCTCAAAATCAGGCACTCTGAGAATGAAGAGTGTAAAATGAATGACTAACTTAATACTCTTCAGTGACTTACATAGCCTCACCCAATTGCTCTGTAGAAAAAATAAGGACAAAATCCATTTTTCTATGGTTTCATGTATAGGAGTTATACAGGAAAGTGTGTTCTCAATATAGACATCAATTAGCTGCCAAATTCTAATATGGCATTGCACAGAATATCACTTGCACTAAGGAATTTTTAGAACCTCATGACTTGATCAAATTTATTGCATTCCCAGATTCTGGCAAAAATGATTGCTGGTAATGCCAATAGCTGCTTTCATACCAGAAAGCTCTTCCGCAACATTTCTTTCTCCAAAATGTGAGAACAGTAGAGCTCCAAGATTATAAATAAATAAATAAATAAATAAAATTCCTGGTCTCAGAAACATTTTAGCTAATGCTTTCTTACACAGAAGTTCAGCCCTACTGAGGTAGCTAGCACAGAAAATTTCAGTCTGAGTAGTAACACTGGTGAAGTTATAAATGGCAGACAAGTCAGTCTTGTAATGGAAACTTAGGAAACTGTAGATATTTCTTCCTCCAACATTAAGCTTTCTAGGCATGTTGGAATAGAAAAGCAGAGCAGACTTTGAAATGAGGAATATCACAGGCACTGAATTGGAGAGGAGGGTTATTCATTAAGGTCTCAGAGCAAATGAGCATGTACCTAAATATTAGGAACTGTCTTACTGCAATCAGAGACACTGCTCATATGCATATACTCAATTATATTGCTGGATTATGTCCTAAAATCTAAAGAATTTGTAAAAGCTGAAATATGATTTTAGTCTCCATTTTGCTAGAACCTAGCTAACACTGAAACCTAAAAGTAAACCCATCTGTTATGAACACAGATGTGCAGACTGCACCATGTAACTGCATTGCATTTTTCTACCTCCTGCGTTAACAACAGCTTTTAAGGGAGAAAAAACAAAACACACATACACAGGGATGTGATTATGCCCCATGTGGCACTGCTACATGAGGAGGATCCTCAGATGAGGCTCCCTCACCTCTCCTGTCTCACTGAGGATCTCACTGTAACCACGGGCTATCTCTAAAAGTTATGACAAATAAAGAGGTAGAACACCACACAAGAGTTTAAAATCATTAGAAAGGCTAGTTATTACCTCACAAAAGAACGAAAGGCCACGGCTGGCAGTCATTTTCTGTCCCTTTATGAACGCTGTGAAGAGGGAGTAACAGGAAAAGGGACACAGTTGATCCCTTTCTCAAAGGCCTTTCAGCACACCTTTTGTCACTCTTTATCTACATAATGGTGGGGAGGAGCTAGTGGAAAACACCAAAAACAGCTCTCCCGGTCGAGATCTTGTCAAAATCTGGCCCCTGATGTCAGATTTGTCCAGGCTGTAAAAGGCGAGTGCTGGCCTGTAGAGAGCCTACACCAGAGGATTGTTCCTGACAGGAATGGCGGCCTGTGGAGAGCAGGGGGAGCGGGAGGAACCGCCAAGTCCTGACCACATCCTCTGCCTGCAGGACAGCACAAGGGGCCGCTGGGCAGGGGGATGAGGTTGGGCCCTCCCTGTCTTCATCACATTTAAGGTTTTTCAGCCTATTTTTTCCTCCTGCCCAGCTGAGCAATCGAGGAGCAGCTGGGCAGGCATCTGGCCCTTTGTCAGGGTTACACCACCAGACACTCCACAAAATCCAGATCAATCATTAGGCCAGTTACACTTGACCCTAATGTGTCTTCTCTGAACCACATCTCACTAATAGCATTATTTCTACCACCTTTTCATCTTGGCTTGAGTCACCTGGTCTCACCTGCCAGCGTACTTGAGCAATAATTATAACCCTGACATTTAATTCAGGAGTTTATTATGCAAAGGTGGCATAACTGAAAAGCTCTGCATTTCTGCCTGAGGTCTTAAAATATGCCTCTTCACGATCGAATTGGAAGAGGGGAGGATGCAAAAGAGAAAAATAACAACAACAACAAAGGATAAAGCACAAACCATACAGAGAAGAACATAAGTAGGGGAATATACCCATAGCACATGTTTCATTTATGTAAATACTAGCCTGGAAGTCAGTGGCACATCCCACACAGCCACGCTTAAAAATCTCATTCCCGTCTAGTAAAGATCCTGGCTGCTTCCCAAGTTCCTATGACTCAGGATTTGGGAAGAAGAAAACTTGGTGGGATCTGACCACATCTAACACTAACCTTCTATACTGCCCAGCAACTCTTCATACACCTGAGACAGTACTTAGAAAACAGCCATCCAGCAACTTTGATCTGTATCTCTGAAAAGGCTAAAAGACTGAATTTAAAATACTATCTAATTTACTTATTCTATTCACCATGCACATAAAATCTTCAATCTTAGCTGCAAAAATATTTGTTCCTGTGAAGCATAAATTCACGCACTTTCTAACTTGGACAAACCAGCTCTGCTTTGAACAAAAAACAACTTCAAAAAGTGAACACTCCACACAGCATGCAATGCCTCCATAAATAATTGTACTGAACACATCACTATCACTCTTAGATTCAGACGCAGCTACAGTGATCAATCGATGGAGACTATTTTGTGATGTCCTGAGTTTGATCACTTTATCCACTGTGTGTGCAATTATCAAAACCCACTAATTTGTATTAGCTCTCTGAGTATTTGTAACCTATGTAGGTTTTGTTGCGTTAGATCTGACTATGGACATGCTGGGCCACTCTAAAATCATTTTCTTCTTAACAAGAAAGCTTAGCCTTACATCACATCTTAGGAAAATTCAAAACTATCGTGTTGATTTGCATGTGTTTTATTTAGGTCTCAGTCCTTTGAAGATATATGCACATTCTTGAATTATGCACTGCCAGGAGTCCTGATGATTTCACAGCATATTAACTTAAAAACATAAATAATCCTTTTCAAGATAGAGTCCTTAATCAGGTCAGAGAAAGAGGATTTTCCTAGAACCTATATGATAACATGTAAATTGTTTATATTGTTACATACTCATTTACTGCAAACCTCAGCAACCCAATGTTAAGCCTTTTATCTAGAATGCTCGTAAATAACAACTGGCATGAATCTAAATCACTTCTTAGAAAATCTTTACTTACTCATTTCTTCCTTTTGCTTACAAGGTTGCAGATAATTACTGCTGGCCAAAAAATCACTTAGTCTACAATGTCAGCTGTTACACACTACAGAAACAGTGTATTTCTAACCTGCCTTAAACCAAAGCAGCAGGCAACTGAGAGATCCCCACCTTACTCCACAGAGAAAGCTGCTGTTTATTTTCAGAGTGCAGAATCTCTTTGTTGTTGTTGTGTTCTGTTGTTGTTTTATTATTATTTCTATTGTCTTATTGTTCAGATGATGACAAAGCTGGAAATGGCACACTGGCCATAGATCAAATAGTTTGGGGGTAGTCTGTAAGACTGGGTGCTTTAAAAAAAAAAAAAAAAAAACAGCCAACTAATCCATGAGTCATTCCATGAGTTCACAAGCTCTCATTTCTTATTCACCTGAATCAATTTTCCAAGCTGAGTCAACTTACCAGGTACCTGGCATACTTTAAGGAAAAGTAATTAAGCCAAAAGAAAAAGAGAGAATGAGAGCAGCAACAAAAAAGTAGATGCAATAAAAATGTTAAAATATTGACGTCCTTGCCTAATGCCTTCACTCTGGAGTATAAGCTGTAGTTCCTCGCCAGGAATGATTTATACTGTGATTCATACTGTCCAGCATGTAACTGCTCTTTTATGACCCCTTCCTTTATGAAATACACTGAATTACCTTATTTTAGGGAAAGGCAGTCCCATATAAGTATAAAATTACAGTATTCAAAATAGCATTGAAACCAGATTAACCTAGACCTGCACAGTCTTGAAGCCAATTCTGAAAGAGATGGCAGCTCACAGGACGAATCTCTAGTGCAGCTGGGAAGAGGCTATAGATAACCAGGGTTAGACCATGTGCCAACCCTGGCCAAGAAAGAGCTTATATATTTTTACACCGCACCTGCGACAACGAACCACATCACACACCTAGAAAGCAAAGGGAAAGTCCTCCCTTCGCAACATAGGCAAACTTGTGTAAAACTTTCCCTAACTCAATGCATAATTCTTGCCTATTTTTTGACCTGTGCATTAGGCACTTGGTGGGGTACAGAGATAATAGCTTGTCTTCCTTTGTAATGAAAGACAAACTGCTTTTCTAAAAGGCAATTTTAGCTTGACCAACTTGAAAAGATGCAGATTGCTTTTGCAAAAGCTTCTATCTGTGGCATCGTTTGAATTAGTTTTCATCATTATTGTTAGCAATTCCCAGTCTTCTGTTGCATGGCAGCTTTTTCACAGATGATTAGGAGCAGTGTTGTGGTATATAAGAGTTTGGAATGAATACTACTTGAAACTTGCCAGTTGGTAAATTTTGTTAAATTATCAAGGTTGCTAAAAGAAAATATTTAAAAATATAATTTGCAATTAGAGCATCAAACTGTCAACTCACATTTCTAAATTAATAAGAAACTAATGCATTAACTTTTCAAGGTCACTTTCCTCCTGTGTTTCCTTCTCACATTTCAAGGCTGGGAAGGGTACGCTCTGTGCTCTATTTCAGTACCGTAATGCTGAAGAATGCTTCCATCAACAGGATTAATGGAAACTCTTCTGGAAAGAGTTGCATAAATAAATAGTGTCTTCATAGTTAGGACTGTAGTGGCATCCAGCACTAAGAAGCAGATTTGATAAATAAAAATCACACACTTGCTCTGACAATATGTAAATATGTATGAGAAAGAAACGGATTTGAGGCTTGGAAAGGATCACAGTAATTCTCTAGTCTCAGGATCCCCAAAAGCTGGAGGCTGCAGACCCTTGGTGGACTGCAGAGCTCTGCCACCTAGCTTGTCTGCCCCAACTGCTGCACCATTTTTCCTACTGAAGGAGGCCATTCAACTTTTCCATGACATTTCAAGAGAAAAGTTTTTAAAACTACTTTTTACTCTGATCTCCTGAGCAGAATTAAAGAAACATAAGCTGAAAGGCAACATCTAGTTGACCTTGTACCACGGACAGATTGCATAGACTCACCCAAGGTACATTTGTATAAATTCTTGAAAGAGAGGTTCTACATCATGTCTAGGTGTTTTAGGGAGGAGATATTTTAAAAAGTGTTTCCTCAAATGCAGTGCTCATCTCTCTGAATGCAAATTACATGGATTCCCCTTTATTCTTCTCTCATGAATATGGAGAACAATTTCTATTTTCTTTAAATCTTCATATATCAGATGGTTGTTACTAACATCTTAAATTAAGCAAACTCAATTCTCTAACTCATCCAATTTTCTAAACTTTCTTGAAAGCCATGACCAAACATGGACACAATATGTCAACTGAGACTTCACTAAACCTAATGTGGCATAATCACCCAACAATGAAGACAGCTCATCCCTTTTCACACATTCCATAATTACATCTCCCAGTTTGCAAAAGAAATATGTTGTAGGCTTTGTCACCCGTTTTCTCTTGACAGATATTCCCTGTTTTTTGTGTATGTGAATTCTTTTTCCTAAACTTATCATATGGCACTTCATTTTATTGAGTTTCATCTTGCTGATTTCAGACCATCTCTCCAATTTGCCAAGTTCATTCTGAATTCTGATCTGATGCAGAAAGGTATTTGCAACCCCTCACAGCTTGGTGTCATCTGCATATTTTATAAGCTATTCTGTATTCCATCACCCTCATTGCTAATGAAAATGCTGAACAGAACTGATTTCCTAAGCAAATTCTCGAAATGAAACAGACTGTGGAGTTCAATGAAGAAGTTCTTGTACCCATTCCATTCCATTGGTTTGTACTAAAACTTATCCATTGGAAAGGCACAGAATACATGTTTTAAAACTTAAGTGCAAAAAAAAAAAGTCATAATTTGTCTTCCTGAATTGTGGCAAGAGTAAATTATTTTTTCTTGTGTAACTTGAGAATCTAGTCAGCTTCACTCTTCAGCTGCATGTAACACTGTTTGCTCTATCAAAGAGAGAATACCCACAGCAAAGACTTAAAGAACTCTAGACTTACTGACTGATTGACAATACTGTATCGTTCCATAAAACTTCTATGGATTAACCTTTACAGAAGGTATTAAGTGAGGTTAAGAATTCCTGAAATGTTTTGCAAGACTTGAACAAAGAAATTCTGTTTTAGGAGAATCAATAGATACTTTTGTTTGCGACTGGCGGGTTTGCTATGAAATTATGTACCATCACTTACAGAAAAATTTACCCTACTGAGCAAAGCTTTTAGCACCATGTAATTTCTAGAATATTTGGTATGCAGTATTTGCCAAATGCCCCTCCTCCTTTTACATCCCCCATTTAAATTCCATCCCCATTTTAAATTCACTGTCCATGCACAATACAGGGGAGAAGGCAGAAAGAAAAGCTCTTCATTACTGGAAAGCAACAGAAAAAGACACAGATCCACATTTGTTTAGGAGAACTAGAAAGACTCAGGATTCCCTTCGAGTTCCCACATGCACAGGGAAATAGAATTTGGGACAGAAGAAATAAGAGACTTGTTCATTTTGGGACACGCACACACAAAAGAAAACCAACCAACTAAAAAAATTAAAGATTTCAAGTGCTGTGAGTAAATGATTTTTTTTTTAAAGAGAAAAATACGTTCATCTATTTCACATTTACCCAGCCCTATAACATCCAAAAATGAGTCAAATGATCCGATGTCTTTACTATCTACCGTTCTTCAGTGCAATATATATCTGAAGAAATGGAATGGAATACGTATGTTCCATGTAAGTGGGCAGGATTCAAATCATATTCTGGTGACCAGAATGTAACACACAGAAGGCAACCACAATCAAGACTATTGTAACGCCTGGCCTGTTGATACGCTCTAACTCAGGAATAAACCCAAAACATTGCCTTACCAGGATTCTTGCTCCTACTTTTCTTCTATTTATTTGTAGTGGTGGTAGTGGAGGGATGTCCCAAACTGGGTGAAGGAAAAATGTAGTGCAGTGATTAAAAAAATGTAGAAAATGCGACTGTTCTAAGTAGCACCTAACCTGTATCTCTCCCACTGTTGGCTATTCCTCTCCTTCCTAACCCATGATGGTATGCACAGGCCCCTGGAGTAGACTTTCCCTGTGAAGACTGAAGAAAAAAAGCTTTGAGTCTTCATCCTATCACCTGTCACTGGGCTGCCTTTTGCTTTCAACAGTGCACTCCAATTCTTTCTGAACTGTTTTTTGTTTTTTTTTTTTTTGTACTAGTAAAGTCATTACTCTTGAGACCTCTAGCTTTTTTAGCTAGGGTTGGCTTTCTTGATTTTGTCAGAGTCCTTGGAAAATGCTTTTACACTTCTTCATTACCTGTCAATGTTCCTACTTCTCATATCCTCTCTGTCTGCAATTCAGTTAATTAAGAAGGTCCAGGCATAGCCAAAGAGCCCTTCTGCTGCCGTACCATTCACAAAAGAATAGCTTGCTCTGAGTAATCCCCCAAAATCTGCCAGCAGTGGCAGTGTCCCAAGAGATTCTGCCCAACAGTTACCTAACCAAGCCCAAGAATGCTTTCACAAAGTCCAGGGTCCTAACAGTTGCTCTCCTTTCCAGCCTTCTTCTGGATCCTGACTTCACTTCACTCACAGTCACTGTGGCCCAGGCTATTGTTTGCAGTCCCATTCACCAACCGAGTTGGCAAGCAGCTGACCAATTAAAGTGTAACCCCTGGTTGGTCTTCCTAGCATTTGATTTAGGAAATTATCATCAATGCAGTCTAGAAACTTCCTGATTGCTGACACAATGTCATGCTGCCCTCCCCAGCATGACAAGATGCATGGCTGCTTTCCCACCTTTGTCCCAGCCAAATTCCATTTATAATATTATTCTAATCTTATAGTAACAAGTGCAACATTTTCATCTTGATGGAGACCTGAAAATATTTCATGTGATGAATGTTGACCACGTATTAAATAATAAATCTTTGTGGCTGAGTCTCCTGATTGCTGCTTCCTTCTCTTCATCTCTCTAGAGGCAAAAACCTGCCTATCAGACCCTGTAAATTCTTACATTTAAAAGACGCATTAAAGAAGGTTGATGGAAGAGCTCAAAGTCATATAAATCTGTATATATATATATATATATGTGTAAAAATTATTGCTGGTAAGCATGAGTGTCTCTGATATATATATAGGAGCCATATAGGCAGGTCACAACGTATCACTTATTAATGAGGGAGTTACATGAAAGATGTCTTCATACTGTTAAAAACATGATTCTTTTCAAGACTGACATCTACAAAAACAAACCTCCGAGTATTCAGAGCTGTGAAAGACAGAACTCTTCAATTTAAAGCACATTCAGAATAAAATGCCTTTTCTCAAGTCATATCCAAATGAAAATGATGGGATACCAGATGACAATTTTTCACCTTTCTTAGCATTCTTACTATCTGCTACTATTCGCAGACCCCAGCTGTATGCTCAGAACTGGTTCTAAATCTTACGACAGTCTTAACAACCTAAATCTGCTGTGCCAGGAAGTCAGCCTACTAAGCTGCTAGAAGTAACCTCCTCTAACACAGTGTATCACACACTATCAACAACACTTCCTAATCCTCCAGGTAACCATTTAGCTAGCTCCTGTTGTCTGTGGTTAACATTCAAAAGCAAGACTCCTGCAAAGACAGTGTTTATGTAAACTGTGCTGGAAGGCTAAAAACATACAGATAACTAAAATGATTACTTATTTTCAAGAACTGCAATTTTATAGCAATACTTACCTTTAGGGTCGGCATTTATCCTGCTTCCGAATGGCTTTCGATTCACTTCAAACTGGGCTATAATGAAAGATAAAGATCAGTCTCAAAAGACCACCGCTGCTTTCTTCAGCACTCGTTAATGAAAAGGAAAGAATTTGTACTTCTGAAGTACACGATGCAGTCCTGCTTCCGGAGCAGGAAAAAGAGGAAGAAAGTTGCCTGTCATATTGCTGTGAGACTCCAAGTCATCAATGGAAAGAAACATAGAGTCCGTTTATGAGTCAATGTACAAAAAGACCCTTTTTTTTTCTTTTTAAAGTGTTTAGTATCGTATGTCTGAGTCTTAGAAGAGCTAAGAACACGTCAATTTCATTTTGCCATCACCATGTGGTGTTCCACTGCACATGCATCACGCACCAGTTTATGAGAGAGAAAAATAGATTCCTAATCTCTTGTTTCAGACAAAAGCTAGCCTGCAGAGAGCTAAGGACCTCCTAGAATCTGGCCAAACACTACAAAAAAAAAAAAAAAAGGAAATTTTTCTCAAGTTATTTACACACGTAAAGGGTAGTGTATCATTAAGATGCCACAGGACTATGAATGAGGAGATTTTTCTATTTATTCTTGACACAAGACAAGACCTATAGGAAAACGTTATTATTATGCCATCTATTCTGTAAAAGAACAGTGACGCCTGAGAGAAATAAAGGGCACCACATCTTGCCCATCATTTGGAAGAATCTCATGTATGTAGTTGCAAGACTTGCTGCTGATGAAGCAAAGGTATGAAGCCCAACCACAAAGAATAGGTTCCTTTCGAGGGTAAAGCACATCTGCATTGCTGCATATTTTTACCAAGAAATTGGCTATTTAGTGAACAGGATCTGGCATGCTACAAGAGAAATACTGCCAACAGCTGCTTCAGAGAATCCTTCTGGGAGAAATATTAGGATAATCATTGATTGCCCGTTCAATTATTGATGAGCCTCTGTATTTTTCAGCAGTACCTATGAGTGACGTCTGTATATTTCCAGAACAAGGATGCAAGTTTTCTGAAGTACAGACCCCAGTTCCTCCAAACTCAAAATATCAGAAAATTTTGTAAACTAAAAATAATCCTTTTGTACTAACTAAAATCAAGAGACTTAAACAAAGCCATTTCTTGATCAGCTGATCAAGTATGATATGTATCTAGGTCTGTAACACAATCTAATCTTAACATCCCCATAATATCCTTTACATTTGATCAGTATATATACTGCAGATAGATGCCACCTCCTGCCTATTGCAACTTCAATATTATTTAACAACTGCTAGGGAACATAGGGTGCAAGAGAGCTCTGTAGTCTATTTGTCACAGGAAAAAAAAAAAAAACATTAGTATGGTAATAGTAGAAGTGCAAAATGCTATTTAAAGACTAATGCTGACAATTTTTTTTTCTTACTTCACATAGTAAGAAAACTAATGAGGCACATCTTGGATTAAGTTTAGTTTTATACATCGCAGCAACATATTGTAATAACACTTCTTATGTAAGTACTTTAACGTAGATTACTTAAAGATTGCAAAAATTCTGCTCTAATGTTAAAAATATAGAAACATAAGAATTTAAATCATGATTTATTCAGAAGTTATATGGACTATTAATCTTACCAGTAATTGCTCTGATTTGGCAGAATACTTCAAGTCATATCGACTTTGATTTTAACATCGGTTCATTTTCTTAAATGAAAAGGATTAAAAATCCTTCATGTTTTTGGGGTGTTTGTTGCTATTTTTCTTTTGTTTTGTTCTTTTTTTTAAATAATATCCACTTGACAAAAGCATCAAAAATAAAAGTGATAAATTTTACTGAAGCCACTATATATAAAGCTATGGTCATCTAACAGGAGCCTCATCAGTTCCCCTACCACATGGAGTACAAAAAGGAGCAATCTGAACATGAAAAGCTTGAAGTCTCTATCTTGAAACAGCCCCTGCGCAGACAGAAAATCTCCTACAATGGCTACAGAGAGCTGGAAGTAGAGTGCCAGTGAGTAAGTGAGCTACACCAATACTCAAGTTCAGCTCATCAAGTAAAGGTGACAGGCACACTGCTCCCTCCCATGTGGCCTGTCACTATTGTGCGATGCACAGCAGAGCAGTTTATGTATAGGGGAGGTTCATCATGTCAGCAGGAGAGATGCTGAACTGCTTTTTCCCCACTCCACACCAAAAACATCAAAAGGAGCATCCACAGCAAGTCCAGTGCCCAGCGTTGCAAAATTCCTCGTGTACCTTGAAAAAATAAGTGATTATAGTAGTGGTCTGTACCACAGAGCCATACCTCTACAGAAATGGGACGTCTGCCTTGCATCACGGCCTTTAATAAGCAGTGTCTATCCTGAAATGGGGTTGTTCCCAGATCAGTTCCAACAAATCAATTTTTTTCCTCCATCAATGGTCAGTGAGAAGCATGCTTTCAAAGAGAGGAGTGACAGGACCATGCTATCACGCGTGGCTTTGAACATTTTCCTGCTGAGCTCCTTACACACCAATACGTTACAGCGCTTTACACCTAACATGGGCAGACTTCTGCAGTGTTTGTGCTTAAATCCCCGCTGCCAGATCCCAAAACTAACGAAGTCAACAAAAATCCTGTGTTCTTTCAACAAGACTTCTACAGACAATTGCTTAAAAGAAAAAAATACCATTAAAGTTCAAGGGAATTTGGACTGACTCACTATTTCAGCATGTAGCACTGTGCAAACAGCTACTTAATGTGCCTGACCCTCCCTCTGTAAATGCCACTGCTGGGCTGTGTGTAACTAGCAGCAGTGCAAAAGGGAACAATACCCTGTGTCCTATTCTACGAGCTAACTGCACTTACAGTAATAAAATAGGGATTTATAGAAACATCTACTTTAAACTGTTTTTAAAGCTCCTGAAATATATCTGGTCTAGTTTATGTTACCCCTGCAACCTGTACAAATAAATGTATTCAAGCCGTTAAGGCTTTAATAGTAAGAAAACACGAAAGGTAGCCGTACCAAAATATTTCAGTCTGTTAAACCACACCTAAAATCTCCCTTAAAAATAATAAGTAAATCAGATGTTATGTGTGTACATGGGCACGTAATAGCACAGCTTTATAATTTTCTATTTAAAACCTACTCCCGCACATATAACAAGCCGAACAGAGGAATTTGGGCCTCTTGTACAAATTCAAAGGTTCAAACAGAGAGCGAATTTTGAAGAATAAGGCTTACTGAGAGGAAGTAAAAACTGAAGTGTCGTTGATATTTTAAAATATGGCTTTATCCTGTATTATGCTTTAAGTTCTGATGCTAACGAAGCCAAACACTTAAGTTGCATGCATAACTTTATGTGTACAATTAACTCCACAACGCAGAGTTAAAAAACAAACTGTGGCAATTTATTTGGGTGTCAGAAGGATTAATTACATCCTTAAACCTAACTACTGCCCTGTGTCCTTCTATCACTTGTGCAGAAGACCTATTGATAGCAACAGAACACTGCGCACTTACAAGCCCCTATTCCCAGCTCCCTCATACCCAGTGAGAAGATATTCCAGTTCTCGCCTGAGCTGTACAATGTGAAAAATACACTTTATGAACCTAGAAAATAACACGTCTTGCCTTTGTTATTGTATATACATTACCAGAGGTTGTTACTGCAGCTGGCCTTCATGTTTGTATACGCTTAGGTAGAATACTGAGAACAAGCAACCATGTAATTAGCACATCAAAAATGTGTTCTTTAATGTAAATGAAGTATTAATTCACTCCTCCATAAGCTCCCTCACCGTAACTAATGCAAATTATTAATTAACCAAGCATAACAAAAAGAAATGCTGAAAAAAAAAACACACTAGAAGAGCACAAATTTCAGGAGCAGTGGCTGTGCACGTGGGGCACCGCACACGTACAGGTTCGCCTGCTGCAGCTCTGTGCTGTGGTTCTTCGTTACCTGCCATGGTTGCTGTAGGCTGTGGTCCTCTTTATTCTGTTCTAAGGACTAAGTTAAGGCCTTCACTTGAAATGTATACTCACCATTGAAGCAAGCCTCTCTGAAATCAGAGAGAAAAAACACAAAAGGTTTTTACTGTTATCATCACGTGGGTACTCCCTGCTCTCCCAGATGACAGCCTTCCTGTTCTGCTTCTACAGGTATCAGTACGTATTCCTAAAAATGTGGACTTACTGCACATCACTTCTTTCTTCTGATGGTGCACATTTCTCCACACACACAATTATTTTATTTTACATGGCCTGAGAGTGAAATTGCCTTGCTGTTTTCAATACACCTTGCCACACAACTTCAGAATTAAAATGTTTTCATATCTACAATGCATGCACATACTTCATACATAGATTTTTCACCAAGACTCTTAGCCATCAACAGCAGACCATCCTTGCTTTTTCCCTTTTCAACCCCCAGTCTATGTAGTGACCTAGTTTAGAGGCCCCAAGAACCTCCAGAGAGTTATTATAATACTGAAAACTGGATACCCTGCTGAGACACATCCCTATAAATAGTGCAGCACAGATATCTTTTCCCTTAGGGACTTGCAATTTTAAACGTCATTTCCTTACTTTTGTTTGCAAGAAGAACCATTTTACTCTTTCTGCATCCGTTAGCAGCAAATCAAAAATTTAATTTTTGATGTTTTGAAAAGCCAGCTAGGTTTCTAGCTCTTACAAAATTTTATGCTTGCATGTGTCTTTGAAGACATGCTGGAAACTTCTTTCCTTTTCTATTATACCTGCATCCTTACTGCCGACTGCCCACTGAAGAGTAGCAGTACACTGGTCATTAAGTAAAGAAACTATATTATTTTTTATTCTTTAAATCAAAAGGTCTTTGAGGAAGAATATCATCTGTTGATCACTAGTGTGGATTAAAATAAACATTGAGTTAATGGGTTCTTTTTGAAAAACACTGTGTTTATCCCAAGAAATTGATCTTAATCATCCTGTCACCCACAAACTGAAGTCCATGGACACCGGTAACAGGTGAAAAGCTCTAGTACCATCCAGTCAGCTGTACAAGAGAATTTTTTAGAGAAAAAATGGAAAACTTCAGTTTACAAAGAAAAGCAATGGCATAAACAGCCCGCTGAAGAAAGAAAGGTGAAATAGTTTCTCTTGATTTCGCTAGCTAACCTTTCAATACGGTTTAGCCAAATATCCTTCCAAAAATTATTTACGGTAGGGAGATGACAAGTCAAACTCTTCCCCTCAGGAAATGTTCCTGTAAAATAGCCATCCACTGAGCATACGGGTACAGTTTCTGCACCTCTCCTGAAATCCCATCCTTCAGCCCCTACCTGCCCTGCAGAGCCTGAGGATGCCTGTAGGTGAGCAGCATGCGAGGCCGCCATAAACACGAGCAACCCTGCCAGAAGACAAGATCTGTTTTGCCATTTTGTTCAACTGTCCTTGACACTTAATTACACAACTGTTTCCTTGCCTGATGGATGGAAGTTGTCCTGAGGTTAGACGAATGACATTTCAACTTCCCTGAGCTTCCTCCTCCTCCTCGTATCTTTCCCCAAAAAAGAAACACCACAAATGAGCACATTGAGCACATCCAGGGGCAGTGGAGACGTCAGCCAGCGCTGGGCTTCCTCTCTGTGCCTACCTCCAACTTTTGCAGCTTCTACACTGCACGTGGTACCTACTGCAGAGAGAACAGGCTTATACAAGACATGCACTGAGCAGATGCACTGATTAAAGGCTGGTTGGCTGAAAAGCGCCCTTTTAAAGGAAGAAAAAAAAAAAACCTACACACCCTTTTAAATGAAAAATTAATACCAGTTTTGAGGCTGTGCATTCATCAGCAGCATCCTGTGCTGTACGAAATATCCCTGTCTATTCATAGCAAGGTATAGCCGAGGCTGATGGAGCTAGCTGAGGGGAAAGGGAGACCCCAGCAGCAGCGGAGCAGGAGAGGGTGGGAGCATGGAGACCCCAGGAGTGCACGTGGGTGGGCAAATGGGGAAAGAAATACTGTATGTGTAGAAAGACAGAGGAACTGGGGATGGAAAGGAAGAGGCAGAGGTAGTGATTTTAACCTATACCAAGGCTACAAGGCTGTGAGCTACTGTACTGCAGTGTACAAACACTATATATATACATTTATATAGAGAGAAGTATAAAACAAATATATTCTAGGAACAAAGAACCAGCTGAAACAGACTGGGAAGGCTAGTCTCGAAGCCCATCTATTTCTGCAGGTGTGAGGACTCCTCTAAGAGTATGAAGTGGCTCTGCTGGCTCTCCAAAGTCTGTGTCCAAACTCAAATCATTAAATGCAATATAATATGAAATGAAGGTCCCATCACTGGGAAAAGGGAGGACAAGTAAAGAGACCGTAGGAAACTCCTTCTCTGCAGCCCTTTCTGAGGGCCAAACTCCAGCAGAGCAATAACCCCACAGTCAGCAATCACCACCTCAGCAATCACCAGATGGCAGAATTTACTCACGAAACCAGAAACTACTCCCACACCTTTCGAAAGCAGCCAGGGAGCAGATGAGTGCACGTGTTGCTCACCTACCACACTCAGTAGCTTGGGAGATGAGAGAGGCTAGGAAAGAACTAATCAGAGATACAGCAGTGCTATTCAGATCCGAATGTATTCAGCTCTATGAATTCCCGTTGAAATACCTATAGTTCAGTAACTTTTCTATTGATGTGCATATTCTTTTCCTCCCTGAAGGACTCTAGATCATGCTTCCACGGAAAGAGCAAGACAGATATAGAACACAAAACAGCTTGCAAACTCATTTTGTTTCCTTCTCAGATGTGCAAATAAAGAAATAAAATACCTTAGTTTTTTTCCTCAGATTGGTATCAGGAGACAGTGAAAAATTTACTAACTCAGGTTTGCAAGTGAGGTCTCTGCTACTGTCTGCCTTCAAACCATCAAAAATTAAGTGATCAAATGACTGGGGGTGGTGGTGGTTGTACATGGAAGCATACAGCATAAAGAAATATATCTGAATAAACAAATGCTGCCACTTCTATCTGCCATCTGTACTTTATGGATCACATTTTTCCCATGTCCTAAAGGTTAAGCATGGAAGAAATACTGGATACACATTTAGACAATTTTTTGTACCAGACCCCAAAGGATGACAGCAGAAGTTGTAAAACATCCTTTTCCCCATGATTCTGATGCAAAAGGTGTAGCTACAACATGTACATAGTGATGGGGGGGAAGACAAAGTACAGTTCAAATACAGAATGAAATCTACGTGCAATCAATGCATAAAGGACACGCTGTGACAGATACTTCAGCAGAAAGTCTCTGTAAGATAAGAAATGTGAAAAGGGCATTTTTTCAAATAAACAAAACTGACAATTTTTATGAGGAAGAGCTGTGCCTAACAGAATAAGATTGGCAAACTGGAATCATGTTTTACAGCAATAAACAGGTGATAAATGACCACAGGAGCAAACAACCTCAGAATGAGAGATACAGTAGAGCTCTCCCTCCTGTACTCTGACACTACCTTTATAGCTAATTACTCTGATAAAATTCTATGTTATTTATATATACACATAAGAAGTGGTCTATTCTCCAGCAGCCTTGTATGAATTGAAGCAAACCACTCCCAAAGTGCAGCAGCACGGTACGGTTTAGTCCACCAACACCAGCAGATTAAACCATCCCAAAGACCAGACCTCCTTTCCTGTTATCTCCATACCTGTTTCACGTCTTCTAGGAAAATAAAAGATGAGTTTTACAATATAGTCTGTAGCTTAGGTTGTTGGTCACATCATTCTAAAGAAAGGACTATTCTTAAATCTGAATTGTTTACGTCAATAAGAAAGAGAAAGAAATGCAAAATCTTGAATTCTGCAAAGAATGTGTTTTACAGAAAGATGCATACATATTCTGGTTGCTTCCAGCCCTTTAGAGATCTGTTCAGCATGTTTTCTCCATCGCTTACTGCTATCTGATACATGATTGCTGACATACTTATGTCACGACGAAGTTCCTGCTGAGATCCTGACACCCAAACACACGCTGATTCAAGGAAACAGTAAGACTGCGTGTGACATTCAGGGAGAGTATCCCCTGCAGGCTGAAGATGGGGAAGATGATTGCCTAACTCTTGCAGGGTGCAGAAGGCTTTGTGACCACTCAGCACAGTAGCAGCAGAAATCTGCAGGGCAAGAAAACTGATATGTCACACTGAATCTGGTACACTGGTGAGGTATGAATAGAGAGCATCCTCCTATTTCACACAAATTAGAATCAGTGTCTTCTGACCAGCGCTCAGGGGTATCTAGTGTCAGGCTTCATGCAAGGACCTAAGGCAGGAGGGAACAGGCAGACAGTGTTATCAATTTCTTGTTAATTTGTACATTTCAAAAAAAAACAATTCAATTACAAGTTGAACATTGGACATTTAACATACAGAAATCGGTGATTTGTAGCTACTCCACAGTGCCCAGAGCTGTAGGCTGGTGTCCTAAACATTCAATAAATATATAACTCAACTGCTTCATTTCCAGAAAGCTTACTTCTGAGCTAAACATAGGAAATTTTCATTAATTTCTTCCCCTAGGTTAATAGGAAACAAATTAATATTTTCTGAAATGTAATGGGATTTCTCTGCAGTTTTTTCTTACGTATGTGCACATGCAAATATGCTTAGATATTATAAAAAATATTTAAGTAGTAAGAGACAATGGACTATATATCCCACTGTGGGCACAGTACTATGTTGTATAGATTGAAAACATCAAAATAAATCACATCTCTGAAGCTATCTGAAAGGTCTAACAGGCTTGCTGAAACAGTTTGTTCTGTCTTTATCAGAGAAGAATCATTAGAGCAACAAAAGCATCAGATAGTGTCTGGCAGTGTTACAGCACAAATGGGTGGGGGACGCAAGGTATAGCTGAGAAGAACAAACGTAACAGGTACAGAAATAAGATCAAGAAGACAAAAGAAATAAGATTTGGGGTGGATCATCTGTAGCAGAATATCACTGACAGTAAATCAAGAAGCCCAGGTGGTATTCACTATCCTACAAGCTTAACAGTGATTGCACATTACAGTTAGATGGGATACGGTGCTGTTCTTCCAAGTCCTGGGATAAAACCACCTAGCACCACATTTCCAAATGAGTTGTATGTTGTGATACCATTATGTATTTCTTACTTTTCCTATTTTGGTATCTCCACTCACAATGAGAAAAATATCTAATGATTGCTAAAATTAACAGCAAAACAGACATTTTCAGATGTACTTTGCATGTTTTCTTTGCTCTAAAATTTTAAACTTCCTGACATCCATTTCTTGAGCACAAATGACATAGCCTAGATCTATTTCAACTGATTCACCCAATTTGCCTTCCAAGGGCAAAACTGTAGATGAAATTTTCCCAGTCTTTGCATCTAACGCTGGTGAGGTTTACAAAAAGATGGTTCCCTGCAATGGATCAGCGGCAGAGGTTCCAGCTGCAGTTCACATGGCCAGCATAAGGAGCCTGCTCCTGACTGCTCAAGTCTTCATCGAACATGTGGATTTTTGTTTTAGACACCACCCATCTGAGGTGGCCCCTACTTTTCTCTGGTGCCCCAAGAGGCAGAATTCCCTGTAAGGATCCCTCAGGGGCAGCACAGTTCTGTAAATGTATTTCAGGGACGATCCAAACCCACCTTTTACAGCAATAGAATCACTTTTGCTCCAAATCTTCAAGTACTAGACAATTCCTAGAAAGACGCTGTTACAGGTTCCTATAGACAAAATCCCTGCTGTACAAGCAACCACACACTTGCCATTCCTAGCACACGCTCCACACAATAACTTGTTACAAGACTTGGCAGGCGGCTTTGTGCATGTCCCCATGGCCTGCAGCAGCAAAGGGCTTCCACATGCTGCAACGGCTCTTAAAGATGGAGAAGTCACTTATTAAACTCAGCACTGACCCAGCTTTTTATAGAAGGAGGTGACCAGTTGTTCTGTCTGAGCACACAGCCAGAAGGGTGAGATATGGTCTGGAAAGAAGGGTGGAAAATTACCTGGTCTCCTGAGCTCAAGGGGTGTGCTCAGTGGTAGAAGGCACTGAGTTAGAAGTGGCATTCTGTAGGAATCAGTAATGGGGCCACCGTTATTTACCATCTTTATTCATGACCAGGATGATGGACCTGAACGCACCCTCAGCGAGTTCGCAGCCGACACCAAACTGGGGTGAGCAGTCACCATGCTGGTGGGAACAGCCACTCTTCAGAGGGAGCTTGACAGACTGGAAATAGGTGCTAACAGAAATCTCATGAAATTTAACCAAAGCACATGCAAATTCTTACATTTGGGACAAAATCTCCATAAAATACTTCAGGCTAGGTGTTGACTGGCTACCAAGCAGCGTGCAGAAAAAGCATGGGTTGAAGTCACAGGAATGGTGAAGTGGTGGCAGACACAAGCTGAACACAGGGCAAAAGCTCCTCCTCGTAGTAAAGATGCCAACTGCGTACTGTGCTGCATAGGGTGCAGCCAGCAGATTGAGGAAGTGGTCATTTCCCTCTACCTGGCCCTTGCGAGAACATACCTGGAGTGCTGTGCCCAGTCCTGGGCTACCCCAATGGACACAGACAGCGTGGAATAGATCCGGTGGAGGGCTGCCAAGATGGAGCACACGGCATACTGGAGAGGCTGACAGGTCTGGGTCTGCTCAGGCTTAAAAGGAAAAGCTATATGGAGATCATACTGCTTTCTTCAGCCATCCAATGGAGGGTGCACAGAAGATGAAACCAGACAGTTCAGGCACACACAAAGACAAGATGAGATGCAATGCACACTATTTGCAAAAAGAGAAATGAAGACTACATTGTAGCGAAAAAGTTTCACCATGATGGTGATCAAAGACCAAGGAGGAGCTCCGGAACGTGGGGAAATCTGTCCACACAGATGCTCAAATTTGACCAGATTAAGTCCCTGAACAGACCCCACCTACACAGGCAACCTCTGAATGCTGGATTGGACCACACAACCTCCACAAACCTGTTTCAATTTAAACAAGTTTGTGATTCTAGGAAGACAAGTCATATCTGGAAATGATAAAGATGGTGGTGAAGAGCCAGCAGATGCATCCCTGGTCATCCATGTCTTCCTTGGAACTTAAAGAAAACAAGGACATGAATAGAGGATGGTAAATGTCCAGATACTCTCCTGACGCACAGGCAGGATCAGCCTGGGTACTCATCCAAGGATGAGGACTGTAGGATGCCCCATATAGGGTGCTTTAACTGCAGCGTTCTCAGACCCATGAAGTCCTATTATCAGTCAAAATGCTCACCTTTCTTCTAGCATTTTTCCACTTTCTTTGCATACTATCTAAAAATAGTAACTAGCTTACTAATATTTAGGAAAGAATCGAGTAAGATGAACGCTTTATTTTGAAAAACAGTACTAAGAATAAAGTAGAACATCTTTGTAAGTTTTTTGCTGATTAAAAGGAGGATTCTGAGAGTCCAATTCCCATTTCCTTGTGAACCAAAACCAACTTCACTGAATTTAGAAATATTCTGATATCAAATTTATACTCATAAGATAAAAGGAAAGCTCCATCAACGCAAGAATTGCTACCTTCCACACAGCTTTTAACAACTTTCTCAGGAAGTATACTATAACATTGATTCATGTGCTTTCTTGATAGCCAAAGTATAGCCTCCCTTAAAAGATAATTCAGAGCACTTCCTCATGCTGACTTACAGCAACATATAGGACAGGGCATGTAGATCACAGCATTTCATTTTCATCTGATATTCTGCCTGTGGTCATGTTAGTCAGTGCATTGTTAATGACTTGTGCATAGGAACTACACCTTTTTCTGAGCTCAAATGGAGTTTTTATCTCAGAAGCCAGCTTGTTACTCTAAAACATGGATGTTTTGCTCATGGTTGCTTGACAGATGGTTTGTCTTGAAGCACAAAGAACTGAACAAAACACGTCCCTCCTTCTGCTCCCACATCATACAGACCTGTACTGGTCCCCTCCAATCTTCTCACACTGCCAGGTGGCACACGCAAAACTACTCAAGGGTGTGGGGGGTGTTTGTGTGTCTATTAAAAAAAAAAACAGTACATAAACAGGTTCAGTCCTGTATACGTGCATATATATGTATCAAAAAAACCAGAAAATTCTTCCTTCAGTTTTGTTTTTCTAGGAATCTCAGTTTCAGTACTATGGTTTCCCCAACAAGCACCCACATTTCAATAGCAAATTTAAGGAAGGCAGAATACATTGTACAGTTCAAAGAGACTAGTCTGGAACAATATCTGGCCTGTTTCAGTTTCAAAGAAAAAAATGCAATTAAATTGGTTTTAACAGAAAATCATTTTTTACTGATGTAGAAAACAAAACCATTTTAATTTGTGTTTCCTTTCTGTATGGTCCATAAAGGGAATCCATAAAAGAGAAAAGTATTTTAAGACATAATGAATGAACACAGTTTACAAAAGCCAATGAAACTATTGAAAAAAACAGTCACCATTCCACATTTTTAAAAAAGTGTGTCAATTCAGTAAGAGGAAAC
The DNA here is from genome assembly GCF_964211835.1 of Anser anser. Lineage (NCBI taxonomy): Eukaryota > Metazoa > Chordata > Aves > Anseriformes > Anatidae > Anser > Anser anser. The sequence continues at coordinate 32,335,709 of NC_139726.1, forward strand.
CAGTGGCTTATGTATAGTTAAATTCCCTTGCCTTTATTCTATGGTATTTTCTGTCTTTTGGAATAGTGGTACAAGATAACATGCTATTTTTTTTTTCAGATCTAAGATAACAAGGTACTGGATTATGCAGCTTATGTAAGAAACTACGGTTTTGTACTGCTGAAAGAAAACCACATACTCTGAAGCTTCACAGCTACAAACGTTAATATTTCTTATACCAGCTTCTTGAAATAAAACTAAAGATTATAAATGCTAAACTGTTTTATTAATATTAAGAGTTCAGCTGAATTCTTCAGGCTTCCTGAGATATGTCAAAACTGCAAGTAAAAATGATTAAAAGGTCATTGCTCCCCATCATCATGGAGATAAACTTGCAAGATGCAATTAAAAAGTACAAATTCCCAGAAAAGAAGAATGGATGGAGTATGGAAATGTACCTGCCGTGTATAATGCAAAATGCTTGCTTGGCAAGCAAGGAACTAATAACGCTTCTCTTAAAACATGCATACTGGTGCTTTGGTTTAAAAAGACATTTCTTTGCCTTCAACCATCACACTTACAATACTGTAGCTGAGCCCTGGCTAAATCTCAATAAAATCTTTGGAAGAAATCTGAGTCTCATCAAATCAACGAAGAGAAATGCCAGGCGCAAAACTCTGGCTGAGCTGACAACCAAAGCAACACCTCCTACCGGCTGCACTGGCATCAGAATTTCACTCCAATGGCTTATGGTTGGGGATTGGAGAGGTCTGATTTTTTTTTTTAACTTTGAATTAAAACCTAATCCTTTAAGAACCTGATCCATAGAGGTGATGATTTTGTCCTTACAAATATTTATTAGCACAAATCTTCCTGCTCACATAGATAATCCCATCAGGTTCAAAACCAGAATCAAATATTATGCTGTACTAAGGTTTTTACAGAGGAACAAAGATTGTCACATGCGCGGATGGGTGCAATGAACACTGAGCAGAGCTCTGTCTCTGTGGAGAGGTAAAAGCAAGAATGGAAGGCCAAAGCGCTGAAGGAAAGAGATGAAAGGCTGAAGTCACTGAGGAATGGGTGACGTACCGCAAAGAGTGGGAGAAAGGGCAATTCTGCCATCAGTGTTTTCTTTAGACAAGTTGGCTGGGTATGAATGAAATGAAGGGAAGCCAGGAAGGTGATTTTAATTCACGGAAATTTCAGTACTGAAGACTCCTAAGCATTGTAAACATCAGCAAGCCTTCTGCAGTGGAGAAAAGAGTACAGTCAACATGAAAGAACAAGAAATATAAGATACCATGGATTGGAAATAATTTTGGAAGAATAATGCTTTTTTTTTTTTTTTAAAAAAAAAAGGCCAAATAAAAGTTTCTCTTTACCATAATGAAAAGAAGTGATCACTTTCCAATGGCTACAGGTTCTTTATCCACATCTGTGAAAACTCAAACAGTGCACTTAAAAACACACTTACTATAGGAAGAAATCTTGAAACAGTAAGAGCAAAGGCATATGCCGTAATTTTTAGCTCTAATTTTTCTATTTTCTAATATGGTTATTAAAACCCTTGAAATATTTGTTAGGTTCTGTCAATCCAAATAACAAGACAAAAAAAAATGCATATGAATCCTGTTTGAAGGTACTGCATTTCCATGAGGCACGCAGGCAGCAAAAAGACACCTGTGGAAGACTATAGATGTTTAAGTTAATTAGTTATATCTTATGAATAATAAGTCAGAGGAAATCTAAGTAAAAAGAATAAAAATAAATAAATAAAAAGGGACAAGCTCAGTAAGATTCAGAATATTTGATTATCAAGAGTAACGCAAGGTTGGTTGCAGCTCAATACACTTCAAGGAAAAGGGCAAAATGACTAAAAGGCAACTAAATGCTACACCAGAGACTATCTGTATTTAAATCCTAGTCTAATCTACAGTAAAGACAACACGGAAAGTAAGATTTTTTTTAGTCAATGTTTAAATGTTGCAGTTGATCAGGTTAAAATTGGAATCTTGATTTTCTCCCCTGTGACTCCTAAGCATCTTGTTAGATGCAATTATCAGCTAGTTAATAACAGTGGTTTAAGCAGATGACAGAACAGAGGGGGTTGGTGTTATGTTCTCAAATTAACAATATGCAAGCATTATTGTTACTCTACGTAAAAGCTGAAGACAGCCCCAGCTGTATTTCCAGACCCAAATTCCAAGAGAAGTGGAAGGGTGCAGGGAGAGGTGCTGGTGCTGCCCGGCTCTACACACTTTCTGCTCTTCTCAGTCAAGTGTCTTCAGTGAGCACTGGGTGCATGATGTGTGTGGCTCTCAACCATGTTGTCCTGAGACACATATTTATTTATTTATTAATCCTACAGGCTTCTTACCTTTTCCTTTAGAGTGTAAACTTATTGTTGAAATCTTGTTATTCCAAATTGGCTTCGCAAGTAAGCAATTTAACAGACAATTCTTCCTTGTATATCCACAGGGCACAGGAGATAATCTCAAAGCAAAACCTTTGAAGCAGGTTTATTAAGATTTTACATATTCTAACTACTAATAAGCTAATGAGAAAAAAAAGATTATTTAAATAAAGTCTTTCTAGAGTAGAAATTAGCAATGAAAAAGCCCAAAGAAATCAACATTACATTCATTATGATGCAGCAACAGCCATACACTGGGATGAATATTGCTTGGAGGCTCAGGCATTTATACGGTTGCCTGTCAATTCAAAGAGGACTTCCGAATGCAATCTCTTTCCAAAAATATAGGCAGAATTATAGTTTTGCTTTGAGCCAAATTGTCATAAAATAGTTCATCCTAACACATAACCATTTGGCAGCAGAATTATGGTATGTTACAAACCCCAGATGAACACAGTAGTATAATCTTCTCACTGGGAGACTGCTGAAACAATTTTAAATTTTACACCTGAACTGTCTGGATTTAATTAAATAGTGTGCACCGATATCTCAGCGTTGCTCCTAATAACAATATCAACGTGAAATAGTTATTGATACAGAAGACCAGGAAAAACCCTACTATTTACTCCTTCTAACTAATCACCATGCAGAGACATATACACACCATTTAATCAGCTTGCAACAGGTAACAATTTTCAATAACTCAGAGGCAGCAATCAGTTTCTGCTCATTCATACACACAACATCACAGGCCTGATTTTTTTCTCAACTTTTTCATTCTTCTCCTCTGAAGACCTGAAATAAATTTAGGCTTTTCATTAAATTATCAACTCCTTATAAAATAATTACCTTCTTAGTTACTTCGCCGGTGCTTTCAGCAATATTTACTTGCCAAAGTGCACAGTTTTAAAGGTGACTGTTGTTGAGAGGAGGCATTTCCGAAGCAGCCATCCTGAAATACCTTAAGCAGTTGTATTTTGTAAATCACAGCTTTGAAATCCTCTCCCCACTGTCACTACTTCAAAACTAATATTAATCATCAGCCTCAAAGAGAAACCATTACATTTATCTAAACAAGCTTTGGTATTTAGTGAATTATTAATAAGAAAACTAATAGCAGAGGGCAAACAGTAGCAGGAGCAAAGAGCTTCCTTGTTTTATTTTCCTTAAAACCCATCCACCTTTCATGCAAAAATGTAAGCATGAATGTCATACTATTAGCTTAATAATACCTTTGCTAATATTTGCACTAAGCCTCTAAATCTGCCACAGTAAATACGGCTTTTCCTAAATCTGTAACAATCTGAGTAAGTTTTGTGCTTACACAGTTTATAGATCTCTTGACAAACATGACCCCAGAGTTCTTACTGGGTCTCTAGTGCAGTGTGGAGCATTTCCTTTATTCAGAGTCTAGATGAATGCAGTCACTCTTTTGTGCCTACCTAAACAACAACAACAAAAATCCAGATCCAAGCCCGCCTTTCCTCCAAGTGGTTTTTATGTCTAAATGATTAAGGCAAAAGAAATCCTTTAAAATCAGCATCTTTTATGGATTTTTTTTTAAACACTGGCCTGATTAACTTTATCATAGCTGACACTATTCATCTGTCGATAATATAATATTAACAACACTGGAAGCCGTGTAATTAAAAAGAAAAGAAACACCTGCTGTAAAATCAGAATATTGCTGGCAATGCATTAAAATTTCAACGTACCCATCACACAAAGTCTATTAGGTCAATTCTTATAGAAGATGGACTTCGAGCTCCTTAGCCAATCGTGGTAATTGCAATTAAAAATTCACATCCATTCCTGAAGTTGTTCTAGTTGGTTTTTTTTTTGACCAAAGCAACACAAATGCATCCCTATCATGTAGGATTGCTCTTATCCTGAGTAACCATCAATCCTTTGAATATTAAAACGGAAATTTCCATACTTCTTTTGTCTTTTTAAAAATCATTTAGACCGTTATAACATAGCCAAGGCCAGAAGTCCCTGTCGTACGCCTGGATGTCACCCTGCCTTCTGATTTCTGATATGAAAAAACCTGTTGTAAAGATTCCTCTAGTGTTGGCTTCAGGCTGAGATAGAGCAAGGCTCTTTTTGTCTGGGTAAGCTGCTGCTTGTCTTGTTTCACACGGAGATGATGCACCACTAAAAAAAGGAGGGGAACAGCACAAGGAGTGTCCTGTAGAGCAGCACTGATGATACAATAGAAAGGAAAAGTCTCCTGGCTTGAGAGAAAAACCTGGGGAGATGGCTGGGGAGATGGCTGGGGAAAGTTCTTTGGGCTTTTACAGGGAGATAAAGAAAAACACATTTTTCTATGGAAACTATCAAAGTGCTTCCAAGTCCAAACATGACCTACTCTCCTTAAAAGATCATTCTGGCCAGCACTTACGCTGTAACGAATGAGAGAAAACAAATGCAAAAATGCAAATTAAAACTAATGTGATCTGAGTAAATGAGTGTAAGCCAAAGTCCTGAAAGAATTACTTTTCCCTAGCTTAAAAAATGCCATATCCCCAAAGAATGAAATCACATTCACCTGCAGGAAACAAATAAATAGTGAGACAAAACAGAAATCTTGTTAATTAGTATTCCACTCAGCTCTCACTCCTACCTAGGAGAGCCAAGATGCCTGCTTTCCAAAGGATGTCAAACAAAAAGTCTCGCAGGTAACAATCAACTTTTCACTGGCATTTCAATACATGGAGGGGATCAAGGCTTCTTTTGTTGAGGGAACTTTCTACATTTCTTTACAATGACAGCTGTTAAATTTTCATTAGGCTAATTGTAATAAACTTTCAGGATGAACTACAATTTGCGAAGTACTTGCACCGCAAAAAAAAAATGGAGTCTGTTTCTTTATATTTTAACTAACCACAGTAATTTATTGCAGAATATGAAGTCTTTGTACCATCTGTACTGCAACATACACTGAAATTATTAAGAAACCTATATTCAACTTTCCCCTCACCTGCCCTTCTCATTTAAAAAGCAAAGATAACATTGAAATCCATCCTAGTGACGACACGTTCATTATTAAATCAAGAATCCTATCTTTGGCCCCAGTATCATTGACTCTGCGGATCACTAGATAAATTAACACTCCCAGTTTGCAATCGCTCATCTACCATCCTGCTCATGTAGACATATACTTTTTAGTTCTCAAGACCAAACTCTACTGCACTTCTTTTGCCACAAAGGAGTATCAGCTGAAGGAGATTTAAAGGACAACAATTTGATTGTCAATTAGCTGTCACCAACTCACCAGCTAGCTAGCCCAGATTACAAATGAGCATAAGACAGAAAAGAATTAGGGTAAGCTTTTTGAGATGACAGATCTCTGCTTTCTTCCTTTCTGATACAACTGAAGGAAATGAGCAATATTTGCAAGACCTGCCAAAATCAGTCCTTATTAAGTCAATTTATAATTTGCTTACATACTAGAAGCAATAGTGACAACTATTGCTAGTAGAGTAATGCTACTATCGTACTTCTCCTGAATTGCCAGGTGCAGGTAGTAAACAAAACTACTCGAGGCAGAGCAAATCCATTCTTGCAAGAAGTCCTTGGCTTTCACAGAAACAAAAGTTGGATCTCCTTGATTGAATTATAAAAACCCCAATACCACTCCACAGCTTTGAAAGGTGTTTTTTCTGCTTTCACGCTGCTGAAGGAATGCTTTATCAGATACTCTGAAGAATACAAATTGCTACACATTGCAGCAAATGGACCTTGTTCAAAACCTGCAACTGAAAAAAAAAACACTCTAGAAAAGAATGGAAAAATTAGCTTTAATGAAAGCCTTTAACAGGCATCATCTTTAATTTAGTCATTCAGGTAAGCAGAGCTTTACATGGCTCTCATCCTAAAATTATACACACATACCTAGCACACAACTACAACCCTTGTATATTCTATGACAATTTTCTGTTTTTGCACTGCAATTTCAGTCTTAATCTTCTCCATCTTAGGATATATATGTATATCTTAAAGGCATACAAGATATACACATATCTTAAAAACTTAATAAACATATTGAAGAAAGCAGATTCTGCTTCCCAAGTTATGTTTTTCCTACTGTTGTATAAAGGAGTATAATTACAATCGTCTGTCCAGAAACAGATCACATTTATTATCTACTGTGGATGTTTCCCCAGCATACAGGCGACCGTGGGGCTAACTTAGGCAAGTCAGTGGACATAACCCATCCGAAGCACCTGACCTCTTCTTCTCACATCGGGAGGAGCCAGTTAAGCCTTCTACTTTGTCCACCGCTTCACTTGAAGAGAAAAACATTAGTGCTTAAAAGCCCAGTCCCTTTTTACTTCCCATAAGGGTTCTCCATTTCTATTGACCCCTTTAGGTCCCAGAATTTGGACCAAGAAACACTTCTGTGTGCGGATACATTCTGCTCACAGATTTTTTGTTGTTGTTTTCTATGTAGAATATTTTGGCTGTTTCAGTAAGTTTTGGAAAATGCCATGTTTCTGCTCTGACATTTTTAGGGGTACAATAAGAATCTAAACTACATATGCTCTTAATGACACACAAAAAATCCAAAACCTTTAGAGAAAAAATCCTTTAGCCAAGACCAGAGGAAAGCTGTTGTGTGCTGACTTTCAGTGCTACCCTTTTTTTTTTTAAAATGGTTGCAGCTGCCATGGTTTCCTTTATAGGTCAACAACCTTTTTGATTAAGTGTTAAAAGGACCCTTCTCATTACTCGTGGAAGACAGTATTTCTCCAAGGTTTGTTGATTTAAATGAACATTTGACTTTCCATCTTTTAAAGGCTGTTATTTTCCACATCCATTTTCTGAACTCAGAACAGAAGATCCCTTTAACTCCTTTAATCTTCCTGTCAGCCATACACGTCTGTCCTTGCAGGAATCTTACAGAGCATCGAGTAATGCAGCTCGCCATTTGAAACTAACATGTCATCCTTAGCTTCAAAGTCACAGTTTAGGATCTTCAGCTTTAGAGGGAAAACAGCGTTTCTCCCCAAGACTTCTGAAGCTTATTTTTATTCTGACACCACTGGAGATCGTGGTTACAGAAAATTATTTGTAAAAGTTGAAATGAAATTGCAGATAGATGGTTAACGGAGATATTTACCCAAACAGTATCCTCAAATAGAAGAGTCTGTCTGAAGGGGAAAACCACACATGGAGAACACAAAGGAAGGGCACATGACAGAGGCAAAGTCAAACAAACAAAAAGGCACCCAGTTTCCCCATTATTTACCTTGCTGCAAACAAGGGAAAAAAAAGCATCCAGGTACAACACCCACTACTTTATGTGCTGACAGAAGTGATTTCAGATTCCTCTGCACCGGTCCACAAAATTACCAATACAGGCAGCCCCTGAAAGCCAAGCTGGCAGTACAACTGCATCCACTACCTTGATTTTCTTGCAGTTAAGAATATCCTCATGTGGGCTGCAGCTTATCTTTTCAGAATAAAAAATGGCATGTCTCATCATGTCGCATAATTCATTAAGAGCCAGCAGCTCCAGACTGGTAAGAAGTAAGCAGAACGGACAGAGCAACCCAGACCTTATTTGCAAGTGAGACACTGGCGTGTTAAAACAGTTGGTGAGCCACCAAGGGGCAGGCATTTATCAGGCAGCAGAGAAGTGAACAAACACCAAGGAAAGATTTTTCCTTAAGAGATCTGCAATTGAAGTGGCTGAACTGAGTAAAAGACTCCATGTGTAATCCAGACAGCAAGAGAGAAGGACCTAAAAGGGAATTTACTAATGAAACACCAGGCAATACAGTTCAACCCCAAGACAGAAGGGCTCCCAGCACTTGCAGAGCCCCAATCCTGGAACAAATCGCAGGCAGAAGGAAGCAGCACAGCAGTGTTTCTCTGCCACCAGGGGACACCTGCTTCTGCTTTCCCCTTAGAGAACTCCTGTAGTAAAGAATAATACAGGCAACTGAGTATATGTGAAACAGAAATAAAATCCAAGTATGTACAGAACATGTATACATAGCATGTACAGGCCAAGCATATACAGCTATATGTATAGCACACAAGTTTGTATTTACAGCTTGTTCTGCTGGAAGACCAGACACTCTACTGATTTCTATACTAAAAAAAATGACCTAATGATGATTTTCTCTCGATGTTCTCTTAATAAACATACAACTAGGTAAACTGTCCTACAAGCTTGAGCCAGAGCTGAGATTGTTCCAACACATCATCAACTCGCTTCTCAGCTGACAGATTACCAAATACAATTGAAGCTCTGTCCTCACATATTTCTCTAGCGCTTCAGAAGAATCAAGCTACCAAAGAAAGACCAAATAAATCAGAGGATGTACAAGTTCCCAGTGAATCAGGCAGTCAGTTGCTTTTTGGCTCATTACAAGCCACCACAAATTCTGGGATGGTTTACAAACAATGCAAAAGTAGATAAATGCACTTGAAAAAAACTATCATCGCTGTGATGCTTATCAACCGCTTATCTTTCAGCATTGGAAGGAAAGCAATAGCAAAACCAAAATATCTACACTGCTTCTTTTCCGTTCCCAATTACTCAAAAGCAGTTGAGTGTGTTGTATGAACTTAACAGAAGAGAAACACTGTGTCAAGAGTTAATTCAATTATGCATTAAAATAAAACAATGTATTAGGGAAAAAGTAGCTGTAGGAATACAAAATTAGAAAATCAACAAGTAATACACCGCTTGAGAAATTACACCAGAAAATATTTGTTGCTTGTTATTGGGACTCTTGATTTTGACCAGTTCACCACAAATCAGATGGTGCAAAGGCCAAGAAGCTTTATTGATGATGGTGCTTCTTCACACACACCTAGAGAAGTAACTCAAAGTAGAAATACTGATAGCACTTGCATTTGGAGCAACTTATTTGAAGCCTGAACAGCTACGTCCCTTAAATAAAGATTTTCCTTGACAGAGTTATACTGAAATATTCAGAACTGTACAAATTAAATTACAAAATTAAGTACAAATGCAACTGCACTATGCTGCTACAGTAATTTGCAATTTGCAGTTTCTTTTGTGAGCTGTATGCACTGAAGAAAGTGGTTTTTTGTTTTGTTTTTGTTTTTGTTTTTTTTGCTGATTCTACGATTTTCTTCTTTTTGCACTTCGTTTGCAAATCATTTAAGTAATAAAACAGATTGCTTTGTTTTAAATTAGAATCACAAAAAGCTAGAAAAGCTGGTCTCTAGTCCAGGCTCCTGCTTGAAGTAGGATGATCAACACTAGATCAGAGCAGCCAGTTCTCGGAAACCTCTAGGAAGAGATTCTCCACCGCCTCTCGGAACCTGTTTCAGGACTGCACTATCATCCTTGTGACAAGTGTTTTCTAATGTCCAGCCTGTACCTCCTAAGCTTGTGGCAACAGTCCCATTTTATCAACTGCCACGACTGGAAGAGTTTGGTTCCATCTTCCTTGTAAATTCCTTGAAGTAGTTGTAGTGCAGCTGTAATCCCTGTTCAATCTCATTTTCTTGTGGAGACAAACCAAACAATACCAAGTCCCTCAACCTCTCTTCCCAGTTCACGAGCCCCACAACCCTACGCATTTTGGTAGCCATCTGCTAGACCCCCTCTGCTTTCCCAAAGCCCATTTAGACATGGGAGGCCCCAAATTTGACTTAGTTTTTCATGTGTGGCTTCACCAACCACACTATATTCACTATATTATTCACTCTAATGTAAAGGGAGGAAAACCACTTCCTTTTTTCTGCTGGCCCCAGTCCCCCCAGTACAGCCCAGCATGCTGTTGGCCTTCTTTGTGACGGCCACACATGGCTGGCTCATATTCCATGGCGCCTTTTTCAGCAGGGCTGTGACTAAGCCTGCTTCCAGCCTGTACGCATGTGTGGGATTATTTACCCCAGGTACAGAACTTCGATCCTGACAGATGCATCTCCAGGTTTTGTTGCTGTTTTTCCCCCATATCAGATTTTCATCTAGCTCCCCTCTCTCATGCTATTCCAGAGCTTCAATTACAAACTCACAGCTGAATACCTTTGCACTTCCAAAAAGATGATGAAAATGCAGCAAGCCAGGCAAGGAATTAGTTCATACCTTTAAGTGTCTCTGAACGTTGCTTTAAATGACTACATAAAAATGAAAGTTAGGAAATATTCATTATATAAGATACCTGATCACTTGGGTAACTTTTCTACCTGCCCAGGCCAGTACTGAAACACTGGCTGATGAGAGCCTGTGAATGCTTTACTGACCACTTCTGTATATTCTTCCCAAGACCCCTAGCTCTACAGTGACCATACAGGAATAGAAAAATACAGTATTAAATTGATTTATTTTGCCACTATTTTAGCCCATTTAAAAAATCAGTAAGCATGCCTTCCTGAAAAGTTTTTTAAAAAAGAGAGTTGGAAAGCTGGAAGGGTATTTAGGATAATGAGGCAGAAATCTGAAGATGGAACATAAAAAGTTCTGGATTTCTTACTTCACTAGTTTTTGGACTTTCCATTTCAGAATCCAAAATGAGTAGTGCAATAAACACCACAAAGGAAATGAGACCAAAACCATCATTCTGTGGCCTGATTTTATTTTGTGATTTCATACACACTTTACGACTCCCTGCAGATGTTTCACGCTATTATCAGTTCATGTTCGTAGCATAAAAGAAAGAAATTTTGCCAGCTAGCTGAATTACCATCACAATATCTGGATGGAGTAGTATTAAGACTGAGCTCAAGAGAAAGGTAACGACTCTTTGTAAGACACCATATCAATGAACACCTTCAGTAAGCAGACAGGTCAGAAATACATCCAGAAATATGGGGGGGAGACAGTAGATTTTGCATTGAAGATGCAATTCACTTTCATTAAGATTGTTTTTGTTAAGATTTGTGCTTAGTACCCAGCTCTGGAAAATTAAATAATTAAACTATCCCTTTACTCTGAGATAAGGAATTTGAGCCATTTGAAGCCAGGCAGGAACTGCACACTCCCTTTTTTCTCTACCTGCTTCCCTGCAACAAGCCACATCTTCAATGGCATGGGCGTCTTCAGTGCTTCCAGTTATGATGCTCCCCCTCCAGGCAAGAGTGTTCTAAAGGAAAGGTATCAAAAGTTTCTGTAATTCTTTGGATGTGAAGATTCATTGGGATATATTATACGTGCCATTTTATAGCAGAGAGTCGAATTCTGGAGACTCATCCATTTCAAACAAAGAAAAGCCTTACTACGCAGTTACTGTGGCCATCTGTACTGCAGAGATGGACTACGGGGCTAACAAACGAGGCCATCCTTCACAGCAGTTGGTCACCGTTCCAGTTCGCTTGCCCTACTCACCCCATCAAGCCACTCCATCAGTTGGAGACAGATAATGCTGCTTTCCAAGAAGCAAAGCCTTCCCTTGCACTTTCTGAAAACCTGATAAGGAAGCTTGTAGCATCCCCTGAAGAGGAATTTTGCATACATGCATGCTGCTATAATCTATTCACTCCAATGAACAGAGATAGAAAAACACAAACTATTCTTTGCCTTTTGCCAAGCAATGCTAAGCAGCAGTCCATGCCAACAGGCATTGTACTAGAAAACAAAGAAAACAAAACTCACAGTGAGTAAACCACATCAATATATACCTGACAACGTGAGACCAGGGAAACTCTGGCAAAATGGCCTACAAAAATCATCTAAGATACAACCATTTATCATACAATCATACATTTTAAGCATCACTGAGAAATTAAGAAATATCTTAAAGAAAAACAGCAGAAATCAACTTTTTTTTTTTTAAACATAAAATTGTCTGCAACATTCTGTGATCCTCGTGTTAAGAAAAATCCCCTTTTTTTTTTTTTCCTGCAGTGAGATGACCCGAAGTACACCACTCCCAGTAAAACTTGAAAGCTGTTCCTCTATTACCAGTGACAAAACATTCAACATCAAAATCACCTGGGACATCTGCAACGTTTTGAAGCAGGGCTTTCCACAATCACTAGCCATAATTTGCATTTGGATTTACAAGAAATAAAGGCACCCTTTTCTGGCTTTGATGTGCTAAGTGAGAAGTTAACAAGATAGGCACTTCAAAGATACCTCCTTTCACTGAAGGTCCTTCAATTATGTTATCAACCAGACACCAATTCCTTCTTCCCAGCAGTCTCAGGTTATTGGGTGGCATACTTTTTAAGCCATCTGTGCTCACAAAAAAACAGAGCCCTTTGTGTAAAAAATGGTAAGAAAAACATGCTGTCCATGGAAGTCATCCCATAATACATTTTTGTACCTCCTCTATGCAAGGCAGTCTTTTTGATCTCTGTGCTACTGTAGAGAATAAAACACTTCTCTACCAGTGCTGCTGCAGTTTATTTCAAATATGTACGGTCTAGTTAATGCTCATAAGCTACAGCCACTTCAGCCTTACAGGCTGACAGAAGAGTACAAAAGTCATGTGCTGCAACATCCTTTAGACAAGTTTTCTTTTTTCCTGTGGTCAGTGAAACTAAGGGAACCAGAGATCTAGTTCTAAGGAGCCTCTATATACAAACTCCTAAGGAAAAGCAATCCATACTTGCCATTCAGCAATACTAAAAGACATCCTACAGGAACTGCCACGTAAATTGAAATTTTTAAGGAGTGTTTATGACAAAAGGGTTAACAATTATTGTTTTCAATTCTGTAATCAGCACAATTTTAATTCATGTTTGATGTTAAAGGTCTTGAAATTAAAAATAATTTCATAATATTTAGAACAATAAATATTGTACAACAAGATAAAAAGTTTTATGGATTAGTGCTATTACACAATGTCCTATCATTGCTCTCCTGGTTTCAAAGGATTAACTCTTCATAACCATTTCTCAATCCTTTGCTTATGCATGTACACAGCTAAACCTCAAGGTGCTGTGCAATCTGAATTAGCTACACTAGCAATTTATGATTCTACCATCCCGTGGCAATCTGGTGCCTGAAGAGATTATCTTATACTATCGAATGAGAAGAATCCCATGGCCATTAGCACACTACATACCAGTGACATGTGTCTGTATCTTCAGGGAACAGGACCACTAGTTACATGCTAAAGCTGTATCCATTTATGCAGTTTACCAAAACTGGCTTTAGAAATTAAAAAAAAATATTGACTTTTCACTCCATGAAAACTCCAGAACTGTACCATTATAACAAATGTAACATGATCAAGTCAGAGAAGAAACAAAAACACCAGAAAATGAAAAGGAGAATAAGGTTACCCCAAATGTCATGATAACTACAGCCACAGATATGTGTACTCATGTAGGTATACAACATATACCTTATGTCAATTCACTGGTGCTTCCTAGCCTCCAACAGTTTCTCTGCACACATCCAGAAGCCTGCATCTCTTTCAGCACTGCTGAGAAGTAAGGAGAAGCCTGGCCATGTTCATGATGTAGTGTAAAGCTGCGGATGACGAGCTCATGATTTTATGAGGTGTCTTACCACAGACAGTTTTGTAAAAGTAAAAGCAGAGTTATACAACTGCACCCTAAGGGATAAACACAAAATGATGACAAACTTTTTTATTTATTTATTTGTGAAGAACACCATGTTAAAGTCAGTCTCTGAAGGGCCTTTTTTTTTTTTTAAACCCCATGACTAGTTGGGCATGGTGAGTTCTGCTTGACACTGTATGAATATTTCACTAGCAAGCACTTTGGCATTTAACTCAAAAAAATATTTTTCACTCAAAGGGAAGTTCTGAAATCCTGCATTCAGAATATAATGTATGTTTCCAGATGAAATGACCTTTAAAGTTCCCTTCCAACCCAAACCACTCTATGATCCTGTAAGGGGGGCCCTACAGGAAAGCTGGAGAGGGACCCTTTATCAGAGAGCACAGTGACAGGACAAGGGCTATCTGTTTTAAACTAAAAGAGGGTAGGTTTGGATTAGATATTAGGAAGAAATTCTGTATGATGAGGGCAGTGAGGCCCTGGCCCAGGCTGCCCCATCCCTGGCAGTGCCCAAGGCCAGGCTGGATGGGGCCTGCTCTGGCTGAGGGGTCCCTTCCCACAGCAGGGGTGGCACTGAGTGGTCTTTGGGGTCCCTGCCACCCAAACCATTCTAAGGATAAAAAACAGGCATCTTTTCTTTAGCTTTATGTATCGCCACGTTTAAGCTCTAGCAAAATCTAACATTTGCTGTTTGTATTTCCAGCTGAAATGGCTGACTCACATATACTCCATCTTGATCAGTGAAAGATGTTTTACAACTTATATGAAAAGTATCATTAATGTTGATTTTTAAAAGATATACCTAGCAATTTCACTTACAGTTCATTTAATGATTATTCAACAAGTTAACCAGAAAAAAATCAAATTTTAAGATAAAGTTGCTTAATTTTTATGTCAAAATATGTTATTAATAACTCCATGGCCTTTATTGACATAAATTATTGCAAAAACAGAGTTTTGATTTTCTGATACAACAAAAAGAAATTTACCCTATTTTTTCACAATTCTTACACATTCCATGCCTCCTTTAAAAGAAAGGAACAAAACACACCTATTCCTGATCTTTATAGCAATATATTTTTCCTGAAAATCATTTCCATATTCTTCATATACTACAATGAGAAAGGTTAAAAAAAGTTTTTTTCCAGTTAAAAACCTCTCATTTTTCACAGTATGTACTTTTTTTCCTGCAAAAAGTGAAGAAAACTTCTGACCAAGTTTGCAAGAAAGCCACCTATAAAAACTAAAAGAAATTTCACCTGCTCTGCAAAAGGATGTTATTTCATTTTCAACACCTTATAGTGTATTTACTCTATGTAAATCTAGATGCTGTAATTTAACTAGAAAAGTATTACATCACTCTGACAGTTATTAGCCTCAGCAGAAAAGTAAAATGTAGAGGAGGTAGCTAATATGATGTATACAAGCTTTCTGTATCTCTCCCCTACTTTTTCAAACTTCTCTTTGGTATTACTTTTAAAAGGATCTTAGTGCTTCTAAGAAAACCTAATTATCTCTAAATCTTATAGCTTAATGTAAGAAAATGGACATGGGATTATAAACAGATTAGTTTTTTCATTCATCTATAAAAATGAGAGAACAGCTGCTTCATTCATTTTTACAAGCAAACTCAGATTAATACTAGAGTTTTTCTGCTAGTAGCTAAAGAATTGATAGAAAAAGCATTTCTATTGATATGAAAACAGACCTATTTTATTGTTATGAAAAAGGACCTCACCATGGGGGTCATAGGTAAGTGCAAGCCTGAAAGTGAAAATAAATTCACACTGTTGAGATTATTTACTGAGGAAAAAAATGGTTACATGATTTACCACCTCCAGTCAATACAGACATTAACCAGTAAGTTTCTCTAGAATTGCTAAACTGTAAGCAGTTTCCAATATGAAAGATTCATTACAAAAGTCATCATTTCTAATATCCTCAGACTATTGCTCTCCTTTTGTCTCTGTTTAATCAGTGTCTTCCATGTTACATCTTTAAGGATACTGTGCCACAGACCTTAGATTCCCAGAACAACCTACACAGCAATGAGGATCTCCATAGCAGATCCTTATCATACATATTTTAATGGCCTCCATTTATGCAGGAGTCATTACGTTTTTTTTCTTCTCCCCCTTCCCAAAAAAAGTAGTATTTCTTGCACATACAAGAGAAGAAGATCTGGGTCTGAAATATAACAATCATGAAAATTAAAAGTTATTTTCAGGCTAATAGTAATTGACTCTAGGAAATCACATCCACAAAATTTAAGTAGAAGTGCTATCCAGATGAAGAAGAGAAAAAGAATACAACCTTAACTCTTCTGACTGAGTGATACAGGAAAACAAACGAGCTGCTGTGACTTGTCATAGCTCCATTCATTTCAACATTCTACCTAGAAATGTTCTTACCCTAACACTTAAATATGACTATCAGCGTTCCTCTGAATTCAAAGTAGCTGTGCTGCTAGTTCAGGCATTAGTTAATGCAAATTTTCTCATTCTCATTTGAACTGTGGAAAAATGAGTGTAAGCTTCTATGCTATGATGCCAACTTTTTTTTTTTTTTTTAATATATATATATATATATATATATAAAACTGTAATGCAGCGCTTTCCCAGTTTCAGAACTCTTTCTTATTACAAATATAAAACGCACTATCAGAATTAAATGTCCTGCTAGAAAAACCCAAGGTCTATCATAACACATGAAACATACATCTTCCAGTCGGTGGGTATGGGATATTATTAAGTATAAATGGTGAACCTTCAGCACAAGTTCATCATTAGGAAGGACCAAGATCACTTACTATGATATGCAGTTTATGTCAGACAAAGAAAATAAGATGACCAACATTAATTTTATTAATAAGATCTTGTTATTTAAAAGGAATGTGAAGGAGCCACACAGCCTGCAATAGACTGATGAAAAATACTGCAAGCTGACTGTTACTGCTTTAAAGAAAACCTGTTAGAATGAAAAATTATACCACCACTCTACTCTCACAGATGAAAATAAAATACATCTTCCACATATTCACCATAGTGCCTGTGTGCAACTGAACATGTCCCACCGATGCCGTCTCCAGAGAACAGAATATTAAAAAAATTAAATTAATTACTGATATCAAAATGTATTCTTTAAATGTAGTCTTACTAACATAATATTGCTCATGATCCCTGAATGTGCAGCTATTTTAAACAAAGGGCAAAACAGTTCTAGTAATACCGCCCTGATCAAAGAACCACATAGCCATCTGTCCTCCGAGAGTTGCCAGAACTGGATCTCTAGGGAAAAAAAGAATAGAAAACTTATCTCCCAGCTGTCAGCCACTTGCAGCTCAGAGAACTTTTGAGCCATATAAAAGTTGTGTGAACTTCATAATCTCCAGAAATCTCTTTTCCATGAGTCTTCTCTGATCCCACCTGCTGAGCCTCTCCAAATATCCACAGTGGGGTGGACACAAGGAGTTCCACAGTTTAGCTGCAAGCTGTATGAAGAAGCACTCTGTGTGTTTGCTCTGAGCATGCCTCTTGCTGGTCTAATTTCATATCTTCATGTCCTTGTGTTAGAAGACAGAGCAAAAAAACACACAACAAAACCAAAATCATTATCTTTTCACTCTACCCAAGCCATTTATGACTCCATAATCACAACACCTCTGTTCCAGGTTGAAGAACCCTGGTTCCTTGGTTGTTTCTTACAAAGCAGTGTTTGGACAGCACTGTTGACCTTCTAGACCGTCTGTGAACCCACTGTCTTGTTTTTGAGATGCAGGGACCAGAACTACACAAACTGTTTCAGCTGCAGGCAAATTATATATAAATTCAGTGATGGGAATAAAGAATACAGCAGGGTCTGTCTTCAGCAGGATCTGTCTTAAGAATTGATACCATTTGTTGTTCTTTGACCACCAGGCACTTGGCTGATGCTCTCATACAGTCTGACCTATCATAATCTCAAGATCTTATTCCCAAGCAGTAATGGGCAGCTCAAGCAGTAGTACAACTGCTTTGGCTCCATTGAGTCAAGAGGATCTGATGCTGGTGACTCATTGCTATTCCTTTCATCCATTTATTCCAAAATACACAGTCCTAGACACTTAGATCTGAGATACTCACAAGGAAGGATTCCCACATGGGGACCTCTCAAATTTCTTCCACACTGAACAGAGATAAAAATTCATTTAGATTCACTGCTATGGCCTTATGTTCCTTGACTGCTTACCTATACATCGTATACAACATCGACTCAGACATCTACTGGTTTTCTTCTTAAGTGATCTTACCAGCTGACCAGGCAAAGGAATAACAACTGTCTTTCTACTGAAGGTGCACATACAGAGGTAGCTGCTGCTTTCCATGCGCAGACCTCTGTGTAATTTAAATTTCAGCAAGTGAATTTTGTATACAGTAGAGTATTATCTCCATTTTAACAACCATGCCTAAAACCCAATAAAGTGCATTTGTAGAGAAAAGAAAACCTATGAAGTGTTACTGATAACAGTTTAAGTATCTACAGGGTCTTAATAGTATAAATACTTGCAATAAAAGAGGACAGAGTAAAAACTAAGTTCTTGGCTTTATCTTGTTAAAAAGATTAGACAAATGCTACACAGCTGGCAAACAACGGAGATATTTATGCAAGGATGTGTGAAAGCCTCAAAGGCACAAGATTAAGAAATGAAATTTGAAGGGAGAGAGCAAGAGTATTCAAGAAAGCATGAAAGCATGAAGAACAAAACACTGACAACAGAACAGTTAGGAAAACATTTGAGAGAATTAGAGGAAACTAAGGCAGACTCCTAGCTACCTAAGAGCGTCTCAAAAACTTTATGAAGAGAGCTTGTAACAGTTCACTGACAACTTGGAACAAATGGAGAAAATCTACTGCAATAAGCTGAACTGTATCAGATGAGGATGATCCCAGCAGGAGTGGTTAGAATGGAAAAGACTAAAACGAGTGATGGCAAGGAAGGTAATTAAAATAGTAAGAACTTAACTTCTGAAAATACAGGATGACTTTTTTTTTCTGCAGCCGAAGAAGAGGGAGGAAAATAGTAAGAGCTACAATCTAAATAGAACGTGGGAGCATTAAAAAATGACACTGAGGACACATTGTAGATGATGGAAGAGATAACGGTGGTGATAAAGCCAGAGCAGAAGAATTCATAACTGAAAGTGTCGAGATAACAAACAACTGACTGCAGCTGTTGGTAATATGATGAGCGTGGGATAAAAAGTGAGGGACACGAGACTTTTGGAGAAGGAGATACAGAGCTCTGCTCTACCTTTGTTATCAGCAAGCTGTCAAGCCAGAAGTGCTGAAGATGCCAGATGAAACGTACGCCTGAACAGAGGCAAACAAACTGGGGGCTGACGAACAGATTTGTAAATCATCTGCATAAAAATACTATCTGACCATGTGTGAAAAGAAGAGGTCGTCCAGCGATAAGATTCACAGAGAGAAGACAGTCAAAAGCAACACCGTGTTCTTACAAAGTAAAGGAAGGAACAAGGAAAATATTTACAAAAAAATGACGTGCAAGAAGCTGGAGCGCAGAAGCAAAGGACTGCAGAGTAATGGAAGGAACAGAAATTATGACAGAGGGGCGAACAAGCAATCAGCATTACCGAGAGGTGCACAAAGATCTATGAGAAAGCACGAGCAAAGGCTATGAACTTTGATAAAGAAATCATTACTTTAAGTGAGCTGGAACAGTGTCTGTCATTAGAAACAGATGGAAACTAGACTAGGGCGTACTTGGGAATAAATCTGAGGAACACAATGCTTGTTAGAGCTTATTAATATGGGGGGAATGACAAAAAGGAGGAGTAATGCGGACTAAGATAATCTGATAGTGAGAAAACATGGTAGGTGTATATGACATGGCGATGGAGCCAAGTACTGAGTGGCTAAACCCACAAGAAAACTAGCAGTAGTTATTCCCAAGAATGGATGGGAAAATTAAAACTCACTGGAAGAGATTTCTAAGAAAACAGATGCAGAACTGGAGAAAGACATTAGCTCTCAGCTGGGTTTGGCAGTCTGAATGAACAACAAACTGTGAAAGAAGTACTGGACTGCAAAGGAAGAACAACAAAATTGAAAATAAGGGATTCAGAAGTCTGTATGTTAAGAATGCAAACTTACCTATATGAGAAATACATACTGGCATTGGAACAATAGCATCGAAAACAGATGGATAGTATGAGTTAGGATTCCAGAGAAGACTGATTATGTAGTGGTAGGAAAGTCCAAGAAACTGGAATTAACAGTGTTGAATAAAATATTATTGATTATACCAGGCAAGGTGAGGAAGAAGGAACTAAGAGGAAAAAAAAAAAAAAAAGATTGGTGGGTCATAAAAAGACACTCTATTCATTATAAATTAGGGAGAAGAATAATTATAGGGAAGAAATGAATCAAGAAGGGAAAAAAGGTCTATTAATGCAGATGGGTGAAATTGAGAGAATTTGGTGCACGTAAGAAATAATCTAGATTACCGTACGAATTAAAAAAGGCTGGAGCAATGACCAAAATCAAGTAAATGAAGATGAGGGACTAAAGTCTCATCCTGGAGCCCAAAAAATGGGTGGGCCCTCAAGAGATACCCCACATGCCCTCTGAAGATTTATATCAAGATTTGTATCAGTGGCCCATGGTGAGGTTAGGTGCATTAGGAAATGTACTGGTACATGCTATGTCTGAAAAGGGAAGTGCCCAAGGACAGCCAAAAGTGGCGACTAATTACAGTACTCCAGTCAGTGTGGCTCTCACTTTATCAGACTACAACAGGTGAGATGACGCTATCAATGTGACTCATCCCAGGAATTCTGTCTCAAAGAAAATGCAAGAACACATCTGTTAGTCATAGTATATCTGCTAAATTAGGAAAGCTCTGCAGTTTACGTCAGGCAATATCCACTTCAGTCTTTTAACTCATTGTACTGTGCTCACAACATTTACTTTTCCATGCTCTAGTCCAGTTTCCTCTTCCTGACTGCAAAACTAGACTTCTTTCTTCAGTATGAAATCTACCATTAGCCACAAAAACCTTCTGCAGGTAATAATGAGCATTTACAGGTGTTTTCTAGTCCCTACAGTCATTGTATTTCTCATTATCTAAGCAATTTATATTACAATAGCACTTCCAACAAATCCTAAAAATTGAATGTAGCGTTGCCAGTTAAGAAAGCCTAAGATTAAAATCTTTCATGTATTCTCTTGAATGTCTTTTGTGATAGGTAGTTAAACCCCTCCAAACACAGCAGACCTGACCGTGTCCTTACCAAGTTAACTACAAACTTCCTTAAAAAACAGCCCCATTAAGTAAAGTGCTATTCAGCATGAAAAGGAGCTGAAGAGTTTTGCTATATGTGCAGCAGGCCACTAGTAGAACTCACCTCCACCAACGGGGGGAATTTATTTCCAGTTTAAGGCTAAACATGTTGTCAAATAACTGATTGCTTGCAACTGCTAACCAAAACCCAAGCAATTAGCAATAGCTCTGAGTCATTCAGTGAAAAGTTTTATTACTGACTCTAGAATGAATCAAAATTCACGCTGGTATTGCAAACACGTTTCTCTCTCGCTTTGCTTACTTGGGAGAAGGCATTTCTCTTGCCACTATCTTTCCAAAAATATATTAATTTAAGAGGTTGAAAGCTTTTATGTAATCTGAAATACAGGATTAGTGTGCTACAAGAACAAACTTCCAAAAAAACTTCAGATTCTTCTCCCATTTCACTAAATAGAAAGATCCTCTCTATTACGAACTACACAAACAGCTACAATTAAAAGGAGTGATGAATAGCTTGATACAGAAACTTTAATCAAAACCCAGAAGCTGCAGATTTACACTGGCATAAATGATCCTCATCAGTTGTTTTCAATGTTGTTGTTTAAATCATTTAGCTACAGACTGAGTTCATACTCCTCTGCATGAACAAGTAGGAGAATAATTGAGGTCTTTGTGGTTGTTTGCACTGTATTTACAGATGTTTTGCATCACTAGAGCAGCAGAAAACAACTGGCACATGCTAGTTAATCTGGCTCATTTATTTGTTCATTTATTTTGACCACCATAATTTGTTTCACAACATTTGTGCTGTAACAAAATTCTGTAGTGAGTGTAATATAGAACACTCCATAAAGTCAATAAAGTCAACTGGAATATGACACCTCAGTACAGCATCCTGCTGTTAAACCTTTGCTAAACAGCAGGGAGAGAGAGGCACGTTTTCCATGGGGTAATTATCACGTGTGAGAATTAGCGAGGTGTTGCTGCAATGTGCAGGCTGAGCTCAGCAGCTCCTGGGTGTTCGTCTCCAACGTGACAAAGTATGATTCACTTCAAGTTACATCTGTTTTCTCTCCAGCTTCTGGTTTTCTCTCCTACCTGTGGACTCCTCACTTAAAATAAAAAACTGCTGAGAATCTTTACAACTAATAAACTCCCTCTGCACGGCAGGCAGCTGCAGGAATGTATGGGAAAAGGGCACTTGAGCACTACCTCTCGTCTTCTGCCTCTCTGAAGTCCACCTCAGCAATCAGCGATAGTTACTCATGTTTAAACCCTCCAGAAAGATTCCCTAGCACAGTTATCCGGTGGGAGGAGATGTGCAGAGCTGTACAGCCCTGGTGCTCACAAAGACGCCACCATGGGAATCAAGTAAAAATGTATTAACATTATTTCACTGAAAAAGAGCGTGAATTGGGCTGACAGAAGTAAAATATCTTTTATATATATGACTACATCGTTTTGCTGCTTAGTATAGACTCTGCAAAGACTACTGCTTGTAATGCCAGAGTAACAAAGGGTATGCGTTGTCCTACATGTAAATACATGAACAAGAAAAAGCCTTTGCATAATAGGACTTAAGAGACCTATCTGAATGTTGTTTTGCTACAGACAGTTTTCAGTTTTATAGGTGGCAAAGCAATTCCCTTCACATTGAAAATCTGAGGGGAAAATTATAATGTATCATTATGAAATAGGAATAATTTAATCATTATCTGGGTATTAAGTAATTAAGCATGTTCAAATCAAATTATTTCCATCTCTTACCAGATACCAGATAGATAACTAATCCTTCCCCTCCCCCTGCCCAAGTATACACTACAGTTTTGCAAAGAAATACAGAGAAACCAAAACAAACAAACAAAAATAATAATAAATCCAATGACATGACAATTATCCTAGATGAAAGCTATCACTTTATAAAAAAAACTTTCTGGCTTTCTAAATTTAAATGATTTAGGAATGCTTTTGTTAAAATACCAGTGCTCCATTTAAACATAAATTACTGACATATTTGGGAAAGATCTAGAGTCTGCCAAGGACTTTTTAAAACAGGTTTTATTAACAACAGATAGTTCTGCTCAAAATTGATGCTGTATTACATTCCTTTGACTTGACTAGTGGCAAACTGATCTGTAAAGACAAGCACTGCACCAGTGGCTTGAGAAGGAAAGAGTGTTTTCATAAATGTGGTTACAGAATTAGGGCCTACAGCATTACCAGTCATTTTCAGCAAAATAATGTAACATTTCTCATGGTTGCAGGATGTATGTATAACAGAATTGTGTATTTATATTTTAATGAATTTGTATTTTAATAAAGTAATCTTTCCTTTTCACTTCTTTTCCTTCTTCCCTTCTCTCTCGTTTTTTAAATTCATGGGTTTATTCTTTGTATATTCTAAGCAGATTTGTTGTCAAAGTTTTACAATCATTACCAAACAGTTACTACAGATGTCGTCTGCTTTAAGTACAGCATAAAGCCAAGCAATTTCAGATGCTATCTTATGTAAACGGTAGAAAGAAAAAAAAGAACAAAAAAAAAAAAAAAGACTTCTAAATAGACACTACTATAGAAATGGAAATTCTGGTAGCACAAAGCACCTTGTCCTTCCTGGCTTAGTGATCTGTACAAGCAGCACTCTTCCAGACCAGCCGTGTACTATTAGAGGCTACTTTAGTGCAACAGCTGTGCTGCATTTGGAGATTTCCAATAGCAACCACAGTAGGAAAAAAATATTTTGAGGCATCTATAGACACCCTTGGCAGATAGCCAATGGACATATCCATATGGTTCCCCATAGATCTAAAAGTATCATCTTTTTCTACACTAATATCTTCTGCACTGAGCTCTCCTGCAGTTCTGCAGTAAACAATGATTAGAAAACCTCTCAAAGGGGAACTTGACTTACAGTCATCCAGAAGTTTGTGGGATATTTTCAACATTCCTCTTCCACTGCCACTAAGCAGGAAAAGGAGCAAATGAGCCCACCTGGCTGCAACCCAGCTCAACTGTGACCACTTGAAACGCTGAGTGCAATTTATTTAGACACCTGATGGAAAAGAAGTCATTTCTCATCTCCTTTTGTTCCCTGAATCTTTGCAGCAGGCCAGTAATTTCTTCCAAGTTTGACCTAATTGAAACTGCAACTCAAAGTAATTGAGAAACTAATCCAAAGGTTTTAGTAAAACTGGCATCTTGGAGGCCATGCTGCTGGAAGAGCACTGTGGTTTAAAAAACACAGACACACATGGTGGCAAGCAATCTGAATCTGTTGGGCTAGAATGCTACTTGACTTTTAAAATGTGTTAATTTAGGTCTAACACCAGCACCTGTTGTCCTGTAACTAAACAAGAATTATGAGGTGATGGGTCAGACAACTGAACGATTCATCTCCCCTAAAGGAAAAAACAGGTAAGTGGAAAATAGAAACCCCCATTATTAATACTTGTTGTAAGCATACTGGAAGAGCAAGCAGAAGTTACTGATTAATTTTAAGTTTGAAGGAAATGAAAAAAATGAAATGATAAAAAATATATCAACATTACCTACAGTTTATCAGTTGGCCTGCCTTACTGAAAGATGCTGAAGGCCAGCAACAAACCAGTGATAAAGCCTTTTGGCACAGTTCAAAATCTACACAGCAGTAGCCATGCTAAATATCGAAGTGGACATATTAAACACTATTCCAAAGAACCTTTTGACCCTTCCTCACTTTCAGCAGATTGTAAGATCTTGCAGATTCTGGCAGACATTGCAAGCATATCCCTTTAATTTTAGGGATGGTGACATACTGGAGTGATTTGGCTCTACTCTCTTCTTCACTCCCAGCTTCTCTTTTGTAATTTCAATGAGCAACGTACTTATGATAAGGAAGTTTTAATGAACTTGGAATGGACTTGATTTGTTTTTACTTAAAAAAAAAAAAGTGTTTTAATTTTAATGTTAAGAACATATGTAATAAGTGATTATCCAGATGTGAAAGTCTAACTGCTTTTTTCCAACATTGAATACCTGAGAAAAGTCAGCAAAGACTGGAACAGACGCATCCATCCGTTCCTACTGTTATCTCATGCTATATGTTTAGCCCATTATTTAGCCATGCATATTAGTGATCTTAAGAAATGGAAATTGCACGTGAAATCGATATTTTTGAAATTTCTTGCATATTTTCTTCAGTCTGCAATTGCTGACCACTGTGCTAACCAGTGGAGAGCCGCAGTGATGACTCTGCTGGGCTGGGGAGACGAACATGGAGTTAAAACAGGACCTTTATTACCGTATACAAATGAAAAAAGAAAAAAATCTCATGCAAGTTGCAATGCCTCTGACCTATGGTGTTGCTACATCTGCACTCTCGCTGCTGAAGACTTAATCCAGCTGCATCTTAGAAACTTTGAAGGCCAGACACTGACAGCTTCTCTAGACAACCTGTCCCAGTGCTGAGCTGTCTTCATGGTGAAAAAAGTTCTTCCTCACACCTGGACGTTGTCCTCCAGCAACAGGTATTAAGACCTTCACATTATGGAATCCTTTCAGGGGAAAAAGGATAGGGAAATGTGTGAACTTTTTTCCAGTTCACGGGCCAAAAATATATTTTGTTGGCTGGGACCTCAATGGCCAGGTTCTGGTTATTTACATACACACAGCTCTTACAGGTTTCAGAAGGAAAAGCACTTCATGCTCAAGAGCAGAATTTAACAGAAAATGACTAAACTCTATTTGACATTAATATCACAATTACAGTTCATGCACTGTAGCTAGTCAATTCTCTCAGCTAAATTACTTCATCTTATTTACTAATCATCTGGAGTAGGATTCAGGATTTTATGATGGCAAAACGGAGAGAAGCGCAAGGATGTCATTGACTTTGCCTCTGTTTTCACATTATTTTGATGAAATATGCTCATACTTGAGATAAAAATTAACTTGGCAAGACATCTGATAAAAAAATTCTTAGGCATTATATATTACTGAAACATTCATTTTAAGAAAAATAAGATTGATTTTAACTGCACAATTTGAAGGTCAATAATGGCTCTATCATGGCCATAGTATTTGCTATGTTTTATGGAAAAGTTTGAACAACTTTCACATTAAGCACACAGCACACAGAATGCAGTAGACAATATGCACAGGGTTAAAATATTATTTTCTTATTAACCTCTCTAATTATTTCTAAACCCACGAAATTCCTGAATAATCTCAACGAGAAAGAACAGTGCCACAACGTATTTATAGTAAAGCAGTAGTAAGAACCTAATCCCAAAATAAAAACCCTGTTATTTGAAAATACAGATGATAATGAAACAGCATATGTATGTTCTGTTCAGCTACTGCTACTGGGACTGAAGGCACTTCATAAACCACACATAAAATCTAAAAATACATGGGTCAGAGCAGATGCTCAAACCAGTCTTCTGCAGCCTTACCTGTGGGCACCCACAGGCCTACACCCACCACAATTATAACGAAGCCAGGGTGCACTGAGCAGGGTGCAGAGTGGCTGTACTGAAGGGTATATACTCCCCATAGTACATACTCCCATAAAAATTGCAACAAAACCTTTGCACACATGCAGACCATGTAGCTTTCTGTCTTATCTGAACAGCAGTAATACACAGCCACTGAGAAACCAAAAAGAGGAAAGGATGATATCATCTGTCGGCTCACATATCACATGGTGAAATCTGGGTATTGATGTGAAGCTCTAAATCAATAATGATATCCAGGGGAAACGATTGTTCCCATAACAGCAATCATGCAGTGCTGAGACAATGATTATGTGATCCTGAACTGCGAGAGTATTTTCAACAGAGCATGTTCTGTGGCATGACTATTTGAATTTCATTTGGAGTCATTGGAAAGGAGCTGAAAAAGTTTAAACTGCACTGACATGCCAGCAGAATACATTTATTTCTCACTCAGTCCCCTACCAGAATGTCACGTTGCAGTCCGTAAGCACCATCCATGCATCTCACACAACTGGTTTCTCCCTGCCAAGAACCATCTCTGCCCTTTTCATTCCTCTGTGATACATCTCCACAATTTTGCCTTTATATTGCTCCCAATTCTAACTGTGTCAGGCTTTCATTCACTTTGAAAAATACCAAGAAAATGAGTTAAGAACGTCAATACAGATTTATGGAGGTGGCATTGCAATGTCAAATCAAGAATATGGTATCAAGATGAAATACAACAGTGTCAGGATAAATGTACCAAGCTGACAGCACAAAGTCAAAATGGAGCAATGTCACTGCAGATCTACAGAAACAACATTCATCTGTCAAAATGAAATCATGTCATTACACATTAAACAGCAGCTTAAATAAACTGGAATGCAGAACTCTTTATTCACCCAGCAAAATCCCACCCACAATCCCTATCCAGCAGGCAAAATACATAAGTGTTTGGCAGAAATAGGCACTAAACACTGTGATGGGACTTAATACCACAAAACGAGCTCGACTCAGAGCAGGAGAGTACACTAGTATAAGGAAACCGTCAAGTAAGAGCCAACAACCACTGGCCAACAACCAGCAACAAACCTAAAAAATTATGAGAGGATGACCCCAGAATGAGTAGTGTCTATTCTTGCAGGACCAAGTTCACCCATCTACTCATTCTCAGCTCCTCGCTTTCAAGCAGCCAAGGTATGCTTCTTCACACATTACAGGCTGGTCCCAAACACTACACTTCTTTACTCCTTTGTCTGAAATAAAACAGCATAACCCCTCATCCTCACTGGAGGTGAGTGGATGGTGTATAGCCCCAAGCAAAACATCTCTAAGAAAGCCCTCACAGCAGTAGAACTGCTCTAATCCTATTTCTAGGTCTAAAACCCTCATGAAATAAAATCCAGAGCATTTGTTGATAAATTATGGGTTGAACTCAGGAAAGGTAATTTTAGCATAGATTAGTTCAGCTGGAAGGGGCCTTCAGAGGTCACTGAGTCCTGCTGCCTGACCACTTTGGGGCTAACCGAAAGCTGAAGCACACTGAGGGCACTGTTCAAATGTCTCTTGAACACTGCCAGCCATGGGGCATCAACCACCTCACTCAGAAGCCTGTTCTAGTGTCTGACCACACTCATGGTAAAGAGATTTTCCCTTATGCCCTGTCTGAACATCCCCTGGTGTAGCTTCAAGTTGTTCCTGCGCATGCTGTCCTCAGTGAGCAGTAAGCAGAGACCGGCACCTCACTCTGTGCTTCCCTCCTCAGGGAGTCATGGGAAAAACCACAGCTGGTTCTAAGAATTAAACACATTTTTTGATACCAAAGAAACACTTCTGGAAGTGTTTGAAAAATACCCCGGTAGAAGCAAAGTCAGATACAACTTTCAGCACTGTCCTCTGTAACCTTAAATGATGAACTGTGCGCTTCATCTCCGCACTGGTGAGCCCTTCAGCCCTGCTCTGCACAGCCATCAGCACACACAAAGCGAATGTATCAGTGATCATACCTCCATTTTTCATATCAGCGATTGAAGTGATACTGCCTTCTTTTGGTCTTTGCATGCCATGCCACTTGAGATTACAAATCTCTGCTTGTGCAAAACCTAGTAATAAATCTACGAGAAACACCTCCTTCCTCACCGATGATGATAATCCTGATTTCACTAAGTACAATCCTACAAGCTCTTCGTTATATTAGCTCTGAACTTGACCTGAAACTAAAAATAACTGTTTTTCTCAATGCTAGTGGCTCTATCCCTCAACACACCATTCACACTGTTCAAAATTTGGGCTTAAATTATCCACATTAGGAGATTATGTAAAGAAACGCAGCCCTTTAACTGAATTCTTTGAGAAGTACAATTTTACATCTTCATACGTCTAGACTTCTAGTGAATTAGAAAATTAGAAAAATAAAAACATGAGAAATGCATTCTCTCGGTCCCATCCCTCTTCATTATAGAAAGGAACTGAGGATCAGTGGAATGCTTAACAATGCAGTGACACTTAAAGAAATTGCTTCCTCCTAAGGGGAGGACAAAAAAAGATAAATAAAAGTTTAAATTTCATTTAAGAATGTCTAACATTGGTGCTTACTTTAGTCTTCTTCAGGATATCAAGTGAAAATATCCATGCTTTTGATATTTCTAGCTAGAAAGATCTTCTGGTGCAATGTATTTTTCTTTTATGTATCACTTTCCTCAAAATAAGTTTCTGGCAAATTATATTTTTATCAGAGAGAAGAGAGAGAAGGGGGAGAGGGAGTGCAAAAAGAGGAAAAAAACAAGAGGAGAGCAGAAGGACAATCCACTTCTTTTCATTGAGAAAGCACAACAAACATTAGATATTGACTGACACTTTGCATGAGCCAGACATCAGCTACATGTGCTTCATGTAGGGACAACTCCATCGAGGTTGCATGCCCAAAAGTTAGCGTAGAGGTAGTTGTATGTTATTGAGAATTGCTACAGAACACATCAGTTAGCCAAGTGTTACTCACACCCTTCCATGTGTTGCTATTTTCAGCAGTTTCCAATTAAATCGAGATTGCAGGTGTTAAGGATTCACTTAGAAACATCTGTGCTAGTCAGACATCTCCAGTGGCTATATTAATTTCACCATGGTGAATATTTTAACTGGGTTTCTGACCTGCAGACATAAACATACAGTACCAAATTAGAAATTGAATTTATACCCTCATAATACACTTCACAGTACTTGAATGACACTTGAGCTTAACATATGGGTATTCTGAAAGCATGAATTTCAAGGACAATACATGTATTTTTGCAAGCAGAGGGGATGCTTCTGCTTTTGCCTCACTAAGTCCCCCTCGCTCCCTGTGAAGGTTCAGTTGTGGTGGGCCAACAAAGAGAATGAAGAAGACAGCATTAACATTTCTAAGAGTATGTATAACGGCTGAGAGAAAAAAAATGGTCTTCAGCAGAGGCAGAGAACTATGCCATACAGTTTTTGAGGCAGAACAATCTGAGTTTCTCTGCAAGGGTGGTTACCACAGTCAAGAAACTAAGGCACAACCTGGTTCCCCTCCCCAGAGCTTCAAAGATTGGAAGTGGAACTCAAGTTTAATTTGCGATACTCTTTTTAGAGAAGTTTTCTCAAAAAATAATGATATGAAACGTTACTTCAACATAGAGGGTGTTATTCCTCCCTCCCTTTGTCCACAAGATGAAGCTGATAGACTCATTAGAATATTCTAACAGTGAAGAGTTAAATGCCATGGTCAGGTGAGAAAAGGTGTACGAGTGAAATATGTGGCAAGCACAAATCCATACAATTTATGTTGATTCAATTTTGATCATGGAAGAAAATGAGAATATTATTCTGAGACTGACCACGGTATTATTACTTACTCTTACATCAGATATTTCATCACTAGAGAAGAGGGCAATGAGCTTCTGCATGATGTATTATACAAATTTTTCTCAGACAGTACCTGACTACCTGCTACAGATAATCAAAGACAAGATAGTTTATTTTTTTATAATAATGGAAATTTTCTTCTTCCTGTAGAACCCTATGTAAGAGTCATGCGTATTGGATCATTGATCTTTCTTTTCAAGTAACAATACTCTGTTTTCATACAAATTGCTATCTGGTATCGAGATCAACGGGAATCAGCAGGGGAGCTGGTTAAACAGAGGTGAAATTTTTACTACAATAGCACAGAAAACATTACCCTGATATGTTACGGAAACATGCCCAACACACTGCATTTGTACCAGGAAGACCGGATACTGTAAAACACATCCTTTTAAAAGTCTAAGAAATCATGCTTTCATATTGCCTTTACAACAGAAAGGAAAGCAAAGCAACAAGCTATGCTCCAGATAAGTTCCTTTATCTTCCTTGAAATTAGGGGAATTATCTAGCCAACCCTCCTACAAATCCAAAAATAACCTCCCAGATGATACCATGTCCTAAGCCTTTCTTCACCTTATTTATTGTGCCAAGTCTCCAGATTTCATGCAAGTCTTCATTACAACCTCCACTTTGACACTGATAGCTATTATGAAGCATGATGATATTTATTTCAGCAGACTGGTGCCAATTTACTCTTACTAGAGATTTGCCATTTCACGGAATTGAAAAAACAATAGAAATAGCTTTGGTCATCTGATTTATTTTTTTTTTAGAAATGAAAAGATACGTGACCAAAAAAAGAGAATTATATTTTTGATTTTTCAAGGATCCAAAGAGATATTTGATGCTATCCTTCACTCTGTCACTGAAAGGTACCAACCTCCTCTCTCCATTAATGTCTCAGGACTATAGCACAAGGGCAAACCACAAGCCTGTTCCTACATTCCTGCCCCAAAGGAAGGAGGAGTGAAATGCAGATGCACTGTTTCAACCTTACTGGGCAGCTACTGCCATAGTTCAGAACCAGTTGATTAGGTAACACATTTAGGATGTATAACAATACATAACAGCGTGCTGAAGTGTGCCAGCAGAGGCTGATATAAGGAAGAGGTAAGGCAACATTTTTCAGAAGTTTACCAGTGAGTCTGTCTGGTAAACCTCTCTGGACAGCCTGAAACAACCGTACAGCCATAGAAGTCTATCAATCAGCCTTGAGAAGCACAGTTCTTACAGACATTAGAAAGTGCATGCAGCTCTTTCCTTACAAGCCTCATGAAAACAAGTGAAAAACTAGCAAAATTATAATCTAAAAAAAAAAAATTAGGGAAGACGTGCACAAAATTTCCATTACCATTGGTTTCCAAGGCTAAAGCTGCATATAAATTTCAGTGCTGCAGCAGATGCTTGCTAATACATACATTTACATTATCTAAACCACTACCTATCAAATAGTCTGGCCAGAAAGATTTCTTTGTATATGCAAGTTTGAAGATCACTAACTAAGCAGCTTAGATTTATGTAGGTTTGCAGTTTGCCTTGATACTACACTGTGAAACAGCCACGTAAGTGTTTAAAGTTAGACATTTCTTAAGTGTTTCCCATAGAGAACAAGCACAAAAGGCAAGAGGCTGCTACCCAGGACAAAGAAGGTACTTAAAATCAATTTGTTCTTAAACGTGAAGAAAAATTAGTTCAAGTTGCTACATTTGCTTTTTTGTTTACCTAGGACAGCCTGCGGATGCCCCAATTAGTACCAGGTAGCCCGCTTTGCAAGATGTTGTGCAAACAAAAGGTCTCTGCCTCGAGAGCTCCCAGCTGATGATTATGAAAAGACACAAAAGACAAAAACAGAGTGAAGGAAGAGGCAGCAGTGAGATGAACACCGTGTGCATAATAAGCAACTCCCCTAGTGCTACCAGCACAGCCACTGTGAGGAATTATGATGAGCTACGCTACACTTGCCAAGAGCTAAGCATTGAAACAAAGGAAAAAAAACCCTCTCCTTCAAAAGTGAACACTCAAATCTGCCGAGAACTGTTTGGGTTTTATTATTTTCTTCCAGCTTCTCTAAATCTAAACATTCCATGAAAGCAAACTTGATTTATCGAAGTTGTGATGAAAAGCAGAAAAACACTTGATTCATTCTTATTTGCTTCTCCCTGGCTTGCCCATCAAGCTTCTTGGTGCCCTGCCTACCTATGAAATACACTCCAGTTGGAGTCTGCAAAACTTGCAATAATCCTGGATTTCTTCTCAAAAAGAGTTCAATCTAGAACCCTGAAGTACTGATATCCTTCATGGATCATAACTTCACTTTTCATCTTAACTCCACAAAGCACATTAATGGTGCCAGCACACAAACCGTAACTTCTGATACAAACAGAATTTCACTTGAGGCAGAGGGAGAAATGTTCTATTTCAATTTCTGTATTGCTGATCACCCAAATAGTTTAACTCCAAAGAAGATCCAAATGAGGGATCTGATGGATGCAAACAGGCCCAGATCATTTACCCATGTGCTATCCCAAACTTAAAACGTAGGTGTTAGTACACAGAATAGTCTCCCTCTTGAGACAGCTCCATTCTTAAAAGGAACCTGAACTTCTATATTATCAGGAGCACCCTACAAAACCATATTGGCAAGGAAGGAGGAAAGGTACTTTCAGAGAGAGCCTAAACTCTGGCTAGAAACGCCCCAGCGATGACAGTCTCTGCTCCCAAGCCATGTGGATGGGCAGCAGGACTGCACCAAGGGGACAGAAAAAGGATTTTGTTCTATGGCCAATTGGAAGTCAATTGCAAATCCAGGATTCCCAAATGAATTAGATAATTAACTGAATAGATCACTACCAAAGCTACTGTGAAATAAAACTGTATTTCATACACTGAAAAACAACCCTGCATATTCCTAAGCTGGCTGTTTTCCCCACTGGACCTCTGCATTTGGATTCCTGCAGACTTCAGGCCTGTAAGAACAGTTCACCTATCAGGTTTTCAGAAATACTGGATGGCAGCTTGAGTTTCTGGGTTTTCTGGTTTTTAAAAGCATTTAAGCAAGCTGAATCTGGTCCTTGTGCCTGCTGATTACATGTGACAACCAGTTTTCCAATTAAAACCTCAAACCTCTGTCACTTCTGCTAAGGATATTCTCACATCACCAGTTTATGAGGAATGAGATTAATTGTGCTCCTTGCTCATATCCCATTTCTTTACGGCACTTCCCCCAGAACAGACATGCTAGTCTACTCAAGAAACAGTACTCTCTTGATCATTAGCTTTATTGGCTTTTTTAAATCCTAAAGAGAAAGATATTTCTCCTGAGCAATTAATAGAGGTGTATGAGATGACCGATATGCCACAAAGTCTCTCGTATAGCTCTCAAACAAGTCAAATTATCTTTATGGAGTATGTGTCACGATAAGCCATCTGCTAGACAGACCAATACAGCAAAATAAGTGACTTCAGCTACTGATAACATGGTATTAAAAAGACTTAAAGTACAGCAGGCCTTTTTCTTTGTACTCGGTACAAGAAAAACAGTTTTGTTACTGTGGTCTTAATAAAGAGCATTTGTACATTTTGTAGTCCTAACTGCTACGAGCCTTCCATTTACAGTGATACTGCTTCTCCTCTCATTAAGATCAAATTCAGACCCTGCAGAGCTGCAAGCTTGGTAAGATGCTTTACACAAGGGAGGAATCAAAACATGAGAGACCAAATGTTCATAGGATGAAGTCTTCACGTTGTGGTTTAGCTGTCTGCAATAATTAGAAAAGCTTTGATATGTATCTCACATTTGGGTGAACGTTGCTTTCACTTCTGCAGTAGTGTGAACAGCTACACAGATAGGAGAAGTGCAAGTCAGTTAGGATCATTTAAAAATGTGTTAACTTCTGTAACAACAACAAAATAAAGTAGCCTGTGGTTTATTTCTCACATGAGGTGTCAGAGGTGGTGATGTTAAAACCGTGGCCTGCAGATATCAGATCTCATGTTGGAAGGATTTTCTTGACTGGGAGATTTATCCTGGGCTAAATAATTGTGACTCTGGACAAATACATTGTTCAAAAACTGCAATGTAATACATTGAATCACCATCACTTCAAATATATCATCCCATACCTCGATGCCTTCTTCAGCAAACACCACAAAATTTCCTAAAAAGTGCTTCAATGGGCTGAAGAATAGATTGTGGTCAGTTTCTGCTGGGTATGCAAGAAGACAAGAGGGCAAGTTGGCATCGTTAACATTTGTGTTACAAAGCCCAGCAGAGCACCCACCAGTAATTAGACATCAGTTATCCAGGACCACTGGCAGAAAGGCCACACACTCATGGCACATTAGCTCCTACGTCTGGTTTTAACAGAGCAGCTTTGTCCAAAATCGGACATGGTACAAAGGTAACAGACTCGTACCAACTATATCCTAAAATTCCAATTCAACTCTCAACACAGAAGAGCACACTGAGGCTGGACGTAGCCAGAGCGGACAGACATCAGACACTAAAAAGCAATTCAGCTGTTAGTTGGAATCAAGACAGTGTAAATACACAGTGAAACAGGTTTTTTGTACAATTTTGAAAGAAATATAGTGACAAATCCATTTTGTTGTTAAAATGACATCATTTTGTTGCTTGTTTTTAAGAGATGGGACAACCCGAGTAAGCAAATCACATCAGTGGGTATGAGAGTTGCTGCTCCAAGAGGCTTGGGACTTCTAGCTACAGAAATGTCTACCTGCTGGAAACCCTGACAAGCATTCAATTAACTTTACGTATTCCGCTGGAAGATTGCTATAAGGTAATGTCAATACAGAACCAAGACACCTTTCAATGATCATGCAAATGATCACGCAAATGATCACAAAACTCATTAATAATCTTTTAAAGTCTAAGCAAAGTCTGCACAGTTTAAGTGATTAAAAAAATGAACGAGAACTTGGTTTTGCAACGCTTTTGAAATCAATTAGGTTGCAAGGAGATTATGTCAATGATGAATATTGTTAATATATTTACTCAGCATACCAATTGAGTACATTATGTAAAAATGCCTATAAAATAGAACCCAAGTATTGTGACAATGGACATGCACATACACCACAGTGTTTTTGTTAGGTTTCAGCGTCCAGAAAAGTGCACAAACAGTATAGTGACAGAGGCTCAGTTATGTCAAAGTAACATATGACCATGGAGCAAAGGCACAGAGGTTACGTGACTTGCCAACTACCAAACAGCACGTCGACATCAGGCTCAGGAACACCAGTCAGATCCATGAACCCTTTTATTCTGGACATCAACCACCAGAGCACCATCATTTCACAACAGCAATGAAATAAATGAAATCTTTCAAACAGAGTAACTTTATACTGAATTAACAGAGGAATTAAAAGCAAAATCTATGAAAACATTCTGAATTTATGTTCTCATTATAGTTTTGTCCCTATGAGAGGGAAATCTTGATAGCTGTTTTAAAAGAGGTTTTAGTCATCCATTTATTTTACTATCGAGCCTTGTATTTAAGCTATTTGAGCATTTTCTTACGATTTAATGCATTTCAGATAGGCCCCTTCCTCCTTCCTGCAAAAGGACCTCACTGCACAGTCTTTCTACTGTACTTTATCTAGAATATCTATCACATACTGGAAATAATGTCACTGTTTAAACTATGCACCAAGCCATTCTCCTTCATTCTATGCTTTAAAATGGGCAAAGGCTTGAAGATATTAACAGGATCCTTACCTGTGGATGTCACACACTAACACAGAGCTCTGTTCAGACCCTGTAAGCTGCCCCAGGCAGTGATCAGGTGGGAAAGGAGGGATGAAGTCACGCAGCCAAGCCCTTGTTCACTGCTTACTTGCCCTCAGGGCAGCTGAACCCTAAGCAGGCCTTTCCCACACAGAAGCCCCTCTCATGTCAGAGACAAAAAAACAACAACAACAAAAAAAAACACACACTGCACTGTTTGTCCTCCCTCTTGTAAGGGCAGAGGAATCATTGCTTGCTGTAGTTCCTACTGCAGAAGTATGGAGACACTTCCTTCCTGCCTGGGTCCCACACAACTACCCAAGTCCGCTGAAGAGGGCTTGTTAGCTGTAGCCCTGAACATTACACCTGCTTTCAATATCTGTTCTCCTTACCTGTTTTGGCTTAAGCAACAAATAAAATGGGCAGAGACTGAAGGTGTCAGTGCACGGCCAGTAACACTAAAAACAGCCTGAAAAGCCTAAAAATAAAGAGGCAAAGATAGAAATCAACAATAGCATAAAAATGTAAACCCATTTCACTGAAAGCACTACAATGTCTAGATAGCTTCTGTAAATGTGCATTTGTGTTGATACCATTCCTATCTATCATGTCTCAGTTTGAAAGACTCAATTTATATGCTGTCTTGTAAATTAAGTTTTTTTCTGCGTACAGATACAACCATACTGGCTTAATGACCTTAACAGACTTGGCTTACCCAAGGTCCAGGTGAGCAAAACTGATTTGTAAACTGATTTGGGGCTGTAAATACTGCAAGATTTTCAAAGGGGAGATGTTTTCCTGTTTGCACGTGGTTTAAGGGGGCAGTAGTACCACTGAGGATCTTACCAGGCTTCCAAACACAAAGATAACATGAATAAAATGTTCTTGTGGCATTGTCATCTTGATTAAAACACTGATAAACATGTATATTACGTTAAATCAGAGAAACTCAAGCAATCTACATACAGATTATATACTGCATATAGTTCAAATACTCTCTAACCATGTTCACTCCTCAAGCACAACCATTAAGGTCCCTCCGTTCCTCAAGAGGCTTTCTCCTCCTCAGCTGGTCTTTCCAAATGAGCCACCAGTCCATTACGTGCCAGCCTACCCTAACTAATGCACAGCAGCTGCGTTTGTATGTCATTAGAAATCAAGCATGTAAAACAAGGTAACCTGGCTGGCCAAGAATCCCAGGCTTGGCTGTAATCAGCATGATGAACTGCTCCAACTGGGAAGCCCTAAATATTATACTCACAATTCTGATTTCATATTATCTAGTTTGAAGCCTTGTATTAACACAGCGTGAGGCCGGCATGAGAACTGCCACATTAATTTGCACCTACTTGTGCTGACAGCCCTGCGTGGCCCCACGCCAAACAACAGGCACACTGTAATGTATTTTATACCTGCCATGATTCCTGCCTGGGAAAGAACATAAAAACCTTCCACCGACTGCATCCTGAGGTCCTCAGTTTTTGTTCGTACCCAGATTAAGAAATTCCAACCAAGCCTAATACAATGTGGTTGAATAAATTATTTCAAAGAGGGAGAGTCCCTGCGTTGTATGTGTAGCTAATTTAATTTTCAGGAGTGTTCTGAGTACTAAAAGGTAAAAATTATTCTAAAAGCACCTGTATTCACTACAACCACATTGAGTGAGCTCTACTTATGGGTGTTTGTACATGCATGGTATGTATTCTGAGTTCCACAAAGCAACATAGAACAGTAGAAATGATGCAGCAGTGATACAAATAAACATGTATTTGATAAAGAGGAACTCTCCTTGACATGAAAATAGAATACAAAAACCTACCAGATTTAATGCACATTTGTACATGCCAGCTGAGCGGGTTACCTTGAGCATAATTCATGGCTTTTAGGATGTTCTCCAACTGTGTTTCTAGACACACTGTAAGATAGAATCAGACATCACTTGGAAAAAACAGTGCAGCCCCATTCTTGTTTTGTTTTTGTTTTTTGGTTTTTGTTTTTTTTTTTTTTTTGTCTTCCCCTGTCATCTCCTTCCTTGTGTTGGCATAAGAACCTGTGCAATGAACTGGGTCAGTGAACTCGTCTGTGTTAAAAATAGCTGCATTTCATTTTACTGGGTTAATTTTAATCTGTATCAGCCTTCTGATTCAGTTCAAAGCACAGCTGTGTGAACCTCTATACCACTGCAAGTCTGAGGGCAGCCTGCAAGCTGAAATAAAGGGCTGAGAGAGAGGAGGTTGGCTCATTCCGGCAGCAACACCAAGACATGCCCTCCCCAACATGCTTCAACAAATGCTTGCCCAAGATCAGGAGAATAAAAAGACTCTATTTATCTTGCATTTTTGAAAGATTACTATCTTTTTCCCCCAATACTTCTATTTATGTCATTCTTCCTTTACACAAAATAATGATGTTATGCAAGATAAGTGATCAAGAGAATACTTTTCAAAAAATAAAATACTCAGTGTCTGATGTTACAATGTTGAAGTTGGGGCCACCTAACCAAGCCACTTGCACAGGCAAATAAAAGTTATTTCTCCCCTTCCTAAATTCATGCAGCTGACCACATTAGCAAAACAGGAAGCAGCTCTAGAAAGGTGATGCAAGGCAACCATCCCATTTGACCTTAGATGATATGAGCTGTAGTGAGAGCAGCTCCTTCTTGTAGAGCTTGCCCTACCTGCTTTCTTTCGGATGCCCATTTTTGCAGAGAGGAGAATTGGGATAGAGAACTGGCTTTCAGAAGATCCTTCTACACTAATAATTCTGAACTTTCCTCAAATCGTAAATCTGATGTACTTCTACTATAGGACACTGAACAAAGTTACTCTCCAGACGTTTTCTTCCAGAAATAAAAGTGAATAAAAGCACTGAGAAAATAGTTTATCTCCAGGAGCCATGGGAGCAGGAGACCAAAAATACAGACAGTGATGGCTTAAACTAATACAGAACCACTTTATCTGATCTCGTCCCATCACCGCCTCACAGAAGGGTAAACTAGATTATTGCTGCACAATTTGTTTTCTGAAAATTGCTTCCCTGCTGCCCCCCCTGGGGCTTTTGTATTATCTTTCAGCAGCAGTTCTTAGGGGTCCACTGCCACAAGACAACTGGGTCTCCTAAGGCTTATTCTTGGTTTGCAACAGGGAATGGCAGAAACAAGCCTGGAAGGTGGCAGGTTGATCTGCAGAAGCCCTGGCATTACCTATTGCCACAAAAGAGATCATCTGTGACAGGTAATCAGTGAGTTTCCCCAAGAGGCAGGCACGAAGTCTTGCTACTACGAAGCTGATTCTGCCCAGTCATTGTTTATTTCTGATAATTTGGCAGTTTAACAAAGTACAAATAAATGTCTTCATGATCCTAGCCTTTGAATTGAGCATATTAAGACATATTAAGGCATCAAAATATAGGTTAAATTGATCAGTACATTAATGAAGATCTATCAAGAAAGAAATAAAACTGTTTCCAAGTGCAATCCTGCAGAAAGCTGCTGCTTGGAAAGTGACTTTCCTATAAAGCTACCTGTCAAAATTCAGAACTGAAGTTAATTTTTTTCAGAGAATAGTTCTACACAAAGACACCAATCATTCTCTTGCAGTGCAAAGGTATTTTCTGTAATATTCCGCGCATGGAAGATGCCCTTGCATCAAAGAGGAAAGAGATCAGGTACAATGCTTGAAGCTCGCTTAGCATGCTAGCTAAGGTGAATCATGGAAGTCTTGAAAAGAAAAATACATCATCCATGCAAAAGGGAAGAACAGTCTACCACAGAAAGAATTATAGAGCACCATAAAGCTGCCCAATACTTCTACTATAAGCGTGGTTTGGACTTGAATAGCTAAGGGCAAAGTCATTAGACCAAAAACCAGCAAATGTGCACGTATTCCCATCCTGAAAAGACCCTTTCTTGTAACAGGATTTTTAACACAAGAGTAAGATGATTTTATCACATAAAGATTGCATTCAGCAAAGTACATATACATAGACCACAAAAATAAACTATCTAGAGACATCTATACTGGCTTACAGCGCAGAATTACCTCACTGCTGCAAGGGATCTTATCCCCACCTGCTCTGGTGCCTTCAAGGTAAGTCTCTTCCTGCAGCCTAGGTAAAGCCCCACTCCAAATGCTGCAGAACTACATCAAAATCTTCAGACGTGATTTAACGGGGCTGCAACTTTTCAATTCAGTACAAACTCGGGAGGCTTTTTCCCCATATTGTTCCAGGATACCTTTTTCATTTTGCTGTCAGTGCAGCAGTAGAACGCCACTCTCTTCCTGCCTCATATGTAAAAGGAAGGAGCATAAAACTGAAGAACAAGCAATCCTCGTCTGTACCAGGCATCCTGCTGATTTAGGGGCCTTCTCAAGCGCACTTTTCCTTCTCTCTAGGAAGATATGAAAGCTTTCTGGGTTTAGCATTAATGCTGGGTAATTGCCAGCCTAATACTTAACAAAACCCCTCTTTCCCATTCTCTATCAATACAGAAACAATCCCACTTGCAGCCCAAAGGAAATGAAATGACTGAAATCATCACAGCAGCTCACAGAGCAGGTGCCCACCGGTGGCACTAAGGAGGATGGGCACTGCGGTGAAGGCACAAGGAGGCCATGAGGGGCTTATCGATCCCTTTCCCATGCCTTTCTTAGCCCAGTCAAACCAAGTGAGTTGCCTGTGCACCATTTGAAGCTAGCAGGAATTCCTATCTGTGTTTTTTTCTTCCAGCAGACAACTGTCCTTGCAGATCTTTCCTGTATAGCTACTAAACTGTTATAAAGACAAGGTGCCAAATATAAAAAGCACTGAACATATGATGTCTCATCACCACACAGCTCGAGTTGTTAATAAATACCTCCCTTCTTCCTAAAAGGCTCTAAGTGATAGTTACACTTGGCACTTACATACTACTTTAAATATTGAAAGTGCTGCACAGATGTTACCTAATTAATCTTCCCAACTTCTCCTCTATGAATAAAAAAGTGTTATCTTTATTCCAGCTACAAGGAACAAAGATTATTAATAAGCATTGTTCTATTTATTAAATTCTGATGGCCCACTTGGCCCTGAGCAAGAAGAACACATAAATGTATCTGCCTCAAGGACTTTGCAACCTCAATTGTGAAGAATTTGAAGAATTGCCAAAAGCACACATTATGCTGACAGCAAAGTTCAGCAAATGGAAAAAAAAGTTCACATTAAATCAGAAATCAAAATCACATTTATGATGAAAAAAAATAATAATTTCAAAAACAACTCAAAAGATTGAACCTAAAACCTTCACCTGAAAATTTGTATTGGAAAAAAACACAACAGGACTACCTGGGTGCTATATTTCCAATCGTATAACACTACTACTCAGAATATAAGCACATAGATTTATTAAAAAATAATAGTAACACACAAAAATCACAGGTAGCTTACCTATGGTTCTGATTGAATCAGTCGGATTCAGTTACGTATTTGATGACTTGGTGTTGCTTTTTTCCCACCAAATCCTGATGCAACACACAGGACATTTTATTACTACTACAATATGACCTTCTCCTGGGTTTGGACAAGAAACAAATACTGCACACTTCGGCAAACTTTAATGTGGTGTCAATGCACACACATTTGAATTAGACACCACAGCTTCAGAAATCTTTTTAAAACCTAGGATAAGCACTTCGCAAACTTCCAGGCATCAT
Organism: Anser anser; assembly: GCF_964211835.1. NCBI lineage: Eukaryota > Metazoa > Chordata > Aves > Anseriformes > Anatidae > Anser > Anser anser. Next base: position 32,377,641 of record NC_139726.1, read on the forward strand.
GCAAGACACATCTACATGTCAGAGTTAAAATTCATATGCCACACCTGTTTGCTAAACCTCACAAAAACCAGATCTGTGTTGCTCACATAAGCACCCTGAAGTGTCAAACCTCCTCTCAGCATGATGATTTTAACACAAAAAAATAAGAATTGGATATCCTTCCTGGAAAAGTCAACACTTCAGACTCTGTTGGGGAACAGGACTGGATGAGAGTTATAATTTGCACGTAGATGAGGCAGCGCACTGCATATTAACTCTACACGCTTGTACTGATAGAAACAATGATCTCTTTGAGCCGCATCCCTGCGGCTGCTCAGCTGAACGTTTCAGAACAGAATCCCAGCGCTCAGAACCCAGCAAAAACAAAATTAGGAGCTAAGCAGTAATAAAAGATCCATTTTGATTACTATTTGTTATCTTCTCAATAGGGCTTATACTTGAGTCTTACATGACTCCAAGCACTAACAAAACTGAAGACACAAGGTCATTTAAAGGGCATACAGCTGTGGATCAGTTACCTTCCCAGGAAGGAGTCACTGCGCAGTAACAAGGCAGGCTGTTAATTTGCACACTGCAATTTGTCTTCTCTGTTCCTTATCCCTAGCACTAGGATAAACGTACTCTACATTTGTCGCCTTAGGCACCCGGTTTGAACATGGCCTCGGTAAAACATGAAAATAGAGAAAATAAAAGACTGTAAGCATTAGGGAGGCAAACCAAGACAAGAATTAAAAAAAAAAAATACACTTCTGGAAAAAATGACAAGCCATACCACTCAATTACAAGATACATCGAAAGCTTACAAATGCAATGTAGCAGCTTCCCACTGCACGGAGACCGAAGGCACGCTGAAGTTCCTTGGCATGTCCTATCTGAAAGCAGCAACTGTCACAGCACCACCTCTTGCAAAACACTGGATGCATTTCTTCAATAGGTTAAAAAGGCCGAGATAATGTAGCAGATTTAAAATAAATGTTTATTCCAAAACAGATTATTAAATATTTCTTAATGAAATTACTGAGATTTGAAAATGACTCCGCTACTTCCTCTTGTAAAACACATCATGAAATGAAATGGTACCATCTTAAATGCCATTTTACCTTAAAATAGGCAGTTGTTACTTTCCTTCATATCACAAATTTACTTACGTAAAACCCAACTGATAGGTTCTCAAGGTAAAATAGCACTTAAGGAAATAGCATGACAGCTCTTTTACACAGAAAGTAATTTGAGCTGAGCATGGGTAACTATTGAGAAGAAAATGGGAACTGTGTAATAAATACTCTTTTTAGATAAATGGTTTTCTATTTTCTTCCATTTTGTAAATTGAATATGATGACTCACCACTCAAAAATTAAATTAGCACATTAGTAGTAGATTAACTTAAAAGAACCAAGTTTAGGATTACTTGGGAATACAGTTAAACATTTAGGGGATTCCAACTTTGTTGTTGTTGTATATGATTCATCACACAAACTGAACTAAACAGAGAGAACTGAAAAATATTCCTTTATTACACGATACACATTCAACTAAACTACCATGAGCCAAACACTACTGCAAGTAGTTAGACTTTGATCTCGGTTAGCCCTGCTTTGGCTTCTGACACGAACTGAGCTGAGCAAATACTTCCTACTTAAAAAAACCATTTCCATGTGCCTCTGGAGCTGGCTGTATGATGTTCTGGCATGATCTGCCACCTGGGCTTTGATGGCACACCTTTATCCTTTTACATAATGGGTCTTAAATGACACAGAATCGCCTTCAGATGCTGATGAAGGAGAATAAATTGCCACTTCCCATTGCCTAGGAAGAAGAATGTAGGAGAGGGGCCCCCTTGTCATGAGAGAAATTTAGGAAGAAATTGAATGTACTGTTAGTGACTGAGCATACCTCTGGATGTCTCAGTTGGTTTGCTCAGCAGCTCCCCGAGGACACAGCATTGGGGTGGCAGTACTCTGCCTTGCTGCTGCAATTGCATTTTCCACACCGCTGGGCTGCACTTCCTTAATGCCAGTGCAACACCTCACCAAGCACAAGGTAAGCTCCTGAGGTACAACTCCAACATAGAGGAGAAAAAATCTGAACCCAGCTGGGGTGGTTAAATTTGATACTAAAATGATGTCATCAGCTTAATCCCATAGAAAGGGTAAAACACAAAACAATTTTGTCTTAAGAAAAGGGTACGAAGCACCACCGTGTCCTATTTCCATTTTCCAATTCCCTGGCTTTTTTCAGCAGCAAGAGGACTATATCCCACTAGCACAACCAGGCTGCAGCGGATTGCTAGAGAACAGCGTTTAGCACAAACTGGCACTAGCACTGAATTCCCGTCAATTTTATACCAGCAACTTCTTCTGCTTATTATGTCTTATCCCAGCAGTAAATACCTCGTGTCTGGAATTCCTTCTTGCCTTTGTGATCCAGGCCAACACAACAGACCCTGATTTAGGAGTGGCCACAGCACAAAGCCTTCTGAAGTCTCAGGAAATCCCACATCATAACTGAAAGGGAAACCTCAGCAAGCACAGGAACTCAGCACTGGGAACGAATGGCCGGCAGTAAAATGGGACACCAGCCCCTCTCTTCTACATAGTAACCTCCCTCTCTAAACACATGTTGTAGAGGTGTAATTGATAGTTCACACTTGGACGTTTTCTGTAGTGGTAACTTTTAGCATCACAAATGCATCCTCCCTCTCAACATGAGAGAGGGCAAATGACAGAAGGATTCAGAGGGCTGGTTTCTGAGAAGGAAAACAGCAAGGGTGGGGATTACAATGCCCTTGAGGTCTTCATGTTTGCAGCGACGCCCAGCTCCACAAGCAAACCAAATAAAAACCATGCAGACTGAATCACCAAATCTCTTCAAAATGATCCTCTTCCCTACAGGAAGGTGACAGGTGAAAACCAGAATCCCTGCTAACATGAACTGCAATAGTTACCACTGGCTTCAGCAGAAGCGTGTTGATTTACATCAACATGGAACCCGCAGTGTGAGTTAAAGCCTGCTTGGGCGCTTGCTACACAAAATCCATTCTCCTCAAACCTTAACAGAAAAAAAAGTGTGAGAATCAGAGTTCTGCTAAAGTTCAGTAAGCGATGCACCTATGTTGACAAAGTCAGGCTTTTATTACCCCAAACAATAATAGTTAAAAACATCCAAACCACACCAAGGAGATACATAGGCACATACTATTCAGATCTTATTTTGAATTCTTCCCTACTCTTCTCTCTTGACAATGCTTGTTTCTCCTAACTCATTATTTCAGATCTGAAATAATGCTGGAAACCTTTCTGAATACGGAAGCTTTCACTGTTCAATCTGCAAAACACCAGACATTTTAAATACTGTATTACTAACAGACCCTTTTTCTAAGCACAAAGAAATACTCAGACACAGAAGAGGAGGAATGCATTGATTAATCCTGGAGGCAGATTAGTAAGCAAAGTCAAATCAGATTTAATTAACAGTTACTCAAACATGTATTGATGGAAAAGATTTACTCCAGGTCTGCGTCTTGTGGTCTGGTAGCTGACAGGCAGCACTGACAGAGCTCTGTTTTCAGCTGTCACTTAAATATTATGAGTGTGACACCAAGGGAATGCCCTGCAGTCGGGCTGCAGACTCTAAAGCCCTGCAGCAACAGTTGTTTGACATTCGTGTTACTTATACCTATGGCAAAAGTTGCCATTCCCCTGACATTTCGGAATAGATAATACACAATCCCAGGGATGAGAATATGCAGAGTATAGACGTCAGTGTTTCTTAAATTGTAATATAAATCAGACGGAAACTAATGTTCTCTTCTATACGTGAGCTAGGAACTTGCATTATCATCGCTTCTCATTGCTGTAGATCAGCTACACAGAAGTAAACCATGATGCAGAAAAACAATCAGAGAAGTGTATGTGAACACATGAACACGCATGTACACTTACCCATAATACAGATGAATCAGCTGCAGAATTGTTAGAAATTGACCAACTCGAACAGCTTTATAAGGATTATTTGTCTGATTTATCATCAGCAGAGGTTATTCTAGTCATACCATTTTTATTTGACTTTCCAGCCCAGGCCCAACCATTTATTTGCTGGGTTGCCAAAAAATGGGTGACTTGAACTACCCTTAAAACTCTGTACATACGTCTTGGCCATAGGAGTCCCTTAGAAATAATGTAAAGGAACCTAACCCTGACCAAGAGCTTTGATCACAGAATGCAGTTTGTACTTATTGAGAAATAACACAGAACAAAAACTAGCAATGGTAGACGAAAACAAAACTAAATACATCTATTTCCTTGGAAAAGTAGTAAAAATATTAAAATATAATTCATAAGAGAAAAGAAACAAAAACAAAACATGGTTTTCACAGAGAGAAAAACGAATTATGAATACTTCTTCCAAAGAGTTTCATTTCACCTCTAAGACCTTCACCTCGGTCTAAAAGGCATTTAATTTGATTTCACAAATCCTACTATTTTTCTACGTATAGTACAGCAAATGTTTAGACTTAGAGCTGCAGACATAAGATTATTGGAATCTAAAATGTAGGTTTGCACCAGAGTTTATCCCAGAAATGCAGTTCTGCACAGAATACAGAAACTGTTTTTCAAGGCAGTTCTGGGAACAGAAGCAATGGATGTTTCTGTTGCTGCTATATTTGGAACCACTATCATATTCAAAGAAATAAGAAAGGACATAGCATTCCCATTTTCTATGCAGCAACCTACCTCTCCTAGACATTTTCCAAGTATTAATACATGCCGGTGGGAGTCTGGACACAGGCATATAAAACATAACTCCTATGACATTAAGAAATAAACAAAAAAATGTTTCCAGCTTTTAAGTGCAGAAGACACATTACTTCAGGGTATATATGTGAGATAGAGCTAAGAAAATAGCTCATTCATTATTTAAATTGGGGAATGGACTCAGAGAGGTTTTATTAATGTTCAAAGAAGTAAAAAGCCAGAATCTCCTTATGCGGACTATATCTGTCTCAATCCTGTTTACAGCACAGACATTCGAAAACATTATTGAAGTTCTAAATTACTTCAGTAGCGTAGCAGTACTTTGGATATTTTTTCTGCTTTTTTCCCCTTATGTATTAAAAACAGTCATGAAAACATCCTTCTAAGGTCATTTTAGCCAATTTCTCATATAAGATAAAATGGCAAGTCCATAAATCATTGAAACAGTGAAGTATTGTAAAGTGTATCTAGAGTTCAGTACCACAACCTGCAGTGAATCATCTTCAATCAATTAACAGATTACCTTAATTCAGCAAAATTCAATAGCCGCATTTTCCTGATTAATACCTTGTGTACATCCAGAGTTCTGGTAATTATTGCAAGAAGTAGCCGCTAAAATTAAAGTTGGATTATGCGTTTGCAGATACAGGATTCAAAAATCTGAGAGACTGGCAGAAATCTCCCTTAAATAGGTAAGTGTCACAGCTAGAGCTGTGCACATTATTCCCAAAATCAGAGTTCTCATACAACTTGATTTATCAGGGGTCTAAATGCTGTCAACCTAGATTTGCTTACAATGCCGGGTATTAGGATTTCTAACACATTTACAGGCTGGAGTACATACATTAGCATGTACTCTCAGTCATGATAGTTTCTGTCTGGAAAGGGCATCCCATTGCAAAGGTCCCTACAAATCTGCTATCCCATCCAACAGTCCGATGGGATTAGTCTGGAGGCACCCTGATGCAGATCCCTCTTCCAAAAACCTCAAGCTCACCCACAGTGCAGCTGCCTCCACTAATTCAAAACTGTTAGATGATGGTTTCTGCAAAACAAACTGATCTTGCACACAACCTGAGATGACAAAGAGCTAGGTACTCTGAGTAGCTGTAGCCCTTTTATAGCCATCTCTACGCTAAACCCTTCTAACAGCTTCCATGTGGAGAGCTAGAAAATGGTGAGTGAAAAAATATAGTACATTCCCAAAGGGAATGCTGATTAGCCCAGGCTGAAGATGGGGGACCCAAGAGATATAGGAGCTGGAAATACTGCAAATGTTTAAGGCATATTAGGAGAGCCAGATGGCTCACTGAGATGTGGATGTAACAACACAGTGGGCACTCGAGGTAGCGGGGAGGCAGTTGGCAGCCAGCAGGAATGGAGTATTCAGCAGTGACAGTGTCAGAGGATGCAGCAGGCACAGATGAGCCTTGCTTTGTCCTGCTAAGAACAAAACATTTCATTTCTGCTCCTTTAAAACTGAAGAGGATTTTCGTCCATGAACTATGGTTAAACCTTACCATAATGAAATTCAGGAAAATATCAACAGCATCTAAATAATGATCCAGCAGACAAAACCCAACAGTTCTGCCTGGTAATGTGAGCCTGATGCTGTAGCTTTCAACACCGCGTAGCAGTCAGGAATCCGGATCCTATAAAAAGATTGCTATGATCACAATGCTACACGAAAGCACTGAAGCTAGTTTTAAACCTGATCGTACAACCAGCAATTTTGTGTTGGCAGCTTCGAGATCAGTATAGCTGCAGCATACAGAGATTCACGGTGAGTTACCCAAGAACACATGCAACAATCAAACACTTACACAGAGCTCAACTTCATGCTGCTGGTGTTCAAGCTAACTGCTTTTACACAGGTTTCCCTAAGCGTACACCATATGCTGATCACTAAATACAGTGTAGGCATTTATTTATTTTTACTTAGCTGTACTTTCTAGCCATACATTTAATTGCCTGGAGTGTAGTTATTCTAAACTATACATCAAAATACAGGATAACTGCTACTGATTTCTACAGAGGGACCATGCAGATTCCTGAACAAAACTGGTGCAACTCCAGCCCGTGCAACTCAGTTATTTTACTGCGAAACCAGCCAAGCATCATTAAGATTCAGAACACAGGTCAGCTCTGAGATAACATTAACGTGTACATGAACTGGAATTTACCATAGAAAAACAAACTAGACTTTCAGACAACAAACCTAGTATACCACAGAAGTTAATGAGAAAGATGAAACCAAGGTTATGCAGTGTACTACAAAAACTATTTTCTTCACTCTCATGCATAAGAAATTTTTTCTTGGGCAAGTGTCTAAGTGACATTCAAGTAAACAGTCTACCAAAAGAAACAGATGTTTTAAAATTGATTCGACTTTCAGATTTTGCACTTTTCCTATCCCAAGAAAACATGCATTAATAAGGCAATGTACTATCAAAACAAATACACTAATATTAATTACATGAAAATAAAAAGAAAATCTAACATTCTCAAGTCTTAAAATTATCTAATCTGTAACTAAATTGTATTACCCTGCTTTAATTAAGATATTACACACTCATTTTCCTTGGATGCTCACCATCATAATTACTGCATGCGTGGGTAAGCCCTTGAATTACTTTTAATAGAATTTAGCATGTGTATTGGTTCCCCACAGGCAATAGCATATTAATAAAAAAGCCACCTCCTGTCATTTTTAAAAGGAAAAGGGGAGATAGAAGCTAATTTCACAAAAAGTAATCTAAAAAGGAGTTTAACAAAATTTAAATTTGAGACTTTTCCTACACCCCTCAGGAATATCACCAGCACAGGCCTTTTCTTATTTAGCCAAAGTGTCTAAAATCTACTCTTTACAAATACTACCAATATGACAAAGTCTTGTGCCACTCCTTACGCTTAGGAATACGCCATTTTTGCCAGTTTCTGAAGAGTTTTAAATACAGTCAAGCGGAGACAGCTGTATGCCAGTTGGTGCTGTTGATAAAATACGACATCAGTTTCTTTAACACCTGTGAAGTGAGTATGACAGGATCTTACATGAATACATTACGCTGTTAAGTCTTCTGTTGAAACAGCTGCCAAAAAGAGCAGGTGATTAAACAGCCATTATTCATGTTATTGCTATTTTTAAGTAAAGCTATCAAGAATTGCTGTAATAAAAACCTCAGCGTTATACTATAATAGACTATGTTATCCTCATATACATATGTATATAACAAAAAGTATTATATGTAAATACTATAATATATATTCAAATACGTGCAAAAATAAAGATGTAAATGATGTCAGTGAAAGTCTCCCACTCAGCACCAGACAACAAATGCCATCATCTTCAAAGGCGCAGAAGCTGTAGGTACAACTGCCCTCTTATGTGAGCTGGCTGCGAGAGGATGAAAGAAAAAAAAAAAAGAAAAAAAAAGCAAGAGAAGGCTGTATTTCCTTCCTGCATTTACTCCAGCTTTCAAAATAACACGCCACACAACTATAAAAGTAGTGCCTACAAAGATGATGTTTTCTAAAGAGTGCCAGGAATGCATACTGTAAGACATACAGAGATGCTTACATACCTAGCAGGCTATATGAACTATGACAGATTTCAGACGCTGACGTCTGGAGAACAGTTCTGCCAACTATTCTACCCCAAATGACACCAACTTCCTATGTACGTGCCAAGCTGTGTGTGAGTGCTCCTGGTTGCTGCCAGCCACTGGAAGCATCCTGCTCCCTCTGTCTGTATAGTGACAGATTTAAGAGACTTACCGCTTTCACTTTTGCTGTCCTTACAAAATTCTTTAGGGAGCTTGGATATTTAAGTGCCAGTACTCCAGTTTCAAAAACCATGAATTGCAGCTTTACTCCCAACTTGGATTCCTATATTACTGATTTTTTTTTAAATATGTAGATCTTTATTTAGAAAAATGGTTGTTAAACACAAATAAAGACAAATAATATGAAACAATATGGACTCTATATATCATATTTGTAAAATATCTCAGCTAAGAGCTACAGGAACTTCGTAATACATTCAATGCCTTCATCTGCAAGGCCACAGAAGTATTTCTGAGGCAGTTAACCTGAAAATGAGTTAGCACCTCCAACTAAAATGATGATGCAATATAGCCAGCTGCTTGGGGAGAACAGCTTTGGGGCCTTTTAATGACACTGAAATCCTCCTGTGTTTCTCGACTGTCTCAAACTGCATTTACTTTCACTTAGCTAAATACATGGAGTTGTTTTCAAACTTCAGACAGCATCACTCACTTCTGAGAGAAGTTTTGAAAGCCAAAACAACCACCAGCAAGAAGGATGCTACAGTACCCTTCAGGCAAGGGCATTTGAGAAAAGAAAGTATATCACAGAATCACTATTCATCAGTTGCTTGCTTTCCTCAAATGTCCTTGCCTGAAAGAAAAAAAAATGGTTTAGAAGAAGCACTCAACTTCTCAATTTCTACTAATGTAGCCATTTTCTAAGATATTAACTTAATTTAGTACAACATGACCTGAACAGTCATCTAGTCCCTTACCTGTTGATGCTCAATGGAGCGTGGTACTGCTGGACTGATGATGGCTAGGTGTGTCCCTCTAAAAATTCTGTCCTAGGCATACCGTTTACACTTGATATTGCCCTAATTCTGATCCATGAAGTTGACTTGCTTCAGAATCACTCGGTACTACAGATTTAACTAATTTGAAAATGAGTATCTGTTTATTGAAGCTGATAAAACAAGACAAATATTGCCAACAACAGAACTGTCAGAGCAGACAGAACCTTGACACGAGTATCTGTGGTGCCTGAAGAGAAGCAGAGGAAGCTAGACCAACCAGTAAGTAACACAACACTTGCCATGTTTTGCATTTCTGGTAGAAAGCAAGATCATGGTCTTTGAACCCTTAAGGGTTTCAATTCAAATTCAAATCATAGATACCTAGCAATATTATCTGTACTGAGAAAAAAAAAATTCTTCTTTTCCCAATGCTGATAGTCATCTACCTAGCAAAAACATTCAATAATGTTTCTAGAAACCACAGATAAAATGAATCAAATAATACACAGCACCCCTAAAAGGGTAAGAACTGCTAACTTTCACTAATTTCTCTTCCATCCTAATACCTGTAATTTCAAAATGCATTTATATATCATCTTTGAACATGTATGTACTTTGGGAAAACAAGTATCTGTTGATGAAAACAGTAAGTAGGATACGTACATTGTCACAGACCTACCTAGAACAGAAATTTCAATTGTGAAGACCGTCAGCTGTTAGAATAGCTTTTCTCACCAGGAACACAAGAGCAGCCGGCCCTTCCACCACTAAAAGGAAGAGTCAGCAGCTGAGGAAGATTGAAGAAGGTTGCTCTGACACTGGTGCTATTCTAGGAGTGCCATGCCTCCTCTACGCTTTGATTAGCTTTTACGTTTTGCAAGTTTTATGCATCTCCGTTTACCAGCTGAAAAGATTAATTGATTATAGACTAATTCTTCCAAGTGATGTCTCTAATTACCAAAAGTGAGGCTGCTTTACTAAGTGATTTTAGTTTAATAAGGCCTTTCCACAGCTAGTAATCATCTCATTATATTACAGCAATAGCAATACCATGCTCGACTCTGATAATAACATTAAAAGGAAGGAACTGGATTTTTCACTGTACTTAATTTCATACCTCTAAAAAACTACCTTGAAAGGGTATCATTTGTTTAAATAAAGGGAAGAAAGCTTTTGAGTACCAACATTCCCTTGAAGAAATTTCACATTCCTCATGGCAACAAAAAATGCTGACTTTCTGGTTTGTTTTCTTCCCACACTTTATTTTACTGTTTAAAAGGCAGTTAAATAACTTCTCTATTTTTCCATTGACATGGAAGCAAAAGGATTTCTGATGTTTCACATGCTCATTATTTTACAAAATACAGGTGAACAAGAGTTGAAGAAAAATTCAAGTGCCAAAGCAAAGCTCGTATCATTAATTAATTTCTCAGGTTATTTTTAGCACATAAAAATGGAAAAAAAAAAGTTAAAAACTACTGCAATTCTTGTGAGTACTAGGAGTCATCAGCAGAAAGAACCATCAATAGAGAACACAGATTTATGAACAAGCCTCTTGCTGAGAGCCTCAGATTTGAAGCTTACTGCATACCACAATCCTAGCAGTGTTCTTGGTGCTTCTATTATTTTCAGACTGTGAGAGAATAACCGTCAGAAACAGTAAACTGTAGGAGAGGTGTCACCTTAAATCGTAGCTTAATTTTTATATGCCTACTTTAATTGTTGAATCAGTAACAATACTGTACAGAAAACTAAAACATACTGCAAGAGCCGATGGACAATATTTACCAGAATATTTGAAAGATGCTTCATTAAAATTATAGATTACAACAAAATTTCCATGCTATTATCGAATCATATAATTTTAGCAACGATAATGCCTTTCAGAGTCCAGGTCACAGTAGGAAATGGGCTGTAAAGACTGAAATCAGAGTGTCTCCTTTTCTCAATAAAATCTCGACCAGAAAATGGAAAAAAAAAAAAAAAAAAGGAAGGGGAGGAGGAGGACATGACACAGATAAATGCTTTGTATTATCTCTGTTTTTCCTTTCTTCAAGTTAACTCCAAGACAAATTCTTAACTATGCTGTTTGTCCTTTCAAGAGATTGCCATGTTCAATAGTTTAGAACGAGCTCCTAGATAAAGGGTTGACTAAATTGCTCATTGATGTTGATGAAGCACTCTGGAGGGAAAAATCCAATAACTTCCCCATGAAAAGGAGACTCAAGTTCTGGGTTAAAAAAAAAAAAACAAAAAAACAAACACAACACCACCCAACCAACTAATTATTTGGCTGATTTGGAAGAGGTTTGTTATTCCATTCCCCTTAAGTTCTGGTTCAACTTGCAATACTCCCCTGTGCTTACTTTTTTTGCACAGATATGCTGGAATTTTTTCTTCCACCAAGTCAGAAAGTCAACTTTGACACACACTGAAGGAAACACTTAAGTGTTTGGCTTAGAAATATTTCTAAATGTAGTAATACAAAGTTCAGAACAAGACGGGTTATGTCTAGCTTCAAACAACATGCTTATTTACTTAAACCCATTTTTCCCATTTTTCTTGGTTATCTGAAGAATATGACAATAGTATTCATGGACAATAAAAACATTTCTTTCTGGACTTCATTTCAACTGCCAAACTTGACCAAACATCTTACTTTAAAAACACACAACCAAAAAACCCCACAAAACTAAATAGAGCACTACCAACTAGCAGTAGCAGCCAAGGATCTACACGAATAAAGTTATTTACAGGAGGAACTGGATATTAGCTAAACAAAAGAATTAGAATTAAACTGAACTCAGGCTTTGTGTTGAAGCCACTGCTAATCTGTACAGTCTGTTTCCATTTAATTTAAAAAAAAATCCAAATTCAATTAGTGTTTCTCTTATTTGTGGAAGACCAAAGATTGTATTTTTTCCTAAACTATGACCCATTCAAGGAAAGCATCGTTCATTGCTTTATTGAAATGAAGGAAACAGACTCAAAGCACTGCGTGTAGGATTGCAACGATCCCCAAAATGTTAGGTTCTTAGAGAAACAGTTGTTCTTACAGCTATATAACATGTAACTAATAAAATCCAAGTTAATACACGCCTTTACCAGTCAAACTTATCTTCCCATTGAAATCACAAACCTAGTTAAGAATTATAAATAACAGAAATAAATACCTAGATCTCCCTGTTCCACCCTTTTCCAGTAGGGCAGATACCTCACATTTTTCTCTATGCTTAGAATTCTTTACCACCAGCCCACACTTAATTTATCTCGTGCCAAACTGAAAGAGCCTTGCAATCCTAGGTACTGTTTTGTTATATGCAGATTAGTTTACATGTGGGTAATTTATCATTTAATTACTCAGTAATAATTGGAAAAAGATCAAATGATTTCTCACTTTATAGGTCAGATAATTATTGGTTACTTCCGTGGTAATTTGTCAAGACCCAGCTGAAAAAACTAGACAACTATTCAGCTAAAGTGCATGTAATCATTTAAGCATTACCACAGTCTGAGCGATACACGTATTTCTGCAATTACATACAGCTCTAAGAGTCCATCCCATGTCCATTTCAAGGACCTAAGAGGCTATATATTTAAGGTGTCCCAGACGACACTCGAGGGGAGAGGTTATCAGCAAAATACAAAGTAAGGGAAACCAATCCTGTGAGCATCCATAGCATTACACCTGAAAATTCGAACTGCGGTTCTGCAAATGCCAGAAAGGGAAGGACAGATGCCGTACTGGTGAGCTGTGCTGGCTTCAAGGATACATTAGACTGCAATCTGATAAGGAGATCCTGTCCTACAGGAAGGCTTCTCTACCATATACATGTCCTGATAAAAAGGCTTTCTGAAAATGTTTATAATTATTTTCTGCCATCTACCTTACTGGTGCTCAAATGTGAACTACTTGTTTGTACTTGCTTGCTTACTTACTGCTTGTAACAGGTATATTTGGCACAAAGATCAACTCTATATGAGTTCTCTTGATTCCTTTTATCTCAAATACACTTTTTTCTTTTTCTTTTTTTTTTTTTTAAACCAAACTGTCTACTTAGTAGAATAGGATTTAAATGTTTGGAATTTTTCTAAGTAATTTCATTTTAAAAAAGAAAGGTGCATCTATTTGTCGTTTACAAATGCATTCAAATACCAAAAGGTTATCCTCAGGTTAAAACTAAATATTGATGATCTACATATTACATTATGTTTTTCCATTCAGATTCTCATGTAATTGAACTAAAGTCCCTTTGGGTCAAAAACTAACTCGAACACGCTTGCCAAAAAAGGGAGGGGGGCGGGGGGGGGGAAGAGTATCAGAGTCAATTAAAATATAAAATATAAACACAAACCAGAGTTCCAGCCTGGCTACAGAGCCTCAATGAACTGAGGCAAGTTGTGATCAGGTCATGTCCACACAAGTTAAAAGAGACTTCCAGATCTACGGTCTCACTTCTCTGGACATAAGTATTTAACATGGCTTTTCTATAGAGAGGCTCAATTAATTTTGCAACGATTTTCTAGAGAGCTCAAGAATATTATTCTTTTTTTTTTTGCGTTAAGAGAGTTACAGCACTCCACTGTGAAGATGGAAAAAAAGCAGCAAATAAAAGTTTTATAACATGAAATTTCTAGCACTGATCCTGGGCACTTGCATTGCATCAGGCAGAGGTTCCAGCGAAGCACAGCAGAAGGTGAGCCTTGGCACTCTGGGTCTGCCCTGAAACAATGTGCTGGGTAAGGCCATCAGCTGGCGTTGTGCTCCACCTAAATGTACTGTTTATGAACTTCTACTGTACGCAGTGAGATACAGGATATCCAGCAAGATTTCATCTCCTGTGAATTACATTTCAGTAATAACAATTCAGCTGAGAGCCTGCAGTAGCACCTGGCGTCCAACTTCTCTTCTACTCTTCCTTGTTGTTTCCTTCCATTGAGCTTTATTTTACTAAAAAGCATGCAACAACTATAATAAAGAGCCTGTGTGAAAGCTAGACAGCGCACAAGAAAAATCTTTGTAAGACAACATATTGCTCACTTGTATATTTGTATTTTCACTGTTACAGAGACCTGGATAAATGGTTCTACTTTGATCTTCAAAATAAAGATCCTATTTTTAAAAAGGAAAATTATAATAATGCAATTTTTTTCCCCTCGTTGAAGGCACTTCATAATGGTGCAATGTTAATAAAAATCTGGCACCGATATCTTAAATCCATATGTGCTCATATAACTGGAACCATTTATAATATTATTAATTTATAATACTACAGGCAACACATACTTCTAAAGTGTGTAGAAAAAGAAAGACCTGACAAGCTGGAAATATTAAGCTAAACACCCAAACCACTTCCAGTATGCAATTCCTCAGGGCTTTGGCGTAACGATGTATGAAAGACGGCCAAGTGCTGATGGCCAGGCGCCATGCTCACAGGAGCCCAAGGATCCAGCCGGGCCACCCGGTCTGCCACGAGGCTGGGAAGCTGCTGCAGGCAGCGATGTCCCCAGCCAATTTTCATTTCACACCTGATAAGAAACTTAGACTGTGGTCTGCTAGTCAGAGAAACTTCAAAGAAACTGGATGAGAGAGGACAGATACTGCGTTGTACAACTCATTCATCGTTTAAATGCAGAAGATCATCTTAAGAGCTTTTTTTCTTCCTTCCTCGAGCTCCAGCTATATCAATCCTCATTCAGAGTGGAGTGCAGTCCATGAAAAGAAACAGAGATGAGGAAAAAACTGTTCAATGGATTTGCGTTCACTCTAGAAAAATAAAAGAGCTGGAAAAGAAAAGGCCAATCCATTAGCTAGGATTTTAAATAACACTAACCTTGGTACTGCCTGACTGGAAAACAGCAGCCCAGAATAACAGCACAAATAATGCCTGCAGCTGTACTTAAGGCAGAGAAATAAAGCAGCTGGGCCATTTCAAAAGTCAATGTGATCTTGAAAGCTTGAAGATATTTTTCGCAAAAAGCAACAATTAAAACACAAGCATGTTTGGAAAAAAAAAATTATTGAACATGCTGTTCTGGAACTAATCTAGCCAGGTAACCAGCGTTCAGTGCAAAGCTGGTCAATTGAAATTTCAGCTTAGTATTTCAGTAGCAGCTTGTGTTGGAAAAAGAGAAAACGGGACTGCTAAACTGGATGAAGGCCACTCCTTCCCCTCAAGTATTATCTGACATTTCCACATGCAATCATTACACAAGTAGCAGTGTTGAATGAAGTGTCACGACATGAAGATGAGAACAACCTGTCAGTGCACGGGCAAACTGGAGCACTAAAACTGGATGTGACTGCTGGTCAAAGCAGGACAAACGGGATGCAGTTCATTACCACAAATAAAAGGCTATGCAACTGCCTGTAATAATTTGCACTAAATTCTGGAGATGGTACCAGTTTGAAATGAACGATGTGTTTTCTTTTTCTATGAGGAAAAACAGTGTAATACAGCCACGGAAAAGGCTATCACAGTCTTTGGCCATAGTTTGAGGAGCAGATGATCCAAAACAATGACTCACTTTAATCTAGCATCTATGTTTCATGATCCCCATTCCTCCTTCACCAACTCCAGACCGTACAGTCCTGCCTGTTCCCTCACACCGGTGCCTCAGCTCCACCTGTAACTCAATTCCACATGCTAGTGCAGTGGCATTTCTTATTGTATTTTTGTAACGTATCACCGAATCACAGAAGGGGTGAGGCTGGAAGGAATTGGAGCCTGGTCTGGTACCTAGGGCGAGTTGCACAGGACCACATCCAGGCAGCTTTTGAAGACTTCTGGGTCAGGAAATTCAACCACCTCTCAGAGAAACCTATTCCAATTCTCAGTCACCCTCACAGTAAAGAAGTGTTTCCTTAAGCGTTTCCTTATCCTGGGTTAAGGCATTGAAGGGTCTCACACAAACAGGACCGATGGAAGCAAAGCAGAAGGACAGAAGCAGGGACTTGCTCTGTGCAGCAGCAGTGAGCTACCAGATTGGCTCATCCCATCTGTGAAAATACAGCCCAGAAACCTTTCTCAGGAGAGAAGGGAAAGCAACACGTTAAAAAGGAAAACATCTCTTTTTCAAATATATGTAAAATTCTGGTTGCTGAAATTCACAAAGGATGATCCCAAATTGGAATGGATAGCAAATGCTAAAAATGCACAAGCTGAAGTTACAGGAGGAGACAGGAAGAGAATGACTTTTTAGCCTGATAAACTGAAGACTGAAGGAGATGTGAATACTTCCAGTGTTACTTCATAGGATTAAGTTATAAAAGCAAGACAAACAATATTGTAAAAATAATACTTGGCATCTCTGTCACACAATTATACTTTAACCTGTACACTGAAAGATGAATGAATAACAGGCATGAAAGGTTTAAGAACTCCTACCTAAAACATTCTATGTTTCTATAAATGAATTTGAGTAAAAAGCTTTAAAAAGATAAAGCCGTGCTTTAAAAATAGAAATGAATTGTTAAGATGTAACTTAAAAGTATTAAACTCTGCAGTTGCCTGTAACAATACTGGGATGCAACATGAGCACTTCTACATTCCCCAACTTGCAGTATGTTGCGCTAATAAAACAAGAAGTGTAAGGCTATATAAAATCACAAACAGAATGCAAACTACCTCCTATATCTTTGCAACACGCATTTTCCAGGGACTGCTACGGTCTTGCAGAATATATTATAAAAGTTTCTGCTATCGAAGCATCCATCCGTTCTCTATACACAAAGATCTGAACTATTTGTTCATGACCTTAATGGTTTGGGGAGGTTTTCCCCTCCCTTTCCACTTTTTCTGTTGGTTTTGCTCTTTTCTCTGCCTCCTCTGTTACTTACCATGAAAGAGAGCATTTTTAATCTGATTACCATTTCACAGGGAAGGCTGCAGAATGTGAAAACCCAAGTGAAACACTGTTAGATGCTCTGCTCTGTTCTCCTCTTCTTGCTGAACAATGTGTTCTTGATGTACTCGGGGCAGAGTAGATCAGATACCCCCTTCCACAAAACTCAGCATCCAATTACCAAGAAGAACAAGGACTGGAGCTCAGGCTTCTCTCCAACATACTAATCTCCTTCCCAGACAACAGCGGTTGCAGGAAAAGCAGAAAGAGAAAGCGGGTCTTTGAAGCAGTTTCTTTTCACAAAGGTAGAGGGTTGGCATTTCCTTCAGGTTGTGAACTTCCTGGCTCGCTTTATCTCCTGTAAGTGGGTACATCCCGCAGTAGAATTGCAGATTCGATGTGCTGTAAAGCTAAAGCCTTAGGTGAACAGAGCTATACAAATGGAAAACCCTTCCATTAGCACACAGGCCTCTCGACTGTAGGTTGAGGCCATCAGAAAGCTGGGCCAGGAGTACAAACCTGGGACTTCCACGCTCAGCCTAAGTTTGTTTCTTCAGCGTGCATGAAGTCAATATTTGCAGCAAATAAAAACCCAGCACTCTATGTACAGGGAAGTGCTTGGATGGCATACTGATCACCTGTCCACAGGCACTTCAGATTCCAAACTGTTGGTGTAAGCAAATAATGTGATAGTGCCCATTTTCTGGCCGCAATCCAATTATTTAATAATTTAACTACTGCCATTTCAGGGATTTTCTTAAAGCATTTCTTTATGATATCTTCAGCTGCTCCCAAGACATGGGGGGTGCAATAGGTAAGGAAGAATGCTCCTGGCACGATCATTAGCTAAGTCACAAACTCTGCCTGAGATGCATTTGCAATCTGAAAGTCACAGGTACCTTCAGAGATTTGTTCCAAAGTTGGTTTCTAACTGCAGGCACAAGCAGTGAATATTCTAGACAGCAGCTGGATAGAACAGATTAGTTGTCTAACAATTAAAGACCAAATTAAAGCTTTTTTTTTTTTTAAAAAAAAAAAGATGTAATTTTGATTTTTAACTGGCCAGCAACTTCTGAACACATTTTGTTAGCTTCACTTGCATGTGCAACATGTGCACTAGTTAAGCTTTTTTAAGGGCAAGGTGGTAGGGAATCTCCAATATTTGCATCTCCATACAAAGTGTGTGTTAGTATTTCAGTAGCAGCTGAATACATGCAGCATATATGTGTGTGTTCTTCAAGCTCATTTGGATTTTTAAATATTTTTTTTTTAAATCAGTGTCAAGACGATTGTCTGAAGCAATACTGGGAAGTGCTACCACTAACAGTCCCTGAGTCTGCAGTTTGTTGCACATGCAAGTGAAGCTAACAAAATGTGTTCAGAAGTTGCTGGCCAATTAAAAATCAAAATTATTTTTTTTAATTTAGAATTTTAAAATAAATTTATTTTTTTAATTTATTTTTTTTTTAATTTAAGAAAGAAATCCATTTCATTTGCAAGTCAAGATTTCAGCAATTACTGAGAAATACTAGACAGCTTATTCTCAAAAATGTATACATAATGTTTTAAAACATATTAAATCATTATAACCTATACAGTTAATGAGATAACCTTTCCAAGGGAAAATTCTAAAATTTCATTTACTTTGCCTGTCACTGTTTTTTAAAAAGCAGAAACCAACAAATCGGCTAGTTTAGCACTCACTCTCAAATCTTGTTTTTCTTTCATCATCAAAATAAAATGATATCCCAGTATCACAGTAATTTTTGTGCTGGTCAGAGATTCGTACCAATTTCAGCAAATCCTCGAGACATTTTTATCAACACCTGCAGGGCATTCACACGAGCATCTCATCAACACACAGACTGGATGAGGGACTTCCAAAGGCTGGTCAAGCAGAACAGAGGCATCCTGTAAGCCCTAAGCATAACTCTATCAGGAAGGTAGACATTCAGCAGCTAGAATTGTGACCGCCTGGTCCTGGCTAGCTTTCATCTTCTTGTCTCATGCTCAGCACCACACATGAAATATGAACTCCTGACACACGAGAACGCCTTCAGAAAAATCCGACTCCATCCTTTTGCCAACATTCTGATTGAAGTCAGGCAGAACACATTGGTGAATGTATGTATGACAATTTGTCTGCTGAAAGAGAAGCGATGTCCTTTTGGAAGGAGAAATGCAATCCACCGCAGAATTTATGGATAATGTCATAGGCGGATCAACACAAAATTTTCATCTCTGACATGTCCTTTTCCCAGGAAAAGATTATAAAAAAGATTACACATTTTACACATTACTCAAATGAAACATTTCTGAAATTGTGCTAGCTTGGCAGGAAATAAACATTTCCCATTCAACAAAGAGTGGTTTGATATCTCAATTCACAGCTACTGAAAACTCACCTTCATATAAACATTTAATAATTCCCTGGGTCCATTTAAATTCCTAAGTGACTTCTCTCATATCATTTTTGGGTAAGCTCTGACCTACCTCCTTGTCCATTGCAGAACTTGCTGAAACTGCCATGGAATAGAAGAGGTCCTGCTTTTACAGTAAACCCTCCATACCTCACCGTTCTTCTTAAGAACCGGTCTTAGTCAGTAGTGACTAATTTGGTGGGACAACACTGAATTGCAGAATGCCTCATTTCTCTGAATCCAAAGCAAAATTATTGCCTGGGAACACCATCTGTGTAACCAGTCAGCTGACAAATTTCTTTTTCTTTATAATAATACATCATTAAAAAAGAGATGGAATATTTCGTGTAGTATTTTGTATCCAGGACAAATTTACAGAACTAACCAGATACCTCCTCACACTGATCAAGTTAAAAATCCATTTTTCTCCATTTTTTTCCTAAAACACAACAACAAGCTAGAAGGTTGTCAAAGGTTTAGCTTTTTTATATTAATTGAAGGGAAAGAATCAGATTTCATGCTAAAAAAGTATTTGTTTGTTAATTTTCATTTGCAAAGTAACTTCTGCCCAACTTAAAATAAAGCTACTACTGCAGATAGCTTAATGACTTCATCTGCACAATGTTTGCAATACATTAAAATAAATAAATATATCCTTCATTTTCAGCTATTCTGAGAGAGAATTACAGTTTTAGTATTTTACGCTGAATGCTTTCCCTTAAAGAATTTTGAGAATCCTGTTTCTAGGCACTGAAAGATTACTTACTTTTATTTATTTCATAGCTATGAAAAATCAGGAAAATTACCAAGTTAGTTAAGCTTGCATACTCTCCATGTATTAATTAATTTTTCCGCTTGGTTTGAGGATTTAAAACATGAGCATGTTCCACAGCAAAAACAGTGTCAAATTAGTATGTTTAAGACTTGTAGTCGGTATCAATTACAGTATATGAGAATTAACAACATCTTTATTAATGCATTAATGTACTCTGATGCATTAATGTAATGCATTTTGATGGAAAACTTATCAAAGGCCTGATCTGAAATCATGTAATTTTCAAATACAGCCTCAAGCTCACTTTCAAATTTAAATAAAGATTTTGCACAAGTGTTTCTGGACTTAAGAATAATGAGGTTTTGTCGTCGAGTTCAAGTGGCTCTTGGGTTCACAGGATCGCCTAATAACCGAGATTAGAAGGGACCTCTAGGGACCATCTGGTCAAAGACCTCTGCGCAAAGCAGTGTCGACTAAACCAGGTTGCTCAGGACCATTTCCAGTCACATTTTGAACATCTCCGAAGTCCATGGGGATTCCACAGTCTCTATGGACAATCTGTTCCAGTGCTCAACTAACCTCAATATAAAAAGCTTTTTCCTGATGTTTAAATATTTTTACTGTATCTCTACTTGTAGCCATACTCCCAGTCCTGACTTTATTTCACTTCAGCTGTACAACTTGTTTGATAGCCTATAGCTGGCTTTCAATGAAATAAGAATTTTTGGTTAAAGTTTCTGCAGTATTTTTAAAACGAAAATACTTCGGTATCATATCAATCAATCTTACATTTCTGTTCATACTAAGACTGACAGTATTCACCATCAGTGATAGCCTAGAAACTCCCGTATCCTGGAAGCATTAATTAGCAAAACAAATGCAAACTGCAGTTACAAGCACTGCCAGAGCCTACACTTCAACGTAGCTGAAAACAAAATCAAAGGTTTTAGAACACCTACTGACCTTATGAGCTCCCATTTTCCCCTCCTCGCAATGTTAAAAACCTTAAAGGTAGAGTTCCTTCACTCATCCTTTTGCACCTTCACAGATCAAACAAAGCAAACAAAACATGAGCTTACCTAATACAGGAAATAAAGGAAAATGTTGTCCACCCCTATTTTTGCAATCTCTAGCTAAACCTTAGCCAAATAAAATGGCTACTTGAAGTACTTAAAGGTTTGCTGCCTCTCCTCCAGCCTCTCCTCCGGTTTGGTCAGAGACCAACCCCAAAAAATTCAGAGAACTTAGTTATGAATCAGCTTCAAAAAGTAAATCATCTTAAGGTTTTGCCATACTTATTACCACCATCTCAATCAAACTTAAGTTCTCTTTGAGCTTCTGAACTGTGAAGGCTTCGCTGCAATCTCTTGATTCACTATTAAGTTCTCCTAAGTTTCCCTTGGGGACATCAAGTTCTGTAGTTCACAAGCAATATTTTGATAGTCACTGTAAAGCATATGGAATTGGGCAATTAGCTGTAATTTCCATGAAAATCTAGAAGACAGCTTGGTGAACAATGCTTCCAATGTAGTAACTACTAAAGAAGCTGGAAGCCTAATTTCTGCTTTCACTGCACAGTAAAAAAGCCAACCTGTCAAACAAAACACTTCTTCTTACAAATTGTACTTTCAAATACTCAGAATGTTTTATGTACAAGTGCAAACATCCCATGATAATATTGTATTCCTGCACCAAGCTAAGTATATCATCAATAGAAATCACAGAACTTGATCTCAAGTTTCATTACATTTAAATGTCTCAACATATTGAATTTGTCCACAGAAATATTCTTCCAGTCTCCACTACTTGCAGTCACCTGTAAACACTGTCCTTCAACAGCTGACTTTCCTGCAATAAAAAGAAATTTTATTTCTCTTTTACTTTGTTTCCTTGCAGTACATCAGGATGTGAGACAATAGTTATGCTGCTATTATTTGATTTTTATTTGATTCACAGCGTACTTAGGTCAGATGTTGAAAGCTCGAAACTAAGGACACATTAGAAGGTTGACAATCCTATTTTTAAACCTCTCCTGCTAGCTATGTACGTCTCCCTAGACATATTGCAGTCAACATTAAAAATAAATGTATTTCGATTATAAAGGCAACAATCCTGGCTCTGCGGATTCCTTGGTATGAGTCTGTTCCCTGACAGGTGAATGCCTTCAAACTCTCATAAGCAAATGAAGCAAAAGCCCTGCATAGTCTCCCTTATTGCCCACGTATGCGGAAAGCGCTTCATCCCCTACATTTTGTTTTCTTGCATGTTCTGTAAAAGAGATCTATATTACAGCTTGACAATAAACAGAATTTGCAACTTTTGCTGAGGGACCTGTTTTTATCATACAGGCACACGTTAATGCAAAGCTAAAGGTACTGCAATCCAGTTGCAATTAAGAATGGTCTGGGCAATTGAGAATGCTTGACTAAAAAAAACTGCCAAAAAATACCAAAACAAAACAAATGGAGAACCCCAAAGCCAACCACCAAACTGCCACCCTGACAAAGAAAATAAAGATGACAACCAGTTAGAAGGCAGCACGATTATTATTATTTATCTGTAAGCAAGCAAACTATACAGCTTCAGAACAAAATAACTGCTATACGACTGTATTTTGAGGTTTCCATATGGTCACGCACCAAAGGGCACAAACTACTCTGACTTAAAGAATATTCAGCATTTTGATACCAAAGTTTGGATCATAATACACAGTTATTGTATCCACAGCATGATGTACGACTTAATCTCACCAGCCAAGGGGGGAGATGCAAAGATTTACAAACCACATTTTGACCTCGAGAAAAAGGTAAACTAGTATTTTTCACAACAGCAAATCAGTGTATTAAAAATATATAGGTAATAATTTGGTTTTAAATACCAAGTTCAGTGTAAACATTATTACTTTAAGAAAACACAACATTTAGATTTAGTCAGTCTTATTAAATAGCATCTCTCAACGAACAAAGCAGAAACATTGAGACCTGTGTACAGAATAAAATCCTAGCGCCGGGACATGCCACAATTAAGCAAGCAGCTCACAAAATACCTGCTCCAAACTTCAAAGGGAAAAGGAGCCATGTTCCACAGATGCTGAGAATTGCTTTGCAGCCAACATTTTCCATTAAAGAAAAGCTGTCCTCAAGCATTTTCTTAACTCTTAGATATTCTCAATCAAATGTGCTATTTTAAAATTACAAATGAAGAAAGGTAAAATATTAAGACATTAAGAAAAAAGAAGTTTCCTAGTCTGCGTTCTTTCCTACCCAGTGGATGTTAGGCATTATATGAAGGAGGAGAAGAGGAAATGAAGCATGTAATGTAATAAAAAGAGCGCAGTCCTGTGGCAATTCTTCTGTTTCTGCTGTCTAGAAGTTATTTTATTGACTCCTTCAGCACTCGGCGTTAAACGCAGATCAAATCTCAAACCACTGATACCCTTCAGACTGAAAACACACACACACACACCCCTTAAGAGTGATCCGGGTAGCTGCCTGAGACCTTGCACATAAAATAGATGAATCCAGCCAACAATGACAAATTCTCCTTGCCTAGAGGCTTTCAAGCCTAATACCTCTCTTACTTGTTAAGTCGTAGTGGGAAATAAGGCCCCTTTGTGGCAATTACTCCCTGCAGAGAGTTACTGAAACAGAACCGTGGTTGAGAGGCTTAGTTATGAAGTCACAACAGTGGTATTTATAGTGCACGCTGCTAACTCCGCAGCCGATGAGCTCCACTGGTGAGAAGCACTCCCACCAAAGCCACACAAAATGCTACAATGAAGCCTGAAATACATTACACTCTTCATCCTTACTACACAGAAGGCCAAAGAACAGTAACAAAATGAAATAAAATGTAAAACACTTTAGAAAGTGATCATACTTTTAAATCATTGACATAGTCACTAAAGCCACACATCCAGGAACAGCTAATCCCATGGCTTCCCTCACAAAGACCCTCGGAAAGAAGGGAGGAAATATTATTTAAATAACCCATACGCTTGCATGGGTTAGGATTTAACCAGGCGAACTCCACAGCATCACTACAACCCATCAATAGAGACACCAAATCTCACTGGTCACAGGTACTTAAGGGAAACATCTATTAACCTGACTTCCTCTAACTGGCTAATGGGAGAGGTGGCAGCGCTGCTCCTGTGTTATCCTGCATGTGTTTGGCCACAAACTGGAAAAAAGATCAGAAGATGAAACAGCTTCTAAATGCCACCGAAAAGGTCTAAAAAGGTCTGTTCAGTTCCCAGTTCAGTCTTAGATATAAAAGCAAATTGAAAGAATAGCATCCACACCACTGAGCTTTTTGTTTTCCTTTTTTTTTTTTTTAAGTTTAAAAACATCTTTTTTGCCTGAAAAGCTATCTGTGATTTGTAGCAGATGAAAATGGCATTCAAATTTATGGTAATGGGTGGACAAAGAAGACGGAAAAATTAGTTTTTTTTCCTTAAGCTAACATTTCAAAGAGATGCTACTCCTGCTCTAAGCACATCACCATTTTCTTCTTATTTCAAGAATCTATTTGACTGTAAGGAAA
This sequence comes from Anser anser, assembly GCF_964211835.1. Taxonomy (NCBI): domain Eukaryota; kingdom Metazoa; phylum Chordata; class Aves; order Anseriformes; family Anatidae; genus Anser; species Anser anser. The sequence goes on from NC_139726.1 coordinate 32,402,541, forward strand.
AAAAAATAAATAAATCGGCGATCTCATAAAGCAGTAAAACCATCCTGTGGAAAAAGCAAGCTGTCTGTAAACATACTAGTTCGTGCAGTTGGTACACACTAATTTGTCAGTTTGCTTCCATCAGAATAACTATTACCAATTTATAAGTCAATGCCAAAACTTTCTCATTCCAGAACTTCCCAATTAAAATAATCCAAGGTTGTTTTAAGTTCACATTAGAGTAACCAGCCATATACACTTACAGTCCTTGCACATATTAAGTATAGGCGTTAATATCCAAACTTTTGATTACAATTACTTTGTATAAAAAAACACACACACAGTTACTAAACACATTAGAAAATTCATAATTATTTGCATTTTGCAGACATAAATAGCATAGCAAACTACATTTTATCTTGAACCACCTTTACAGATAGAACACTTAGAATAAAGTTGAATTCACTCAGAAGTACTGACTGAAAAGTGAAGTTCTAAAAGCAGCAGAAAAGTAATTTTATAATTTAAATACCATTCCAGCAGACTCGAATATTTGTTACAGACCAGTTACAGCACTATGGCTATTCAACCGTGCACTATCTGTTCCAAAAACGATGGGATCCTCACCATCCCTTCAGTATTTCTTAATATTATTTAACTGCTCTACTTCAAATTTGCCCCAGTATGAACATCTGCAGTTCAAAAGTGACCAATGAATTAGCTACACATAGGTGAATTTTCAACAAGGGCTTAAAGAAAAAGTTTGGATTGACAAAACTATTAGCTGCACAGAATATAACATTCACATTAAAAGAATGAAAACAAGCAAATTAAAGTAATTCAATTATTAAACAGTTACATATATATGCATATTTTAAGTAGAAAGCATTTTATTACTTTAAGTTTCAAAGCACTGATTTTTCCTGATATTTAAATCCTATTACTAAAGATGTATTAATACTTAGATTTTTTTTAAAAGCCTGAGAAAAGGAAAAGCTATTTTGCTTCCCCTTGTGGCCTAAGAAACCAAAAGTATTTTCCCCTCAACGTGAACAAAAAGGAACACCTGGAAATAAAACTGTCAAACATAATCAGCAAAAGCCTTATTCCCAACTTCCTCACCATCTTTTAGGATGGATTTTTTTTTTCCAATTGGGAAAATATCTTCCCTTTTTTTTTTTTTTTTAAAGTCAGAAACTCTAATTCTGAGCATCTATCTAGGAGAATATAAAGTTACCAGATGTCTGCAAAAACATACATAACTTACATTGAATTCCTATATTAGTTTCCACTCTAAAAATCACTTTATACCCTGAAAATATTGTTAGCACCTTATCTTGTTAAATGCAAAAAAAAAAAAAAACAAAAAACACTTGTATTCATTATGTTTCTTGCAGCAAAGCCTGTCACATTTCATTAAACAGTATAAACTGTGATGTGGTTAGCAACAAAAAAGGAATAAAATTACATATTTGAATTTCTTCTGGGGAAGACATTGATGATTTATGTAGTTTTTTCCTACAAAAAGGGACATTCAATGGGACACATGACTGATGTTCATCAAAAATGCCAAATATCTTGGTTTTAGGAGAGAGAACAACTTATATGTGTACAGATAGAAATTAAATCAATGGTTTACTTATGACCATGAGTGACAAAAGTATAAACATTTTTTGGTCAAACTTCATCGTGTAACTTAAACACAAATTCTTTCAAAGATCTGATGTCAAATTCTCTAAGTGGTTTAAGCTTTTGCTGTTTCAATATTGCTTCAATTTAACAATTGAATCAACATAAGAAACTTGAACACATTTTTCAAGTCTTACTTACCTATGGCACAAAGTAGAATTGTACTAGATCCACAACAATCCCTGCTGACAAACAGTACCTGAATTACTTCTGTCTTTCATACTAGCAGGTTGATTAATTAGTATGTTACTACCATTTTTGAAGCACTGGATTCCCAGACTCTACTGCCAAACACAGAACTAAGTCTGACTTGATAACTTGCTTAAGAAAACCTCCTTAGAAAGTCAAAGTGGACTTAAAATCTAACCAACTAAAAAAAAAAAAGTTGAGTAATTTCAAACAGTGAATATGCTACCAGTTTTCCTTTTATTATAAGCATTTCTTCACCACTAGCAAGAATTACACTGAAGTTCTTACTCTGCTTCAAGCAGGAAACAAATATACAGATCCTTATAGTGCAACCCTAAAGCAGAAAAATCTGCTGTAAGCCCATATGTACGAGTCCAAACTTGCACTTATTGCTCTCCCCTGTGCTTTCTGAAAAACCAAAATGCTCACAAATCTCTTTGCTTCCAACTGGAATTCAAATATTTTTGAGGATTTCACTAATGTTTTGGTAAATACTAGATTAGAAGTGCCTATAAGATTCAGTTAAGTAACTTGCTTCTATTTTAGTCATATTACTGGTACTATGCACTCAGTATCATAGGTTCATGGACAGTTCTTGAAACACATCAAACACCTGTTGATATAAGAGATGTCTTCTTTTTACAGGGCATTTCAGGGAGGACAGCAACAATCTTTAGAAGTCTTTCTGAAACAGAAGGCTTTTTTCCTCCAGCTTCTCTGTTCATTTGAGAAGAACAAGAATGTGAAAAAACGTTAGTGAAAGAAAGGTAGCAATGTGCCCAACTTGCTTTATCAATAACACTCATTTATTATTTATTAACACACTACCAATTGAATTTACTGGAATTCTCAACCTTCAGTTTGAGGTATCTGGTATATTAAAGCATGAACCTGATAATTTCAGACTATAACATATCAACAGAAGTGCAATAATCATCTCCTTTAAACATCTGTTAATGCAGCTAGGCATAAACTAGTTGTGAAGTATTTCCACTTATTTGCTAAAGGGATTGTATACAGATGCACTGAAAAGTGCATTAAAAAAAGCTGATAAAGTGTCTCATCAGAAGACAAACAAAACAGAAGCTTTCTACTCATGCCATAGAAATTATTTTTGTCAAGAGTTTGTCAAAGCTACAGGAAAAAAATAAATCCTTTTCACTGGGCAACCGTGGATTCAGCTGATGCATCACCCAGAATTGCCAGCCTGCCTTCGTAGGAGAGGTGCTCCAGCCCTCTGACCATCCTCATGGCCCTCCTCCAGACCCGCTCTAACAGCCCCACATCCTTCTGCGCTGGGGGCCCCAAACCTGGATGCAGGGCTCCAGGTGGGGCCTCACAAGGGCAGAGCAGAGGGGCACAGCCACCTCCCTCCCCCTGCTGGTCACGCCTCTGGTGAAGCAGCCCAGGATGTCCCACTGCCTATGCCACTGATAAAGATATTAAACAGCACTGGTCCCAGGACAGACCCCTGAGGGACACCGCTTGTCACCATCCTCCACCAATGGACCCAATGACCACCACTCTCTCGGTGCAGCCTTCAAGCCAACTCCTTACCCACCAAACAGTCCACCCTTAAATCCATCTCTCTCCAATTTGGAGATCAGGATGTCATGGGGGACCATGTCAAAGGCCTTGCAGAAGTCCAGTTAGATATGATCAGCAAAAAGAAGTACCTCTGGCTGCCATGGATCAGTAGATACACTTACAGCAATTACCCGGGCAGCTCAGTACACCTCTGAACCACCCCCTCCACCCTTTAAATAATCTGGAAGCATGTTACGTAGGAACACCTAGAACTAAATCAGTTTGTTTACACATTCAAGGCATGGATATTTTGGGTTAACATGGTGTTCTGGTAAGCATCTCATGATCCTGGAGGTCTTTTCCAACCTTGGTGATTCTATGAAATCTCTAGCAGTACACATTCATACCCACAGCGCCTGTCCAGCAGCAACATTCTGTGATTCTGTGTAACACGGAGCACTGCTGTCTGCGTACCCACCCCACAAACACTGCAGTCAAAACACACAACCCAAAGCCCCCCGCCACACTGATTCTGAAGTGTGTCCCTGGGTCTAAGTATCACTGAGGGCTGTGATACATCAAGGTATGCCAAATCACAGTAATACTTAGATAAATTCAACAAGCTAATAAACAAACAAAAACATCCATGCAGAACATGTGGTGTCCCCCAGGGCTCGGTACTGGGGTCGGCCCTCTTTAATATCTTTATCGATGATCTGGATGAGGGCGTCCAGTGCACCCTCAGTAAGTCTGCAGATGACACCAAGCTAAGTGCGTGTGTTGATCTGCTCGAGGGCAGGAAGGCTCTGCAGGAGGATCTGGATAGGCTGGACCGATGGGCTGAGGTCAACTGTATGAAGTTCAACAAGGCCAAGTGCCGGGTCCTGCACCTGGGGCGCAACAACCCCAAGCAGAGCTACAGGCTGGGAGATGAGTGGCTGGAAAGCTGCCTGGCGGAGAAGGACCTGGGAGTATTGGTGGATAGTCGGCTGAATATGAGCCAGCAGTGTGCTCAGGTGGCCAAGAAGGCCAACAGCATCCTGGCCTGTATAAGAAGCAGTGTGGCCAGCAGGTCTAGGGAGGTGATTGTCCCCCTGTACTCGGCTCTGGTGAGGCCGCACTTCGAGTACTGTGTTCAGTTTTGGGCCCCTCGCTACAGGAAGGACATGGACGTGCTCGAGCGAGTCCAGAGAAGGGCGACCAAGCTGGTGAGGGGTCTGGAGAACAAGTCTTACGAGGAGCGGCTGAGGGAGCTGGGGTTGTTCAGCCTGGAGAAGAGGAGGCTCAGGGGTGACCTTATCGCTCTCTACAGTTACCTTAAAGGAGGCTGTAGAGAGGTGGGGGTTGGTCTGTTCTCCTACGTGCCTGGTGACAGGACGAGGGGGAATGGGCGGAAGTTGCGCCAGGGGAGTTTTAGGTTGGATGTTAGGAAGTACTTCTTTACCGAAAGGGTTATTAAGCATTGGAACGGGCTGCCCAGGGAGGTGGTGGAGTCACCATCCCTGGAGGTCTTTAAAAGACGTTTAGATGTAGAGCTTAGCGATATGGTTTAGTGGAGTACTTAGTGTTAGGTCGAAGGTTGGACTCGATGATCTTGAGGTCTCTTCCAACCTAGAAATCTCTGATACTGTGATACTGTGAACAGAGGGTGGTACGGAGAACAGCTCTCTGCCTTTATTTTGCTTTATCACAGGTATTTTGAGTAGCCAGGCACTTCAGGTACCCCATCTGCAGCAACAGTGTAAGCAGAAATGGAGCTGTCATAATGATGCAGACACCCAGAGTGGCACACAATGCAGCTGCAGTGAGTCACAAGAAATTCCCCAAGAGCTCACCTGACAAAAAGCATTAAAAGCCCCAGAATCTGTCATTCTTTGTCATGAAGCAGCACTGACTGCATCACGTAGGAGGGTTATGATGTCATGACTCGTGTGAGAAGTTCAGATTTTTGCCTGGAACATAAGACTGCATATAGAATCGATGCACAGGAAGAATTTGAGCTGCTGAAATACAAACTGACTATTATCACAGAGTGACAGTTCCTCCAGAGGTAAAATTTATACACGTCTGAAATGGGTAAATCTGGAACTGCTTATAACCATTTGTATCACAAAAGAAAAAATTCTGTAAAGTGCAATTACATTTTTGTACTGTCTTTTTTTGTTAGTTACCCTCACGTTAACATATACT